>NW_027256894.1:8227694-8827694 GCF_029215685.1 Pituophis catenifer annectens
GTTGGAAGAAACATCCTTCTGGGTTCTGCTCCAAGTGGGGAAAACAGACACTGGAAACATGGAGACTGCTTGGAAAGATGGTTTAATGATGGACAGGATCACATGGCTTGAGTTCCTGAACAGAAAAGGGCAGATACAGTAAATCCTCGGGTTTTTATGCTCTCTGGCTCTGCATTTCTTGGGGCCCCGAAAGAGTATCCTGATTGGTTGTCAGACTCCCAGGGGGTGGGGGCCTTGCTGGCTGATGGTCACATGTGCTTCCCAGGTCACATGTGGTGAGTTTCTGCTACTATTGTGTAGAGGGCTAATCCTATCTTTGGCAATTCCTACTATGGCTCTGCCTGAAGGAGGCAGATCTTTGTTATGTAGAATAGACTGGCCCAGGCCTTAATGGCCCATTGATAAAGGGTGGGGGGCAGGAAGGTGGGAGCTGCTTTGTCTGTAAAATATGCTTCTCCCAGGGAAATATAATATTCTGCCTTTTTCATATTTCCTAAAATATTTCACTCTTCCAGGAAAGGGGTGGGTGCTAACTTCCTACAATCCCTACTCTTTTTTTTTTCAAAACGTGAGTTTTGAAACAAGTTCTTGGCAAAAGATTAAAATTGATCACATCAGGGAGGCTTAATGGGTGCTTTTAATTTTCTAATGCAAAGGGGAAGGCATTGATAGAGGCAACAGAAAAGGATTCCTTCAGTGGCTTCCAAAAGCTTTCAACCATGAAGGTCTAGCAGCCAGGGAAAAATTTCTGGTAAGAATTTTACAGTATCCAATTTTCCATGCCAATTAATTTCAGACTTCAGATATTACTTTCTGTGAGCTTCCAGTCAGGTTTCAAGCAAGCACATGTCCCAAAATTTTTTCACAGCCATAGTTTTCCTTTAAATTACAGGCTGCCCATTTCATGGGTTGATTACTAAACCTGCCCTAGCTCTTAGTTTAGTGCATCCAGGATTTGTGAGTCCAAATTGAGGTTAGCCAGTGTACAATATCCATTCTTTTTTTTTTTTTGGTGTTACACATAATGAGCCCTGGGATTTCTACTCATGAGACCACCAGTGCAATATATCTTCCTTTACTGGGCAACTGGGCAGCATCATTTGTGAGTCAGTCAGGGCTTGGGTTTTGGAGATCACTTTTCTGCTATCTCTTCAAGTGGGGGAATTGCCTGAGGGGGATTGCTTCCTTCCCCATGGAATTAGCAGGGAGATATGACTACTTGGGCTTTTAGTGCTACAGAGCAAAAATCAACCTAGGAGAAGCTTTGTGTAAAGGTAAGTGAAGGAAATAGTTTCAATCTAATTCTGAATAGTGTGTCTCTCTGTGTGTGCATGTGTATGCAGCTACTTTTACAATACAGGCAATACAAACATTTTGGACATATTTCTCCTCTCCACCAGACAGAAATCTAGAGTGTACATAACTTGCTGTGGCAATCACTCTCAAATACAATTCTTACAATAAACTGATTACAATATAAATGAGGCAAGAAAGAAAACTTTACAATGAATTTCCACCCTCCCCCATAGTCTTTCCAGCTGGCTTCTGAGGATTGAAAAGAGTCTTTTGGTCTTTACTTATACATCTCAGGGTCTTTTCTTTAATGTCTGCTGGGTAGCATGCTTGGTGGTAGGGCTGGTCGGTCAGGCTTGGGAAGGTCTGCTCCACTCTGGTTGCTGTGCTGACTTTCAGTGGAGACTGGATTCAAACCCAATTCCTGGTTCAAACAGATGGAAGGTCTCCTCTGGAGGCAGCATCTGGATCCATGTGCTCTGCTTCCACAGGTTGCAGAGTCCTTTGTGCAAGCCTGAAAGACATGAGAACAGGGTCCCCTCCCCCCTTTGTGGGTAATCTTCTCAGGAAAGGCATTGTAACAGGATTACAGATGCGGGGGGGGGGGTAGATAGCTTGCAGAGTTTGAAAAGAAACAACACAACAGTATTGCAGTTACTAAACAGATAATGCAGTTTCAACAAAATGGAGACACAACAGATAAGAAAAAACTGGATTCACATGCTTCAGGAAAGAGATGAACAGGTAAACCCATTTAAACACATACAGTAAATGCAAGACTGATTTTTTTACTTGTAAACAAACTTAAAACGTTTCCTCATAAACTTGAGTTGTTACTTTAAGATACAGAGAGAGGAGGAGAAAAAAAACAGAAATGAAATGAAATGCTCTCTTTAATCTGTGTTTGTTGGCCAGACAAACACAGGGCAAAGGCTCTTTCTTTCTTTTTTCTCTCTCTCCCCCATTTTCATTGCTTCAACCTTTTTTTTTTTCTTTTCTAACAATTTAAAATTCTTGTCTCTAGAGATCAGATACATTTTACAGTTACAATTACCTCGAGGGCGCCCAAAGACACACACACATAAAACAAAGAAGATGAAGAGAAGAAAACAGAACTCTGAGATTTCACACACACTGATCATTCCCACATAAATCTCAGTTAAATTAGGGAAGGCACAAATCTTAAACATACCACATGGTTGCATAGAAGACAGAGAGACAAACAAACAAACAAAACAAACAAAACAAACAAACAAAAACCCAACATTCCTATTTATATATTTCCCTTTTCTTTTAAGTACCTTTATTTAGCCAAATTTGTCTCCCGGTGTTATCTCTTAGCAAAGCCCATTTTTGACACAATTTTCCTAATTTCCTTTTATCCATGCCCCTCAATATGGGCACCCGCCTGGCGTCCCAGGCCGCGAGCACTTCTTCCACAGGGGTCCCCGCCACCCGCGAACTATCGCTACCCATGACCCTTTCCTTTTCTCCAGAAGGATCACTTCGACTTAGCCGGGTGGCACGCCATCAGTTTTCAGAGAAAAAGCTCTGGGAAGGACTTCGATTCCCTTACGAAGTATGGGCCCCTTCCTCTTAGGGAATCGCCGTAGTTTTTCAGATCCAAAAAGGGGATCCGGGAGGACCTGCTGACCCCAGCAGGTGGTACTGGCACCTCCTCTCACACACACACGCTCGCCCCGTGTCTGGGCTGGACAAAACCGGGTTTCCCTTTCACAATTTATTTCCCCCCTTCACACGCTTGGCTTTCGCTTGGCTTCCATTCCTTTTAAACACAAAGTTCCACATTTGGCAACCCCCCCTTGGTTTCTCTATCCTACCGGTCATGGCTCAGTGGAGCTAGCAGTAGGCAGAGGTGCGGCTAGAGGTCGCTCAAAGAGGTGAAATCAGACTGTTTTCCAGGTGGAATCCCACACACACACTTCCTCCTTCCCTTACAGAAGGTCCTGTGCTCTGGCAAAACCCCCATGCTCTCCAGACTGTTAGTCTTTCTGCGGCTAGGAAATGCACAGAGAAAGCAAGATCCAACTGTGATTGGGAGAAGGGCCTTCACTCACACACATGCAGGCATAAACAAATTTCCCATGCTTTTCCATACTTTAAAATTAAAATTTAGAGGTACTCACCTTCTTTCCAAGCAGCCTTTGAGCTCAAACTCAAAACCCCTTTAAAACCTAGTTCCAAATGGCCAAGGTCCAGGAAAACATACCCACAGACTCAATGGGTCTGCTGCTAGCAAGGGAGGCTTACCTGGGCCTGGTCCATTGGTTTGGTTAGCTTGGAGTCCCACTGGCTCGCCAATTGTTGGAAGAAACATCCTTCTGGGTTCTGCTCCAAGTGGGGAAAACAGACACTGGAAACATGGAGACTGCTTGGAAAGATGGTTTAATGATGGACAGGATCACATGGCTTGAGTTCCTGAACAGAAAAGGGCAGATACAGTAAATCCTCGGGTTTTTATGCTCTCTGGCTCTGCATTTCTTGGGGCCCCGAAAGAGTATCCTGATTGGTTGTCAGACTCCCAGGGGGTGGGGGCCTTGCTGGCTGATGGTCACATGTGCTTCCCAGGTCACATGTGGTGAGTTTCTGCTACTATTGTGTAGAGGGCTAATCCTATCTTTGGCAATTCCTACTATGGCTCTGCCTGAAGGAGGCAGATCTTTGTTATGTAGAATAGACTGGCCCAGGCCTTAATGGCCCATTGATAAAGGGTGGGGGGCAGGAAGGTGGGAGCTGCTTTGTCTGTAAAATATGCTTCTCCCAGGGAAATATAATATTCTGCCTTTTTCATATTTCCTAAAATATTTCACTCTTCCAGGAAAGGGGTGGGTGCTAACTTCCTACAGCAGGTTGCCTAATTATACCAAGATTGGTGATTAGACTGAAGAATTTGTGTTATGAAGAGTTTGTTTTGATTTAGTTTGGACTACGCTGAGAATGAGTTAATTCTCAGCTGTTCTAATAAAGTCTGTTTGTTTTGGAACTGTTTGCGACTAATACTACCTACTTGGGCCTGGGTCACAACACATTCCTGACTGGCAATGTGGGATGCCAATCCTAATCTCCATTCTCGTTTCTTTCTTTAAAATCTACCGTTTCAAAGTTATAAAATCAATCTGTTGTAAATCTAACAATTGATCCAAGGCAGGATCAAAATGGTGATTTTCTGGCCTGTTAGCTTAATTTTTGTAAGTTTCTTTCAGTTTCTCCCCAGACTATGCTAAACCCATTACGTTTCCTCTCCCACCCTTTGTCCACTGTATGCAATATTTCCCCTTTGCTTCTGCCAAAGAAAAACCTCTAGATAGGTAGGTAGGTAAAACCTTACTGTGGCCGGAAGCCAGCAAAACAAGCAAACATAGAAAAATACAAAGAAAGAAAGTTTCTGTGGGTGGGACCGAACCTTCAGGAAGCTGCTTCTGTTGCATTCTTGAAGCAAAAGAGCAAAACTTGGCAACATGATAGATTACCTAAACGATTCTGTCAGCTCACAGAAAAGTTACAGAGGGAACATCTCACTGCCCTGGAATTGAAAAGTAGATACACGTTTGACGTGAACCCAAATAAAAATTTGCAATGTACTGTAGCAGCAGTTTGTGACAGCGCTAGATAAGAACGTTGCATCAAACTCCTAAACAAACAGCTGACAGTTGTGACAGCATTGAAAAAAAGGGGCACATCTTGAAGATATATTAGTGGAAGGAATGATGGAATGGCACACAGTCGAGGTTCTTCAGTGCAGCATTGAGAAGAGGGAGGGAGGGAGGGAGGGAATGAGGGAAGGAAGAAAGGAAGGAAGGGGAAGATGATGAAGGAAGGAGGGAAAGAAGGAAGGGGAAGATGATGAAGGAAGGAAAGAAGGAAGGAAGGGGAAGATGATGAAGGAAGGAGGGAGGGAAGGAAGGGGAAGATGATGAAGGAAGAGGAAGGAAGGAAAGAAGGAAGGAAGGAAGGAGATGAAGGAAGGAGGGAAGGAGGGAAGGAAGAAAGGAAGGAAGGGGAAGATGATGAAGGAAGGAGGGAAGGAAGGAAGGGGAAGATGATGAAGGAAGGAAAGAAGGAAGGAAGGAAGGGGAAGATGATGAAGGAAGGAGGGAAGGAAGGAAGGGGAAGATGATGAAGGAAGGAGGGAAGGAAGGAAGGGGAAGATGATGAAGGAAGGAGGGAAGGAAGGGGAAGATGATGAAGGAAGAAAGGAGGGAAGGAAGGGGAAGATGATGAAGAAAGGAGGGAAGGAAGGAAGGAAGGAAGGAAGGAAGGAAGGAGCAGAATTTATTTATTTATTTATTTATTTATTTATTTATTTATTTATTTATTTATTTATTTATTAAATTTGTTTGCCATCCATCTCGCTGCAAGAATACAGGAATACAGGAAGGAAAGGCAGGAGGACATCCATGAGAAAAAGAGACCTGGACAAAGACGTGCTGGGGTACATAGAAATGGAAGAGCAACCTATTCTGTATTGTGGTTATTATTGTAGCCTCAGTGCAACAATGCCAAAATAGCAGGGTGCGTATGTGTGTGTGTGTGTGTGAAAGAATCAGTTTTAGTTAAAGAGATAATGTAGGCAGGGGATGTGATGTGCAAAGGAATGGTACAGAGCAGTGGTGGGTTTCAATTTTTTTTACTAAAAAAAATTGTTCTGTGGGCGTGGCTTGGTGGGCATGGCTCGGTGGGTGTGGCAGGGGAAGGATACTGTAAAATCTCCATTCCCTCCCCACTCCAGGGGAAGGATACTGCAAAATCCCCATTTCCTTCCGATCAGCTGGGACTTGGGAGGCAGAGAAGAGATGGGGGCAGGGCCAGTCAGAATTTTTACTACCGGTTCTCCGAACTACTCAAAATTTCCTCTACCGGTTCTCCAGAACTGGTCAGAACCTGCTGAAACCCACCTCTGGTACAGAGACTAGTAAGGAGCAAACAATTCCTGAAAGGAAGGGGATTCAGTCTAACAGAAGCCAGCCAAGCTTGCTGTCTTTCCTGCAAAGGAGAGGAAGAACCAATCAGATTGTGATGCAATGTCCAGTAGACCTTGGGAACATGGAAACGGAAGGAGGGACATTATAGGAAAGATTCCCGAATCCAGAGGAAAGAAGAAATGTGAGAAAGAGACTCAAGTCACTCTGTCTTAATTATGCAAGATATACATTGATCTAGACAATTACCGCATTTTTCGGAGTATAAGACGCTCCGGACTATAAGACGCCCTTACCTTTTTTGGTGAGGAAAACAAGAAAAAGAAATCTGCCTCCCAGCAATTTTGCCTCATTGCAGAGAACAGCAAACAGCCTGCTTTACTTTCATTTTCGTTTTCAGCATAGCTTGATTAGCACAAGAAAAAAAAAAATCTGCTCCTAGCAATTTACCTCCTTGCAGCAAGCAGCAGAGGCCCGCGGAGCAATAGGCAATGGCAATCCCTGCAGCCTGAAATAGCTGAGAGTCTGGAGGTCGATCCAATGAACAATCAACTTTGCTAATTAAGCTGTGCTGAAGCTGAAATGGGCTGTTTCTTCTTGCTGCTTGCTGCAAGAAGGTAAATTGCTGGGAGGCAGAGGCCATAGGGTGGGGGCCAGTGGGTGGGTGGGGCTACATTCAGTGTATAAGATGCACGCAAATTTTCACCCCCTTTTAGGGGGAAAAAGGTGCGTCTTATACTCCGAAAAATACGGTACTTTAGCAGGCTTTCAAGATTTTTTTTAAAAAAGTTTTTTATTAGTAATTCAAAATTAAAAACGTTGGACATAGATATGACATCATTGGTCCCAAGCATCTTCTAACACTTTAAGTTAATACATAATATACTAATGATGATATAATAATATATCCCTTACACCTTATAGGTTATTTAAACATAGTATAATATAAATCATTTATACCTTATTCCTATACAATTATACATATCTATACCTACATATACCTATCTATACAATTGACATACATATTTATGTATATATAATTCTAGTCTAACACTACACATTTGTCTCGGCTAGCCTCCTTTTATCTAACCATTCATAGAATTTTGCCCAGATTTTATAGTACAATGTTTCGCTTTTATCCTTGAGTTCCAAAGTGAGTCTATCCATTTCTGTGCAGTTGAAAATTTTTAGTAGTATTTCCTCTTCATCTGGGGTATCTTTCTCTTTCCACTTCTGCGCAAAGGCTATCCGTGCTGCTGTAACGCTTTCAAGATTTTGTTACATATCTGACTGCCAATAAATGTCTTTCCAGAAATCCAAGTATTCTTGTCTGGAATTTCCTAATGTTAAAGAGCTTTATACAATCTTGAGTGCCCATAGTTTCTACTAAGTGCTAGCTCAGTGACTTCATTGCCAACCCCTTTGTCTCTGGATTGGAATTTCTCAAGATGGTTTATGGAACATTTAGGAATTGCGTGGGAGATGAGTAGGATAACCTGGAATACAGACTTGTCCTTATTTAGCTGTCACCAACTCGAGTCCGACTCTTGATGACCATCTGGACAAATCTTTACTATCATAGCCTGTTCCTGGTGACAACTCACTGGTCTTCCAGAGAGAATTCAGTGATACCCTTCATTCTTCTCTGCTCTTGATCCATCTTCTCCTTTCTTCAAGCTTGACAGGCATATTTGCTTTTTCTGGTCCACCTAGTTCCTCATTCACATGTCCCAAAAATGTGAGTCCCTGCTTGCTAATCATTGCCTCAAGGGAACAGTCATTTTTTATTTAAGACTGATTGATTGGCTCTTCTTGTCGTCCATGGTATTCTTAGTAACGTCCCCCAGATCCATAATTCAGAGTCATTTATTTTCTTCCTCTGATTCTTTACTGGCATTTAACTCTCACACTAGGGATGCGGTGGCTCAGTGGCTAAGACGCTGAGCTTATTGATCGAAAGGTCGGCAGTTCAGCGGTTTGAATCCCTAGTGCAGCAAAACGGAGTGAGCTCCCATTACTTGTCCCAGCTTCTGCCAACCTAGCAGTTCGAAAGCACGTAAAAAATGCAAGTAGAAAAATAGGGACCACCTTTGGTGGAAAGGTAACACAGCGTTCCGTGCGCCTTTGGTGTTGAGTCATGCTGGCCACATGACCACGGAGATGTCTTTGGACAGCGCTGGCTCTTCGGCTTTGAAACGGAGATGAGCACCGCCCCCTAGAATCGGGAATGACTAGCACATATGTGCAAGGGGAACCTTTACTTTTACCTAACTCTCACACTATAACAGTAGTACTGCCAAAGTCAATAATCTTGCATTTCTCAATAAAATCCATTCTTTAATCCAAGTTGTCTGCGCATGCGCAGAGGCTTAAAATGTCGCAAAAATGCAATGTCATGATGTCCTTGTGGGCGGGCGGAGCCTCCTGCAGCCGTCGCTACCAGTTTGCCCGAGCCAGATAGAACCGGCTAGATTTCACCCCTGCTGAAGAGATTAGAATCTGGGTCTCTCTACTCCTGGTCCAGTACCTTCACCATTGCTACATAGGTATCTTTCACACTGCGCCACTCTTGGACAGAGAGGAAAGGACTGGCCCAAAGTCAACCAAGGACTTTCGGTAGCCAAGTCTAGAATAGCATCGGGGTCTCACCTCTCCAAGTTCTGCATTCTTCCATTAACCCCTTGTGCTGAAAGAGAGGAACTTCCATGTCTGAGGAAGTCTAGAACCTGGGTCCCCCAATGCTTAGCCCAGCTCCTTCATCACTACATCATGCTGGCTGTTGAGCAGAAGGGTTGACCCAAGGTCATCCAGTTTCCATGCCTAAGAGTGAACTAGAACCTCAATCCTCCAGCAGTTTTATCCCCTACCCCTATGCTGTTCTTACAAATGGGTATTTTGTAATTATCTGTGTCCATTGTGGTAGGCATTCAGGGAGATCATCCATGGCATGCCAACAAACGTTCAAATGTATCATCCAAAGAGAGATTGAGTGACAACTAGAAGAATCTTTGGTAAGGCCACACTTGGAATACGGCATTTGGTTTTGGTCACCACGGTGTAAAAAAAGATGTGGTGACTCTAGAAAGAGTGCAGAGAAGAGCAACCAAGATGATGAAGTGGCTGGAGGCTAAAACATATGAAGAACAGTTGAAGGAACTGGGTATGTCTAGTTTGATGAAAAGAAGGAGTAGGGGAAACATGATAGCAGTGTTCCAGTATCTCAGGGGCTGCCACAAAGAAGAGGGAATCAAGCTATTCTCCAAAATACCTGAGGGCAGGACAAGAAGCAATGGATGGAAATTAATCAAGGAGAGAAGCAACCTAGAACTAAGGAGAAATTTCCTGACAGTGAGAACAATTAATCAATGGAACAATTTGCCTTCAGAAGTTGTGAAAGCTCCAACACTGGAAATTTTTAAGAAGATGTTGGATAACCATTTGTCTGAAATGGTGTAGGGTTTCCTGCCTGGGCAGGGGGTTGGACTAGAAGACCTCCAAGGTCCCTTCCAACTCTGTTATTCTGTTCTGTTCTGTTCTGTTCTGTTCTGTTCTGTTCTGTTCTGTTCTGTTCTGTTCTGTTCTGTTCTGTTCTGTTCTGTTCTGTTCCGTTCCATTCCGTTCCGTTCCGTTCCATTCTAACCTTTTCAGTGGAAAAAGGAAAATGAGTCTTTCCTGAAGATTACAGACCAATTACTTGTTTCCCTACAACACTCAAGACGCTCCCTCGAATAATAGCAAAGTCCATGTATCTGAAGGGAGATTCTCTCCGTCCAGTTCAGAAAAAGGGAAAGTACCAAAAAAATCAGGAGGAACAACAAACAACCTTTAAAACAAATCACAACAGAAGTTAATTTCGCTATGGGTTGGATTGACTTCAAAACAGCCTGAAAAGGTTAGGTATAAGATACGACGTCTTTTTTTCCCAGCGTTGTGCAAAATTTGTCCTCCCAGCCGCAGGCACGCATCTTAATAAATTATGGTGTTTTTATAGACACTAATAATAATTTGATATACTGCAGGAATAGTCCACTGGACTCAGATGGACCTCAATAACCTTGGCCAGCAAACCAGAAAACTGCTCTATGAATAATACAGAACAACCCTCCCGGTGTCAGAAATCTTTCTCGACAAAACCGCAGAAGATTTATATCTGTATCATTTGCACATAAATGTCTGCTTTTATCTTCCAAAAAAAAAAAGTCTTTCCAAAAACAATTCTGCTGAAAAAAGCCTGCAAGCAAAAAGTATTCGGTGGACTGTAGGTTACATCCTCTTTTTTGTCTTTCTTTTTTTACCTGAGAGATAAATAGGGTGATATAGTCAGGTGCAATCGTATTTATGCAAACTTGCTTTCTCTTTCCCTTCGGCAAAGCTTCAGCGGCCTGCAGTGAGTGAAATAATCTCTTGGTTTTCCAGCACTTGGGAATGGAAAGGCGCCACGGAACAGAGTTTTTTTCAGGGTGATACACCAGCTTCTGCTAGCTACAGATGGAACTGAATCCGAGCCAAGGCGAAAGGATTGGCTGCAAATAATATATTATTTCCAGTTATTTAAAGCTCTCTCCGAAGAGCAGGATTCAGGATCAGCCAGGAAGGAGGTGGGTTTTTTTAAAAAATGTAAGTGGATTGATTTTAAAGTCTTCGTAAATTGTTTTTAATTGAAAACTTTACAAAGAACGTGAAAGCTAACACTAACTAGTAAAGGGTAAAAAGCAGGGAAGGAAGGAGGGAGGGAGGGAAGGAAGGGAGGAAGGAAGGGAGGGAGAATGAGATAAAGAAAGGGAGGGAGGGAGAGGGAAGGAAGGGAGGGAGGGAGGGAGGGAAGGAAGGAAGGAAGGAAGGAAGGAAGGAAGGAAGGGAGAATGAGATGAAGAAAGGGAGGGAGGGAGGAAGGGAGGGGGAAGGAAGGAAGGAAGAAAAGAGGGAAGGAAGGAAGGAAGGAAGGAAGGAAGGAGGGAAGGAAGAAGGAGAGAGAGAAAAAAGCAAAAATGTAGAAAGAAAGAATAAAAAGAAATAGCAGGAAATATAGATGGTCCCGACTTACGACCACAATTGAGCCCAACATTTCTGTTGCTAGGTGAGACATTTGTTAAGCCCCATTTTATGACCTTTCTTGCCACAGCTGTTAAGTGAATCACTGAAGTTATTACGTTAGTAGCGCTGTTGTAAGTGAATCTCGTTTCCCATGGATTTTGCTTGTCAGAAGGTCGCAAAAGGGGATGACACAACCCCGGGACTCTGCAACCGTCATAAATATGAGTCAGTGTTTGAATTTTTGACCACGTGACCCTGGGGATGATTCTATGGTTGAAAGTGTCACTGTTGTCAGTGCCATTGTAACTTCAAGTGGTCATTAAATGAACTGTTGTAAGTCAAGGACTACCTGTAGTTTCGATTTCTTTTGTAGCAAATATAAGTAGTTGCAAAATTATCCCTTATCTATATTACCCTTCTTTTTCTAATCGCCAAAACCACAAATCGTAACCTCAATCTTTTCATTTAAAACTTTTCAGATGGATATAATAAGGTAAAGGTAAAGATTCCCCTCGCACATACGTGCTAGTCGTTCCCGACTCTAGGGGGCGGTGCTCATCTCCATTTCAAAGCCGAAGAGCCAGCGCTGTCTGAAGACGTCTCCGTGGTCATGTGGCCGGCATGACTCAATGCCAAAGGCGCACGGAACGCTGTTACCTTCCCACTAAAGGTGGTCCCTATTTTTCTACTTGCATTTTTTACATGCTTTCGAATTGCTAGGTTGGCAGAAGCTGGGACAAGTAACGGGAGCTCACTCCATTACACAGCACTAGGGATTCGAACCGCTGAACTGCCGACCTTTCGATCGACAACCTCAGCGCCTTAGCCACTGAGCCACCACGTCCCTTAGGCAATCCTGCCCCCACCCCCCACCCCGCTAATGGCATCGCAAGAGGGGGAAATAGAGCAGAGCCACTTCCTCCGATAAGCATCGTTTTGACAAGCCGTATAAACAGAGCCACAAAAATGTCTGTCTAGTAATGTTAATGGATTTCCAAGGGCTCTTAAAATGCATGGAAGCAAGAAGATAAGGAGACCTTCACGGCAAGGCCAGGCTCATGTGTCCCAAGCAATTTTCCTTGTGTGAATGATTTCTTTGTATCTGGTAAATCACTCGATGGTCCCCCAAACTCTTTTTTTTTAATTATTATTTAAAAAGTTTTTTTATTTTATAAACAAACAAACAAACAATACATAATCAATCATTCAGTGTATCTTCTGAATACATCTTTTGTGTCTTCTTTTTACTCCTCCAGTATTTATCATATCTTAATATTATCATTTCCTTTATTATGACATTTCCCCACATTTCTTACTTCTCTATTAATACATTTATCTATCTTTTAATTTTATCAAAAATTAGACAACAATTTTATCCCCACACAACTTTCAACCCCCCCTCCCCACCCCACCCCCCCCGACTTCCCAAAGCAAAAACAGGGTATAACGTTAAATAAGCATAAGCTAAAATATGCTAACTTACTACAAGATTCAAAACTCCCTCACACTCTTTAACTCCTCTTTTAAAAATTATTCATCAACCTCCCCTTTATAAATTCTCTTATCACATTTCACATTTGCTACTAAAATCCTTTCCATACCTTCTTTTTCAGCATTACTCCCTAATAAAGTTCTAAATTGGTCCCCCAAACTCTTGAGTCGCCCAAGAAGGCACAAAGAAATGAAACCAAAATTCACAACTCTTTCAATTGAATGTACCCGTTCTTTAATATTTTGCCCAGCTAACTATATTTATAGAAGTGTTGCCTGAATCTGTATTGCTTCTCTTCTTGAGAATCTATTCCTCCCCAGTTAAAGCTGAGAAGGCAAGAGGGGAAAAAGATACTACCCCAAGGGACAGATTCCTGGGCCTAACCTAACCAATATTTTGCAAGATCAAATAATCAATCAATCACAGAATATAGAATACGGGTAGAATAACAGAGTTGGAAGCGACTTTGGAGATCTAGTCCAACCCTCTGCTCAAGCAGGAGACTCTCTATACCACTCTATAAAGCCTTAGTAAGACCACACCTAGAGTACTGCATCCAGTTTTGGTCACCACACTATAAAAAAGGAGTTGAGACTCTAGAAAGAGTGCAGAGAAGAGCTACCAGGATGATGAGGGGACTGGAGGCTAAAACATACAATGAACGGTTGCAGGAACTGGGCATGGCTAGTCTAGTGAAGAGAAGGACCAGGGGAGACAGGATAGCAGTCTTCCAATATCTGAGGGGCTGCCACAGAGAGGAGGGGGTCAAGCTATTTTCCAAAGCACCTGAAGGCCAGACAAGGAATGATGGATGGAAACTGATCAAGGAGAGATTTAATCTAGAAATGAAGAGGAACTTTCTGGCAGTGAGAACAATCAACCCATGGAACAGAAGTTGCCTTCGGAAGTTGTGGGAGCTTCATCATTGGAGGCTTTCAAGAAAAGATTGGACTGCCATTTGTCAGAAATGGTGTAGGGTCTCCTGCTTGGGTGGGGGGTTGGACTAGATGACCTACAAGGTCCCTTCCAATTCTGTAAATCTGTAAACCCTCTACCATTTTAGAGAAGTGGCTGTCCAGTTTCTTCTTAAAAGCCTCCAGTGTCAGAGCACCCACAACTGTTCCACTGATTAATAACAGTGTCTTTGCTCCCGAGGTGCTTCTGAGGACTGCAGGGATCCATTCATTTCATTTGAAGTTGGTTCTGTTGATCAGGAGAAAAATAATCTATTCAGGCAACTCCTTTAATAGGGCTAAGGAAGGAAGGAAGGAAGGAAGGAAGGAAGGAAGGAAGGAAGGAAAAGGAAGGAAGGAAAGAAAAGAAGGAAAAGGATGGAAGGAAGGAAGGAAGGAAGGAAGGAAGGAAGGAAGGAAGGAAGGAAGGAAGGAAGGAAAGGAAGGAAGGAAATGTTTGAATTCTTCCAAAGTCTTGATTTACTTGATTTGTGTTAGGTGCCTCAGCCATAGATCCTCTAGAACAGTGGTCCCCAACCTTTTTATCGCCGCGGACCAATCAGCCTTTGATAATTTTACCGTGGCCCGCTGAGCGCGTGCAGGGGTGGGGGCTTTGGGCCACACGTGCGTACCTGCGCGGGGCTCTCTTCCCTGGAGCCTTTGCGCACGGCCCAGGAGCTTTTGCGCACGGCCCAGGAGCCTTTGCGCTGCAGCGTTCATGTCCCCCGGCCGCTGCGCGGCCCGGTGCCAGGTACTCCACGGCCCGGCACCGGTCCGCGGACCGGGGGTTGGGGACCACTGCTCTAGAAAGAGTGCAGAAATGAGCAACAAAGATGATTAGAGGGTTGGAGGTTAAAACTTACGAAGAACAGTTGCAGGAATCGGGTATGTGTAGTCTGGTGAAAAGAAGGACAAGAAGTGACATGATAGCAGTGTTCTGATATCCCAGGGGCTGCCACAAAGAAGAGGGGGGGTCAAGCTATTCTCCAAAGCAAAGAAGTAATGGATGGAAACTAATCAAGGAGAGATCCAACCTAGAACTAAGGAGAAATTTCCTAACCGTGAGAACAATTAAGCAGTGGAACAACTTGCCTCCAGAAGTTATGGGTGCTCCATCACTGGAGGCTTTTTAAAAAGAGACTGGGCAGCATTTGTCTGAAATGGTGTAGGATCTCCTGTTTGAGCAGGGGTTGGACTAGAAGACCTCCAAGGTCCCCTCCAACTCTAATATTCTATGTTATTCTATAGTTAAGCAGCCTCTGGAAGTGTGATCCTTCAATTTCCTCAAACCTTCAAATCTTTAATTTGAGAGTCTCCATTTGTGTAAGATTGGTGGAACTGATTGCATTTTTTTCCACTCTTGCACCAAAACAATTGTTCCAAAGGCAGAGTGTTCTGGAACCAAACGTTTGAACAAAATCAAGATGTTTTATACATATAAGGAAAATGACAGATCCCCTGGAGGGTGGCAGGCGATAGCATTTTCAGCATTTGCCCCGATGACCCGAGCTTTTCAATGTGATCCCTGATTTTTGTATGAGTTAAGGAAAGCGAGACTTTGAGTAACTTGATAAAACTGGCCTGGGTGTCAGCTTTAAATCTCTTTAGCAAAGGCACGGACCCAAGTGTATTTTTGGAAGAGTGTATTTCATATCTAAAGAATGGTTTATGGAAGCTTATCTCAAGGCTTTCTGGAGCATTCTGATAGCTGCAAGGTCTCTTTCATCTGTTTTAATTTCAGAGAAGATACAAATAATCATGGGTAAAACCCAAGTTATAAAGTAGTGAAGGTGTCCTGTAACTTACAATCGGGATATGTGTGTGTGTGTGTGTGTGTGTGTGTGTGTGTGTGTGTGTGTGTGTATGTATGTATATACACTGCTCAAAAAAATAAAGGGAACACAAGCAGAAGACATCCGAGATCTGAATGAATGAAGTAGCCTTATTAAGTACTTTGTTTGTTACATACAGTAGTTTTGTGTTCCCTTTAGTTGTTTGAGCAGTGTATGTAAAGAACAAAGTATTTAATAAGGCTATTTCATTCATTCAGATCTCGGATGTCTTCTGCTTGTGTTCCCTTTATTTTTTTGAGCAGTATGTATGTATGTATGTATGTATGTATGTATGTATGTATGTATTTCTCTTTAGCCAGGTTCTTCCTACGTAAACCAAGATTTTTCTGCAGCCCTAGTTCAGTGAAATCCCAATCCACTAGTTTCTAGGCTTTTTTTCTCCAGCAGCCAGCAAGCTCCCTGCTGCCCATTGGGAGACTAAGGAGACTGGGCAGCAGGGAGCTTGCTGGCTGCTGGAGAAAAAAAGCCTAGTGGATTGGGATTTCACTGAATTAGGGCTGCAAAATATCTTGGTTTACGTAGGTGGAACCTGGCTAGAGAGATATACACATAAAACTTATGAAAAAGAAAGAAAAACATATATACACACACATATACACGCACATATATATTCAAATTCCAGAAGGGTGTGGCTAGCTGATGAGAGCTAAATAGCTTGAAATAGATCTATACTAGTCTCCCTTGATTTCTTTGTCAGTAAATATAAATTTAACACAAAATAGTTTGTCGTGAAAGCGACTGCCTGAGGGCTCCTGGATTGGGGCTGAAAGGCGAAAAGGAAGCAGTATGCTCCTTCCCATATTTGGGTAGACCATGTTGCTTTGATAGAAAATGTATATAAATCCTGGTGTGTTTGTATGTGTTATATACCTACCTACCTACCTACCTACCTACCTACCTACCTACATACATACATACATACATACATACATACCAGTGGTGGGTGCCCCCGGTTCACACCAGTTCTATAGAACCGGTAGTAAAACCGGCAGGAGGCTCCGCCCACTGACCCTGACATCATCAAAACGCTTCTGCGCTTGCACAGAAGAGCACACGCATGTGTGAGCAAAGCGATCACGTGCGCGCGGCCCCCGTTGCGAACCCGTAGTAAAGATAAGTAGAACCCACCCCTGATACATATAATGGTTCCTGCTACATGGACATCTCTCTCTCTCTCTCCTTCCCTCCTCCCCACTCCTCCCTCCTCCTCCCTCCCTCCCTCTCTCTCCCTCCCTCTCTCTCTCCCTCCCTCCCTCCCTCCCTCTCTCTTTCTCTTTCACAGCTCCCAAATCTGCTGGAGAATTGGAGGTCCAGTTGGCTTCATTACAACATCTTAAACGTATAGATAAAATTGTTCCATGAAAGAGACCTTGAGGCTTTATAAAGGATGCTAAAAAGAGATTAGTGGAAAGGTCCCAGAATCAGTGCTGTCACACTGAAAAAAAGAAGAAGAACGTTTTGTGTTTAGAAAGGGGACAGATTAGCAAGGTCACCCTCCCAAACCAGTTGACCTGGAGGATACACGCAGTATGCCCAATTAACACCTAAGGGTAGTATGAACAAGAAATCCAACAGTATGAAGATTGTCCAGTTACAGCATAAAAATGCAAAACTCCAAATTAACGATAATTTAAATATCACAGAGTTAGGACAGCCATACCCAATGAGACTGGAAGAGTCCAGCTGTTCTAGTGTCATCCCCAAGCATTGTGCATTTTCTCTGGATCTTAAAAATAAATTATGGTGTTTTGCCTTTGGAGAATTGCCATGCCTTCCCAGAAGCCTTGGAAGCAGGGGTGAAATCCAGCAGGTTCTGACAGGTTCTGGAAAACCGGTAGTGGAAATTTTGAGCAGTTCGAAGAACCAGAAAATACCACCTCTGGCTGGCCCCAGAGTGGGGAGGGAATGGGGATTTTGCAATATCCTTTCTCTGCCACGCCCACCAAGCCACACCCACCAAGCCACACCATGCCCACCAAGCCACGCCCACAGAACCGGTAGTAAAAAAATTTGAATTCCACCACTGCCTAGAAGGAAGTTTTGACACCCCAAATGTCTTCTTCTAAACTCTAAACAAAGTCCCTAGGATGGGGTCCTTGTGGTCTCTGAGCTTGGTTACTTCCTTTCAGATGCTTCATTATCCAACTAGGTAATATCATCGGTGCTCTGATGACGTTATCTAGTTTGGTAATGAAATGCCTCCAAGAAAACAACCAAGCTCAGAGACCACCAAGGACTCCACAGTTCAATCCTGAGCTACAAATCTTCTCTTCTAAAAACCCTAGTGTGAGAATGCCGGAGGAATATCCTTGTGAAATTTTCTACTTTCTGGAAAGGCATTTTAGGATGACCTTCAGTAACAAGATTCCTGGGCCATCCTAGCAGTTCCCAACATCAATCAAGAGTGAGCATGACTGTCCGGTTATAATAACCTCCTGGCAGTCTCTCCAAGATTTAAGTCAGCAGCACTTTCATTAGTATCATCCTGCTGGATGACATTTTACTACATTTTATACAGGGGTGAAATCCTACCGGTTCGGACCGGTTCGGACGAACCGCTAGGGATTATTGGTGTCAGTTCGCCGAACTGACACCAGTAATTACCCCTCCTTGGCCCCACCCATGCCCGGCCAGTCGCCACTCACCTCTTCTGGCTGCTCGATATTCCACAGAATTCAATGTTAAATGCAGCAGAGAGAATGCTAACTTTTCTCCCTCCATTAAGAACGGAGCTGCTACAGCCTGTCCCTTTTAAGGTAGTCCCCAGGAGGGAGCGGGCTGGGAGGGAACCATAAAGAGAGCAGCAGCTCCATTCTGAATGGAGGGAGAAAAGTTAGCATTCTCTCTGCCACAGAATTCAATGTTAAATGCAGCAGAGAGAATGCTAACTTTTCTCCCTCCATTCACAACGGAGCTGCTGCAGCCTGTCCCTTTTAAGATAGTCCCCAAGAGGGAGTGGGATGGGGGGGGGAGCAGCTGGAATGGAGCTGTTGTTGTGAAAGGCAGGAAAATGGGGAAGGGGTTTTTCCTGCCTGTCATCCATTCCTCAATCTCAGCACAGACTGAGGGAAGGATGGTAGGGAAGGAATATTCCCCTCACCATTTTTCTGCCATTCGCGACAAGGAGTGACTGGGTGCGGAGGGGCCAGTGAGGAGCCCCTCAATGTGAGTGATGTCGAGTTGGCCACGCCCACCCAGTCACATGACCTCCACCAACAAGCCACGCCCACAGAACCGGCAGGGGAAATTTTTAAATTTCAACCTATTTTATACCTGGAGACCCCAAAAGAGTAAACCATAAAGGGGAAACATAAAGGACAGTTTATTTATTATTATTTATTTATTTATTGGTCATATTTCTATGCCTCCCACTCTCCGAGGACTCAGGGCGGCTTACACCAAAGACAGTGTACTAAATAGCATCTTGCAAACCCCAACAATCTGGGTCCTCATTTTACCCACCTCGGAAGGATGGAAGGCTGAGTCAACCTTGAGCTGGTGAGATTTGATCCTCTGATCTGCTGAACTAGTAGTCAGCTGAAGTAGCTGCAGTACTGCACTCTAACCACTGCGCCACCTCAGCTCTTTTTTCAGTTGCTAAAGGTTCTTGAGTTTACGCTTGCTTTGAAGGAGTAATCTGTGGGAAGTATAAGGTTGGCATATCTCTGAGGGTGGACTGTGACCACTTGCCATGGCAACTCACCGTGGCCAACTTGCTGCAGGACAACTCACCGCGGGATAATTTAAGAATTCAATTTAATTATTTAAAATAAATAACATTTTAATGTTTGTCATTCGCATTTCACTTTGCTCCTCCTTTGGCTTCCTTTTTTTAATTATTCTATTCCACCATTTCTTCAATATTAGTGTAACTCTTGTCCTGCAGTGAGTTGCCCTATGCCGAAGTTAGCTGTGGTGAATTGGCCATGGTGAGTTGACTGTAGCAAGTTAGCCGTGACAAGTTGATTGTAGTTAGTTTGCTGTGGCGAATTGGCTGTGGTGAGTTGGCCATGGTGAGTTGGCTGTGGTGAGTTGGCCATGGTGAGTTGGCTGTGGCGAGTTGGCCGTGGTGAGTTGGCTGTGGCAAGTTAACTGTGGTGAGTTGGCCGTGGTGAGTTGGCTGTGGCAAGTTGCTGTGGTGAATTGACTGTGGTGAGTTGGCCATGGCAAGTTGATTGTGGCTAGTTTGCTGTGATGAGTTGGCTGTGATGAGTTGGCTGTGATGAGTTGGCTGTGGTGAGTTGGCTGTGGTGAGTTGGCCATGGCAAGTTGGCTATGGTGAATTGGCTGTGGCGAGTTGGCTGTGGTGATTTGGCCATGGGAAGTTGGCTGTGGTGAGTTGGCCGTAGTGAGTTGGCTGTGGTGAATTGGCTGTGGTGAGTTGGCCATGGCAACTTGGCTGTGGTGAGTTGGCCATGGCAAGCTGGCTATAGTGAGTTGGCCATGGCGAATTGTCCTCTAATTGAGCCCTGCAAATTTTGCTGAGGTCTCTGGTTTCCCTGTCTGTGACGACTCCAAGCTCAATTCAGGTGCAACTGAGAAGCAGAAAGGTGGTGCGAGGCGGGCAAAAGGATGTGCTCAGATCAATGACACTGATATAGTTTGGATCCCTTCCAAATAGCCACAGGACTGCATTGACTTTCTGAATGGCTTTGGGATGTATTTAAAAGCCAGTGTGATTAGAGGCTTACACAGTGGATTCAGGCATTGCCTGCAAATGGGCAAATAAAAACAGGCTGTTTATTTATTTTAGAGCTTAATTTGATGTACTGTACAGGAGTCAGGCCATTTCGGTGCATTAGGAAGAGGGAAGGGTGCTAATCAGTTGCAGAAGGCCCCTAAATCTGGTTGATAAGCAAGCAATAATTTTATACATCATGTAAAGCCCTGGTTTGCTTCAGCATATGCTTCCTTAGAAAGTAAACAGCACAAACTTAGTCCTGGCAAACCTCTTTAATTCAAACGGCTGTGAATTATTGTCATTCCCAGTCCGAAAGGCTTCTCAAACAGTCTATCAGGGGAGTGTTTACAAACACCCACCTTATCTCCCTTGGAATGCTGCCAGAGAACTAATTGCCAAACGCAGGGCAAGGCCAAACTTAGCACAGAGTCAAACTGAACTTTCCAAAGCTTTAACCGACCAGATGAACTAATTGCTTCCTGCAAAAGCTCACCTCTCGTTCGCTTCTCTTCTATGTCTTATGGGAGGGGCCAATCATCTCCAAGCTTTATTCTCAAGTTGACCCTGTGATACTATGATCCCTCCCCTGGAGTGGGGTGGGAATGGAGATTTTATAGTATCCTTCCCCTGCCACGCCCATCAAGCCACGCCCACCAAGCCATGCTATAAGGTACATATGACCCTGGAAACGATGCGTACAAAATAGGCTTTAGAAACTTGGCTGCGTACCCAAGACTGGGGCTCTGAATATGGAAAGGGCACCATTTTATAACTTTACTATTAACTGGTTAATTAGCTAGGTGCTCTATATACAGGTAATCCTCAACTTACAACACTTCATTTAGTGACTGATCAAAATTACTTACAACTATTGCAGCATCCCCATAGTCATGTGATCAAAATCCAGATTGCTTGGCAACAGATGACAGTTGCAACGTCCCGGGGTCACGTGATCCACTTTTATGACCTTCTGACAAGCAAAGACAATGGGGAAGCCAGATTCGCTTAACAACCGTGCTACGAGCTTAACAATTGCAGCGATTCACTTAACATCGGTGGCAAGAAAGGTCATAAAACGGGGCATAATTCACTGAACACATGTCCCGCTTAGCAACATAAAGTTTGGGCCTCAATTGTGGCTGTAAATCAAGGACTTCCTGTATTTGTTTTAGGACATTTTGATTGTTTTAAATGTTCTTTTATTGTTCTTATAGCTTTGGAATCGTAAGGCACCAGAGTCATTAGTTAAGGTGAGCAGTTATAGAAATTGAATAAATAAATGTGGAGTCTGATGCATGATGGACCTATAGTGATGCATGATGAAGTCTCTATTCCCAAAATATAAACAGCATAGTCCCAAGTGCCATCATCCACCTTTCAATCTGTGCAATCTTGCAATCTTATATCTATAAAAACATGAGCCAGCAATGTGCAGCAGCTGCCAAAAAAGCCAATGCAGTTCTAGGCTGCATAAACAGAGAGATACAATCAAGATCACATGAAGTGTTCATACCACTTTATAATGCCTTGGTAAGGGCACACTTGAAATACTGCATTCAGTTTTGGTCGCCACGATGAAAAAAAGATGTTGACACTCTAGAAAGAGTGCAGAGAACAGCAACCAAGATGATTAGGGGACTGGAGGCTAAAACATATGAAGAACGGTTGCAGGAACTGGGTATGTCTAGTTTAATGAAAAGAAGGACTCGGGGAGACATGATAGCAGCGTTCTGATATCTTAGGGGCTGCCACAAAGAAGGAATCACGCTGTTCTCCAAAGCACCTGAGGGCAGGACAAGAAGCAATGGGTGGAAACTAATCAAGAAGAGCAACAAGCTAGAACTAAGGAGAAGCTTCTTGACAGTTAGAACAATTAGCCAGTGGACCAACTTGCCTCCAGAAGTTGTAAATGCTCCAACACTGGAAGTTTTTAAGAAGAGATTGGATAACCATTTGTCTGAAGTGGTGTAGGGCTTCCTGCGTAAGCAGAGGGTTGAACTAGAAGACCTCCAAGATCCCTTCCAACTCTGTTATTCTACTTCTACTTCTACTTCTACTTCTATTCTATTCTATTCTATTCTATTCTATTCTATTCTATTCTATTCTATTCTATTCTATTCTACTCTACTCTACTCTACTCTACTCTACTCTACTCTACTCTACTCTACTCTACTCTACTCTACTCTACTGTATTCCTATTCCTATTCCTATTCCTATTCCTATTCCTATTCCTATTCCTATTCCTATTCCTATTAGTCTTCTTTTTTCTATTTTTGCAGCAAATGAAGGCAATAAGATTCTGCCAACCTCGATTTTTCTTCTGAAAGTTGAGTCTGACAAGGAGAAGAGCACGGATCTCTGTTGCAAAGAAATCCTAGATCATCAAGCAGATGATCAACTGAAAAGGTTGCCTTCCCTCTCATGAATCATACTCTGGAAGGCCAGAAAGTGAATGGTGTTATTTTTAGCAGCTGAACACGAGATAACTGACTTTGCTTGGGGTAGTAACTCTGAGGTGCAGAGGCCCGGCAGCATGCTGGAGATTGCGTTCCAAAGAAAGTTACGGATTGTCCCTGGGAGGGAAAAAAAAAATCCCCATAAAATAAATCATTAACGTGGTAGAGTCCGGATGGAGGAAATGGGAGTGGACACGTGTGGGAGGGGATCAGAGAAAAGGCCTGGCAGATTGAGATAAATAAATAGGTTTCTATTCCTGCTTGAATTTGGATACGTCAGTTAGACTTTGTAAACCAGACTTCCACGTCAGACATGGATACATACAACTATATGGATGTTTTATGTTCTTATGGATTCTTATGGAGTGAGGAATCTTTACTGCATGTGGGAAAAGTTACAGGAGAAGAACTCTGGAGGATTATGCTCAAGGCTAGTCATCCAGCATCCCGTGAGCTTGTCTACCTTCTGCAGCTAATGTTATCATTCAGACTTTTCTAAACTGAGATAATTATGTAGTAACTGGCTGGCAAAGTCTACCCCTCTCTCTGAATACTCCTCCCATTAGGTTCTGTCTGTGAAGGAGGAACACCAAAAAATTTTTATTTATATATCTCTGTCTGTCATCTATCTGTCTGTCCGTCCGTCCGTCCGTCTGTTTCTTTCTTTCTATCTATCTATCTATCTATCTATCTATCTATCTATCTATCTACCTACCTACCTACCTACCTACCCACCCACCCTCCCTCATCTGTCTGTCTGTCTGTTTGTCTGTCCATCTGTCCATCCATTCGTCCGTCCATCCATCTATCCATCCATCCATGTGTCTGTCTATTTCTATGTATCTATCTACCTACCTACCTACCCACCCACCCACCCACCATCATCAGTCTGTCTGTCTGTTGCCTCCAGAAGCTGTGAATGCTCCAACACTAGAAGTTTTTAAGGAGAGATTGGATAACCATTTGTCTGAAGTGGTGTAGGGTTTCCTGCCTAAGCAGGAGGTTGGACTAGAAGACCTCTAAGGTCCCTTCCAACTCTGTTATTCTATTCTATTCCCTTTTATTTTTGCCTGTCTCTTCCTCCACAATCTGTTTGCCTAATGAAAACACAACCCAGGCATTTTGGAAGCTAGTCATAAAAGCAAATTAAGTTTGGGGTGCTGGGAAATTGTGAACTTTGGATCCTGTTTGGATTTATGGAGAGGTAGGGAGAAGTAATTACAACAGGATGAGGTCTAAACCTATAGGCCGGATGAGGAAGTTGAACCAATCTCCACTCCCTACCTGTTGGCATTAGCGTGTCACCTGTGACTTATCACTGTAGGGTTGAACTTTGATTTTGTTTTATTATATTTTGGTCAATATTTGTAGCCATCTATTTTATGGACCGCCCTGCCAGGAAAACTAGAAACACATCAAACAAATTCTTTTTTCTGTTTTTTAAAGTCAGTATTTCTGGGAGAAAGAGATTCACCAGATGAACTAGAATGTGATGCTTTCGTGTAAGACAAATCTCCAGCCTCATTTTCTCAATTTGTCCTCCTCTGAAGTGCAATTTTTCTTTAGCCGTGGTACGTACTTTCATTCTTCTTGTAAGCCAAAAAAAGAAAAGAAAAGAAATAGAAAGTGACATTCACGAAAGGAAGCTGGCTGGGTTAATCCTTCCCCTTCTCGGCCGCTTAAAAGTGATCCACTGCCATCGTGGTATTTCCTACTTTCTCAGTGGAACCTAATTGAACTGAAATTACAAGTTTGAGAACATGCTGAAAAGGCAAAAAAGATAAATTGTCCCTTTCATACAATGCCCAGGAAGCTGACAAAAAGAATAATTTCTTTGGGCACCGATTCATAATAGCATTCATTATCCAGGGACGGAAACAACTCCTTGCTGGAAAGGAAAATTGTGTGGATGTTCCTGCTTGGGGCAAAGAGATTTTCATTAAAGAGCAGGGAGCACTGCAGCTACTCTTCCAGTATAGGATTCACTAATTCTAGTTCAGCATTGCATGGAAGGGAGAAGAGAGACGTTATTATAAAACACGAGGAAGGTTAGATCTCCAATAGAAGCAAATATTTCTAGTTTAGGGTTGAATTGAGGGATCCTTGGAGCCAGGGGTGGGGCTGCTGGGGGTTCACAGGGGTTCGGGAGAAACTCTAGCTAAGATTCTGCGCAGTTCAGAGAACCCCCAAATCCCACTCCTGGCTGGCCCCGCCCACCCGCTCCTCCCCTCCCAGGAGTCCCCACGTGGCCCGTTCTGGATGCAGATAAGTGCAGGGCATGCACCGAGTCTTGGGGAGGGTGAAAAATGGTCCTATGGACATTCGGGAAGGCCAGAAATGGGCCTGTTTCCAGTCTCCAGAGGGCCTCTGGAGCCTGGGGTGGCTGTTTTCGCCCTCCTGGAGGCTCGAGGAAAGCCTCCAGAACCTGGGGAGGGCAAAAATGCCCCCCCTACCATGGTGCAGGAGGCTGACCAGGCCACATCCACTATAGCCACGTTTACCCATACTGTACTCAGTGAGACATCTTTCCCTAATTCTCTCTGAGAATCCAAATTAAGAGGCAGGTACCTAGGTGCTGGAGAAGACTCCTGCAAGTCCCTTGGGCTGCAAGGAGATCAAACCGGTCAATCCTAGAGGAGTTCAACCCTGACTGCTCTTTAGAAGGCCAGATCCTGAAGAGGAAACTCAAATCCTTTGGCCACCTAATGAGAAGAAAGGACTCACTGGAGAAGAGCCTAATGCTGGGAACTATGGAGGGCAAAAGAGGAAGGGGATGGCAGAGAACGAGGTGTCTGGATGGAGTCATGGAAGCAGTCGGCGTGAGCTTAAATGGACTCCCGGGGATGGTAGAGGACAGGAAGGCCTGGAGGAATGTTGTCCATGGGGTCGCGGTGGGTCAGACATGACTTCGCAACTAACAACAATGAACCATCTTGCATCCTAAAGGAAACCAAACTTGACTCTTCTCTGGAAGGACAGATGTGGAAGCTGAAGCCCAAATACTGAGAAGAGAGGCCTCTTTGGAAAGACTCTGATAATGAGAAAGGTGGAAGGCAAAAGGAGAAAAGGATGGCAGGGAGGAGATGGTGAGATAGTGCCTTCAGTGTAATGAACATGAATTTGGACAGACTCTGGCAGACAGTAGAGGAGAGGGGCGCCTGGAGTGCTATGGTCCATGGAGCCGTGAAAAGTCGGATATGACATAGCGACTGTACAACAACAACAACACCTTGCAATGAATATGTCAACACTGAGCTCTAAAAATAATAAAAAACAGTTGGTGGGTTGCTAGAAGAGGTAGTCACTCAATTTCACTCATCCTCACTCCCTTGTTACTTAGGGCTGGCGAAGCCCAGTGTAAAAATATGGGAAGGTTTTCTCTGGAAAAGAAATATTTATCTTGCTGTTTTTCTTTTTTGAACCTTTACCATTCAATGCTGCCGGAAAGAATCTCATTCTGCATAATGCTAAGTGATTTGATTAATTGCCATGTCTTTCTTTCTCCAGCTGTTTCTCTCTCTCCCTCTCTCTCTCTCTCTCTCTCTCTCTCTCTTCACCCCCTCTCTCTTTCATTTTTACTAAATATTTAAAAAGAATAAAATGATACAACTTTTGTAAAAAAGGGTGTCAAAAAAGTAAAAATAATAGATGATGAAGGAAAGAAAAAGAAAGAAAAAGAAAGAAAGAAAGAAAGAAAGAAAGAAAGAAAGAAAGAAAGAAAGAAAGAAAGAGAAAAGGCTATTAAAAAGCAGCTTCTGATTTTACCAGCAGCTACACATACATTCCTTTTTTATCTTCTCCCTCTAACATCACAACATAATTTCCTGCTTTCCGTAATCTTCCCTTCCTGATCATCACACCCATATG
The DNA here is from genome assembly GCF_029215685.1 of Pituophis catenifer annectens. Classification (NCBI taxonomy): domain Eukaryota; kingdom Metazoa; phylum Chordata; class Lepidosauria; order Squamata; family Colubridae; genus Pituophis; species Pituophis catenifer. The sequence continues at coordinate 8,254,264 of NW_027256894.1, forward strand.
TCACAAGTTCATTTTTCTCTTCATTTAGCAAAGAGTTCAGCAAGGGTTTCCAGTCACTAACAAATGTGGCTGTATTGTCCATTCTCTAACCAAATCGGAATAATTTTGCCCTCTCTCCTACTTCTGACCTCTTCAGCAGCCATTCCTCCTTCGTGGAAGCACTTCACTTTCTCTGCATATAACAGTCTTGCACAGTGTTGAAATCCTTTTTTTTTTTTTTTGTTATCAGTTCTGTGGGCATGACTTGGTGGGTGTGGTGTGGCTTGGTGGGCGTGGCTTGTGGACATGGCAGGGGAAGGATACTGCAAAATCTCCATTCCCTCCGCACTCCAGTGGAAGGATATTGCAAAATCTCCCTTCCCACCCCACTCTGGGGCCAGCCAGAGGTGGTATTTGCCAGTTCTCCAAACTGCTCCAAATTTCCGCTACGGGTTCTCCAGAACCTGTCAGAACCTGCTGGATTTCACCCCTGGTCTTGCAGCACTTATCATACAGTATACAAAAAACGGTCTTCCATAATTGTCTATCCATTAGTTCCAGCAAGAAATGTTCTGGTGTTAATTGAATGTTAATCTTTCACATTTTTTAAGGGGGGTATTGCTGTGTGCAATTTTTGGCTTTTTTTTTTCTCCAGCTGTCTTTCTCATTCCTTAGCTTTCTCCTCATTCCACCTTGAAATATGTACACGATGCACTTGATATTTTTCCTTTTTTTTGGCTTTTTTTCTCCAGCTGTCTTTCTCGTTCCTTAAGTTTCTACTTCTTCTCCCCATTCCTCCTTGAAATATGTTCACGTCACGATGTGCTTGTTTCCAGATAATGGTTCCTGTCTTTAATAACTGCTCTTGTTTTGTTTTGTATTTTTTGTTTTTTTACTTGCTTCTTATTTCAAAACGCTGGCTCAGACTTCCAGAGATGTTTATTTTGCTTGAGTACCCCACTTCAGCTAACCATGATTGCTGAATTTAAACATTCAGGAGGGTTCTTGAGTGCATCATGATGGGGACAAAGGATGGCAGTCCTCACCTTCATGGACCATTGAGCTGCAGGAACCCACCTGGCAAACTCTGGGATGCTGCGAAACAGTGAGGTCGACGGATGCGATTCTGAAAGCACATTGTCTATCATTTGCCCTTCCAGAGAAACTACTCTGAACTGAATCGCAAAACAACAATTGTGCTAAAAGGTATCTAATAAATATGTAAATCAGTCTATCTTTATTCATACAAGGTAAAGCTATTATCCTTACATCTTTACAGGGCATCACTTTAAGTGACAGATCCTTTTTACAATATCTCCTAACACCTGTAAGACAAGAAAACAATCTGGAGGCTGATGATACGAAACAATAAAGCTACCAAAAAAATAATAATAAATCTAATATTTATCTCATACGATATGTCACATGCTATATCGTACTAGATAAGTATTAGATTTTCATAGCTTTGTTATTTCTCATCATTTGCGTCAACGTTATTATCTCCTTGGTTTACAGGTGCCAACAATATTGGTAGGTTTATACAGACTTGTGACTGTTCACTGTTGTAATGACATACCACACAATGTTTTTCTTGGTTGTACTTTTTTCGTTGTTTTATCAGGATAAAAGAGATGAAAGGGACTTGGAGGTCTTCTGCTCCAACCCTCTATTCAAGCAGGAGACCCTATACCATTCTGGACAAGAGGCTTTCCAGTCTCTTCTTAAAAGCCTCCAGTGAGGAAGAACTTACAACTTCTGAAGGCAAACTGTTCCACTGGTTAATTGTTTTCACTGTTAGGACGTTTTGCCTTAATTCCAGGTTGCTTCTCTCCTTGATTAGTTTCCATCCATTGTTTCTTGTCTGGCCTTCAGGTGATTTGGAAAATAGGTTGACCCCTCCCCCCCTCTTCTTTGTGGCAGCCCCTAAAATATTGGGACACTGCTATCATGCCTTCTTTTCACTAGACTAGACATACCCAATTCCTACAACTGATCCTCATGTTCTAGCCTCCAACCTTCTAATCATCGTTCTTGCTCATTTCTGCACTCTTTCTAGAGACTCAACATTAAAAAAAAAAATTGTTAAGGCACTATTTACATTTTTTTTCTTTCTTTTCTTTGACAACGTGGTATCTCTATCAGTATCATCTTTTGTTCTGTTCTTGTTCTCTTTCTTTTCTTTTTTATTAGACTTCTATACCGCTTCATAGTGCTTTACAGGCCTCTCTAAGCGGTTTACAAAGTTAGCATATAGCATAGTAGCATATTGCATTAGCATTAGCATATTGCCCCCAACAATCTGGGTCCTCATTTTACCCACCTCGGAAGGACGGAAGGCTGAGTCAACCTTGAGCTGGTGAGATTTGATCTGCTGATCTGCTGAACTAGCAGTCAGCTGAAGTAGCTGCAGTACTGCACTCTAACCACTGCGCCACCTCGGCTCATCATCATCTTTCTCTCTTTTCTCTCTCTTTTTTTGGTTATTTATTAAAAAAGCAATGTTTTTTTTTTTTATAGAAAAGATACAAAAATCTAAATGAACACTAGGGGGTAGCAAACAGCTTAGGGGTTTTTTTTGTACCTCTACTGGCATCTAATCTTCTAGAATCTAGCCCAAATAAACAGCTCTAAACTGTTGGTTCTTAGGAGAGGAATAAAAAGGCCTGCTAAAAGCCAAGTTATTTTCTATAAGGTGTACAAAAGCTTGCATCGGGGTGAGTTCTACTTACCTTTACTACTGGTTCGCAACGGGATCACACGTGCGCCTTGCTTCTGTGCATGCGCAGATTGACGATGACGACATCCGGGGCAGTGGGCGGGGCCTCCCGCCAGTTTTACTACCGGTTCTTGCGAACCGGTCCGAACCGGGGGCAACCCACCACTGACTTGCATCCTTTGTCAGGTTGAATATGTTGGACTACAATTCCCATCAACATGGGAGGAAATAATGAGAATGTTAAACTGTTACATCTAAGGTGGTGAAGAGTGAAGCGCCATGCAGATTTCTGGTCTCCACAACTAAGAGAAAGGAGAACTGTCATGTTGGGAATATTTGAATATACCCCAAAGCCAGTGGTGGGTTTCAAAATTTTTTACTACCGGTTCTGTGGGCATGGCTTGGTGGATGTGGCTTGCTGGGCATGGCAGGGGAAGGATACTGTAAAATTTCCATTCCCACCCCACTCCAGGGGAAGGATACTGCAAAATCCCCATTTCCTCCCGATCAGCTGGGACTTGGGAGGCAGAGAATAGATGTGGGCAGAACCAGTCAGAGGTGGTATTTACTGGTTCTCTCAACTACTCAAAATTTCCGCTACCAGTTCTCCAGAACTGGTCAGAACCTGCTGAAACCCACCTCTGCCCAAAGCAGCTAACATAGTCAAAGTTCTGGATGAACTTCCTTTGAAGAACCACTCATAGATTTAAGATAGCGATAGCACTTAGATTTACAGTATATACCACTCCATAGCACTTTATTAATCCATCTGTCAAGTAGATTAGGCGGAGAGTGAACTTCAAGGCTAACCAGGGGTCTAAATAAGACATGAAAATAATTACTTTCTCCCTTATGTCCTTTGATTCAAGACAAACAGAATTGGTTTTGTCCTGACCAGAGATACTTGTTTTAGAGGAAAATAAAATACTTCTCTTGCAAGGGAAAACAAACGATTGAGAAACAAACGATTGTTAAAGGTAAAAGTAAAGGTTCCGCTCGCACATATGTTGTTAGTCGTTCCTGACTCTAGGGGGCGGTGCTCATCTCCGTTTCAAAGCCGAAGAGCCAGCGCTGTCCAAAGACATCTCCGTGGTCATGTGGCTGGCATGGCTCAACGCCAAAGGCTCATGGAACGCTGTTACCTTCCCACCAAAGGTGGTCCCTAATTTTCTACTAGCGTTTTTTATGTGCTTTCGAACTGCTAGGTTGGCAGAAGCTGGGACAAGTCACGGGAGCTCACCCCGTTATGCGGCACTGGGGATTCGAACCGCTGAACTGCCAACCTTTCAACCAACTAGCTCAGCATCTTAGCCACTGAGCCACCACGTCCCTATAAAAACTATAAAAATAAACGATTGTTACTTCATTAAAATTAGGAGCAGATTTACTCTGTGACCTGCTGGGCATCCCTTCCATCTGGATGAGAGGATTTTAGTAGCGCATGTTACTAAGCCACCCATCCCTCATTCTAACATTTTCCTCAGCTAGCTATTGCTATTGCTAGCTCAAATCTATGAATGGTTCTTCAAAGGAAGTTTATCCAGTTCATTTTACAATGTCGGCCTATTGCCATCAACCATCTGGGTCAGGTGTGAAATCCAGCAGGTTCTGACAGGTTCTGGAGAACCGGTAGCAGAAATTTTGAGTAGTTCAGAGAACCAGCAAATACCACCTTTGGCTGCCCCCAGAGTGGGGAGGGAATGGGGATTTTGCAGTATCCTTTCCCTGGAGTGAGGAGGGAATGGGGATTTTGCAGTATCCTTCCCCTGGAGTGGGGTGGGAATGGAGATTTTGCAGTATTCTTCCCCTGCCACGCCCAACAAGCCACAACACACCCACCAAGCCACGCCCACTGAACCGGTAGTAAAAAAAAATTGATTTCACCACTCATCTGGGTCCTCATTTTACTGAGCTCGGAAAAATGGAAGGCTTGAGCCAGTCAGCATCGAACTCCTGGTTGAAGGCAGAGTTTGCCTGCAAATACTGCATTCTAACCATTGCATCACCAGGGCTCCTGATAGGACATGAAAGGTAAGGACATGACCGAGAAATAAAAACAGTGTAAAGAAAGAAGATAGGATACCATCCTTGCTCTGTTATAACTCTGCGATTTAGCGTCATCTGATGAAAGATGCAGGCTGGGACATTTGAGAAACAGAAGGAACATATTATATTAATGGGCTTAGATGCCACTAGCAGAAGATTAAGCCAACTCATGGAGGGAAAAGCTATCAGTGGCCATGAATAGCACCAGCTGCCTTTTTCATTGCCTTCATTTTTCTCCTTTTGCATCATTCAGTCCCAACAGAAGCTGCTGAGAGGCAGCATTGAGAGAAGCTGGGTGAGCTTAAGTCTTGCTTGTGGGGGGACTTTTCTTTCAAGGGGACTTGATCATTTGGAGGACATGACTCTTCCTGCAGAGATGTATTGTCAAGCTTATGAGAAAGTTAAACCTCATGTATTGGTTGCAAATCTTCATTGGAGGCCTGTTTGTTGAGATCTGGATAGATCTTAGTCTGGGTTAAGCACATTTTATGAAGCCAACCAGTTGTGTTTTACAATACAATACAATACAATACAATACAATACAATACAATACAATACAATACAATACAATACAATACAACACAACACAACACAACACAACACAACACAACACAACACAACACAACACAACACAATACTTTATAGGCCAAGTGATTGGACACACAAGGAATTTGTCTTTGGTGCATATGCTCTCAAGTGTACATAAAAAGACAAGATACATTCGTCAAGAATCATAAGGTACAACACTTAGTGATAGTCATAGGGTACAAATAAGCAATCAAATCATACTAGGAAACAATATCAATATAAATCGTAAGGATACCAGCAACAAGTTACAGTCATACGGTCACAAGTGGGAAGAGATGGATGATAGGAACAATGATAGTAATAGTAATGCAGACTTAGTAAATAGTTTGACAGTGTTGAGGGAATTATTTGTTTAGCAGAGTGATGGCATTTGGGAAAAAACTGTCCTTGTGTCTAGTTGTTCTGGTGTGCAGTGCTCTATAGCGTCGTTTTGAGGGTAGGAGTTGAAACAGTTTATGTCCAGGATGTGAGGGGTCTGTAAATGTTTTCACACCCTCTTTTTGACTCGTGCAGTATACAGGTCCTTAATGGAAGGCAGGTTGGTGGCCATTGTTTTTTCTGCAGTTCTAATTCTCCTCTGAAGTCTGTGTCTGTCTTGTTGGGTTGCAGAGCCAAACCAGACACTTATGGAGGTGCCTGGTTTGGTTCTGCAACCCAACAAGACAGATTTTTTTTAATTTATTTATTTAATTTGTATACCGCCCTTCTCCAACAGGACTCAGATTTTTATTAATTCATCATGATTAAGTGGTCCCTGGTTTCAATTATGTGAATAAAACCATTGTTCTAACACTTCCTGCTGGAAACTAATCCAGGAATTGTGACAGCCACACCCAGAATGTAGATCCATGCATCCAGAGGGACCTTTGTCCCTCAGGTGCTTTGCAAAAGGCAACTGGACTTTGTTTTTCCTTTGAAAACATGTCACTTCTCATCCAAGAAACTCCTTCAGTTATGACTGGATGATGGGGAATGGAAGGATTTATAGTCTTTGCAGTCGTTAGCCCTCGGAAGGTTGGTTGTTAGCTCTCTGAGACTCCTTGAAGGCACTTCGGGTCACCTGAATCAGAGTGCAATCTGATTTGCACTCTGATTTAGGTGACCTTGAGGTAGTGGTAGAATTCATTTTTTTTTTACTACCGGTTCTGTGGGCGTGGCTTGGTGTGGTGTGGCTTGGTGGGCATGGCAGAGGAAGGATACTGCCAAATCTCCATTCCCTCCCCACTCCTGGGGGAAGGATATTACAAAATCTCCATTCCTTCTCCACTCCTGGGGGAAGGATGTTGCAAAATCTCCATTCTCTCCTCACTCCTGGGGGAAGGATATTGCAAAATCTCCATTCTCTCCCCACTCTTGGGGCCAGCCAGAGGTGGTATTTTCCAGTTCTCTGAACTACTCAAAATTTCCGCTACCGATTCTCCAGAACCTGACAGTACCTGCTGTTTAGCACCCCTGCCCTGAGGGTACAGATAAACCCCCAGAGTGGCCTCAAGGAATTGCACAAGCTTCTTGGATGAGAAGCAAAATATTTTCAAAGAAAAAATAAACCAAAGTCCAATTGCCTTTTGAAAAAACCATGAAGGGAGAATCTTCATAGACAAAGAACCTTTGGTACTTGAAAATGAAACTACCTGCATTCTTTTGAACGTGGCTGGTACTTTGGCCTCATTCTCTAATCCAGGTTTATGTTCCTTCTCCTCAGTGATATTCAGACTCAGGGGATTTCAAGGCCATCTCACTCAAAATTAAGATCCATCCAGATCTCACCTGGAGTTTTATAGTTCAGGTACGGTAGCCTCACTGAACCAAAAGCTCATTGCAGTTCATTCCAGCCCCTTATGCTGAGTCACGTGAGCTGAAGGGGGCTTCAAAAAGTGGAATTGGCAACCTTTTGGGTGTTGTCCCATTCGTCTTCCCGTAAAGACACACTGGGAAAAAAATCTGATTATTTTTTATTAATCTCTGCAGCTTAAGGATGGTCTAGCTTGCCCAATTTTTCTTTTGCTGGGTTCTCTCTCCCTATCAGATTTGGTCCCATTCTTTCTTTTACTCCAAGGCCTGTACTTCTGATGAAGACAGAGGATTTTGTATTTCCAATGTGGGAGGAAGGAAGGAAGGAAAGGAGGGAGGGAGGGAGAGAGGGAGGGAAGGGAATAGAGGAAAGAAGTGAAGTGAAGGAAGTAAGGAAAGGGGAGAGCAAGAGGAAAGGAGTGTAGGAAGTTAGCACCTACCCCTCTCCCAGGGAAATGAGATATTTTAGGAAATATTAAAAGGGCAGAATATTTCCCCTAAAAGGGAGACAGAAACTCAAACCCCCTCCCCACCTTTGTCAATGAGCCATTAAGGCCTGGGCCAGTCTATTCTACATAGCAAAGATCTACCTCCTAGAGGCAGAGCCATAGTAGGAATTGCCCAAAGCCCTTTCATTACATCATCACCCAGCAAGAGTCAAGCAAGCCTGGGACACAGACAACCTACAAAGTTATCCCTGCATGTCTCCATGGGAGTGACAACCAATCAGAATACAAGCTCAAATTCAAAGCCCAACAGAGGGCATAAAACCCAGGCATTCTCAGCATCTCTGCCCTTTTTTTCTTCACCCAAGATCTTCAAGGCATGTGATCCTGTCCACCATTAAAACTATCGTTCCAAGCAGCCATCATGTTTCCAGTGTCTTTTCCCCCACTTGGAACAGAACCCAATGGACATTTCTTCCAACAGAGAAAGAAAGAAAGAAAGAAAGAAAGAAAGAAAGAAAGAAAGAAAGAAAGAAGGAAGGAAGGAAGGAAGGAAGGAAGGAAGGAAGGAAGGAAGGAAGGAAGGAAGGAAGGAAGGAAGGAAGGAAGGAAATATTCTATGCTTAAAGTTCTTTGCTGTTTTCACCCATAGTTTGATGGTTTATCAGATTGGATAAGAGAAGGGAAGAGAGCTTCAATCTGCAATGTGCACATTTATTCTTTGGGTTCCTGCCAAGGATGGCTATTTCAAATGAATTTCCAGGCGTTTTGCTTCTCAGCATCCCTGTAACAGTCCAGCACACATGGAGCTCTTCTATTTTGATGCTATTCTTTTTTTCCTACTGGTTTCCTTTCAAAAGCCCAAATTCATTTGCTGAACTGAGAGGTTGATGACTGTCTATTGTTCGTAATGAAAATCCATTCATCAGCGCACAACAGGGGAGGAAATTAAATCTGGATGTTCTCTCTCTATTCCCAGGTAACTATTTCTGGTGAAGAAAGTTGGGCCATTCTTTTCTTTTCAGGAATTCAGAAACAACAACAAAAGGGGACAGGCAAGGTAATTGTTGCAACAAGCAGGGCTGAAAAGAAATGAGATATCTTATTTATTAGGCACACTGCTAACATTCCTGCCAGCGTAGGGAGATGCCTTGTCTCCATCCATGCATTTTCCCTGCAGTGTAGAAAGTTAGCACCCACCCCTCTCCTAGAAGAATGAGATGTTTTAAAGGTAAAGGTAGAGGTTCCTCTCGCACATATCTGCTTGTCGTTCCCGACTCTAGGGGGCAATGCTCATCTCCGTTCCAAAGCCGAAGAGCCAGCGCTGTCTGAAGACATCTCCATGCAAACCTTTGAACTATTGCTTTGAGCATATCTTCACTTCACTTGCATCCCAAATCATATCGTCAATTTTGTCTTTAATTCTACTTACTTTGCCAAAGGCTTCTTGTTTAGCCTTTTATAGCCACACTCAATATACTTTTTGTATATTCATCATAGCTGTTCTGTTGCTCATTCAGCCTCTTTTAACCTTAATCATTCCTTGCTCTCTTTAACTGGATCCTATGCAACTCTGTTTTCTTTAACTCCATTTTTCTCCCTATCTTTCCTTCAATTTTTCCGCAATTCTTTGCTACGGTTGTTCTCCCATGACTGTTTACCCAAGAGGCTTAGTTAGCTGAGAAATGTTATAAATTTTATTTTTGAAAATCCAGGTCTGCAATATCAGCTAGCCTTCTCTATCCATGGGTTGAGTGACCTTCAGAGAACTCAAGCAGATTAGAAAGGTGGGTTTTCAAAAGCCATGCCAATTCCATCTCAACAAGGCATTCTATTTTACACACTTCATTTTATTTAGGTAAAGGTAAAGGTTCCCCTCGCACATATGTGCTTGTCATTCCTGACTCTAGGGGGCAGTGCTCTTCTCTGTTTCAAAGCCGAAGAGCCAGCGCTGTCCGAAGATGTCTCCGTGGTCATGTGGCCAAAGGCTCACGGAACGCGGTTACCTCCCCACCAAATTTGGTCCCTATTTTTCTATATTTTTCACCACGTCCCTTCATTTTATTTTATGTTCCCACCGATTTTATTTTATTTATCTCTCACCAATTTCTGGGAACAGATACTGAACGAACTGGACTTTAGTTTTGAGGATCTCTTTGGGATCTCTTTCAGGAAAGGTGCTTTGGAATGTACAAGATCATGTGCAAAGCTCCTCTTTAAAGCAACTGCCTCTCTTTTCATAGAAGCCTGGGGGAGGGGGAAAGAACAACAGAGCTATTTTAATGAGAGTTGCATCTTTGGCCTTTTTTAAACCTGTGTTCTTATACACTCGGGCACATTTCAAAGCATCTATTCTGAATCATTTCTGAAGTATGCACAACCCTACTATTTATAAAGGAAAAGAAAAGAAAAGAACTAATAATGGTAGGAAAGCTATAATTTAACTGACAAACGCTGATTAAATAAGGGGCAATTAACAGTAATTCAAAAATTAATTTCCCCACTAAGCTGCAAATCAGAACAATCTAAATGAGTTCAGCCTGTGAAATGAAGCTTTTAAGCAAAAAAAAAAAAAAAAAAAGCTCAGGGAGCCTTTCACACTGTTTGCTCCTTTGCCCGTGGACATGTCCCAGTATGAGCAGTTAATAGGTAATGAGATCACACCACAGCATTTCAAGGACACTTTTGTCAAGAGGAGAAGAAACGGCTGTTGGCTGCGTTCGCCGCCTGTCAACCCAGGATTTTAACTTTCATTTGTGGAATAAAATAGTAGCAACCCAATTCTTCTATCTCAGGGATCCCCAACCTTTCGGACCGCAGGGACCACTAAATTCATAATTTTAAATCCCACGGACCACTAATATGATCTGCCTAATGACCGGCTGGGTGGGCGTGGCTAGGTGGTCATGTGACTGGGTGGGTGTGGCCAACTCGATGTCACTCACATCGAGGGGTGCCTCGCCAGCCTCTACTCACCTCTCCCCTCCCAGCCACTCCTTGCCTGCCTGCCCGGGCTCCTTAGGGCTCCAACAGGAAGCAGTTGTTGGAGCTAAGCAGCCACCATGAGAAAGAATTGACAAAACAGCTCAGTTCAAATTGGATCTGACCGAGAAGGAGGCTCAACAGAAGCACCTCACTCAGGACTAGGAGTATAGGCTTTCCAAGCAGAGGGAAGACCTCTGGGAGTACAAGGGTAGGTACTGGTGCCTGGAGGCTCAGTGGGCTGAAATGGTCAGCCAGTTCCAGGCCATGATGCAGTCCCACTGGAACGAGGCCCTTCGGCTCCTTGCCACCAGCGGCGCTTCCCTCCAGTCTTCGCCCAAAGCCCCGCACCAGGAGGCTGAAGGAGACCTCAAGTCGGAATTTCGGCTCCCCTCTGACCCACACAAAGAGACCCTGAAGGGGGAGACTCTCTGCAGCAACACAAACATTCATTGCACATATCCGGCCCAGAGGCCGTAGTTTGAGGACCCCTGATTTAGTGCAATATAAAAAAATGCAAATTATTTTTCTGCGGACCACCAACATTTTCTCGCGGACCACCAGTGGTTCACGGACCACTAGTTGGTGACCACTGTTCTATCTCACTCTCAGCCAGGAACGGTAACCTTTTCTGACTGAGCATTTTACATGAACCTGTCTCGTTCAGTTGTGAAATCTATTTTTTTTTTACTACCGGTTCTGTGGGCGTAGCTTGGTGGGTGTGGTGTGGCCTGGTGGGCGTGGCATGGGAAGGATACTGCAAAATCTCCATTCCCTCCCCACTCTCGGGCCAGCCAGAGGTAAAATTTGCCAGTTCTCCGAATTATTCAAAATTTCCGCTACCGGTTCTCCAGAACCTGTCAGAACCTGCTGAACCTGGTCTCATTGAAGTCCCAACCTGTTCTACATCTGCACCACTTCTTCCTAGTGTTATTCCTGCACTATGGCAGGAATGGGAGAACTTGCCACAGCCAACTCGTCGCAGCCAACTCAGCATGGCCCACTCGCCACGGGAGAAGTCGTCGCGGGACAATTTACCAATTCTATTTAATTATTTAAAATAAACACAAATTATTTTAATTTCTGCCATTCACATTTCATTCTGCACCTCCTTTTGCATCCTTTAATGATTCTATTCCACCAGTTCTTTGATATTAGTGTAGCTCTTGTCCTGTAGCAAGTTGTCCTGCAGCGAGTTGACCATGGCGTCTCTTGGGTCTCCCATGGGGTCACCGGCCATCAGGGTCATCAGGCTCCAGACACGTGGCTGTCCTTGCCACCGAGGCTTCTTTACCACGTACGACGTGTCCATATCATCTGATGTCCTGTATCTACGCAGCCTGTTCAAAATACCTTTAAACTCATCTTTAAAATATTTTGAATGCTTTTTTTCCCTGACCTGGTGCCCTTTGCATTATTGAAAAATAAGGATTCAGGCTGGCTAGGATTCTGACAGTTACTCGTCAGAAGGATCTGGCATTAAGGAAGGTTCTTTGGGGAAAAAAAAAACTAGGAGATCTTGAAGTTACTCAGCTTCCATTGACATCCGATTCCTGTCATATGTGCCTGGCTGCACTTTGCACGTATGGACTGTATTCACACAACATGCGTCATCAGGTCCGTAACCCAGCGGTGAAATCCGCCCGGTTCTATCTGGCTTGCCGAACCAGTAGCGCTGGCGGAGGGAGGCTCCGCCCACCTGCCAGGACGTCATTACGTCTCAGTTTTTTACCCTCTGCGCATGCGCAGAAGAGGTATGCATGCACATAGAACATGCACGCTCCTGCGCGCTCCCGTTCCTGAACCAGTAGCGAAGATAAGTGGATTTCACCCCTGCTGTAACCTAATTCAGTAATCAGATGATGTGGGCTTTATGAACACAAGACTGGCCAGCTTCTAAACTTGGGAAAGTTGCCAGATTGGGAAACTTCATGATCACTTTCTATTGTCATTATCTTAGAACCGCTACAACTTCCAAGATGGACATGCAGGTGAAAGATATTATAATGTCCTGCTCATCTATTGTTGCTATAGACCAGTGATGGCGAACCTTTTTGGTACCAAGTGCCCAAACCAGAATACACATGTGCATGAGTGCACACATATACCAGAGGCCCAGAAACTTGAAAACCACCTGGTCTTCGGGTTTCCGGTGCGCGCATGTATGCTGGTCAGCTGGTCTTTGCACGTGCCGGAGCCCCAGAAACCAGGTGGCTGGCGTGCGCATGGGCACAGTGTAAACCAGAAGGGCAGCTGGTGACGGTGCGCATGCCCACAGAGAGGGCTCTGCATGCCACCTCTGGTACGTGTGCCATAAGTTCACCATCATGGCTATAGACAGTTCAACTTGTGCAGCCTTTCTTAAGAGAATATAAGGTAAAGGTAAAGGTTCCCCTCGCACAACGTGCTAGTCGTTCCCGGCTCTAGGGGGCGGTGCTCATCTCCGTTTTAAGCCGAAGAGCCAGCGCTGTCCGAAGACGTCTCCGTGGTCATGGGGCCGGCATGACTCAACGCCAAAGGCGCACGGAACGCTGTTACCTTCCCACCAAAGGTGGTCCCTATTTTTCTACTTGCATTTTTATGTGCTTGCGAACTGCTAGGTTGGCAGAAGCTGGGACAAGTCACGGGAGCTCACCCCGTTACACGGCACTAGGGATTCGAACTGCCGACCTTTCAATTGACAAGCTCAGCGTCTTAGTCACTGAGCCACCACATCCCCTATTAAAAGAATATACAGAGTTGGTTTTATTTATTGTATAACCAAATGGTGTTAGGCCTCTATTTCTGGGCCTAATTCTTGGATTATTGCACTACAGGTTATGATACAGGCCAAAAGCTTCTTAACCAATTCTGTCTGAGCCTAGAGAGGAAGAGGAAAAGAGGACAACTTGTAGTAAGAAGGGTGGCCAATATATTTTATAAATAAATTTTATAAATGGAGGAGGAGGAGGAGGAGGAGGAGGAGGAGAAGGAGAAAAAGAAGGAGGAGGAGGAGGAGGAGAAGGAGAAGGAGAAGAAGGAGGAGAGGGAGAAGGAGGAGAAGGAGAAAAAGAAGGAGGAGAACGAGGAGGAGAAGAAGAAAAAGAAGGAGAAGGAGGGAAGATGGAGACAGGAGGAGAAGAAGGAGAAGGAGAAGGAGAAACCATGAGTGATTATACCAGGCACCACAATATTTGTTTTTAATCAGACTCACAAGGCAATGTTAAAAATTGCTCAGATGTGAGACAGAAGAAGACTTTGTTGCTCTTCAGGTCCAGGGTGAGAAAGAGTTAATAGAACTCACGTCTTCTGGGAGTGACTTGTTGGGCCAAGCGCCCCTGACAGCTGCCCAGGTTTAAAATATAGCCCCATGGAAAAGAAAAAAAAAGCAGCTGCAGTGGAAAAGATGAAGGTCGGAAGCGCAGGAGAATTTTTGCCAACCTTGGCTGCACGTTTCTTGCCGAGAGGGAGCAGAGGGGGAGCACCGTGGCTGGGGTTTGTTTACAAGTCACTCTGGGACCAGATTGCTTTTTTGCAGGACAGAAGAAACAGAACAGAGGCGGTTGCACAGAACAACTCGGGGGCCAAACAGATTGCCAGATATTGCGATATCTAAGATAATTACAGCCCAGAAGAAATCTTTGCAATTCAGTCGTTCATTTATTCTTGAGCCTCATCCAATACAGGTCGTCCTCAACTTACAACCGTTCATTTAGTGACCATTCAAACTTGCAATGCACTGAAGAAAGGGCCATGTCCATTTTTCACACTTAATGACTGTCGTAGCATCCCCCGTGGTCGTGTGATCAGACGCTCGGCCACTGGCATGTCTTTATGACAGTTCCAGAGTCATGTGATCCAGTGATGAAATTCAAATTTTTTTTACTACTGGTTCAGTGGGCATGGCTTGGTGGGTGTGGTGTGGCTTGTGGGCATGGCAGGGGAAGGATACTGCAAAATCCCCATTCCCTCCCCATTCCTGGGGGAAGGATATTACAAAAATCTCCATTCCCACCCCACTCTGGGGCCAGCCAGAGGTGGTATTTGCTGGTTCTCCGAACTACTCAAAATTTCCGCTACCGGTTCTCTGAACTACTCAAAATTTTCGCTACCAGTTCTCTGAACTACTCAAAATTTCCGCTACCGGTTCTCCGAACTACTCAAAATTTCTGCTACCAGTTCTCCGAACTACTCAAAATTTCCGCTACCGGTTCTCCGAACTACTCAAAATTTCCGCTACTGGTTCTCTGAACTACTCAAAATTTCCGCTACCGGTTCTCCGAACTACTCAAAATTTCCGCTACCGGTTCTCCGAACTACTCAAAATTTCCGCTACCGGTTCTCTGAACTACTCAAAATTTCCGCTACCAGTTCTCCGAACTACTCAAAATTTCCGCTACCAGTTCTCTGAACTACTCAAAATTTCCACTACCGGTTCTCTGAACTACTCAAAATTTCCGCTACCGGTTCTCCAGAACCTGTCAGAATCTGCTGGATTTCACCCCTGATGTGATACTCTTTGGCGGCCTTCTGACACACAAAATCAATGGGGAAGCCAGATTCACTTAAACCGTCTTGCTTATCAATGGAAATTTTGGGACTTAATTCTAAGTCGTAAGACGAGGACTGCCTCTAATCCCTTTCCGCTAGTAAATGTTTAGTTTGTCCTACGCAAGGTGGAAAGAGAGTAGTTGCTGGGATTTTATTTGCAGAAATGGGAGATTTAATAAATCAACAACTAGTGTCTTGATGCCAAGTCCCTGAGCTCACGAGTCCAACTCTGAAGCTTTGACTTCACAATGAGACTCATTGTTAGTCCTGTGGTCATGAAGCTAAGCATTTAATTTATAGAATTTTGGAAACCAAATCAGCCATGTTTACATTTGCGCTTCAGTTGGAGATGCAGACACCACAGGCTCATCCCCAACAGCCTGTGCTGTCTTTAACAGTGAAAGGACACAGGGCAGGGGTGAAATCCAGCAAGTTCTGACCGGTTCTGGAGAACCGGTAGCGGAAATTTTGAGTAGTTCGGAGAACTGGCAAATACCACCTCTGGCTGGGGTGGGAATGGGGATTTTGCAGTATCCTTCCCTGCCACACCCACCAAGCCAGATCACGCCCACCAAGCCACGCCCACAGAACCGGTAGTAAAAAATTTTGAATTTCACCACTGACACAGGGACAGAAAATAATCCTGCAGCCAAGAAGGCTCCACAACCATTTGCACTACTCCGGTGACCCTGAGGACACAGATAAACCTCCAAGTGGCCTCAGCGACCCTCTAAAAGGATGCAAAGGACCAGCTGTCTGCAAGGAATATAAATCCTTCCATTCCCCACCACCCAGTCAAAACTGAAGAAGCCTCCTGGATGAGAAGCAAAATGTCTTCAAAAAAACCCAAAACAAACGAACCAAGAAAGTCCTGTTGCTTCCTGAAAAAGCACCTTTGGGACAATCATGACCTGGATGACTGAGACGCTCCATAGAATTTTAGCCATGTTTACAGTTTACCTCGCACCTTTAACCAAGTTCAAGGCCAAGCCCAGGAAGTCACATGGTATGCAAAACTTGGCTGATGTGACCTTTTACAAGTTATGTATAACCTGGTTAAAGCCCCTCTACATGGGGCTCCCCTTGAGGAGCACTCGGAGGCTCCAACTGGCGCAGAGTGCGGCCGCGCGGGTGGTGATGGGAGCAACGTGGCGCTCCCATGTAACGCCTCTCCTGCACGAGCTGCACTGGCTCCCAGTGGTCTTCCGAGTGCGCTTCAAGGTCTTGGTTATCACCTTCAGAGCGCTCCATGGCTTAGGACCTGGCTATTTACGGGACCGCCTGCTGCCACCAATAGCCTCCCACCGACCAGTACGCTCCCATAGAGAGGGGCTCCTCCGGGTGCCGTCGGCCAAACAATGTCAACTGGCGGCCCCCAGGGGGAGAGCCTTCTCTGTGGGGGCACCTACGATCTGGAACGAGCTCCCCCCGGAGATACGGAGGATTCCGGATCTGCGTACCTTCCGTCGTGCGCTTAAGACGTTTTTATTCCATCAAGCTGGCCTGACCTAAACTTTTCCTCTTTTTAAATGGAATTTTAAATTTGGTTTTAATTTATTGAGGTTTTAAAATGTCTCAGCCAAATTTATTTAATTAGTTTTATCTCTATTTTAAATTTTGTATCTACATGTTTTATTTTATGGCTGCCCTGAGTCCTTCGGGAGTAGGGCGGTATACAAATTTAATAAAATGAAAATGAAAATGAAATCCTACGATGAAGACCCCCTCCCTAGAGACCTCAAAGAACTTATTAAAAAAATGTTGGGCCCTTTTCTGTCTGAGAAGACACACTCCCATGAAACATGTAACTAAACCCTTCTCCTTGCAGGAAATGACCAGGCTGAGGCCAAGAGAGGGGTCAAACGCATCATCAGTCTTGAATCCCTACATTTGGTTAGCTACAAAGGAAGGATACAGATTGATTGATTGATTGATTGATTGATTGATTGAATTTATTTCTATACGGCCCTTCTCCCGAAGGACTTAGGGCGGTGTACAGCCTGATTAAAGCACAGAGACAGACAAAATTTAAAAATAATTAAATTTATTAAATAATTGGCTCAATTCTAAAACCCCCAAATTTAAAATCCCATATTTAAAACCAATTAAAATCATTACATTGATAGCCCGGCCTGGTGGAACAACAAGGTTTTGAGGGCACAGCGAAATACACAGAGATCAGAGATCTTACGCATTTCCGGGGGCAGTTCATTCCACAGGGCTGGGGCTCCCACAGAGAAGGCCCTCCCCCTGGGTGTCGCCAGCCGACATAATTTGGCCGATGGCACCCTGAGGAGACCCTCTTTGTGGGAGCAGACTGGACAAAGAGTTGTAAACTGAAGGAGAGATGCAAAGGATCATCTTACTAAGCCTCTACAACTGTGATGGCGAACCTATGGCACATGTGCCATAGGTGGCACGCGGAGCCATATCTGTGGGCACACGAGCGTTGCCCTAGCTCAGCTCCAGCACGCATCTGTGTGCCGGCCAGCTGATTTTTGGGCCTTCCAGGCCCACCAGAAGTCAGGAAATGTATTGTTTCCAGCCTCCGGAGGGCCTCCATGGGGGTGGGGAAGGCTATTTTCACCCTCCCCAGGCTCCAAGAAGCCTCTGGAGCCTGGGGAGTGTGAAAAAAGGGCCTACTGGGCCCAATGTGCCATTGCGTGCCAAAAGCGAGGGAAGGGTCATGTGTTAGGGTCATGTGCACATGTGTGTGGGGGCATGGCACATTGAATTATGGGTGTGGGCACGCGTGCACGCATTCCCTCTGCACTCCCCCCACTTTTGGCACACGATGGCAAAAAGGTTAGCCATTGTTCTGTCCCCGTCCCACAGGCACACACACCAACAGACGTCCAAGAGCTAAAAACCAAACCAGCTGACAAAATCCTTTTCCTTACGATAATGGAACTTGGCAGCAACTTAGTGGCTGCCTGCCAAGAGTTTATTACTTACGAAGGGAAGAGATAACTTCTCTCCACTTCTGGTACATCAAAGTAAAATGCTCAATAATTACAGAGTAAATCAAGTCCAAATATAATCCAGCAAAGTCTATAGCAAAAGTCCGGCAATGCAGAATGGCGTGGAAGCTTTCAGCTTTGATCGTCACAAGGCTTGACTGGCCACCACGCTCCCTTTTATACCCTGTGGGGTGTGGTCCAGTGACTCAGCCTAATCTCGGGCATGCCTTTTCTTCTGTTGTGCGCGCTTATCTCTGCGACGCTGGCGTGGATCCAGCCAAGACTCATTTCCCTCATCACTGTCCACCTGTGGCTGCGTGGACGTGCTTGGCCCCGGCCCTATCTCTTGCCCTTCGGCAGACACTGAAGGCATTGCCAGAGAGGAGGGTCCTGGAGAGGGAGGCCTTGCCAACTCCTCTCCTTCACTCTCGGAGTCCTCTCCTGCCGATGACACAGGCTCAGGTAACGGAGCCACAACAGCTATCACTGCTCTACAACTTGCAGGAAAACAAAACAAACCATGTCAGAGTTTGCAGCAATCCAACCAGCACACAAGTAAAGAATTCAGCAGGATTCGTTTATAAAAGAAACTTCTTTATATACAACAATGTAAAGCATGATGCATGTATACAATACCCATGCAGCAGAACTCAGAATCCAGAACCACAGAATCTATATAATACATAGGCTCTATTGCAAGGACAAAGCAACTCTTACATACAAATCAGTCAAGCTAAGCCATGCCCAGGCTCCGAGCCATCTGAGTCACCAAACAGTCCCCATTGGCTGACCTGTTACCATGTCTATTCCAATTCATGAACTTTCATACACTGACAAACCAGCCTAGAGAAATGGTTGTATGGCCATTTCTTGAAAGCCTCCAGAGATACAATCACAATCTCCACAGGTGGACTGCTCCAGATTTGTTCAGAAGGTTTTTCTTGGTGTTTAAACAGAATCCAGGTAGCTGCAACTTCTACCTGGTATTTCTGGTCTTAGTTTGTGTGGTTCATGGAAAAATACTTGATGACATTCCTGTGACATGTTACTATGTTCCTGAAATGCTACTATTGTGGCTCCCTTCCTTCTCTGGCCTGGTCTCACAAGGCAGGTTCTCAAGTACCAATATGAGAGAATATTTGTAGCTCAGGGTTAAATTATAGAGTTCTTGGGGCTTGATGGTTTCCTTGCAGACGTTTCGTTACCGAATTAGGCAACAACATCAGTTGATCAGAGGTTAAATGTGATAATGTTATCTAGTTTGATAATGAAACCTCTGCAGGAAAACCACCAAGCTCAGAGAGCACCAAGGACCCCACACATCCTCAAATCCCTGTATTTTTTGTTGCGCTCCTTGAACACTGTCCAATCTTTTAATGCTTTTGTGGAGATGTACTATCCAGAATTACATGCAGCACTCCAGATATGGTCACTACAGTGCAGGGTAAAGAATGATTTCACTCATCTCGGAGACAATGTTTCCTCTAATTCAGCTGGAAATGTTCTAACATTTGTTGCACGCTACTGGCTCTTGTTTGCTTGTGTGCAATGACCACACTCAGAAGTCCTATTTCCAAGCCACGGATCCGCCCAGGTTCTGTGAAAGCAGCAATTCTGTCCACAGCCCGGTCTTTGGTTATTCTGGTTTTTTCTCCTGCGTAAAATTGGAGGTGTCTTGGCAACGTTTCGACGAAGTCTCATTCGTCATCTTCAGGTTGGTGTTTTCGGCTTCGTGCTTCTAGGAGCAATGTGTGTGATCGCAGCTGTTTCTTTCTTTTAACTGCCAGTGGGGGTGTGAACTGATTGTGTGGGAGCTTGGCTGTGTTCTGATTGGGTGGAGGTGTGTTCTGATTGGTTAGGGGTTTGGCTGTGCTCTGATTGGATGGGGGGTTGGCTGTGCTCTGATTGGCTGGGTGTGTGTTCTGTTTAGGTGGGGGCTTGGTTGTGCTCGGGTTAGTCTGAGTAGCAGGGGGATTTGAGCTGGTGAGCTGCATTGCTGTTGTTTGGCTTCGTGTTTGTGGTCGTGCCACATCTTCATGGTGAGTGTCAGTTTGCTTCATGTATGGATTGGAGGGGTTTAAAGTGGCTAATGATGCAGCTGTGGTCTGGCTTCTGGTTTGTGGTCGTGCCTCATTGGTGTGGGCTTGCTTTTTGCGTGGATGTGTGATGGTGACATCCTGTGTGGTTTTCGTGAGTGTGGGTCTGGTGTCATTCTTTGTGTTAGGGACTCGTTTGTCAATAAGGGCGGGTTTCCAAATGGCTGGTAGGCGGGAGGTATCATCTCGTTTATTCATGCTGTGTGGACGTTTTTCTATCTCGAGGGCTTCTCTGATTATTCTGTTGTTAAAGTGTTCAGTTTTGGCAATAGTTCTGGTCTTTTTAAAGTCAATATCATGTCCTGTGGCTTTGAGGTGTTGGACCAGAGAAGAAGTTGGTTCATCTTTTCTGACTGAGTTCTTGTGTTCTTCAATGCGTGCACTTATTCTTCTGTTGGTTTGTCTGATGTATGTGGTATAAATAAATAATATATGTGGTATAAATAAATATATAATTTATTTATTGGTTCGATTTATATGCCGCCCTTCTCCGGAGACTCAGGGTGGCTTACAATGCGTTAAGCAATAGCCTTCATACTTTTGTATATACCTGCTTAGTAGGGCTTTCGCCCCCCCCAAGCGGTGTTCTCTATTTTATACAAAGTCAGCTTATTGCCCCCACAAACCGGGTCCTCATTTTACCTACCTTGGAAGGATTGGAAGGCTGAGTCAACCTTGAGCCTGGTAAGATTTGAACTTGCAGTAATTGCAGGCAGCTGGTGCTATTTAACAGCACTTTAGTCTGCTGCGCCACCAAGGCTCTTTATTGTTCTAAAATGCTGTTATTGTTTCATTTTCAAACAGACATGAAGATAATAAACAATTCACCCTACGCACAAACAAAAGAGAAATGTTAAAGAAGAAAATACGTAAAAAGAACATACAAAAAATACTGTGTAATTACAACTATAGCCCAGGTTTACCTGATTTTGTGTTTTGCAAAAAAAATAATAATTAATCTTTTTAATGGTGAACCAAGCCTGTTCAAAATGTTTTCTCAATGGGAGAGGTAATATGACATTTTCTGATTAACCAAATATACAATTTTCTCCCAAACTGCGTAATCACACATCCCTGAAATCCAATAATTTATCTCTGGAATTAAGAGTATTTTTCCATCTCCCAAGGATTACTCGTTTGGCTATTGTTAGAGCATGAAAAACCCATCTTCATTCTGACCATATTAAATTCCAAGTATCATTATATAATTCAGTAGAATACACATATCTTTGAAAACTAGTTTTCTCGTCCGTCAACATATTATATAACATTACAGTACTCCCAAAAAGGTTGTAAGGAACAACATGACCATAACATATGAGTTAAAGGGCCCTCAAATACCTTGGGATGCCAACATAAATAACACCTCCCCCCACTTGGTTGCATTCTCTTGCCCATTACCAGGTTCTCTCCAGCATCCCTCCCTCCCTCCCTCCACCCACCATATCTGTCTGTCTCATCTAGCTCTTCTTGTCCAATCATCTCATCCATCTCTCTATCCATTATCTCTCTCCATCCATCCATCCATCTACCTACCTATCCATCCATCATGTCTGTCTATCCATCCACCTTCCTATCTACCTATCATCTATTTACCTATCTATCCATCCATCCATCCATCCATCCATCATCTGTCTGTCTATCTATCCATCTACCTTCCTATCTATCATCTATTTACTATCTATCTATCTATCTATCTATCTATCTATCTATCTATCTACCCATCCATCCATCATCTGTCCGTCTATCCATCTACCTTCCTATCTATCATCTATTTACCTATCTATCTATCCATCCATCCATCTATCCATCCATCCATCCATCCATCCATCCATCCATCCATCATCTGTCTGTCTATCCATCTACCTTCCTATCTATCTATTTACCTATCCATCCATCCATCCATCCATCCATCCATCCATCCATCCATCATGTCTATCTATCCATCTACCTTCCTATCTATCATCTATTTACCTATCTATCCATCCATCCATCCATCCATCCATCCATCCATCCATCCATCCATCCATCATGTCTATCTATCCATCCACCTTCCTATCTACCTATCATCTATTTACCTATCTATCTATCTAGCCATCCATCCATCATCTGTCTGTCTATCCATCTACCTTCCTATCTATCATCTATTTACCTATCTATCTATCTATCTATCTATCTATCTATCTATCTATCCATCTATCCATCCATCATCTGTCTGTCTATCTATCCATCTACCTTCCTATCTATCATCTATTTACCTATCTATCTATCTATCCATCCATCCATCCATCATCTGTCTATCTATCCATCTACCTTCCTATCTACCTATCATCCATCCATCCATCCATCCATCCATCCATCCATCCATCCATTTCTATTTCTATCTCTTAACTATATCAATCTCTCTCTCTCTCTCTCTCTCTCTCTCTCCCTATCTCTTCCTGTCCATAGTTGGGCATCCTTAACACCAACTGAGGTGTTACTATTATAGAGACGTGGATCCATTTTTTCAGAGCGCCTGAAGTTACACCTGCCGCACCAGCCTGGTTCGCTTAACTGGGGTTAATGTACGAAGAAGTCTACCTTAAGGATCAGGTCTGCAAAACACTGGAAGCAGAGGTATCTCTGGGGTCCAGTTGAAAAAGTCAAAATGGCACCCCCATCCATACAAAACAAAGCTCCACCTATTATTATTTTTTTTATATGTCATCATCTGGGGAGCTCCAATTGCACCATTGGGTGGCTGCCATCTTGACTTTTATTTTTTTTTTATAAAAATACATATATTTTAGGAGGCTAAATGCCTCCTACTAAGGCAGCATTTAACATCCAGCTGCCTGCAATTACTGCGAGTTCAATTCTCACCAGGCTCAAGGTTGACTCAGCCTTCCATCCTTTCTAAGGTGGGTAAAATGAGGACCCGGTTTGTGGGGGCAATAAGCTGACTTTGTATCAAATATACAAAAGTATGAAGGCTACTGCTTAACACATTGTAAGCCGCCCTGAGTCTCCGGAGAAGGGCGGCATATAAAAATAAAATTAAATAAATAAATAAATAAAAAACCCTACCCGGGAAGTACTCTTCAAGCCTTACATAGGAGCCTTGATAGTACAGTGGTTTAGTGCACCCTGTTATTAACACAGCTGCCTGCAATTTCTGCTGGTTCGAATCTCTCCAAGGCTCAAGGTTGACTCAGCCTTCCATCCTTTCTAAGGTAGGTGAAATGAGGACCCAGTTTGTGGGGGCAATAAGCTGACTTTGTATAAAATATACAAAAGGATGAAGGCTATTGCTTAACGCATTGTAAGCCGCCCTGAGTCTCCGGAGAAGGGCGGCATATAAATCAAATTTAAAAAAAAAATAAAAAATAATAAAAAATAAATAAACAGTTCAACGCAACAGGGCAAGGCAAAGATTTGGCCTTTAGCCCAAAGTAGGACACCTCCTAACCGGGACTGGCTCATTGCCCAAACACTAAACCCCAAAAGCCGGCTGTCTCTTCTTGGTCGGGTGGGAACCCAACCCAGCGTGGCCAGGAGTCAGCTTTCATTGAAGGGTGGTGGGGGGGAGGACTGAGGCTCCCAGATAGCACAGCCCGGGGCCAAAGCGTCGTGGGAAGGCCGCCAGCCAGCCCACCCCCCCTTTTTTTCCCCCTCCCCTCCAAGCCCGCCGCAGAGATCGCCTCCTCCTCCTCCTCCTCCTCCTCCTCCTCTCTCCACCAGGATGCTCCCTGGCTCCTTTCCTTCCCCAGGGAAGAGGCCGCCTGCCTGCCTGCCTGCCTCCCTCCCTCCCTTCACCAAGCGGGCGCCCCCCATTTCTCCCCCACCCTCCCGTCCTCCTCCGAGATGCCCCTCCCGGCGCCTTGGCGCCCATCCAGCAGCAACGGCAGCGCCCGAGAGCCGGAGCTGGCACGGCGGCCACGCGAGGGGAGGAGAGAGCGCGGAGGAAGGCGGGCGCCTTCGGAGCGGGCGGAGGAAAGAGGCGTGCGAAGAGCCAGCCGGCCATGGCAGCGCTAGCGGCGGCGGCGGCGGCTGCCGGCAGGAAGGGAGGCGAGCGCCGGGGGCGGCGGCAGCAGCAGCAGGAGCAGCAGCGGCAGCGGCAGCGGCAAAAGCCGGCTCGGGGCATCTGATTGGAGCCGCCGCGTCCGGGCAGCTCGCGCGGGCGGGCGGGGAGGCGGCCAAAGAGCCGCGCAGGAGGCAGCGGGAGGCGGAGGATGCAGGCGAAGAAGTCCCGCGGCTCCTCGACGGGTAGCGGCGG
The DNA here is from genome assembly GCF_029215685.1 of Pituophis catenifer annectens. Lineage (NCBI taxonomy): Eukaryota > Metazoa > Chordata > Lepidosauria > Squamata > Colubridae > Pituophis > Pituophis catenifer. The sequence continues at coordinate 8,278,656 of NW_027256894.1, forward strand.
CGGTGGAAGCGGAGGAAGCAGCGGCGAGCTGCAAGGGGACGAAGCGCAGCGCGCCAAGAAGCGGAAAAAGAAGGGCTCGCGCTTCGCCAGCATCCAGGTCTTCCTGGTGTCCGAGTGCGTCCTGATGCTGGCCCAGGGCACCGTGGGCGCCTACCTGGTGAGCGCCCGAGGGTGGGCAAGGGAGAGGAGAGGAGAGGAGGCGGCCGAGCCTTGGCAGGGAGGCGAGAGAGTGGGGGGGGGGGACCACCAGGCGCCGTTTGGAAGGAGAAGAGAGGACCGGGGTGGTGGTGATGATGATGATGATGATGATGATGATGATGATGATGATGATGATGGTGGTGATGGTGATGGTGATGATGGAGGGGAGGGGGAGAAGGCTTGCCTCCGATCCCGTTGACCGACCCAAGATTGGGATCCTGCCACCTTATCCTGAGAACCCCACGTATATTCATTGGGGGAGGGGAGAGGGGGACGACCACCAGACGCCGCTTGGAAGGAGAGGAGAGGACCGGAGCGATGATGATGATGGAGGGGAGGGGGAGAAGGCTTGCCTCCGATCCCGTTGACCGACCCAAGATTGGGATCCTGCCACCTTATCCTGAGAGCCCCATGTATATTCATTGGGGGAGGGGAGAGGGGGGACGACCACCAGACGCCGCTTGGAAGGAGAGGAGAGGACCGGAGCGATGATGATGATGATGATGATGATGATGATGATGATGATGGAGGGGAGGGGGGAAAGGTTTGCCTCCGATCCCGTTGACCGACCCAAGATTGGGATCCTGCCACCTTATCCTGGGAGCCCCATGTATATTCATTGGGGGAGGGGAGAGGGGGGACGACCACCAGACGCCGCTTGGAAGGAGAGGAGAGGACCGGGGCGATGATGATGATGATGATGATGATGGAGGGGAGGGGGAGAAGGCTTGCCTCAAATCCCGTTGACCGACCCAAGATTGGGATCCTGCCACCTTATCCTGGGAGCCCCATGTATATTCATTGGGGAAAGGGAGAGAGAGAGCGGGGGGTTAGTCTTCTTGCTTGTTGGTTCTCATTTCCCCCCCCCCAAAAAAAAAACCCCAAAACCCTCCGGCCCCGGGACTGCTATGTCCCTGCCGCCCCGCCCGAGCGCGGAGAGGCTGCAGAGGCGGCCAAAGGAGCGCACGGGGTGGCGTTGGCTTTGGCGGTGCGCCCTTGCCTGCCTCTCTTTGCCGCTTCTTGCCCGGGTCTTGTGCCAGGCTTGCGGGAGGCGCGAAGGTGCTGCGAAGGGGCGTGTTTGGCGCAGGTTTTGCCGTTGACTGACACCGCCGGCCAGCCAGGCGCAGCCTCCCCCCCCAACTCCCTCTCTCCCCGGTCCCACTGCACGGGTGTTCGCGCCTCCGCCTTCCACGGCCGGCCGGCCTGCCTGCCTGCCACCGTCTTGGGCTGACCCAGGAACAGCTAAAAATCCCTTAGCCGGCTTTAGCCCCGCTCGGACCCGGCGGGCAGGGGCGAGAGTTAGTCCGAGTTACCCCCAACTGCCCGCTTCCCCGAAAAGTGGTCCACGGCCGCCTCCCGCTTCGTGCGCTGGGGAGCGTGGACCACTTTCTGAATTGCGCCCTTGCTAAGTGGACGCGCTTCCTGCGCTTGGGTTGGGTAGGGTAGCTTTTAAGGGTTTGGGTCCCTTCCAAAGGGAAGACGGGCCTTCCGAGTTCTCTCGTTAATGAAACGAATTCAACTTGTGCCTTGCCAGGGACGAGAGAAGTAGTACGGAGCAAGTAGGAAGCGAGTAAGGGAGTCGGGAGAGGTGCGGAGTTGATAAGGTGACCTCCGGGTTTAACTCCTTTCAGCTGCAGGAAAGACTTGCAGAGTTTTTTTTTTTTTTTAAACCTAACTGGTAGGCAGCATGGTTTATTAAATGAATGGACTCGAGCATGGTTTATTAAATTAATTCAAGGTTCTGAAAAATCCAGCAACTGTCCATAGGGATTGGGTTGAAGGAACTGGCGCAGCTGAATTGCGCGGCTGCCTATCCATTGGGTTCAGCCCATTTGATTGCAATCATTGGATGCTTTTGCTTCACTGAGTTCAGCTAAAGTTTGACAGGTATTTGGAACTTCCATGGGGCTTCTCCTGCTTTAAGTCAACCCCATTCTCTTTTAACGTTATTCTGGCCCTTCTTTCGGTTTCATGGTTTAAATAATTTGTAAGCCTCCCAGAATCTCTGGGGAGCCAGCCTGCATATAAATTTATACCATCATCATCATCATCATCATCATCATTTATTTATTTATTTATTTATTTATTTATTATATTTCTATACCGCCTTTCTCCCGTAGGACTCAAGGCGGTGTACAGTCAAGAAAAATATAGACACACAAACATCATAAAATTGCTAATTAAAATTATTACTTAGTTTGGTCAATTAAATAAAACCCAGAATTAGATAACATTTAAAAAATCATCATCATCATCATCTTAAGAAGGTACTCGGTTGATCCCTAGGATGCTGGCAGCAACCCGTATCAACCATTAGCACCAGTCAATGGTATTTGTGACACATTTTTAAATGTCCAGTTGACTGAGTTTCATTTTTAATGAATAAAAGAGAATAATAATAATAATAACTAAATCTTAAGAAGGTACTTGGTTGATCCTTAGGACGCTGGTAGCAATCCGTATCAACCATTAGCACCAGTCAATGGTATTTGTGATGCATTTTTGAATGTTCAGTTGACTGAACATGTTTCATGTTTAAATAATAATAATAATAATAATAATAATAATAATAATAATAATAGTAATAATAATAATAACAACAATAATACCACCACCGCCTAGGATGCTGGCAGCAACCCGTATCAACCATTAGTACCAGTCAATCATATTTGTGACACATTTTTAAATGTTCAGTCGTCTGAGTTTCATGGTTAATGAATAAAAGAGATAATAATAATGCTATTGTTTTCAGGCCTGCCTAACAGACCTGTTCTAAAGCTGCCTTAGAAAAAGGTTTCAAGCAAAAACTTAAAAAGTCCTCCCTGCCTTAGAAGTTAAAATGCCAATGGATACTTAAATTCATCTCTCTATCCTGCTCCCTCCCTCCTTCTCTTTTTTTCCCCACTGATGTCTTCTCCTTTGAAATGCAAAGCATCAGCTGACTTGGGGGGGGGGGGGAGAGAGAGAGAGAGGAAAAAAAAACCTTGCTTGTCCCTGATAACAGCCTTTAATCTGCAGAGGCTTCACAGCAGAGAAATAAGCACTATCATCACTTGCTAATGTCTGTAGATGACATTGCTGTTTGAAGGCACTTTAAGAGAGGGGAGAGTGGCCACATTAAATAAATAAAGAATTGTAGGCTCTCTGGAGCAGAGACCCTTTTGCTTACAGTTCTCTGTGTCCACGGAGGAGACGACAGTGCAGTGATCCTTGTTACAGCCTCCTGAATTTACAGCCCTTCCAGATGTGTTGGGAATTACAACTCCTGGCATTCTCAGCCACACCTGGAAGGGACCCATTGTGGATTGTGCTTCCTTGTGTGGTGAGCATGTAAAGGTGAGCTTTCTGGAAGACAGGATCTCAGGAGAGCAATGGCCCAAGAGAAACTGAAAAATGGAAGTGGGCTGAGGGAAGGAAAATGCATTTTTGCAAACCTTTGCCTTGTGCATCTCTCTTAAGCCATTCGGTGCCGTCAAAGTGACTCGGTATTTGCTATGGGGCAACCTCTCTGTGTGGGAAGAGAGCAAGGGAAGAAATAAGATGCATTCAGAACTAGGCCGGGGAGAAAAGACAAAAGAGTACAGATTGTCCTCGATTTACGACCGCAATTGAGCCCGAAATTTCTGTCGCTAAGTGAAACACTTGTTCAGTGAGGTTGCTCCGTTTTATGACTTTTCTTGCCGCCGTTGTTAAGGGAATCACTGCAGTTGGTAAATTAGTAACACGGGTGTTAAGTGAATCCGGCTTCCCCCTGGACTTGGCTTGTCAGAAGGTCTCAAAAGGGGATCGCGTGACCCTCTCCCCCTGGACACTGTGATGGTCATAAATACGAGTCAGTTGCCAAGCGTCCGAGTTCTGAACATGCGACCATGGGGATGCTGCAATGGTCACAAGTGTGCAAAATGGTCATAAGCAGTGGTGGTATTCAGACCGTTCTAGCCGGTTCGGGCGAATCAGTAGCGGTGGCTGCGGGAGGCTCCGCCCACCCGCCTAGACGTCATCATATCCCGTTTTTGATGTTTTGTGCATGCGCTCACATTTGTGAACTGGTAGCGAAGGTAAGTGAATGCCACTCCTGGTCATACGTCACTTTTTTCAGTGATGTTGTAACTTTGAACGGTCACTAAATGAACTGTTGTAAGCCGAGGACTACCTGTACAGGGTGAGTTGGGGGGAGGGGGGGGAGGCTTAGCTGCCCTGCTGGGCGATTGGATGTGTGTGTGCCTGAGAAGTGGAAAAGGAGAGAGAGCAGGAGAGCTGCCTGTTTCATTTTCCCATCCTGGAGCAAAACGGCAGCGGGGCAGTTACGAATCTCCGATCTGCTTCGGCATTTGCAAGACCAGTTCATACAAGAGGGCTGTTCCCAGGTTGGTTGGTTGGTTTAGCTCAGGGGTCAGCAACCTTAAACACTCAAAGAGCCACAAAGGTCCTAACCGGAAGCCCCCCATTCAATTCCGGAGCCAACCGGAAGTCCAGTTGCCCCACCATAGAGTCTCCTCCTAGCACGGCATCCTTTTTCCTCTGCTGACCAGAAGTCCGGTTCCCCCACCATAGAGTCTCCTCCTAGCGTGGCGTCCTTATTCCTCTGCTGACCAGAAGTCCGGTTCCCCCACCATAGAGTCTCCTCCTAGCACGGCATCCTTTTTCCTCTGCTGACCAGAAGTCCGGTTCCCCCACCATAGAGTCTCCTCCTAGCGTGGCGTCCTTATTCCTCTACCTGTCCTAACCAAAAGCCCTATCAATTGTGGAGCCGACCAGCAACAGGGAGCCGCAGCAGAGGGATGAAAGAGCCACATGCGGCTCCAGAGCCACGGGTTGCTGACCCCTGGTTTAGCCAAATGGGGTAAGGAGAACTGGTCAGTTCTTGCAAAAAAAACAAAAAAAAATAGTGGAAAGTATTTTAAGAAAAGTACTTTGCAAGCAGGACTGGGCTGGGCATTTAAGCATTTTATTCAGTGCAATTCATTTTCCACTTGATAAAGTACCCATCAAATTGAGTTTAGTGCAACCAACTCTTAAAAGCATATTTTTTAAAAAAAAAAATAGGTACACAAACATGGTTTCTGAAAATGAACGGATGTGCAGAATACCATGGTGGGATCTTAGTCCTATGCAAAAAAATAAAATAAAATAAAAATAAAAATGGGAGAGGCCATTGGTTCTCTAATTCTGAGCTCTGCTTCTGCTTTTCATACTTATTTAAATCAAGTTGACTTGTTTTTTATTTCCTTCCTTGTCCAAAGTAAGCATCACAGACTTCGGTCCCGAGATAGACTCTGTACGGCAGGTTTACAATTTGAAAAATTATGCCTTCGTATAACATCGGACTATAGACTCCAGGTGATGTCATAATTGCATTCTTCTCCGGGATACGGGTGGGAAAATTCTAATCCTCTTGAAGAAACTCCCTGGGATTTAATTAATTTGAAGTCTCCCTGTTTGAACACTTGTTCCCTTTCTTAGATAGTTTTTTTTTATTTTATTCCCTCTTAAGTCACTTTTTATTTTAACCTGAGCTGCCAGAAACGTGCCCCAAATACATGTAATTCCTGGCTGCTTTAGAATAATGAATGCACAAGCTGCTTTTTATTATTATTATTATTCTGTAAATGTCTCCCGTTAAGTGGTAGAAAATTATTATTTTGCCCTGTAGCTGAAGGTAAACTGAGAATTTTATGTTGCTGTTTGCTTTTGTTTCTTCTTTCGTCCCGCAACCTTACTATCACTCCAAATTTCACAGGAAACAGATTTAATTGGTGTCTTTTACCTGAGAAATTGGAACCTGTTGTGAACATTCAGAGTTCTTGCAGCAGCTTTAATAAATGATCACACACACACAGAAACACACACACAAGTTAGCCTTTAACCTTTACAAGTGGTGCAAGGCCAGGGACACGTCAAGTTATTAAAAACATCTGGAATTTCCCCCACTTTTATTTTTTTTTAACCCCCAGAGAGTTTTTGACACTAACATTTAAAACCTACCTAGCTTGTGCGAGAAGGATCTGTGGATGGTTCTCTAATGAGTGAAAGTGTTTCCCAAGATAAATCTATAGCTATGCTGTGGTAGGATTGTGCAGCTTGCATTGCGTTGCAAACGTAATCTCTTCCTGCTTCTGACATGTATATCAGATTAAAATAAAGGTAGGGGAAGTAAGACCTTTGTAAGTGCTTCTCAGGCATTTTGTATTCGGACTCTGAAGGGTCAGTTGGTATTAAGAGCCATGGTGGCACAGATCTTAGAATGCTGTATTGCAGGCTCACTCTGCCCACTGCCAGCAGTTCGATCCGCACCGGCTCGAGGTTGACTCAGCCTTCCATCCTTCCGAGGTGGGTAAAATGAGGACCCAGATTCTTGGGGGCAAGAGGCTGACTCTGTAAACTGCTTAGAGAGGGCTGTAAAGCACTAGGAAGTGATATATAAGTCTACTATCTTCCTATTCCTTCCTTCCTTCCTTCCTTCCTTCCTTCCTTCCTTCCTTGCGCAGTGGTAAGAATGCCATATTGCAGGCTAGCTCTGCCCACTGCCAGGAGTTTGATCCTGACCAGCTCAAAAGCTGACACAGCTTTCTGAGGTCAGTAAAATGACGACTCAGATTGTTGGGGGCAAGAGGCTGACTCTTTAAACCGCTTAGAGAGGGCTGTAAAGCACTGTAAAGCGGTATATAAGTCTAAGTGCTATTTCCATTGCTATTTCCATTGCTATTTCCATTGCTATTGCTATTGCTTTGCCTTGCCTTGCCTTGCCTGCCTTCCTTCCTTCCTTCCTTCCTTCCTTCCTTCCTTCCTTCCTTCCTTCCTTCCTTCCTTCCTTCCTTCCTTCCTTCCTTCCCCTTTTCTTCCTACTGAGCTGTGGCGGGGCAGTGATTAGAATGTAATATTACAGGTTAACTATGCCCACTGCCAGGAGTTCGATCCTGACCGGCTCAAGGTTGACTCAGCCTCCCATCCTTCCGAGGTGGGTAAAATGAGGACCCAGATTATTGGGTGCAAGATGCTGACTCTGTAAACCGCTTAGAGAGGCACTGTGAAGCGGTATATAAGTCTAAGGACTATTACTGTTGCTATCATCATAATGAAAACTGCTCCAATGCTGCCATGAGTGGAAATCTTTGGTTGGTAGCAGAGAAAGCTGATTGAAAGTTCATGAACTGGATGCCCCAACAGTCTCAACCAGCATGAACTACCTGGGGCAGGATTTTAGGGAGATGCAGTTCATTAATATTTTTTCTCCGGACTGCAGAATTGCAGAGTGGGACTTTAACCAGGACCTGGTGGGACCTGTGGATTGGATGGGGCTTATATTTGTTGTTGTTGTCTTAAACGTTCTGTTGTGGTCCGCCAGCAGCCTGTGGACCTGGCAGCAGAGTCGGACAGTGAGGAGGCTGGGGAGGACAATGGGCCAGTCCTGGAGTCAGGGGAAGGCCCGGATGAGGGCTCTGTGTCAGAGGCAGAGATTGGGCCAGGGCCATCTGGGAGCGATGCGTGGACTCCAGAGCCTCCAGAGTCAGACAGCAGAGAGGCAGAGGAACAGGAGGAGCCTGTTCCTAGTGCACACATGCGAAGAGCTACCAGAAGGCAAGAGCAGCTGAAGAAAAAAGGACAACTCAGGAGTAAGGCCAGAAGATGATTTGCTACTCCCATAAGGCTTAAAAGAGCAGCAATGAGCCATTGGGTTCTTTGTAGAAAAGCAACGTTGATTCCAGTGCTTCTTGTCAGTGTCTCCTGAACTTTGTGAGATTTTTGCCAAGAAAAGCCTTTGGCAGGTTGCCAAAGACATCAAAGGTTGGTGATAAGTCCCATGGACTGGTTATTAAGAATTTGGTTTTGGACTAAGCTGAGAATGAATTCATTCTCAGCTTAGTTTTAATAAAATAAGTTTGTTGAGGACTGAATTATGTTTGGTAATCACTACTCGGGCCTTGGTCACAAAAACATTCAATCGTATCCGACTCTTGGAGACTTTATAGGAAAATGCTCTCCATGCTACCCTGTCATCTTTCAAATGTTGGGTCTTCAACTTTGCATCAGATTCGATGTTATCCAGCTGGCGTGTCCTTTGCTTGTCCCTTCTTCTTGACCCATTAAACCATTCCTAGCATCATTGCCTTCTCCAATGAATTTGCATGCGTGACGTAGCCGAAGCAAATGGGACGCAAGTCTTATGATTTTTCACTTCTAGTGATGCATTTGGTGGCTTATATTTACAGGACCAAATAGGAATTTTAATTGGTTTTCATGCAAGCAAGATCACATTTCCTTCGAACATAATGTTCTATCTTTGCACGAGGAAGAGATTTGGTGGGGTTCTTTGATAGCTAGCATTGCTGTTTGTTTGTTTTTTTTGTCTTCCTCCAATGCTTATTCTCCTATTAGAAGAAATATCCTTCTGGGTTCAGTTCCAAGTGGGGAAAAAGACACTGGATTCATGGAAGTTGCTTGGAAAGATGGATTTTTTTTAAAAAAAAATAATCTTTATTAAATATTTACAATAAAATTAACACACAATAATGATTGAAAAGCAATATAGGAAGCGAAATATAGAAACACATAAACACAGTTATTTCCAGAGGCTGCTGGAAATAACAGGTATGAGCTTTCCTCTTCATCCAGACCTCTACTTACTCGGAATAAGAGCCTTGGTAGTACAGTGGTCTAAAGCACCCTGTTATTAAGAACAGCTGCCTGCAATTACTGCAGGTTCGAATCTCGCCAAGGCTCAAGGTTGACTCAGCCTTCCATCCTTTCTAAGGTAGGTAAATTGAGGACCCAGTTTGTGGGGGCAATAAACTGACTTTGTATAAAAATATACAAAAAGTATGAAGGCTATTGCTGAGCACATTGTAAGCCGCCCTGAATCTCCGGAGAAGGGCGGCATATAAATCAAATTTAAAAAAAAAAAAAAAAAGACCGGACTACATTGACAAGAAGGATTGGTATATATTTGTCCATGTCTCAACAGCGGCGAGAATGGCATTTGCTCAACTGTGGAAAGATGCAGATACGCCCCTTGACCATCTGATAATAAACAAGATTCTCCGATGTGCTGAGATGGACAGGCTAACGTATATCTTAAAAGACAAGAAAGATTCAGTATATAATAGAAGTTGGGACAGATGCTTTGTCTGGCTCAAAAGAAGGTTAAACTTAGGAGAAGGGTGATAAGATTAGATTAACTAGATATTTACTAGGCTTTATAACACTTTATAATTTAGATAAAAACAGGCCAATTGTTTTGTAGTTAGTAAAAAGAACTTGATTGCATTGAAATGTTTGGCTAGGATGATATTAGTTAAGATTAATTGGAGAGTGAGCTTAACTCTCAGTTAGTCATGTTTGTTGTTTCGTTTAGTCCTGTGTTTATGTGTTTCTATATTTCGCTTCCTATATTGCTTTTCAATCATTATTGGAAAGATGGTTTTTTTAATGGTGGACAGGATCATATGGTTTGAGGTCCTGGGGAAAAAAACAGGGAAGAGATGCTGAGAGTGCCTGGGTTTTATGCCCTCTGTTGGGCTTTTGAATTTGAGCTTGTATTCTGATTGGTTGTCAGACTCCCATGGGGCTATGCAGGGGCAACTTTGTAGGCTCTCCTGAATCCCAGGCTTGGTTGAGCCTTGCTGGGTGATGATGTAATGAAAGGGTTTTGGGCAATTCCTACTATGGCTCTGTCAAAAGGGGGTAGATCTTTGTTATGTAGAATAGACTGGCCCAGCCCTTAATGGCCCATTGACAAAGGTGTGTGTGTGTGTGGGGGGGGCTGAGTTTCTGCCTCCCTTTTAGGGGAAATATTCTACCCTTTTTAATAATTTCCTGAAATATCTCATTTCCCTAGGAGAGGGGTGGATGCTAACTTCCAACAATCCTAGAGCAATGTGCTATAAAGACCTTTTTGGTAGGTTCACTCCGTGACTCTGACTTAAAAGTCAGAGGCAAGTTAGGGGCAGTGATGAAATCCAAATTTTTTTTTACTATCGATTCTATGAGCGTGGCTTGGTGGGCGTGGTGTGGCTTGGTGGGCGTGGTTTGGTAGGCGTGACAGAGGAAGGATACTGCAAAATCCCCATTCCCTCCCCACTCCTGGGGGAAGCATACTGCAAAGTCCCCATTCCCTCCCCACTCCTGGGGGAAGGATATTGCAAAATCTCCATTCCCACCCCACTCTGGGGCCAGCCAGAGGTGGTATTTGCCGGTTCTCCAAACTACTCAAAATTTCCGCTACAGTTCTCCAGAACCTACCAGAACCTGCTGGATTTCACCCCTGGTTAGGGGTCTGGAAAGGAGCAGGGCCCTTGCTCGTTGGGGTGATTAATGATAGTGGCAGTGGGGAGACAAGGTCAGATTTCTGGAGTTCAAAGAAATAACCTCCCAGAAGCTGGGGGGGGGGAAAAAATAAAGAGGCTGTTTCTTTTTTTTCGATCAAATTGGACTGCATGACTGCATATTTGTTTCCCAGCTGGTTATGCACAATGACAGCTGAGAATATGCAAAGCAGGAATGTGCCAAGAACTGATTCCCCATTTCACCAGTCCTAAAAACCATTTCAGGGGAACTTATTTTGAAGTTTTTGGGGAGAGTTGAAGAAACGCAGGGATTCTTCCCTACTGCTATTAAATCTACACAGGGGCAAGTAACATCATGCACATTTTGAGCCAGTCGTTCAGTTCATGCCATTTGCGGATGATATCATGGCATTTGGGTTATGTTCCAGCAGTGGCTTTGCATCCACTTAACCCATTAAAGAAATGGTAGGTTCATTCTCATAACAGCCTATGTTTAGAATAGAATAACAGAGTTGGAAGGGACCTCGGAGGTCTTCTAGTCCAACCCCCTGCTTAGGCAGGAAACCCTACACCACTTCAGAGAAATGGTTATCCAACATCTTCTTAAAAATTTCCAGTGATGGAGCATTTGCAACTTCTGCAGGCAAGTTGTTCCACTGATTAATTGTTCTAACTGTCAGGAAATTTCTCCTTAGTTCTAAATTGCTTCTCTCCTTGATTAGTTTCCACCCATTGCTTCTTCTCCTGCCCTCAGGAGCCTTGGAGAATAGCTTGACTCCCTCTTCTTTGTGGCAGCCCCTGAGATATTGGAAGACTGCTATCATGTCTCCCCTAGTCCTTTTTTTCATTAAACTAGACATACCCAGTTCCTGCAACCGTTCTTCATATGCTTTAGCCTCCAATCCCCTAATCATCTTTGTTGCTCTTCTCTGCACTCTTTTAGTTATGGCTTACTTAGGTGCTTTAGTTTTCTCCAACTTACAGAATTATGTGAATATGTTTTTGAGTTAGTTTTATCACTCAGTATAAAACTTCAGTGGAGCACAGGTTTCTTGAGGGATGGAGACCAATAACTATGGGCCCATCTAATGGCAGCTGCAATATAGCATTTAACACCATCTTCTTTTGTTTTCTCATATCTTATGTCCTTGGCTTGCTATTTTCGGTGCTCTGTGTAACCCTGGAGGAGAATAGAGTGATAGTTTGCTTGCCTGAATATGTGCATGTATAAATGACTATTTAAATTTGGTAAGTGAGATAAACATGTTGGATAAAAGTATTCAATGTGTTATTTATAAAGCTTGTCTTGTCCAATGTGCTCTTGAGCTGTGTACAAAATAGTTTTAAAAATAACTGAATGATTTATGATTTATGAAATATTTTGCTATACAGAAGGAAAGGAAGAGGGGAAGGAAGGAAGGAAGGAAAAAAAAGAAGGAAGGGGAATAATAAACTATTTTTTTTATTCATTATTGGAATAGGACATAAAGTTGCAACTTTGCACATAAAGCACAAAAAGTTTTTGTACTATGATAACATAGTATCTAATTTAATAAAAACATTTTATACTTTTCGTTCCAGCAAAATTAGCTGGAAGGTTCATCTTGAGATGAATGCCAGAATTCCAAAATTACAGTAAAATAATTATTGACAAGTAAATTCAGAAAGAAAAAGAATAGTATGGCAGAAAATTAAATGAACACTGTGTGGTCCTCCCTCCCTCCCTCCCTCCCTCCCTCCCTCCTTCCTTCCTTTCTTTTTTCTCCTTCCTTCCTTCCTTCCTTCCTTCCTTCCTTCTTTCCTTCCTTCCTCTTTCTTTCTTTCTTTCTTTCTTTCTTTCTTTCTTTCTTTCTTTCTTTCTTTCTTTTTTCTCCTTCCTTCCTTCTTTCCTTCCTTCCTTCCTCTTTCTCCTTCTTTCTTTCTTTCTTTCTTTCTTTCTTTCTTTCTTTCTTTCTTTCTTTCTTTCTTTTTTATTTTAAACTTGGAAAATAATTGACACACAGGAATACTTGGCTCTTTTAGCCCTGCAGGCTGCCTGCACTTCCGTGTTTTTTTTTTTTTCTCCTCCTGACGTAGCCTTGGTAACAACTCCGGGAACATCTAACAAAATGGCCCAGTTGAGAGAGCATTCTTGTGCCGTCTTGCTGTTGCTCTGAAGAGAAATGGTTCCACCCTCAAAAGGTGAGCCATGCCCTGTCACCAGATTCACTTGGGGTGAGGACTGTCCTACTGTTCCTGCTCAGATCTGGAGCGAGTTTCACAGGCACAGGCCCTGTTATTTCTGCATCCTCTCTAATGTTCTGTTTATATTTTTGTTTGGCTCCTCTTTAATTAGCCCACGAGCACTTTGAAAATAGACATTAGAATGGAGTTTTGCTGGCAAACATCCAGTGGAAGTTAACATCATAATGCAAGTTTAGCTTAAGCTCGGTCCTTATTTGCCTTTGTGGAGAGCAGTCAGCTTGCAGGCAATCGGGTCAAGGAGCTGGAAAAGTGTCATTTGTCCTGCGCCAGGAAAATAACTGAAATGCATCATCCAGGACAAGCAAGCTAGAGCTGTTTTGTGGCTTCCTAACTCCCATGTCTTGTGTTTTTAAAATTAAATGGCATAAAACTCTGCTTCCCCAGAGCGGTTAAAGATAAAAATCGATAAAAGTAGAAAAAGTACAGATAGTCCTTGACTTATAACGGAGCCCAACATTTAGAATAGAATAGAATTTTTTATTGGCCAAGTGTGATTGGACACACAAGGAATTTGTCTTGGTGCATAGGCTCTCAGTGTACATAAAAGAAAAGATACATTTGTAAAGAATCATAAGGTACAACACTTAATGATAGTCATAGGGTAGAAATAAGCAATCAAATCCTATTAGAAAACAATCAATATAAATCGTAAGGATACAAGCAACAAAGTTACAGTCATACAGTCATAACTGGGAGGAGATGGGTGATAGGAACGGTGAGAAGACTAATAGTAAAGCAGACTTAGTAAATAGTGTTGAGGGAATTATTTGTTTAGCAGAGTGATTGCGTTCAGGAAAAAACTGTTCTGTTGCTAAGTGAGAGAGTTGTTAAGTGAGTTTTGCCCCGTTTTATGACCTTTCTTGCCACCGTTGTTAAGCAAATCCCTGCAGTTGTTCAGTTAGTCACACGGTGGTTAAGTGAGTCTGGCTTCCCCATTGATTTTGCTTGTCAGGCGGTCGCAAAGGGGGAATCAGATGATCGCAGGACACTGCAACTGTCATAAGTACAGGTCAGTTGCCAAGCATCTGTATTTTGATCATGGGGATGCGGCAACGGTTATAAGTCTGAAAATCATGTCACTTTTTCTGTGCTGGTGCCACTTTGAATGGTCACTAAATGAACTGTTGTAAATCGAGGACTACCTGTAGGCCAGTGGTCAGGCCCAATCCTAGAGATGGGATTCAATTGAGTCGAATCCCTTATTTGTTTGCTCCTAATGGACAAAGTCTTGCCAAGCTAAAGCAGTGGGATGGAGCCCATTAAATGGCTGGTATGAATGTGTGTTGTCGCCAGGGTAGCGGGGATGGGTTGGAGAGTTATTATTTTATTATTTTAATTTTTTATTATTTTGTTTTATTTCTTTTATATTGTGCTTTTATGTCTTTGTAAACCGCCTTGAGTCGCCATGTGCGAGTAGCAATAGCAACAACACTTAGACTTACATACCGCTTCATAGTGCTTTTTAGAGCCCTCTCTAAGCGGTTTACAGAGTCAGCCTCTTGCCCTCAACAATCTGGGTCTTCATTTTACCCACCTCGGAAGGACGGAAGGCTGAGTCAACCTTGAGCTGGTCAGGATCCTGCCTGCCATTCTAACCATCACACCACCAGGGCTCCTAATAGCACTAGCAATAGCACTTAGAGGTAAAGGTAAAGGTTCCCCTCCCACATATGTGCTAGCCGTTCCCGACTCTAGGGGGCAGTGCTCATCTATGTTTCAAAGCCGAAGAGCCAGCGCTGTCCGAAGACGTCTCCGTGGTCATGTGGCCACCATGACTCAACGCCAAAGGCGCACGGAACGCTGTTCCCTTCCCACCAAAAGTGGTCCCTATTTTTCTACTTGCATTTTTCACGTGCTTTCCAACTGCTAGGTTGGCAGAAGCTGGGACAAGTAACGGGAGCTCACCCCGTTAGGTGGCACTAGGGATTTGAACCGCTGAACTGCCGACCTTTCGATCGACAAGCTCAGCGTCTTAGCCACTGAGCCCCCGAGTTCCTGATTAGACCTATATACCACTTCACAATGCTTTACAGCCCTCTCTCTGAGCGCTTTACAGAGTCAGCATATTTGACCCCATACAATCTGGCTCCTCATTTTACCAACCTCTTTTGAAAAAAAGGACTTTTGGGGTTCTCTGCATATGGTTCAACATGTTGGCGTGAAGCCAGATGTACCATAACTTTGGTGAATTAATGGTTAAAAGTATTGTCTAAACTCAATGTCAATTCAATAATCATATTAAGAGCGTAGTTGCAAACTAAGCATTTTTCCTTAGCCAAAGAGGCATGTTCATACATCTTCTTGTAGTATTTAATTTAAGCAGTCCTTTCTTTTTCCTTCTTCCCATCAACTATGCTCCGGGGCCTTAAAATCTAGGGTCAATGCCATTGATTATTCATAGTTATCCCCATATTAGAAATTAGGGTCAATGTTATTGACTGTTTATGTTCCTAACTGCAGTGATACCAAAATATAATGATGTGGTAACACAAATTCCATTTTTTCATGCCCCACAACACTACGCACATCTACATCAAGGGCAGAGTTTGCGTAACTATGTTGCAATGCACACATTGTCACTCCCCCCCCCTCCTCATCCCAACTCACTTCACAGGGTTGTTTGTTGTCGTGGGGAAAATAGGAGGAGGAGGAAGGAGTATTATATTCGCTGCCTTGAGTTGCTGATAAAGCAATAAAGGCAGGATAACAATCTAACAAAATAAAAACGAAGAACACCTCTGGAAATAATGATGGTTAGGATTAGCGTTGAAATACATACGGGGAAAAAAAATGTTTCCGTTTTCTGATGAACTAATCCTGCTGAACAAAAAAGGGATATGAACAGGTTCTGCTTTTCTAAGCACCTGCCAACATTTTGCAAAAAAATAAAATAAAAAAAAAACCTGCAGGAAACAGAGAAGCATGGGTGTATTGCAAATGCTTCAGAAGGACTATAAATAAATAGAGGCAGTGAGTAAAAGATAAAAGATTCGGTGGATAAACTGTAATTTAGCTTGCACACTTTTGCTAAAACTCTCCTATTGCTCAAAACTCAAGTGGAGATTAGAAGGTGATTGCAGTGATCAATGGACAAAGTCCTTTGGGTAGAGGATGTGGGCATTGATCCAAAGGCCTTTTCATCTTTTCCAAGGCATGTGAGCTCCCTAAAAGGATCCGGAAAAAAATAATAACTTTATAAATCCCAACATCTAAATCCGTGATGGCAAACCTATGGCACAGGTGCCAGAAGTGGCACGCAGCACCCTCTCTGTGGGCACACGAGCTGTCGCTCCAGTTCAGCTCTGCTGCAGATGTGCACATGCCTTCCACTGGCCAGCTGGTCTTCGGGTCTCTACCGCATGTGTCGGGGGCATGGGACATGCAGGGGGCTGTGCATGCATGTGTGGGGGTTGAGGGGCAGGGGCAGGGTGCATCTTGGGGAGAGCGCATACATGGAAGGTGGGGCACATGTGCCGGGGCTGTGCACACATTGCATTTTGAGGGTTCGGGCACATGCTTTGGGCACTCGGTCCAGAAAAGGTTAGCCATCACTGATCTAAATCAAGATACCTGAAGGGAATAGAGAAACCAAACAAAGGTTGTAGCTAATTCTGTCCACTGCCAGCAGTTCGATTCTGACTGGCTCAAAGTTGACTCAGCCTTCCATCCTTCCGAGGTCATTCAAATGAGGACCCAGATGGTTGGGGGCAATACATTGACTCTGTAAACAGCTTAGAGAGGGATGTGAAGCACTGTGAAGTGGTATATAAGTCTAAGTACTGCCTGAACAGAAGTTAGAATGCAGTATTGCAGGCTGTCACTCTGCCCACTGCCAACAGTTCGATTCTGACCGGCTCAAAGTTGACTCCACCTTCCATCCTTCTGAGGTCGGTCAAATGAGGACCCAGATGGTTGGGGGGCAATAAGCTGACTCTGTAAACCGCTTGAAAGCATGATGAAGCGGTATATAAGTCTACATGCTATTGCTATCTTTCAACAAGAGCAGAAGGCAAACAACGAGGAAATAATGATGTCGAAGGGAAGGAGGAACGTGGGCACCTAACAGAAACAATAAGGAAGTTGGAATCAAATGAGAAGCAGAGATAGCAACAGTTGTGGGCATTGCCAGGAAATGGGTGGGTGTAATTTTTCATTCAAAGAAGGCAAGGCAAGACTTCCTCACCAGAATGAGAATCAGAAGCAGGACCTTAAAGGCCTTAAAGACTTAACGACCACAACTGAGCCCAAAATTTATGTTTCTAAGTGAGTCATTTGTTAAGCTCCGTTTTATGACCTTTCTTGCCACAGTCGATCAGTGAATCACTGCAGTTGTTAAGTTAGTAACATCGTTGTCAAGTGAATCTGGATTTCCCATTAACGTTGCTTTTCATAAGGTTGCAAAGGGGGATCACATGATCCCCAGGACGTTGCAACCGTCATAAATATGAGTCAGTTATCAAGCATCCAGTTTTGGTCACCACACTATAAACAAGATGTTGAGACTCTGGAAAGAGTGCAGAGAAGAGCAACCAGGATGATTAGGGGACTGGAGACTAAAACGTAGGATGAACGGTTGCAGGAACTGGGCATGGCTAGTTTAGTGAAGAGAAGGACCAGGGGAGACAGGATAGCATCTTCCAATATTTGAGGGGCTGCCACAGAGAGGAACAGGTCAAGCTATTTTCCAAAGCACCCGAAGACAAAGAATAATAGATGGAAACTGACCAAGGAGAGATTCAATCTAGAAATGAGAAGTTTTCTGACCGTGAGAACCATCAATCAATGGAAGAGAAGTTGCCTTCAGAAGTTGTGGGAGCTTCATCACTGGAGGCTTTCAAGAAGAGACTGGATTGCCATCTGTCAGAAATGGCGTAGGGTTTCCTGCTTGGGCGGGGGGTTGGATTAGATGACCTACAAGGTCCCTTCCAACTCTGTTAATCTGTTAATCTGAAATTCTGATCATGTGGGGATGCTAGAACGGTTATAAGTATGAAAAATGGGCATAAGTCACTTTTTTCAGTGCCGTTGTAACTTTAAATGGTCACTAAACGAACTGTTGTAAATTGGGGACTACCTGGAGCTTCTCTCTTGAATGGGACAGTTATTTCTACCTACGACATGGATATCAACCCTAGTCTGGTGGTTGCATTTGCAAACGGAAGCATTTCACGGATTGAGAAAAAGGGGAAACATTCCTTGTTCTATAAATCAGGGGTCTCCAGCCTTGGCAACTTTAAGACTTGTGGGCTTCAATTCCCAGAATTCCTCAGCCACCTGGCTGAGGAATTCTGGGAATTGAAGTCCACAAGTCTTAAAGTTGCCAAGGTTGAAGACCTCTGCGATAAATGCATCTCTTTAAAAAGGAGCCATGTGCTACATGTGTTCTGTTTCTGATGTCCCAAGTCCCCAGATGGACTTTTCCCAACTTGGTTCCCTCTCGATGCATTGGGACTCCAACTCTCATCATTCCCGGCCAAGCTGGGGAAGTCTTGATTTAAAAACAGTGCAGGGAAAAACAGAACTCAGCCTGGGCTTGTGATTTTGTGAACGATGGCATGATCGGCTTTGAAGGTGCGACATTGCACGAGGCTCTTTTAAATTCTGCTGTGGGGGCTTTGAGAAGGAAAAAGAGCAAATCCTTTTGACCTCGTTTATGTTAAAAACTGAAGCCTTGTTCAATCCATGGCCTTGCATATTAAGTGAAGCCTTCCAATGTGATTATTATGGTATGTCTAAAGTCCTTCAGCCTTAAGTTCTAACTGACTACCAGCCAATTAAAGAAGCTTTATAGGGATGCAGTGGCTCAGTGGCTAAGACGCTGAGCTTGTCGATCGAAAGGTCGGCAGTTCAGTGGTTCGAATCCCTAGTGCCGCGTAACGGGGTGAGCTCCCGTTACTTGTCCCAGCTTCTGCCAACCTAGCAGTTTGAAAGCATGGCCAAAATGCAAGTAGAAAAATAGGGACCACCTTTGGTGGGAAGGTAACAGCGTTCCGTGCGCCTTTGGCATTGAGTCATGTCGGCCACATGACCACGGAGACGTCTTCAGACAGCGCTGGCTCTTCGGCTTTGAAACGGAGATGAGCACCGCCCCCTAGAGTCAGGAACGGCTAGCACATATGTGCGAGGGGAACCTTTATCTTTACCTAAAGATGCTTTAGTGCAGCGGTGTCAAACTGGATTTCTTCGAGGGCTGGATCAGCATTGTAGATGCTGGCCGGGGGGGGGGGGGGCGGGAGAGACAGGACAGACACCTCCTGCAGGGCCCCCCCCATGCCCTGTTTTGGCCAGTAAAGTGTTGTAGGAGGCTGTCCAGGCCAAAAATGGGCTGTGGGGGGGGGCATGCCTTGTTTTCGTTAACAGAGGCACAGTGGGCCAATCCTTTGCTATTTCCAGGCCCTTGAGTTTGACACCGCTGCTTTAGTGCATCAGTCATTATTCCTTACATTTAAATTCTTCTCCATTTATATATTTCTGAACCTGAACCTCCAGTATGGCTGTCATCAGGAGGGGTTTAAAAATAGAGGACAATTTGAAAAGCTTAAAAAAAAAAATCAAAATGAACACATTTCTTTCTGGCAACAGAAAACTGGAAATCCTGGGGTATGAAAGCTCTTTGCAGCAATATTTCTATCGTCTTAATTCAGCCCTTCCTCTCCAATCTCATCAAGTCCCTTTTTTTAGGCTGGAGCGGTTATTTCTCTCTACTTTCTGCAAATGGAGACCAAATTCTCCTCCTGTAGATATTTTGATTCTCCCTTATTTTTTTTTCCCCCTCGCCCTAATGCTAAAATCTTGGCTTCATCTCGGGTGAAATCATTTCTTGTACAGTCAGGAGCCAAATTCCTGGGCTCAAGACGGTTCCTAGGTGTTTTTTTTTTTTTTTGCCTTTTGCCTTTTGCCCTTTGCAGGGCAAAGAATCTTACTTAATTTTCCTCTGTTCAACCTTTAGCCTTCCAGTGTGCAAAATAGCCGAAGCTGACCTAGTTGCATAGATTCATCCTTGGCTGGAATCAGGAGAGGGGGCTCACGGTAGGGAAAAAAAAAAAGTGAAACTGTCCAGCTGGGGACGTGTTGCCGAAGAAGATCTCTGTGTTTTTCCTGGTTGTGCTTTTGAGCAAAAGCTTTTGAACTCTCTGCTGATGGCCAGTAGCAGCTTTGAAATTTGTTATTCTACGTGAAGATGACAGAGGCAAAGAAGAAAAGTGGGGAAACGAGCACAATGCCTGGGACAGATGAGATTAAAATGGGGCCCAGTTTATGGGGAGATCAGATTGGACTTTAACAGATTAACAGAGTTGGAAGGGACCCTATAGGTCATCTAGTCCAACCCCCAGCTCAAGCAGGAGACCCTAAACCATTTCTGACAAATGGCAGTCCAATCTTTTCTTGAATGTCTCAACTGATGAAGCTCCCACAACTTCTGAAGGCAACTTCTGTTCTGTTGATTGATTGTTCTCACTGTCAGAAGGTTCCTCCTCATTTCTAGATTGAATTTCTCCTTGGTCAGTTTCCATCCATTATTCCTTGTCTGGCCTTCAGGTGCTTTGGAAAATAGCTTCACCCTCTCCTCTCTCTGGCAGCCCCTCAAATATTGAAACACTGCTATCCTGTCTCCCCTGGTCCTTCTCTTCACTAGACTAGCTATGCCCAGTTCCTGCAACCTTTCATGGTATGTTTTAGCCTCCAGTCCCCTCATCATCCTGGTAGCTCTTCTCTGCACTCTTTCTAGAGTCTCAACATCTTTTTTATAGTGTGGTGACCAAAACTGGATGCAGGACTCTAGGTGTGGCCTTACTAAGGCTTTATAGAGTGGTATTAGTACCTCAGTTGATCTTGATTGTATCCCCCTGTAAACGCAATTTAGGATTGCACTGGCTTTTTTAGCTGCCGTTGCACACTGCTGGCTCTTATTTAGCTGATTGTCACTAAGACTCCAAGATCCCTCTCACAGTCACTGCCAGGGTGGATTTGATTTAAATCGAGTTGATTTAAATCACAATTTAAATCATGATTTAAATCACTAGTAAAAAGGCTTGATTTAAATCAAGAGCCTTGATAGTACAGTGGTCTACGCACCCTGTTATTAACACAGCTGCCTGCAATTTACTGCAGGTTCGAATCTCGCCAAGGCTCAAGGTTGACTCAGCCTTCCATCCTTTCTAAGGTAGGTGAAATGAGGACCCAGTTTGTGGGGGCAATAAGCTGACTTTGTATAAATATACAAAAGTATGAAGGCTATTGCTTAACGCATTGTAAGCTGCCCTGAGTTTCCGGAGAAGGGCGGCATATAAATCAAATTAAAAAAAAAAAAACTCGATTTAAATCATAATTTTTAAAGAGCAACTGTCATCTCTGCTACTCCTTTGACCCACTGTTGACTCACCGATAGTCCCAGTGTTGCAGAATATATACATGCTATATAACTAAGCTCCATTTCATGCTGAATAAACTAAATTTATTTATGCATCTTAAATAGAAAACTATCTTACGATAGATTTTTACCCCAAAAGTTTTTTATTAAAATAAATTCAATAAAAATCAAAAACATCCGATTTAAATAAAAAAAATCCAATTTAAATAAAAAAAATCTGATTTTTTTGATTTTTTTAAAAAAATCATTGATTTTTATCCACCCTGGTCACTGCTATTAAGCCTGGTTTCCCCCAGTTTGTATGTGTGCTTTTGGTTTTTCTTACCTAAGTGTAGGACTTTACTTTTCTCTACATTGAATTTAATTTTATTAGATAGGGCCCAGTGTTCAAGTTTGTCAAGATTGATCTGGATCTTGAGCTTGTCTTCTAGGGTGTTCTTGATTTTTGGGGCTAAAGCTAATGTCTAGACTTAGAGTGAATGAGTTGCAAGGGACCTTGGAGGTCTTCTAGTCCAGCCCCCTCCTCAAGCAGGAGAACCTATACCATTTCAGATAAGTGACTGTCTAGTCTCGTCTTAAAAACATCCAGTAATGGAGCGCCCACGATGTTTGAAGGCAAGCTGTTCCACTGGTTAATTGTCCTCACTGTTAGGAAGT
Source organism: Pituophis catenifer annectens (assembly GCF_029215685.1). Taxonomy (NCBI): domain Eukaryota; kingdom Metazoa; phylum Chordata; class Lepidosauria; order Squamata; family Colubridae; genus Pituophis; species Pituophis catenifer. The sequence continues at coordinate 8,300,409 of NW_027256894.1, forward strand.
TTCTCCTTAATTCCAACCATTAGTTTCCAACCATTGTTTCCTGTTCTGCCCTCTGGTGCTTTGGAGAATAATTTGGACCGCCTCTTTGTTGTGGCAGTCCCTCAAATACTGGAACACTCCAATCATACATCCCCAGCCTAGTCCTTCTTTTCACTAGACTAAACATATCCAATTCTTGCAACCGTTCTGTAGTAGAATGGTAGAATAGTGTCGATCGAAAGATTGGCAGTTCAGCGGTTTGAATCCCTAGTGTCGCGTAAGAGGGTGAGCTCTCGTTACTTGTCCCAGCTTCTGCCAACCTAGCAGTTTGAAAGCACGTAAAAAATGCAAATGGAAAAATAGGGACCACCTTTGGTGGGAAAGTAACAGCGTTCCATGCGTCTTTGACGTTGAGTCATGGCGGCCACATGACCCCGGAGATGTCTTCGGACAGCGCTGGCTCTTTGGCTTTGAAACGGAGATGAGCACTGCCCTCTAGAGTCGGGAACAACTAGACATATGTGCTAGGGGAACCTTTACCTTTACCTACAGTCTTGGAAGATCTTTTCTATAGGTGTGAAAATAATAAAGAACTCAGTTTGGAAATGTTATGAGATGTCATTCTTGGTTTTGGACCTGAGCAGACTACATGAGTGTGGCTTCACTCATGAAAGAGGACTTCTCTCCTGGAGACATTATTTTCTCTGAACTTGCTATTACTTTGGGTGGTTTTACAGGAAGTGTTTGAGGCAACCAAGATTTTGTGTGCTGTCAGAGGGTTGTGTTGCTTTGAGCTTGCTTGCTGGCCCTTGCTGAAGGAAAAGGAAAACCAAGTGAAGTCTTAGGGCATGAAATAAATAGATGAATTGATGAGGAATGACTAAGGGTTTCGTTGATAAGGTTGCAAAACAGTTGGGTTGCAAGTGGTTGGATTGTCGTATTAGAGAGGTGTACAATACAAAAGGAAGAAGAGGCAAAATAGCCATTCTCCCCACAATTTCTACTTCACCCAACCATCTATTTTTGGAGAAAGTGCTCCCCTACCTTCAAATAATGACGTAAAAGACATATCATCAACTTGTTGCTACATGTCAGGCAACTACATTTCTTCCCAATGTTGTATAACAACTCTTCTGTCCGGCCCCACACAAAGAGGCCCATCACACAATTTCCTTTCAAAGCCAACAACATTATACAAAGTACAGAAAGTGAGTAAGTTGAAGGACTTGAAGGACTTAAGAACAGTATGTTGGAAAAAAATAAAAGGCATGGGGTTAAAAAAAAATGAAAGAAATCATAGTTCGTACCGAATCATTTCTTATTCTTCTCCATATTGTCAAGATCTTTGGAGCTATCTGAACCCAATGCACTTTTTTCCTCCAAGAGTGATACTCACAGATTTTCTGAAATGGATGGGATGTTTAGAAGAATTTCAGTGAATGATCTAGTTCCCTTTAGAACCCATATATGTCTCTGTGTATGTTAGGACAGAGATAAGTAGTGTAGGGTAGAAACTGGGAGACTGGGGATTCTAATCCTGCCTTAGGCACAAAGACAGTTGGGTGACCTTGGGCTAGTCACATTCTCTCAGCCCTAGAGAACCCTTCCAAAAAAATCTTGCAAAATAAATAAATAAATAAATAAATTGCAAGGACTTGTCCAGGCAGTAACTAAGAGTAAACATTGACTCATCTCCAGATCTTCTCTTCTGATGAATCGCCTTCTGATGAACTGGTGAGGAGACAAGTCTCTTCACCAATGGTGGAAAAAAACCAATGAATACCAAACAAATGTTTCCCATAAGGAATAATGTAGGGATTCACAAGGCAACCAACACCGATAAGTTCTAACTTGTGCATTGAGTACCAAACAAACGATGAGTACCGGGACAAAATGTTCACGCCAAATTTCACAAAGTACCAGATTCAATGAGTTTCAGAGCAGTTGAGTACCGAAGAACCGCTACATTTCATTTTTTGTGAACCGTAGCGATAGGCTTCCAGCTGAATATTTTAGTTGAAGGTTCACTTCGTAGGTTGAAATTGTCCTGTGGAAGAATTCAGTCAAAAGCCAATCTTTCCTACAGCGAGTAAATAGATTCTTCAACGTTTCCCAACAAATTAGAGCAGGCGGTTTCTTACAATTACAATTGACTGATAGCAATTAAGATTGGAGGAAGGTGAAGAGGTTTAAGGAACACTATACCACTCAGTCTCTGCTTCTCCTTTCTACACAATAAAATAACATTAGATTGACAGATAGAATAGAATGTGCTGGAAGGGGCCTTGGAGGTCTTCTAGTCCAGCCCCCTGCTCAAGCAGGAGAACCTATACCATTTCTGATAAGTGACTGTCTAGACTCTTCCTAAAAATATCCAGTGATGGAGCGCCTATGCTTTCTGGTGGCAAGCTGTTCCACTGGTTAATTGTCCTCACTGTTGGGAAGTTTCTCCTGAATTCCAGGTTGCTTCTCTCTTTGATCAGTTTCCAACCATTGTTTCTTGTCCTGCCCTTTGGTGCTTTGGAGAATAATTTGACACCCTCTTTATGGCAGCCCTTCAAATACTGCTATCATGTCACCCCTAATTCTTCTTTTCTTTAGACTAGCCAAACCCTTTGGACCCTGACACCAAATCCTGTTCTTCATATATTTTCGTCCCCAGGCCTCTGATCATCTTAGTTGCTTTTCTCTGAACTTTTTCCAAAGTCTCAATTTCTTTTTTTGTAGTATGGTGACCAAAATTGGTAGCAGTATTCCAGATTTGGTCTTTCTTAGGGTTTGATAAAGTGTCACGGGATCTTTGATTCTATGCTTCTGTTTATACAATCCAGGACTGTAGTAGCTTTGTTGGCTGCTGCTGCTGCACATTGCTGGCTCATATTCAAGTGATCATCCACTTGGACTCTAAGGCCCCTCTCACAGTTACTTAATGTGATTAAATGTGTTTCATGTTTTTTGATTACGTCCCAAAGATAATAAAACTGAGTTGAGGGATTGGCCAACCGATGCCTCCTGAACAATTTTGCTTCTTAGTTCCTATAGCCTAGTGGGCAAATGTAAGAGGTTGTACAGGACTTACAACAGTGGTGAAATTCAAATTTTTTTACTACCGGTTCTGTGGGCGTGGCTTGGTGGGCGTGGTGTGGCTTGGTGGGCATGGCTTGGTGGGTATGGCAGGGGAAGGATACTGCAGAATCCCCATTGCCTCCCCACTCTTGGGGGAAGGATATTGCAAAATCTCCATTCCCACCCCACTCTGGGGCCAGCTGATTCTCCGAACTACTCAAAATTTCCGCTACCGGTTCTCTGAACTACTCAAAATTTCCGCTACCGGTTCTCTGAACTACTCAAAATTTCCGCTATCGGTTCTCTGAACTACTCAAAATTTCCGTTACCAGTTCACTGAACTACTCAAAATTTCCACTACCGATTCTCCAGAACCTGTCAGAACCTGCTGGATTTCACCCCTGACTTACAACCATTTGTTCAGCGACTATTCAAAGTTACCGTGGCACTGAAAAAAGTCATTTGCGACCATTTTTTGCACACCCATTGCAAAGTCCCCATGGTCCCACAATCAAAATTCAGGAGCTCAGTGACTCGCATGGATTCATCATGGTCGCAATGCCACGGGATCATGTGATTAGCTTTTGTGACCTTCTGACAAGCCAAGTCAGTGGGGATGCCAGATTCACTTAATAACCGCACTGCTAACTGGCAAGAAAAGTCGTACAATGGGGGCAAAACTCACCTAACAATTGTCTCGCTGAGCAACAGGAATTTTGGGCTCAGTTGTGGTTCTACGTCAAGGACTACCTGAAGTTTAAAATATTTAGAAAATAACTATAGGCCTGACACCCAAACACAAACCAGTGGTGGGTTCTACTTACCTTTACTACCAGTTTGCATCGTCCCCTTGCGTGCGTGCTTGCTTCACTCGCACACGCACCCTCTCTTCTGCGCATGCACAGATGGCCTATGATGACATCCGGGTCAGTGGGCGGAGCCTCCCGCCGGTTTTACTACCAGTTCTTGCAAACCAGTCCGAGCCTTGATAGTACAGTGGTCTAAGCACCCTGTTATTAACACAGCTGCCTGCAATTACTGCAGGTTCGAATCTCACCAGGCTCAAGGTCGACTCAGCCTTCCATCCTTTCAAAGGTAAGTGAAATGAGGACCCAGTTTGTGGGGGCAATAAGCTGACTTTGTATAAATATACAAAAGTATGAAGGCTATTGCTTAACGCACTGTAAGCCGCCCTGAGTCTCCGGAGAAGGGCGGCATATAAATCAAATTAAAAAAACAAACAAAAACCCACCACTGACACAAACACATGAATGTGCTGAGTTTATCCTTTGCACACGGGATATCCTTTGCGTTATAGAGGGAGAGGAAGTTTGCGGTACAAATTCTCTTGACACAAATGGTTTTGCGGACCAGAGGCGACACATGTCCAACGAAGGTGTCGTGCTGCATTGGCAGATTGCTTGATTTGAATTTTTTTTTTTTTTAACTGGATCTTTCGGGCTGCCCAGGACGAATTGAACATAACCTTCTCCATCTTAGACTCCGTCCGTGCTCTCGAAAGTTAGTCTTGGTAGCAAAGCTGGCAAACTCCCATTTTGAAAAAGCTGGTTTAAGACATCCTGGGTGGATGTGGCAATCATCCTTCCTCTACGTTCCTTTGCATTAAACTCACACAGAGACACATACACACACACACAGAGAGACACTTGTGAAGCCTTTTTCATTTTGGGAACTGCAGGTGCTTCAGAAGGATAGAGAGTAGAGAGATTAATTTAATGTGTGCACGGAATGAGTAATCAGGGTACTTATTCTTCTAAAGGCAGAGGGGTCTGGAAGCTTCTTTTTTTTTTTTCCTCCAGCTCTGCTTGCATAACACTCATAAGTAGGTCAATTAAAGATTGAGGAGTGATTTTTTTTTTTTAAAATCTCGCTTAGCATTTGTGGGCTTACGATCTTGTACGAACCCACCTCTCTCTCGGTTAGCTTTGCAATTGACAATATTAAACACGCTCCGAGAACAAATTAATCGAGTCACTAGGTTAAGATGTCGACAAGGGGGATACATTCATGCAACCTGCCTAACTGGGTCATTGGAGAATAGAATAGAATAATAGGGTTGGAAGGGACCTTGGAGGTCTTCTAGTCCAACCCCCTGCTTAGGCAGGAAACCCTACACCACTTCAGACAAATGGTTATCCAATCTCTTCTTAAAAACTTCCAGTGTTGGAACATTCACAACTTCTGGAGGCAAGTTGATCCACTGATTAATTGTTCTAACTGTCAGGAAATTTCTCCTTAGTTCTAAGTTGCTTCTCTCCTTGATTGTTTTCTACCCATTGCTTCTTGTCCTGCCTTCAAGTGCTTTGGAGAATAGCTTGACTCCCTCTTCTTTGTGGCAACCCCTGAGATATTGGAAGACTGCTCTCATGTCTCCCCTAGTCCTCCTTTTCATTAAATTAGACATACCCAGTTCAGAGGTGGGTTTCAGCAGGTTCTGACCAGTTCTGGAGAACCGGTAGCAGAAATTTTGAGTAGTTCGGAGAACCAGTAAATACCACCTCTGACTGGCCCCGCCTACCCAGCATGTGCATACTGTGTGTGCTGGGCGTCTGCTCTTCTGGTTTCTGGCACTCCCGCACGTGTGAAGACCAGCTAGCCGGCGCGCTGGAAACCAGAAGAGCCACATGCAACAGCTCACGTGCCTGGAGAGATGGCTCTGTGTGCCACTTTCTGTCTATCTATCTATCTATCTATCTATCTATCTATCTATCTATCTATCCATCCATCCATCCATCCATCCATCCACCCACCCACCCATCCATCCATCCATCTACCCACCATATGTACGTATATCTCACAAAGGAAGAGATCTTTTTACAGGTGCAAGAGACGGCTTCAGTAGACCTTAACAGTTTGACAGATTGGAACATTAGCTGGAGAATATTTATAGGTGGAACCAAAACATTTTATTTTTACTGCAAATGCTGATGAAAAGAAGGATTCTTGATTAGGAGATGGCTCCCTTAGGACTTGGACTGGCTAAACAGTCCCTAAAAATAGAGATGGTGAAAGGAAGGGAGGAGGCGGAAGGCTAGGAGTTCACAGAATAAGGAGCAGGAGGAGAGGCTGGGAAGAGTAAGAGTTCACTTGGGAGGTTAAGCACCAGAGGAAGGATCTTTAATGGCAAAGCAGGGGCCGTCCAGGGAGAAAATGGATAGAGTTGATAGATGGGGTGTGTATGGTGGTGGGGTGCATCTAGGGGGCCATGCACATGGGTGGGGTGGGCCACATGTGCCGGGGCCATGTGCGCATTGCATTTTGGGGGTTCAGTCCAGAAAAGGTTAGTCATCACTGGACTAGGGGCACAAGGCACTTTAACAATTGCCAACAATCTTGGGAGTCTCCAGTCTTTGAGTTCCTCCCATACCTTATAAACAGAAACCAGCATGAAAGTCGTCAGTCTTAACTTTGCAATAGTGGTGAATATCTGACCTTCACCAGATTCATCACAAGACCCTCCTCTGATGTGAACCCACACCTGGCCCCTCATAAGACCTTCACCTGATGTGAGCTACCCATCACAAGATCCCTGACAACCTACTGACCACATGAAACCCTTATAAGCAGAAGAACATCAACACTGGACATTCCACTGAAGATGTTACCTAGCCTGGTAACACGATGTTCGGAAACCAACCCACAATAGCCGTAGCCCTTAGACTTATATACCGCTTCACAGTGCTTTACATCCCTCCCTAAGCTAAGGTTTACAGAGTCAGCCTATTGCCCCCAAACAATCTGGGTCCTCATTTTACCCACCTCGGAAGGATGGGAGGCTGACACAACCTTGAGCTGGTCAGTATCGAACTACTGGCAGTGGGCAGAGTTAGTCTGCAATATTGCATTCTAACCACTGCACCACTGAGGAAGGAAGGAAGGAAGGAAGGAAGGAAGGAAGGAAGGAAGGAAGGAAGGAAGGGAAATAGCCATAGCACTTAGACTTATATACCGCTTTACAGTGCTTTACAGCTTTCTCTAAGCAGTTTACAGAGTCAGCCTGTTGCCGCCAAACAATCTGGATCCTCATTTTACCAACCTCGGAAGGATGGGAGGCTGAGTCAACCTTGAGCCAATCAGGATCGAACTACTGGCAGTGGGCAGAGTTAGCCTGCAATATTGCATTCTAACCACTGCACTACTGAGGAAGGAAGGAAGGAAGGAAGGAAGGAAGGAAGGAATAGCAATAGCACTTAAACTTATATACCGCTTCACAGCGCTTTACAGCCCTCTCTAAGCAGTTTACAGAGTCAGCGTATTGCCCCCAACAATCTGGATCCTCATTTTACCAACCTGGGAAGGATGGGAGGCTGAGTCAACCTTGAGCCGGTCAGGATCGAACTGCTGGCAGTGGGCAGAGTTAGCCTGCAATATTGCATTCTAACCACTGCACCACTGAAGAAGGAAGGAAGGAAGGAAGGAAGGAAGGAAGGAAGGAAGGAAGGAAGGAAAATAGCCATAGCACTTAGACTTATATACTGCTTTACAGTACTTTACAGCCCTCTCTAAGCGGTTTACAGAGTCAGCCTCTTGCCCCCAATTATCTGGGTCCTCATTTTACCAACCTCAGAAGGATGGGAGGCTGAGTCAACCTTTAGCCTGATGAGATTCAAACTGTCAAATTGCAGTCAGCAGAAAATAGCCTGCAGTACCGCATTCTAACCACTGCACCACAAGCTTGGCGAACGTACCTTCCACCCCCTAATCCTAACCTTCTTTGTTTATTTTTTTTTCAATGAGACACAGATCATATTTTAATTCGGGCTTCTTTTTTAAAAAAATATGTCAGATTGGTCCAGTAATTCTGATTCAAGGACAGGTAAAAAAAAAGGTGTTTTCTTCTTTTTTTTGATGGATTGCATTAACCCCTGTCTCCATGCAGCTGGGCGATGATGCTTTAAACAGCCAGCCAGCTAGGTAGGGACGTGTGTGTGAGAAAGTAGGGGTGAGAAAGTCACTTACATAAGTCTCTTTGCTCCCTAAATGAGGTTTCCAAGTATTTGGATGCTCGGCTTCCTGGAGGGAGCCATTTCATGTTTATGGAAATATAGAGCATGTAAAAAAAAAAAAAAAAAAAACCCCGATCTTTTTTCATCTGGCAATTAAAGTGCCCAGGAAGTCCAGATACAAATTACAGCAGTTATTAGCTTTACAAATGGAACTTTTAAGGTGTTGAGAGATTTATCTTGCACATTATATGGAGCCCGGAAACAAAATCAAAAGCTTCTGGCTTCGATCATTTGCTTTCTTTTCATTGCTTTCAACTAGCAGGACCTACTGCAGAGTCCACATTCTTAATGATTTCTTCAGCTCTCCCTCATTTGATGGAGTATGCGCCATCAAGCTGTTTTTGGCTTCTACAGACCATCTAGATCAGGGGTCCTCAAACTACGGCCCGGGAGCCGGATATGTCCCGCCAAAACCATTAATCTGGCCCATGTGGGACCATGAGGCTCCCCCGCCCACATAGCCCCACCTACCCGCCGGCCCCCACCCGCCTTCTGGAGGCCGAGGAGGCCAAAAACGGGATATGAGGAGCAGGGGTGAAATCCAGCAGGTTCTGACAGGTTCTGGAGAACCGGTAGCGGAGATTTTGAGCAGTTCAGAGAACCGGTAGTGGAAAATTTGAGTAGTTTGGAGAACTGGCAAATGCCACCTCTGGCTGGCCCCAGAGTGGGGTGGGAATGGAGATTTTGCAATATCCTTCCCCCAGGAGTGGGGAGGGAATGGGGATTTTGCAATATCCTTCCCCCAGGAGTGGGGAGGGAATGGGGATTTTGCAATATCCTTCCTCCAAGAGTGGCGAGGGAATGGAGATTTTGCAGTATCCTTCCCTTGCCATGCCCACCAAGCCACACCATGCCCACCAAGCCACGTCCACAGAACCTGTAATAAAAAAATTTGGATTTCAACACTGATGCAGAGGCCTCAGGAGGCCAAAAACGGGCCAGTTTTTGGCCTCCCCAGCCTCCAGAGAGAGAGACGGAGGGAAAGCGGGACACACACACACACACACACACACACACACACACACACACACACACGTCCCCTCACCCCCCCCCAAGGTAGCCACATCCCTTCCCTAGGCTGCTTTCCACCCCCAGGAGCATAACAAATTAAAGTTTAATTTGTGTGTATTATTTAATGGACTGCTAAATTGGCCATGCCCACCCAGTCCCATGACTACCTAACAAGGCCCACCCCAGCCAGTCCAGCTCCCCAAACAGTCTGAGGGACCATGAATTGGCCCCCTGTTTAAAATGTTTGAGGACCCTGATCTAGATAGATTTTTCTCTCCCTCACCTGGTGCTTCAGGTCTCCCAAAGGTATCCCATTGCAACTGTACCTAAGTCCATTCAGCTTCCTTCCTTCCACACTTATCTCCTATTTATCTTAGTTTGGGATCTGTTCTGTCCTCCTGTCTAAGCTTCCTGGTGTCTCCTTGCAAACGTTACCCAGTTACGGAGCGTCCCCTGGGAGGGGAAAAAAAATCCCCATAAAATAAATCATTAACGTGGTAGAGTCCGGATGGAGGAAATGGGAGTGGACACGTGTGGGAGGGGATCAGAGAAAAGGTCTGGCAGATTGAGATAAATAAATAGGTTTCTATTTCTGCTTGAATTTGGATACGTCAGTTAGACTTTGTAAACCAGACTTCCACGTTAAACATGGATACATACAACCATATGGATGTTTTATGTTCTTATGGATTCTGATGGAGTGAGGAATCTTTACTTCAGGTGGGAAAAGTTACAGGAGGAGAACTCTGGAGGATTATGCTCAAGGCTAGTCATCCAGCATCCCGTGAGCTTGTCCACCTTCTGCAGCTAATGCTATCATTCAAACTTTTCTAAACAGATAATTATGTAGTAACTGGCTGACAAAGTCTACCCCTCTCTCTGAATACTTCTCCCATTAGATTCTGTCTGTGAAGGAGGAACACCAAGATTTTTTAATTTATATATCTCTGTCTGTCATCTATCTATCTATCTATCTATCTATCTATCTATCTATCTATCCATCCACCCATCCACCCATATCTCTCTATCCATCCATATCTATCCATCCATCCATCCATCATCCATCCATCCATCATCCATCCATCCATCCATCCATCCATCTCTATCTCTATCTCTATCTCTATCTCTATCTCTATCTCTATCTCTATCTCTATCTCTATCTCTATCTCTATCTCTATCTCTATCTCTATCTCTATCTCTATCTCTATCTCTATCCCTATCCCTATCCCTATCCCTATCCCTATCCCTATCCCTATCCCTATCTCTTCTATCTCTTCTATCTCTTCTATCTATCATCTATCATCTATCTATCTATCTATCTATCTATCTATCTATCTATCTATCTATCTATCTATCTATCTATCTACTGTATCTATCTATCCATCCATCCATATCTATCCATCCATCCATCCATCCATCTTTACCTCTACCTCTACCTCTACCTCTACCTCTACCTCTACCTCTACCTCTACCTCTACCTCTACCTCTACCTCTATCTCTAATCTACCAAAGTATTTGAGTTTCCTCTTCAGGATCTGGCCTTCTAAAGAGCAGGGTTGATCTCTTCTAGGACTGACCGGTTGGATCGCCTTGCAGTCCAAGGGACTCGCAGGAGTCTCCTCCAGCACCAGAGTTCAAAGGCCTCAATTCTTTGGCGCTCAGCCTTTCTTATGGTGCAACTTTCACAGCCATCCATTGCAACTGGGAAAACCATAGCCTTGACTATACACACTTTTGTTGGCAGGGTGATGTCTCTGCTTTTTAGTATGCTGTTTAGATTTGCCATAGCTTTTCTCCCCAGGAACAAGCATCTTTTAATTTCTTATCTGCACTCCCCATGTAAGGTGATTTTAGAGCCCAGGAAAATAAAATCTGTCACTACCTCCATTTCTTCCCCATCTATTGCATTACTATGTTGGGGTAAAACTTCAAATGTTTATACCTCATGTTCTGTAAGTTTAAATGATTTCTTTTGAAAAGCAGTGTGACCTTAAGCCAGATAGCACGCTGCATTAGAGCTCCCTCCATTAAGAGCGACAGGAAAACTTTCTAGCAAATCCACAATGTTTTGAAAAGCAATGACTCATTTGCGGGTTTACAAGGCCAGGTGCAACCCCTTCTTTTGTCATCTGGCCCCTGTTCCTTTGCGGTGTACACAACAGTGTAACAGCCCTTGGTGTTTGCACAAAGCCTCCTTTATCAGATGGCTTTTTACACTCTTTAAAGCCCTAGAATGCTCTGTCCTATGTCTGCCCCCCTTTCAAAAGAACCCCTCCTTTGTATCCTGGGATCCATTGTCATGGCTGTTTCTAATCAGTAGACACATCATTGTGCTAGCTTTCCATCTGCCATGTGCTGGGCATTAAAAACCTTCTCTCCTAGCAATCGAGTTAAGTCCAAAGATCAAATTTCTCAAGAGGTCTGATTAGTAATATTTATTAGAACAAAGGCTTAGGTTGCAATGCAAGAATTCCAACAACCGAGCTATAGACAACCTGAGACCAGAAATTCTCAGTCATCCAGGTTGTCCCAAAGGTGCTTTTTCAAAAAGTGACTGGACTTTCTTTGCGTTTTTGTTTTTTCCTCTTGAAGACGTTTTGTCAGGTTTCGAGGTCGTCTCAAATAAATTGCATTTCAAACAAAGTCTTTGAAGGAAAACTCCTATTTATTAAGCACGACATTCTAAAATCCGACTCCATCGAAGCCACCACTGACTTCCAAACCCAAAACCCTCCCTTTCCGTTCCCCATTCCCCTGCACTCATTGGCCATCTTCCAAGTCATTCTACCCCTAATCTACCGCTCCAGCTCAAAGGAATTTCCCCCCTCCCATCCCATCTCCTAGGGGATATTATCTCCAGGGAAAATAAGTAGGTGAAAAGTCAAACGTCCCTTTCCAGACGCCTCTGCTTCTCCTTCTTATGTCAGCACTAGAGTAAATGCAGCTTGAAGTGCTGACACGTTTCGCTTCTCATCCAAGAAGCATCTTCCTTTCTGAAGGTGCTTCTTGGATGAGACATTTCTTGGATGTGAACCCACCATTCAGTTAGAACGGAAGAAGCTTCTTGGATGAGAAACGTAACATCTTCAAGAGGGAAAACAAAACAAAACAAAGGAAGTCCAGTTGCCTTTTCAAAAAGCACCTTTTGGACAAATTCTGGTTTATATTCTTGTGCTTCTTTGGTCTCAAAAGGCAAGGGACTTGCCTAATTGACCAAGACAGTTCAGCCTGTAGCTGTTTAGTCGGGAAACGGCCACACGGTTTCATATTGAAGTGAAAACCAACAGTCACAGATGTAGCAGAAGGATGTTGAGGAACACAGAAGTAGCATTAAGCTTTGAGAGAAATACCTGCAAGGTGCTCTTCATTGTCTCATTTGATTCTGGTAACTGGTTTCAGCATTAACTGCAGATTATTCCCTAGCATCTTTTGTTGTTCAGTTGCTAAGTCATGTCCGACACTTCATGACCTCATGGACCACAGCACGCTAGGCTTCCCAATCCTCCATTGTCTCCCAGAATTTGTGCAAGTTCATGTTCATTGTGTTGATGACGCCATCTAACCATCTCGTCCTCTGCCATCCCCTTCTCCTTTTGCTGTCCATTCTTCCCAACATCACGGGTCTTTTCCCGTGAGTCCTCTCTTTTCATTTGGTGGCCAAAATATTTGACCTTCAGCTTCAGTATCTTCCAAAGAACAGTCAAGGTTGATTTTGTTACCCTAGCACAGCGGTCAGCAACCTTAAACACTGAGCCACAAAGGTCCTAACCAGAAGCCCCCTGTTCAATTCTGGAGCCAACCGAAAGTCCGGTTCCCCCACCATAGAGTCTCCTCCTAGCACGGCATCCTTTTTCCTCTACCTGTCCTAACCGAAAGCCCTATCAATTGTGGAGCCGACTGGCGACAGGGAGCCACAGCAGAGGGATGAAAGAGCCACATGCGGCTCCAGAGCCACGGGTTGCTGACCCCTGCCCTAGCATCTACCTTCTTGTAAGATAAAACCATTGTTCTATGCTACCAAGGTTTTGGATACCTAGTTTTAGTTCGCTTTCGTAGGATACCCTTTCGCTTATTTTAGAAGTGTTGACTTTTTTCTTCTTCTGGAGGCCCAGTTGGCCTTGTAGACTGGTTTGTTTCTCCTTTCTGGTGTTGGGGTGTGGGTGGGGGGAAAGAGCAGAGGGCATCCTTGGCAGCTGCTCAACCATGCTGCATCCTGCCATGTTTGTTTCGGAAATAGTCATCCAAGTAGGTATTGCCAGTAATGCTTAGGACCCTCTCCTGAACTCCATTTCCTACCCTGTTTCCCCTAAAATAAGACATCCCCTGATAATAAGCCCAATTGGGCTTTTGAGTGCATGCACTAAAATAAGCTCCTCCCTGAAATAAGCCCTCCCTGAAAATATTTAACCACATGTGCAGCCGGTCCCCACCATTTCCTCTGGTTTCCTCCATGCACCCCAAAATAATAAGACCTACCCGAAAATAAGGCCAAGCACTTATTTTGGGGTTCAAAAAATATAAGACAGGGTCTTATTTTCAGGGAAACATGGTAAGTAGGACAACACCTGTGCATGTACAGACAGGTGCATCCATGGCTCGCCTGCTGGGAACTAGGGTGTATGACAATTCGCCATGGCCAAATCGCCGTGGCTAACTCACCAAGACCAACTGACTGCAGGACAAGAATTATACCAATATCGAAGAAAGGATAGGGGACAAGAGCAGGAGAGAAGATGAGAAAGGGGGAAAAGAGGGGAGGAGTGGGGGAGAGGAAGGGGAAGTAGGGGAAGGAGAGGAGAGGAGGAGGAAGAAAGTAGAAGAGGAGAGGAGGGAGGGGAAAGAAAGGAGAAGGTTTGTTGTGAAAAGAGGGAAAAAGAGAGGGTAGAAGAGCAACCCCAAATGTGATTAAAATGTCTTATTTTGAAGCTTTTGTTAGAAAAAAATATGTAACTATATGATCAGTTATGGATAAGAGAATATACATTTACATTATGTGTATAAGAAATAAAAATAAAAAACTTTTTTCAAAAAAAAAAAAAAGAAGAAGAAATAATGGAATAGAATCATTAAAGAAAGGAGGCCAAAGAAGGGGGCAGAATGAAATGTGTGGGGCAAAAATGAAAAGAATTGTAATTTATTTTAAATAATGAAATGGAATTGTTACATTGTCCCGTGGCAAGTTGGCCGTGGCAAATTGTCCCATTCCCCTTTCGAAGAGCTCTGCCTATTTGTGGGACCAAACACAAGTGGCTGCTCCTTTTGTGTTGCTTTGCCACTTTTATTACAGCAATTTATCACTGCAATGCAGAGCAGATTCCAGGGCCATAAATGGGCATCCCTCATAACACGAGCAAGCTTAGAATTCTTAGCACTTGCAGCTTATCAGAGAGGAATGGGTCGTTTTTGAAAAAAAAGGTGTTGCCAAAAAGATGGGGAGGAAGGGAGGGAAGCATTTTAGCAATCCGGTTTGCCACAAACAGCAGTCTGCTTTGCCACAAGCTTCTTGTGTAACAGGAGAGGTGGGTTTCAGCAGGTTCTGGCCAGTTCTGGAGAACCGGTAGCGGAAATTTTGAGCAGTTCGGAGAACTGGTAGTAAAAATTCTGACTGGCCCCCGCCCCCATCTATTCTCTGCCTCCTGAGTCCCAGCTGATCGGGAGGAAATGGGGATTTTGCAGTAACCTTCCCCTGGAATGGGGTGGGAATGGAGTTTTTACAGTATCCTTCCCCAGAGTGGGGTGGGAATGGAGATTTTACAGTATCCGTCCCCTGGAGTGGGGAGGGTGTTAAGGATATTGTTGTTGTGTTACCAACCAGCAGAGTATAGAGCACAGAGAAACGTTGCTGAGAGCAATGAATATGCAAACTGGTTTATCAAAAGTTTACTTTAGAGTGAAAAAACAATCTCATAGTCTTTAAATCAATCCAAGTCTTTGCCAGTTAAATCAGTCCAGTGATACAGATATCTTCTTGCCACACAAACAGTAGTTGGTTAGAATAACAAACTCACTCTGGTTCACAAACCACGATGGTAGCAGATCCATCCAACGATGATAGCACAATGTTTGGAATGGAGATTTTACAGTATCTTTCCCCTGGAGTGGGGAGGGAATGGAGATTTTACAGTATCCTTCCCCTGGAGTGGGGAGGGAATGGAGATTTTACAGTATCCTTCCCCTGCCATGCCCACCAATATATATATATATAAACAGAGAAGGTTTCTCATCCCAAGAAGCTCGTTCAGATCTGAGGAACGAGACGATGTTTTCCTTTTTCCTTGAAGACGTTTCGCTTCTCATCCAAGAAGTTCCTTCAGTTCTTCAAACAAGAAGACTGATTACAGAGTACAGATTTAACCAGAGTTGGAAGGGACCTTGGAGGTCATCTAGTCCAGCCCAAGCAGGAGACCCTACCTAGACCATTTCTGACAGATGGCAGTCCAAGCTCCTCTTCTTCTTTTTTTTTTTTTTGATTTGATTTATATGCCGCCCTTTTCCGGAGACTCAGGGCGGCTTACAATGTGTTAAGCAATAGCTTTCATCCTTTTGTATATATTTTTACAAAGTCAGCTTATTGCCCCCACAAACTGGGTCCTCATTTAACCTACCTTAGAAAGGATGGAAGACTGAGTCAACCTTGAGCCTGGTAAGATTCGAACCTGCAGTAATTGCAGGCAGCTGTGTTAATAACAGGGTGCATTAAACCACTGTACTACCAAGGCTCTTCTTGAAAGCCTCCAGTGACATTTCGAAAGACATTTTTCAAAAGACATTTTTCTCCTTCCTTGCAGACATTTCACTTCTCTCGGATGAGAAGGGAAATGTTTTCAAGGGAAAAACAAGGAAGTCCAGTTTTTTTTTTTGCAAAAAAAACAAAAAAACAAAAACAAAAAAGCACCCTTGGGACAGGTCAGGTGGAATTTAGGCTGGGGGACAGAAGTTGCAGTTGAGAATTGTCTGTGAACCATCTTGGTATTTTTCCGCAAGTGCACATTCTTTTCCCCACCCAATGGATGAACTTTTCAATCCCCCTCTGCATCTTCAGGTACCCTGGGAGAAGTTGTTGTGGGATGACAAACGCTTCCAGAGCCTCCTTAGAAGTTGGCTTCAGGGCATCTTCTGCTTTGAAGGGTGCATATTAGAAAACTTTGCCATTGCCTCCAGTCCTGGCTATTTCTGATTTTCTCCAGAGACGGCAAAGTCTTCAGTGCATGTTGTGAATTTTTGAAATGGAAAAGAAAAAGAGGTTAGGTTTGCTTTAGAATTTTTAAGGCAGATCAAAAAGTTAATTTCTCTCTCTCTCTCTCTCTCTCTCTCTCTCTCTCTCTCTCTCTCTCTCTCTCTCTCTCTCTCTTTTTGTAGTGTGTTCTCACAACACACTTTCACCAGCTGTGTCTAGTGGCTGTATTCACACAGCTTAGTTTCCTTCCTTCCTTTGCTTTGCAATTTTGCATGATCCAGACCTGTTTGATACATTTATGATTCAGTGTATTGCAGAAAGCTAGAAAATGAGCCAATTGGGTGAAATGTATTGTGCAAAGTCTGCCCTTAACAGAATAACAGAGTTGGAAGGAAGCTTGGAGGTCTTCTAGTCCAACCCCCTGCCTAAGCAGGAGACCCTATACCCATGATGGCGAACCTATGGCATGCGTGCCACAGGTGGCACGCGGAGCCATATCTGTGGGCACACAAGCGTTGCCCTAGCTGAGCTCCAACACACACGTGTGTGTGTTTTCAGCCTTCTGGGCCCACCGGATGTTGGGAAATGGGCTATTTCCAGCCTCCAGAGGGCCTCCGGGGGGGGGGGGGGGTTGGGAAGGCAGTTTTTGCCCTCCCCAGGCTCCTAGAAAGCCTCTGGAGCCTGGGGAGAGTGAAAATGGGCCCACTGTTCCATCACTTGCCAAAAGCTGGGGGAGCAGGGGGGTCATGCACGCATGTGCGGGGTGCATTGAATTATGGGTGTGGGCATGCCCGCCCGCAAATCCCCCGCGCTCCCCCCATTTTTGGCACGCGACAGCAAAAAGGTTAGCCGTCACTGCCCTATACCACTCTGGACAAATGGCTGTCAAATCTCTACTTAAAAACCTCCAATGTTGGAGCACCCACGACTTCTGAAGGCCAGCAGTTCCACTGATTAATTGTTCTCACTGTTAGGAAATTTCTCCTTAGCTCTAGATTACTTAGAATCTAGAAGCAATTTATTTATTTTATTTTATTTTATTTTTATTTATTTTTCATATTTGTATACCGCCCTACTCCCGAAGGACTCAGGGCGGTGAACAGCCATAATAAATACAAATACATATAGAAGTTAAAAACTATTAAGAAACAGATTAAGTAATTTAGGCTCAAAGATTAAAAAACATCCAAATTTATCTAAAGAGGTTTAAAACCCAATTTAAAAGACAGTTTAAAAGCCAATTAAAAAGGGAGAGTTAGGCCAGACCAGCTTGTTGGAATAGAAATGTTTTCAGGGCTCGGCGGAAAATGCGTAAGTCTTGGAT
The DNA here is from genome assembly GCF_029215685.1 of Pituophis catenifer annectens. Taxonomy (NCBI): domain Eukaryota; kingdom Metazoa; phylum Chordata; class Lepidosauria; order Squamata; family Colubridae; genus Pituophis; species Pituophis catenifer. Next base: position 8,317,993 of record NW_027256894.1, read on the forward strand.
GTTTCGTAACTCCGGGGGAAGCCCGTTCCAGATGGTAGGTGCCCCCACAGAAAAGGCTCTCCCCCTGGGGGCCGTCAGTCGACATTGTTTGGCCGACGGCACCCTGAGGAGTCCCTCTCTATGGGAGCGAACTGGTCGGTGAGAGGCTATTGGTGGCAGGAGGCGGTCTCGTAAGTACCCTGGTCCTGAGCCATGGAGCGCTCTAAAGATAGTAACCAAAACCTTGAAGCGCACCCAGAGGACCACTGGGAGCCAGTGCAGCTCGCGCAGGAGGGGGGTTACATGAGAGCGCCACATTGCTCCCATTACCACCCGCGCGGCCGCATTCTGGACCAGTTGGAGCCTTCGGGTGCTTCTCAAGGGGAGCCCCATGTAGAGAGCATTACAATAATCCAGGCGTGAGGTGACAAGGGCGTGAGTGACCGTGCGTAACGAGTCCCGATCCAGAAAGGGATGCAACTGGCGAATCAGGCGAACCTGATAAAAAGTCCTCCTGGCTACGGCCGTCATATGCTCTTCAAAAGACAGCCGTGAGTCCAGGAGGATGCCCAAGTTGCGAACCCCATCTGTGGGGGCCAACGACTCGCCCCCAATAGTCAGAGATGGCGCCAATTTAGAACTAAGGAGAAATTTCCTGACAGTGAGAACAATTAATCAGTGGAACAACTTGCCTCCAGAAGTTGTGAATGCTCCAACATTGGAGGTTATTAAGAAGATGTTGGATAACCATTTGTCTGAAGTGGTGTAGGGTTTCCTGCCTAAGCAGGGGGTTGGACTAGAAGACCTCCAAGGTCCCTTCCAACTCTGTTATTCTATTTTACTTCTCTCCTTGATTAGTTTCCATCCGTCGCTTCTTCTCCTGCCTTCAGGTGCTTTGGAGAATAGGTTGACCCCCCTCTTCCTTGTGGCAGCCCCTCAAATATTGGAAGACTGCTATCATGTCACCCTTGGTTCTCCTTTTTCACTGGATTGGACCTTGTGTACAAGGTCTTTCAAAAAGGAGCTATTGGCGTCCCTCTGAATTCAAGCCAGGGAAATGATTCCCCATCACAAGGATGCCATGCTTGGAAGCGAGCCATCTCTCATTTCTCGCTCTCTTTCCTTGCAGGTGAGTGTCTTGACCACTTTGGAACGGCGGTTCAACCTCCAGAGCGCTGACGTTGGGGTGATCGCCAGTAGCTTTGAGATCGGCAACTTGGTCCTCATCCTTTTTGTGAGCTACTTTGGTGCCCGGGGACACCGACCACGTTTGATAGGATGCGGTGGGATCATTATGGCTTTGGGAGCCCTTCTCTCAGCTCTGCCAGAATTCCTCACCTATCAGTATGAGTACGAATCCGGAGAGATCCGATGGCGGGCTGAAGGGAGGGATGTCTGCGTAGTCAACGGATCCACTAGCGACGAGGGACCCGATCCTGATCGTATCTGCAGGAACAGGACTGCTACGAACATGATGTATTTGCTTCTCATCGGAGCACAAGTCCTTCTGGGGATTGGGGCAACTCCTGTGCAACCTTTGGGAGTCTCCTACATCGATGACCATGTGAAGCGGAAGGATTCTTCACTGTACATAGGTAAGGGGTGAGCCTTCCTTGCAAAGGTTTTCATTCATTTTATGATTGCTCTCCACCCAGAGTCAGTTGCTGAGATGGGCAGCTATACAAAACTGAATGAATGAATGAATGAATGAATGAATGCATGCATGCATGCATGCAATTTGTGGGGTGATTCATTTTCCCATTTTGGGTTAAAAGGTAAAAAGTAAAGGTTCCCCTCGCATATATGTGCTAGTTGTTCCCGACTCTAGGGGGCGGTGCTCATCTCCGTTTCAAAACCAAAGAGCCAGCGCTGTCCAAAGATGTCTCCATGGTCATGTGGCTGGCATGACTCAATGCCAAAGATGCACGGAATGCTGTTACCTTCCCACCAAAGGTGATCCCTATTTTTCTACTTGCATTTTTTTACGTGCTTTCGAACTGCTAGGTTGGCAGAAGCTGGGACAAGTAACAGGAGCTCATCCCGTTACATGGCACTAGGGATTCGAACTGCCGAACTTTCAATCGACAAGCTCAGCATCTTAGCCACTGAGCCACCATGTTAACTTCATCCTAAATCAGAATTTTGTCTGATATTTTACCGGGTAATTTTGAAAAGAGGATTTTGGACAATCTGATTCTGCTTTTTCTTAGCTCCCATAATGTACAAGACAAATCCCCCCATTTACAGTGAATCAAGTTGTATATTATGATGCATTTGCGAATTGGGTTATTGTTCTGGCCATTGCACACTTAATATAACTAGAAAACAAGGACAACTAGAACAAGGTTCACTAGAAATCATACTAGTTCCTGTGTAAATGAATCATCTCTTTGGAATTTGCTCTTGAGGCAACTGATTTTAGATTCTCAGGTTGATCAACATTAATCCTCCTGCTTCGTTTTTTTTTGTCTCCTAAAGAAGCTGTTGATTGTTATTTCCAGTCTTTAGCTCATAAATACTATCTATGCAGCTATCTATGCAGCTTCATCCCACTATTTTTCTGTTCAGTGGGCACTTGTAGGTATATCTTAGGAGGTGGGCAAGCATTTTAGAAGACATGGAAACGAGCCAAGAATATCTGTTGTTGGGACCTCAATGCAACTGGAGTCAGTCTCTGATTTCAATGGACTGTCCTCATGGTGCTTTTATGGTGTTGGCTGTAGTGGAATAAGACCTCCCTGGTGGGGTTTGTGGTGGATCCTTCTGGTCCATAGGGTTTTGGCAGATGTCTAAACATTTCTGGACATCTAGGAAATTCAAATCTAGTTGAGAACATATTGTGTCTGCCCCAAAATCTAAGAAATTCCCATCTTAGATTTTTTTTCCCTCTTACCAGACTGACTAGTGGTGGGCTTGTGAGAGAGGGAGCTGCTGGTGTGATGGACTACAGTGAAGTGGAAGTTTCCCAGGAAAGATATTCCAGCATAGTTTCTATAAGGTGTCACACTCAGTAGCTGTTGCTGAACAGCAAATTCCTCTGAAAGGATAGGATAGGATAGGATAGGATAGGATAGGATAGGATAGGATAGGACAGGACAGGACAGGACAGGACAGGACAGGACAGGACAGAATAGAATAGAATAACAGAGTTGGAAGGGATCTTGGAGGTCTTCTACTCCAACCCCCTGCTTAGGCAGGAAACCCTACACCACTTCAGACAAATGGTTATCCAATCTCTTCTTTAAAACTTCCAGTGTTAGAGCATTCACAACTCCTGGAAACAAGTTTTTCCACTTATTAATTGTTCTAACTGTCAGGAAATTTCTCCTTAGTTCTAGGTTGCTTCTCTCCTTGGTTAGTTTCCATCCAAGGGAAGGGAAGGGAAAGGAAAGGAATGGAATGGAATGGAATGGAATGGAATGGAATGGAATAGAATAGAATAGAATAGAATAGAATAGAATAGAATAGAATAGAATAGAATAGAATAGAATAGAATAGAATAGAATAGAATAACAGAGTTGGAAGGGACCTTGGAGGTCTCCTAGTCCAACCCCCTGCTTAGGCAGGAAACCTTACACCACTTCAGACAAATGGTTATCCAACGTCTTCTTAAAAATTTCCAGTGTTGGGGCATTCACAACTTCTGGAGGCAAGTTGTTCTAACTGTCAGGAAATTTCTCCTTACTTCTAGGTTGCTTCTCTCCTTGGTTAGTTTCCATCCAAGGGAAGGGAAGGGAAGGGAAGGGAAGGGAAGGGAAGGGAAGGGAAGGGAAGGGAAGGGAAGGGAAGGGGATAGAAGGATAGAATAGAATAGAATAGAATAGAATAGAATAGAATAGAATAGAATAGAATAGAATAGAATAGAATAGAATAGAATAGAATAGAACCTTGGACGTCTTCTAGTCCAACCCTCTGCTCAAGCAGGAGAACCTATACTGTCTATTTAGACAAGTGGCTGCCTAGTCTCCTCTTAAAAATCTCCAGTGATGGAGTGCCCATGATTTAGGAAGAGGAAGAGAGTAAGAAAGATAGCCACTCCCAAGTTATATAGTATCCATTAGGGTGGGAGTAGTATAAAGATTTAGTCTGGCAAGATTCTGTCTATTGCTGTAAACAGATAAAGAACTGAATGTTGGCTGAATTGCTTGGACTACATTAATAAGAAAAGGGGCGATTTGTCCTTAATGGTTTGGAAGGGTAACCCTGTGAAATGTGGAGGTCTAGGACAAGCAAGCTTAGTGCCTCTGAAATCCAGTTAGTTGGGAAGCAGCAATAGGAGGACACGGTTGTCCTTGCATCCTGCTTGTGAGATCTCAGAAGCGCATCCCTTGTGCTATGAGATATAAAAAAATAAAAACATGGCACCATCTGGATTAGATCACTGGGTATGAGAAGCTCTCATACCAGCACTGGGTCTTGGCAAATTAAAATGTATCAATAAACTGCAATGCATAGGTGGTGGGTGCCCTTTTCTGTGGGTGATTTTTCACTGGTCTGGAGATGCGTCCTTATCCTGAGGCTTTCCACAGCAAATACAATCTCGGATTTATTAAGGTAAAGGGGTGGTTTAGGGGTGGGGAATTTGTGGTGGGTGGGGGGGTGTTTGGGGATTGTTATGTGTGTTGGATCTGGTCTTTGGATGTTAAGTGATTTTTTTTTTTTAAATTTGATTTATATGCCGCCCTTCTCCGGAGACTCAGGGTGGCTTACAATGCACTAAGCAATAGCCTTCATTCTTTTATATATTTATACAAAGTCAGCTTATTGCCCCCACAACTGGGTCCTCAATTTACCTACCTTAGAAAGGATGGAAGGCTGAGTCAACCTTGAGCCTTGGCGAGATTCGAACCTGCAGTAATTGCAGGCAGCTGTTCTTAATAACAGGGTGCTTTAGACCACTGCACTACCAAGGCTCTTTCATTGTCTGGGTATACTGTGTATACATGTACAATGACAATAAAGTTATTATTATTATTATCTGCTCTAGTAGTTGATCCTGGCAAGATTCAGGGTAGCAGCCACCAAATTCCATAGTCTCCGAACATACTACAATCAGCATTTTCCTTTCTGCTGCTTAAGAAACCCTCTTTTAATTTGGTCTCGGGAAAAGAATGTCTACTGCTGAGCAGAAGAATGGATATGTTGTGACTCACACAGAAAAAAAAAAAGAGATGATTTAGACCAGAAGAACTTAAAAGTTTGCAACAGACCTCTTTTAGACGTGGAAGGTTTTGTATATATATCTTTGGCAGGATATGGAAACTGCTTGGGTAGGGAATGAAAAATTTCCAAAATGCAATTGTTCTTTGTGTTTGTAATTGGGAATGGCCTGGTGAAGATAACGGTTCTGTTTGTTGAAGGTTGCTGGCATTTAACAGAACTAATTTTCTGTTAATAATCCTCTCGGGTTGACAACTGCAACGTGATTCATTAGGAAGATATTTTTCCCCCATGTTTTCTGTGAGCCGCATTTCTGCAGCCTTTTAAACTTCAGTCATATGGGTCATTTGAGACCGAGGTAGAAGTGATTGATTACGGTTGTCTAAAGAGAATGGAGCTGCTTTTTCATTTTCATTGCTCTTAACGTTCCGGAATATTCTTGGTTTTTTTTTTTAAAGTCATTGGCCCATCTTAACGTCTGAAATTGCCCCTGTTCTTGGGAATTGAAAACAAATCTTTGCATTGATCTTGGGTGAACATTGGGGTCAACCAAAAGACCGATCTCGGTGTCTTCCCATCTGCACGGTTCTTTCCTTGCCACATAACTAGTACCACACATTTGTGGTATGGCTGTTTCATATTTGTTGTTGTTAGTTGTGAAGTCGTGTCCAACCCATCGCGACCCCATGGACAATGTTCCTCCAGGCCTTCCTGTCCTCTACCATCCCCTGGAGTCCATTTAAGCTCACGCTGACTGCTTCAGTGACTCCATCCAGCCATCTCGTTCTCTGCCGTCCCCTTCTTCTTTTGCCCTCAATCGTTCCCAGCATTAGGCTCTTCTCCAGTGTGTCCTTCTTTCTCATTAGGTGGCCAAAGCATTTGAGTTTCATCTTCAGGATCTGGCCTTCTAAAGAGCAGTCAGCCAGGGTTGATCTCCTCTAGGACTGACCAGTTTGATCGCCTTGCAGGCCAAGGGACTTGCAGGAGTCTTCTCCAGCACCAGAGTTCAAAGGCCTTAATTCTTTGGCGCACAGTCTTCCTTATGGTCCAACTTTCACGGCCATCCATTGCAACTGGGAAAACCATAGCCTTGACTATACGTGCTTTTGTTGGCAGGATGATGTCTCTGCTTTTTTAGTATGCTGTCTAGATCTGCCATGGCTTTCCTCCCCAGGAACAAGCGTCTTTTAATTTCTTGGCTACAGTCCCCATGTGCGGTGATCTTGGAGCCCAGGAAAACAAAATCTGTCACTACCTCCATTTCTTCCCCATCTATTTGCCAGGAATTGAGAGGGCTGGGAGCCATGATCTTAGTTTTCTTAATGTTGAGTTCCAAGCCAACTTTTTCATATAGTCCTCAATTTACAACAATTCCTTTAGCGACAGTTTGAAGTTACCATGGCCCTGGAAAAAGTGACTTACAACTTGGTCTTCACCAGTGGTGGGTTCCCCCCCCCCGGTTCGCACCGGTTCTATAGAACTGGTAGTAAAACCGGCAGGAGACTCCGCCCACCGACCCTGACATCATCAGAACACTTCTGTGCATGCGCAGAAGATTGCATGTGCACGCAGCCCCGTTGCAAACCTGTAGTAAAGGTAAGTAGAACCCACCCCTGGTCTTCACACTTACAACAGCCATCAGGGGTTAATATGGTAATGTAACTGGCTGGCACTGATGTCAGCCAGCTACGTGTCAAATGGAATTAATTCAGAGATGTTTTCCTCAGGGTTACAAGGGTGGGGTCAGAGTTGTGCAATTCCTGGCAAGATCAAGGAAGCACAAACTGGATAGATTTCAGGAAAGTATCTTCAGTGCTGCTCTTGGAAACTGAAAAGAATTTCCGTGCCTCAATTAAGGGCATGTTTCTTACAGCAGAGGTCAGCTTCAAATGCTTATTCCTAGATTTCTCTCCGCTTGGGTTAAGTTGCGGTTTATGAAATAAGGTGCCGATGGACTCTCTCCATGACTATGAATATGCCTTGGTAAAGCCACACTTGGAACATTGGATCCGGTTTTGGTTGCCATGATATAAATCAGGGAGAGAAGCAACCTAGAACCAAGAAGAAATTTCCTGACAGTTAGAATAATTAATCGGCGGGACAACATGCCTCCAGAAGTTGTGAATGCTCCAACACTGGAATTCTAAAAAACTTCCAGTGGTTTTTAAGAGTCTTAAAGAGATTGGACAACCATTTGTCTGAAATGGTGTATATATGGTTTCCTGCCTAAGCAGGGGGTTGGATTAGAAGACTTCCAAGGTCCCTTCCAACCTATTCTGTTCTGTTCTGTTCTGTTCTGTTCTGTCCTGTCCTGTCCTGTCCTGTCCTGTCCTGTCCTGTCCTACCCTACCCTACCCTACCCTACCCTACCCTACCCTACCCTACCCTACCCTACCCTACTCTACTCTACTCTACTCTACTCTACTCTACTCTACTCTAGTCTATATAGGACATTGAAATTCTAGAAAGAGTGCAGAGTGCAGAGAAGAGCAACAAAAATAGCCTTCAGGAGACTGAAGGCTATAATATTGAGGAATGGTTACAGGAACTGGGTATGTCTAGTTTAATGAAGAGAAGGACTAGGGGAGACATGATAGCAGTCTTCCAATATCTCAGGGGCTGCCACAAAGAAGAGGGAGTCAAGCTATTCGCCAAAGCACCTGAGGGCAGGACAAGAAGCAATGGGTGGGAACTAATCAAGGAGAGAAGCAACTTAGAACTAAGGAGAAATTTCCTGACAGTTAGAGCAATTAACCAGTGGAACAACTTGCTCCAGAAGTTGTGGGTGCTCCAACACTGGAAGTTTTTAAGAAGAGATTGGACAACCACTTGCCAGAAATGGTATAAAGTCTCCTGCTTGAGGAGGAGGTTGGACTAGAAAACCTCCAAGGTCCCTTCCAACTCTGAATAGTTATTCTGAATATTTTTTAATTGTGATCACTGATCAGAATTGCAAACAAAGTTGCAAATAGTAGACTCCTTGTCCGTCTTTGCCTTCCATCTCTTTCCCAGCCTCCTCATGAATTTCTCACATGCAGGAGGCGAATCAATGCAATCTCATTTTGACCTGCTGTCCTTGGGAATCAAGCTCTTTGCAGGTTAAAGTAATATTTGCATGCCGATGTGCAAATGAAAACACATTTGCACAGAATAGCAATTCCGATCCCGCTGTTCCCCAGATAGAATTTGTGTGTGCGGGTGTGCCTGTTGTGATATTGTTCAGAATCAACTGAACCTTTTTTCTCCCTTTCATCATTTCTATGCTACAAACTCACTTATTCCATCTCACGTTGATGGTTATGATATCGTCTGTGGATCGTCTTTAGGAGTGAGAGCTCGAGAGTTTTCTTTGTAGCCAAGCCTTGTCAGGGATAGGATAGGATAGGAGACGATAGGATAGAATGCAGGATAGGATAGGATAGGATAGGATAGGATAGGATAGGATAGGATAGGATAGGATAGGATAGGATAGGATAGGATAGAATGCAGGATAGGATAGGATAGGATAGGATAAGATAGGATAGGATAGGATAGGATAGGATAGGATAGGATAGGATAGGATAGGATAGGATAGGATAGGATAGGATAGGATAGAATGCAGGATAGAATGCAGGATAGAATGCAGGATAGAATGCAGGATAGGATAGGATAGGATAGGATAGGATAGGATAGAATGCAGGATAAGATAGGATAGGATAGAATAGAATAGAATAGGATAGGATAGGATAGGATAGGATAGGATAGGATAGGATAGGATAGGATAGAATGCAGGATAGAATGCAGAATAGGATATGATACAATAGAATGCATAATAGAATGCAGGATAGGATAGGATAGGATAGGATAGGATAGGATAGGATAGGATAGGATAGGATAGGATAGAATGCAGGATAGGATATGATAGGATATGATAGGATACGATAGGATAGAATGCAGGATAGGATAGGATAGGATAGAATGCAGGATAGGATACGATAGGATAGGATAGGATAGGATAGGATAGGATAGGATAGGATAGGATAGGATAGGATAGGATAGGATAGAATGCAGGATAGGATAGGATGGGATGGGATGGGATGGGATGGGATGGGATGGGATGGGATGGGATGGGATGGGATGGGATGGGATGGAATGGAATGGAATGGAATGGAATGGAATGGAATGGAATGGGATGGAATGGAATAGAATAGAATTCTTTATTGGCCAAACATGATTGGACACACAAGGAATTGCCTATGAAGGCTTTAAGCTAGAGAGCATGCAATATTGTGCCCACAGGCAGCAAAGCAAACTGCCTGTTTCCAGCACCATCTTTATTTCCAGATAAATGCTCCCAGGCTCCAGTTTTTAACTAGGAATATAATGAGAGAATCCACAGAGCATGACCCGTGGACCATTTTCCATCTATCAAACCCTAAGAAGCAGGCCGGACTAAGAAAGGCACCCCACGGAAGACTAAAAATGACTGTAATGATTAGGTATAATAACCGAATCTTGCAAATTGGACTGTGGTCTCTCTCCTCCCTCTTTTATATCCATGTGAATTGGGTTGTTGTTGTTTTTTTGTCTTAGATGTTTTCAAAAAGTTCCCCCTCATTCGGACTCAAAGCACAGATCTGTTGTCATTACTTTCTTGCTTTCCTCCCTTTCTCCATCAAATTCAACCTCAGGTCAAGGGCAAATATTCAGGAACATTCATTGAGTTGAAAGCACAGCAGAGTTTATTATTACTCCCTATACAAAGGAATCTAGAGAACTAATAGTCAGAGCTAAACTGGTGCTAGATAAGAGTCAGTGGAATTCACAGGGGGCTGGGCTTGGGTTTCTTAGGCCAATGCAATGACTCCAAACTGATGACACGTCTGACTCTGCTTTCCAACTCAGTCTGCACTTCTGCTGTACCTCTTTATTCTCTACACCACCCCTTTAATCACAGCTCTCTTCAGATCATAGCAATAGCAATAGCACTTAGATTTATATACCACTTTACGGTGCTTTACAGCCCTCTCTAAAGGGACGTGGTGGCTCAGTGGCTAAGACCCTGAGCTTGTCGATCGCAAGGTCGGCAGTTCAGCGGTTCGAATCCCTAGTGCCGCGTAATGGTCTGAGCTCCCGTGACTTGTCCCAGCTTCTGCCAACCTAGCAGTTCAAAAGCACAAAAAAAAAATGCAAGTAGAAAAATAGGGACCACCTTTGGTGGGAAGGTAACAGTGTTCCATGCGCCTTTGGCATTTTAGTCATGGTGGCCACATGACCACGGAGACGTCTTTGGACAGTGCTGGCCCTTCGGCTTTGAAACAGAGATGAGCAACATCCCCTAGAGTCGGGAATGACTAGCACGTATGTGCGAGGGGAACCTTTACCTTTACAGCTCTCTCTAAGCGGTTTACAGAGACATCCTATTGCCTCCAACAATCTGGGTCCTCCTTTTACCCACCTGGGAAGGATGGAAGGCTGAGTCAACCTTGAGCCTAGTGAGATTTGAATGGCCAGATTGCAGGCAGCCGGCAGGCAGCAGAAATAGCCTGCAGTACCGCACTCTAACCACTGCACCACCACGGTCATGTGACCAGGAGGAGGGCTTAGAATGCAGCAGACACCAGCATCCCAAGTCGATACCCAATAAGGATTCTTTGGGTAGAATTCTTCTTTTCTGTAGCCCGTAGTCAATTCCGAGCCATTTTTTTAAAAAAACTTCCAGCTTTATGCCAGTCCAAATTCGATCCTCTTCTCTGGGGTTTTCAGAGAGTCCTCCTGCTGATGAGCAGATGGACAGAGTCCCGAGACTCTTCCCATAGATGCTTTCCTACATGTCGCTGGAATGGACAGAATAAAAATGGCAGATGACTGGAGTCTGGAGGCTGATGCCCTTGGCCTGAAAGGATATCAGACTGCCAGCAAACCCATAAATATAAGAAATATATTATTACAATGCTGTGATAATAAGAGCAACCAAGAGAGAATGGGTAATTGTCTTCTCTTTCAACTATTTTGTGAGTCAACAAGTGGTTCCAATAGCATCTCTCTCCCTCTCTCTCTCTCTCTCTCTCTCTTTCTCTCTCCCTCCTTCCTTCCTTCCCTCCCTCCCTCTCCCCCTCTCCCCCTCTCTCTCCCTCCCTCCCTTTCCCTCTCTCTCCCTCCCTCCCTCTTCCTCCCTCCTTCCCTCCCTCTCCTTCTCCCTCTCCCTCCCTTTCCCTCCCTCCCTCTCTCTCCCTCCCTCCCTCCCTCTCTCTCCCCCTCTTCCTCCCTCCCTCCCTCTCTCTCCCTCTCCCTCTCCCTCCCTCCTTCCCTCCCTCTCTCTCCCCCTCTCCCTCCCTCCTCCTCCCTCTTCAAGCATGCTCTTAAATCATTGCACTGACTGAGTGATTCTATAAATCTGGCTCTCCCATGTCCATCCCATTCACTGAATAAAACGACTGAGATTGGCAAGAAATTGATGAAGTTTCTCTTAGAGGCTGCTCTTGTTCAAAATCCTATCCAGTTGCTGCCTCTAATTAGGAATATTTAAATCTGCCCATTTTCAGTTTCCCCCCCCACTTTCTTATTTTTGCAATAATCTCAAGTTCGTTTCCAATACAACTCCTGGCATTTTTGCAAAAAAACAAAACAAAACAAAAACAACCCTTCCATACATCATTTTCACGAATACATATATTTTCAGAAGCCTTTTTCGTAATATGTATACAATACATATTTAAATTGCTGGAGAACTAGACTGCAAAAATGCGGGGGGGGGGGGGGTTTAGGGTTAGGGTTAGGGTTAGGGTTAGGGTTAGGGAAATTTAGGATGATTTGGTTTGGCAATGCAAGAATAGTTGAGCTTGTATTCATACGTAAGCACAATACTCCTATTCCATGTAGGCCTTCTTCTCTTTTTTGCAGTTCTTTTTTTTTGCTTTTCCAATTGTCACTTTGTTTGATAAATGCAAAACTTGTTGATTACCTTCCTAGGCTATGCCTTGCTGATTTAACCAAATCAAAAGCTTTTTATAGACTGTTTGTTCCTTTCATATAAAACATTTTATGTTGTACCTCATCGACAACACTGTGATAGCAGATGTAAAATATTGAGCTTGTAAACTAGATGGCAAATATAGAGTTGTGTCTCTGTGTTTGTGTTTGTGTGTGTGTGCGAGAGAGAGAGAGAGGGAGGGAGGGAGGGAGTGGGGGGAGAGTGAGAGAGAGGGAGAGAGGGAAAGAGAGGGAGAGGGAGAGAGGAGAGAAAGGGGAGAGGGAGAGAGAGGGAAAGAGGGAGGGAGCGGGAGTGGGATGGAGAGGGAGAGAGGGAGGGAAAGAGGGAGGGAGAGCGAGGGAGAGGGAGAGAGGGAGAGAGAGAGAGGGAAAGAGAGGGAGAGAGAGGGAGGGAGGGAGGGAGAGAGAGAGAGAGAGAGAGAGATCCATATTCCTGCCAAATAAACTATGCGGATACGTTCACGAGCTCAGCTGTAATCAACCTCAACCTAGAGAAAAGGTTTCTTGACTTCTTATCGTGCAAAAGGCACAATTTTTTTTTTATGGGAAGTGCTTGACCACATCCTTTTAAAAAATAATTTCTGATAATAACCGCTGTTTCCGGTTTGTGCATCATCCTCCACCCCCTTCGGGCTGCTAAAGAACATGCTTCGACTTCCAAATCATGCAAAGCCATAAAGGGCCTTGACTGGTTTTATCTTGGTTCAGTGGATGGTGCCTTCCATACACCAAGATTAAACAAACCCTGGTTTAGGAGAGTACCTGAACGTGTCCTTGGAGAAGGCAGACATTTTGGACAGCATGTTGAACAACAGGAAGTCTTAATCTCAGTGCTTGACATTTTCATAGAACTCAACAAAAAAAGAAGTAGAAAGAGGCATTGAGGATTTGAACCTTTCAGAAAACGGGGAGGGGGGGGGACTTACTTAGGAAATCCCTATGTCAATTCCTAATTTCTAATCCCATGTTCTTTGCTGGCTGGTGTCAAATTCAATCCCAGAGATGAGACAATAAACTCCAGTTGAAATCTTTTATTTGTTTGCCTCTAACAGACAGAATCTTGCCAAACTAAAGCTATAACTTTCAGAGCTACTAGATACATCCTGAAAGATTCTAGGTCAGTGATGGCGAACCTTTTCGGCACTGAGTGCCGAAAAGGGAGTGTGCACGCGGGCTTGTCTGGGTGCCAAACTGGAAGAGTTGCCCAGGGCGCATGCGCACGCCCAAAAATGAACTTCCGGTTCATTTAGTCTTCCAGGTTTCTGGCACACATGCGCTCATGACGATCAGCTGGCCGTCGCACATGATCACACAGGAAAACGGAAGAACAGTTCTTCCAGTTTCCGGTACTGCCACACGCACAAAGGCCAGCTGATCATCGCACGTGCACGCGCGCCAGAAACCCGGAAGGGGAATGGGCAACACCATGTGTGCCAGGTGACATGGCTCTGTGTGCCACTTTGGGCACGCGTGCCATAGATTTGCCATCACAGTTCTAAGTTATGGCTATTCTGAACTCTTCCCCACTCCCCCATCCATCTTGGAACTGCACAGTCTCTTAATCCAGGTCTTTTTCTCAGAAAGCTCTCTTGGCCCAATCTTCCTTCTCTACTGTGGCAGGTGCTCTGTTCTATCACACTACCAAGAGCCTTGGTAGTACAGTGGTCTAAGGCACCCTGTTATTAAGCTGGTTATTAAGCCCCGCTGCCTGCAATTACTGCAGGTTCGAATCTCGCCAAAGCTCAAGGTTGACTCAGCCTTCCATCCTTTCTAAGGTAGGTAAATTGAGGACCCAGTTTGTGGGGGCAATAAGCTGACTTTGTATAAATATACGAAAGGATGAAGGCTATTGCTGAGCACATTGTAAGCCGCCCTGAGTCTCCGGAGAAGGGCGGCATATAAATCAAATTAAAAAAACAAAAACAAAAAAACACTGGGATAGACTACCGCATCCCTCCAGCACTGGTTTAAGTCGGAAAATGAAGCGATCGCTCATCAATTAATTGGGAAACTCCTTTCCACATTGAAGGGGAATTTGTTAGGGATGCTTTTATCAAATTAAAAAAAAAAGTGGGGGGGGGAAGAGAGAAATGCACTGCATCATCACGACTCTGGGCCTGCGGTCTCCTACTGCAGTTGCTCGACTTCATTTTGCTAAGAGCTTCTCCGCAGAGTGAACTGAGTAAGCAAGGTGGGCAACAGGCAGAAGACACAAACGATGGATCAACCGTCTGTTTTGCAAGACCACTGACCTTTTTTTTTTTTTTTTGGCTAATGCACCAATCAGGGGAATGTCCCAGTGAGTTTGTAGATTGCTGTTAGAAGATTCTGCAACCTGAATAGGGCTTAATTTGTACATTTTGCTGGGGCGAGTTGTAGCTGAGCAGGTCATATTCTCCTTATATGGACAATGTCCACATAACTGTCAGCTTTGGAAGCCATATTAGGCTGGAAGCTCCGAAGCTGCCACCTTCTCGTGTGTGGGAAAGTAGGAGGAGGGATTTATTTGAAGGTTTGTATTTAGACAAAATAGCATTCTTCCCGTCAATCAAGGTCAGGATGAGTCTGCATCTGGAGAAGGAATGGTTGGAATCAGTGGTGGGTTTCAAATTTTTTTACTACCGGTTCTGTGGGTGTGGCTTGGTGGGCGTGACATGGCTTGGTGGGTGTGGCTTGGTGGGCGTGGCAGGGGAAGGATACCACAAAATCTCCATTCCCATCCCACTCTGGGGCCAGCCAGAGGTGATATTTGCCTGTTCTCCGAACTGCTCAAAATTTCCGCTACCGGTTCTCCAGAACCTGTCAGAACCTGCTGGATTTCACCCCTGGCGGAAACTAATCAAGGAGAGAAGAAACCTAGAACTAAGGAGAAATTTCCTGACAGTTAGAACAATTAATCAGTGGAACAACTTGCCTCCAGAAGTTGTGAATGCTCCAACACTGGAAGTTTTTAAGAAGAGATTGGATAACCATTTGTCTGAAGTAGTGTAGAGTTTCCTGCCTAAGCAGGTTGGACTAGAAGACCTCCAAGGCCCCTTCCAACTCTGTTATTCTATTCTATTCTATTCTATTCTATTCTATTCTGTTCTGTTCTGTTCTGTTCTGTTCTGTTCTGTTCTGTTCTGTTCTGTTCTGTCCTGTCCTGTCCTGTCCTGTCCTGTCCTGTCCTATCCTATCCTATCCTATCCTATCCTATCCTATCCTATCCTATCCTATCCATAGGGTTTCTACTTCTGTTTCCAGGACTAAGCTGATTT
This sequence comes from Pituophis catenifer annectens, assembly GCF_029215685.1. Lineage (NCBI taxonomy): Eukaryota > Metazoa > Chordata > Lepidosauria > Squamata > Colubridae > Pituophis > Pituophis catenifer. The sequence goes on from NW_027256894.1 coordinate 8,333,361, forward strand.
TCAGCTTTTAACATTTCGTTTGCAAAAGGAAGGAAAGCGATAAAAATAAAACAGCAATAAATCACCAAAATTGCCTGATCCCTGCTGATCCTTGATGTACAGTTGCAGGGCCTTTATTTGCCTTTCGGAGATGAATGCCCTATTGTGTGCTTACATTCCGTCAAAAGCTTTATCTATTTTGGAATTAGCCTTGAACCATCCTTCAGTTGTGTCAAATGGTTGGACAAGCTCCACCTCTTTTGTCCATCCATCACGATGCTGCGGTACTGTTTGGAAAAGAACAAAGCTTATGTTCCAGTAGGGATCTCTGAAAAGAGCCGATTTTGCACAACAAAGACTGCCCCAAGACATTGACCCAGGTTTAACATTGACCAACATTGACCTGCTGTCTGAATTCTTAGCTGACCTGTTCAGATTAAACATGCTGTGTAAACAGAGTCCAGGGATGTCCACAGGGCAGAGAAAGTTTTTAAAAAGTCAAGGTGGTGGCAACATGATCGCACCATCCAAAACCTGCCTCCATGTTCAATTGCATTATGATCATGAACGTCTATGGCAGTGTTTTTCACCCTTGGTAGCTTGAAGATGGGTGGACTTCAACTCCCAGAATCCCCCAGCCAGCAGAGCTCGTTTCCTGATCTTGCTAGACTAATGTCAACTTGCAAAGCTTTCAAGTTGCCATGAGCAGGATGGAGGGAGAACTGAAGTGAATTCCATACATACTTCCTGACCGCAATCAGAAGGAAGGTCTTAGGTTTCACAGCCAGCCAAAGTGGTTAATTGGAGAATGTGATTTATGATATGGCCAGAGAGGAGGGGAGAGACAGGGTCATAAGGGAACGTAAATCTACGTGGGATCAGTCCTAACTGCATCCGAGTATTGCCGGAATGTTGCTCCTAATAAATGACTATATTTCCTTTGAAGTTTGGATCATGGCTCATGAATTAATTAGGGCATCTTTCGGAAACTTGACAACTAAATCTTAAGGTAAAGGTAAAGGTTCCCCTCGCACTTATGTGCTGGTCGTTCCCGATTCTAAGGGGCGGTGTTCATCTCTGTTTCAAAGCCGAAGAGCCAGCGCTGTCCGAAGACGTCTCCGTGGTCATGTGGCCGGCATGACTCAATGCCAAAGGTGCATGGAACACTGTTACCTTCCCACCAAAGACGGTCCCTATTTTTCTACTTGCATTTTTTACGTGCTTTCCAACTGCTAGGTTGGCAGAAGCTGGGACAAGTAACGGGAGCTCAGACTGTTACTCAGCACTAGGGATTCAAACTGCTGAACTGCCGATCTTTCGATTGAGAAGCTCAGCGTCTTAGCCATTGAGCCACCGCGTCCCAGACTAAATCTTAAAGCTGAGTTATAAAAAATAAAAGCACCCCACATAATTGCAATCAGGGTGGATTTGATTTAAATCGAGTTGATTTAAATCACAATTTAAATCATGATTTAAATCACTAGTAAAAAGGCTTGATTTAAATCAACTCGATTTAAATCATAATTTTTAAAGAGCAACTCTCATCTCTGCTACTCCTTTGACCCACTGTTGACTCACCGATAGTCCCAGTGTTGCAGAATATACAGCCTCATGCTACATCAACATTTCATGCTGAATAAACTAAATTATTTATGTATCTTAAATAGAAAACTATCTTACGATAGATTTTTACCCCAAAAGTTTTTTATTAAAATAAATTCAATAAAAATAAAAAAAATCCGATTTAAATAAAAAAAATCCAATTTAAATAAAAAAAATCTGTTTTTTTTTATTTTTTTAAAAAAAATCATTGATTTTTATCCACCCTGATTGCAATATTCACTTCACCTGCAATGCCCCAATGTGCTGTATTGTGGCTTACCGTGATCTGATTCATGTCGATCCTATCAAGGACTAGGGGTGACTCGATATTGGTCTTCCAATATTTTTGAGGGGCTGTCCCAGAGAGGACCTATTCTGCAAAACACCTAAGGGCAGGACAAGAAATAATGGATGGGAACTTCCCAAGGAAAGATCCAACCTAGAGCTAAAAGAGAATTTCCCTGTCAGTGGAGACAAGTCCCCAATGGAATAGTTTGCCTACAGAAGTGGTGGGTTCTCCATCAGTGGAGGTTTTTAAGGAGAGATTGGACAACCATTTGTCCAGAATGATATAAGGTCTCCTGCTTGGACAGGGGGTTGAACTAGAAGTCCTCCAAGGTCCCTTCCATCTACAAGAATCTGTATTCTTGTAGAATTCCAGGGGGTCAAAACTAAAGTCATACAATTTTTTTAAAAAAATTTATTACATATATAAACACACAAAAAACACATACACATGCGACAAATATGACATTAATAACATAAATGGCATCTAAACGTAGTGTCTGATTTTATCCAACATCAATAATCTAAATTCCTCAATATATATTCCTTCCTCTCGCCTTATATAACAATATTATTTTTTAATCTTTAATTATAGTCCACTAGGAGAAGGGCGGTATACAAATTGAATAAATAAATAAATTATGAGTTGTTATATCTTATTTGGTACAAAAATTTGTTTTACTCTTTTAGGATCCTCTTTTGGTTTTGTTTTTCCCCTCTAACCATTGATACCACCTTTGCCAAACCAGGTAGTAGTCAGATTCTTCCTTTCCTTGAATTTCCTTGGTGAGTCTGTCCATCTCAGCACATTCCATAAAGTCATACAATTTATAATGATGTTACCTGACAAAAAGAGATTGCAGGCAAAGTCGCAGAACTGCGGGGATTAGAACTGGCAAGTGAGTCTTATCTACTTGTCAGGAAACGTAATCAAGAAACGATTTAGTCTTAAGATGTGGCAATACTACTCTTTTTTTTTTTTTTTTTTGGTGGTGGTTATTGTATTCAAGTGGGGTTATTTCCCTTTCGGATGCAAACTGTTCTGAGAAGCCTGACTAACGTATATTTTTATTGCCCAGGCTGAAGGCGCATTTCTCAAAAGGTTGTGCCTTGGTCATAAAGAGCTTGTTGTTGTAGCATCTGGTTGCAACCAGAGCAACCGGCGCATTGTCCTTTGTTCCAGAACAATGAGTTTATTATGTATTTTCTCCCTCTCTTTCTCCCCTCGCTTCCTCCCCTTCCACCTGGGAGATCTGTGGTCCTGGTAGGATCATATATTTAAAGTCCACAGCATCCTTGTCACAGCTAGGCCAGCTTCCAGAGGCTTCTTTAGCTCCTGGTGCTTATGTTTGCAATCAGTTTCTTTTAATTCAAAACTCTCCATGTTATCCATCTCTAAACAGGTGGTTAGGGATGGAGCCCATGATCTGTGTTGAGACCCGCCAGTGGCCTGCGCAGATCGTGGCTGATCCCGATGAAGAGGAGGCTGGTGTGGTGTCGCGCCATCAGTCTGCACAGCCAGCGCTCGCGTCGGACAGCGAGGAGGCTGAAGAGGATGTGATGCCAGAGGCAGAGACTCAGCCAGGGCCTTCCACTGGAGAGAGCGAAGTGGAGGAGCCTCTCCTCAATGCTCGGGCACGCAGGGCTGCCAAAAGGCAGGAGTGGCTACTCAGGAGGAGGAGGTCTACTCAAGAGTAGGGCTTGAGGATAATTGGCCACTCCCTTAGCCTATTTAAGTCGCACGCAGCTAGTGCGTTCTTGCTGGAAACAACTCGTATTATTATCAGAGTATTTTGGTTTATCATATCTTGTTTTCTGGGCTGGTTGCCAACCTTTGCCGGTCTTGTTTATTCTTGCTACTTAATAAATTTGATAAGGACCGTTGGTGTGTGTCAATATCCTCGGAAATCCGGAGCTGGGGCAGAACAATCTGAGGCTATGGTTCTCCAAAGATGGAGCACCAAATACCTGGCTGAGAAAATGTTCTGACCTAGGCTTCCTTAGAAAGTATACAGCACAATCTTAGTCCCGGCAAACCTCTTTAATTCAAATGGCTGTGAATTATTGTCATTCCCAGTCCGAAAGGCTTCTCAAACAGTCTATCGGGAGTGTTTACAAACACCCACCTTATCTCCCTTGGAATGCTGCCAGAGAACTCATTGCCAAACGCAGGGCAAGGCCAAACCTAGCACAGAGTCAAACAGAGCTTTTCCAGAGCTTTTACTGACCAGATGAACTGCAAAAGTTCACGTCCCGTTCGCTTCTCTTTTATGTCTTCTGGGAGGGGCCAATTATCTCCAAGCCTTACTTCCAAGTCGGCCCTGATTTCTTAATTGTTCCTGTCTCCTGGCAGCTCTGTGCATGTACACACTGGGAACAGGCTCATGCTGTTCTTTTGCCTCACTGATGTCAGACTCTGGGGACTCCGGAGGCAGCAAAGAACTACCAGATGGCCTTCGCCCCCTCTCTGCCTCCGACTCAGAGCCCTCATCTGAGCCTTCCCTAGACTCCAGGACTGGCCCATGTTCCTCCCCAACCTCTTCACTGTCCGAATCTGCTGCCAGCTCTGCTGGCCACTGGCGGGCCACAACAGAAACACTTCATTTTGAGGGAATACTATTCCCTCCTTTATTATAGCCAAAGATAGTTGAGGGGTGATCTTGAACAGAAGTAGAGGAGGTTGGTTAAAAACTTGGATTACAAAACAGTTTGGGCTACAGAATAAAGGCTTCTCAATCGGTTTTGAGAATTACTGTTCCATCTGACGATTTGTCCGTTTCATACATAGAAATTCTATGTCTTAATACTCGTTGTGAATTAGGTATTTTTAAATGGGAATTTTGCCTCAGGGAGGGGAATGGAGAGAAGAGCCAGTTTGGCGTAGTGGTTAAGGCACCAGACCAGAAATTGGGAGACCAAGAGTTCTAGTCCTACCTTAGGCCCAAAGCCAGCCAGGTAATCTTCGGTTGTTCATTCTCTTTCAGCCCTAGGGAGAAAGCAATTGGCAAACAACTTCTGATAAACCTTGCACTGCAACCGTAGGGACTAGTTTAGGCAGTTGCTATGAATAATAATAATAATAAAATGATTGAAGAAACAACTACATACTCTCAGGATGATGGAGAAAAGCCAGAGCCCCTGGGGCTAATTTTTAACTTTTGAGCTCCTTTGGAGACCCAGAAGCACCCTTGTCAAAAATTAGTAGTATTTTGTGTCAGAAATACATGAAAGCTTCACCTAGGACATGGCACTTAATCTCTTTGGAAACTTAGCCATCACTTTTATAAAGAACCTTGGAGAAACTATACAATGACAGTTACATAATATTGATTTACGCCAAGGAGGAGAAGAAAATGTTTGGGGAGGGGAAATATACTCACTCCGACATAACTTAGCATAAGAGAGGGACAAGGGAACTATGTTAAGCTTTCAAGATTCTGTTACTAGAGAGTTTGACTACCCTACAAATGGATCTTGAGCCTCTTTGGAAGTTCTAGCAAGGGAGTACAGCTATTGCAGTGGTGAAATCCATTTTTCTTTTCTACCAGTTCTGTGGGCATGGTTTGGTGGGCGTGATCTGGCTTGGTGGGCATGGCAGGGGAAAGATACTGCAAAATCCCCATTCCCTCCCCATTCCTGGGGGAAGGATATTGCAAAATCTCCATTCCCTCCCCAGTCTGGGGCCAGCCAGAGGTGGTACTTGCCGGTTCTCCAAGCTACTCAAAATTTCCACTACCGATTTTCCAAACTGCTCAAAATTTCTGGTTCTCCAGAACCTGTCAGAACCTGCTGGATTTCACCTCTGAGCTATTGCATATCCTTGACTGAAGTCCTACTCTATCTATGATGGCTTTCTTCTTCCACCAAGCATGAAGTTTCTAGAGGGATGTTCATGGAGCAGTGAGGGAGAAAAAGGACATCCACCTTCACATCTAGATTGTCTGAATCAACCCTGAAGATCAGTGGGGTGACAGATGTTGCAGCCAGATCAGTTTCCCATCTGCTATAAAGTTGAGTTTGAGTCATTCTTGAGGAATCTGTTTCCTGAGCTACAGCCAAGGCTACAGTCAGACAAGAAATAACTCGCCCACAGAAGGAACAGAGGTGGAGAAAGGATCTTAGAAAGGACCCTCCCTACTTCTATAGGACACATAGGCAAGGCAGGGGTTTTTCAAACTTGCAAGTTTCTGTTACTGTAATCTTACATTAAAGTTACTGATAGTACCTATGGTTTTGGTTTCCCATCTGGACTAACTCCAAGGGTTGATATAGAGCAGGAGTGTCAAATTCAAGGTCTGAGGGCCGGATCCGGCTTGCGGGGTACTTAGATCTGGCCTGTAGGGCTGTCCTGGAAACAGCGAAGGACTGGCCCACAGTTTCTCTACCAGCGAACATGGAGCTCGGGAGGACTATATGTGGCCCTCCCGAACGTTGTTTTCGCTGGCAGAGGGTTGCAGGAGGCCGTCACAGCCAAAAACGGAGCTCGGAAGCCTGTTTTTGTTGTCAGAGTGCTCAGATCACCACAGACACCCCTGACATGAGTGACATCGAGCTGGCCACACCCACCCTGGGCATGCCCCCCCGGCCCCTCCAGGTCAAACAGAACCCTGATGCGGCCCTCAATGAAATCGAGTTTGACACCCCTTATACAGAGGATTAAAGCTTCCATTGGCATCTTGCAGGCATCTGATGAAATGAACTGCAGTTTATCAAAATTTCTACCTGTAAATAAAATTATCAGCTGCTACATGACTCCTGATTTTTTTTTTTTTTTTTGTCACCCTAAGTTAATGCAGCTTTCCTCCTACAGTCTACCACTTGGTTAGCTTGTCACGTTATGAACTAGAGCTTTCCATGCCAGACGGGATTTTGTTTAGGACTTATTTATTTGATCGTTGTTGTTTTTTTCAGCTCAACTGGAAAATTTATCATTTATTTGCTGTAACCTGCCTGAGATTCTAAGACTCTCAGGCAGGTTACAGCAATTAAAATTATAAATACCCCAATGGCATAAATTGAAGTTGTGAACATAAAAACAGCAATGATAATAAATCACCTTTTCCTCCAAGATGGATGCAAATAAAAATGTAACTACAGTCCAAAGCCTACTGAGATAAACTGTGTTTAAAAATTTTCTTAAAATGGGGAGGGGGACTAAAATGCAGGAATAAGGGTCTTCCAAGAAAAGGAAGTCATTTTATCGTCTGTGTTCCCCTCACTTTAGAGAAAGGGGTGAGACTCTTAACAAATTTTTTTGAGGTGTTCTCACCAGGTGGACACATAAAACCCCCAGAAAATATTCAAATCGGGTGCTATTCAGCAGGTTCTGGAGAACTGGTAGCGGAAATTTTGAGTAGTTTGGAGAACCGGAAAATATCACCTCTAGTGGCCCCAGAGAGGGGAGGGAATGGAGATTTTGCATTATTCCACCCCTAGGAGTGGGGAGGGAATGGGGATTTTGCAGTATCCTTCCCCTGCCATGCCCACCAAGCCACGCCCACCAAACCACATCACGCCCACCAAGCCACTCCCACAGAACCAGTAGTAAAAAAATTCGAATTCCACCACTGACTCAAATATATACAGTAATTCAGAAGATTGCAAAGATCAATATACAAATGAAACCTTTTCTTTGATGGAGAAATGATTGGAAAAACATTATGGGGTTTTGTTTTTATGCATGATAACTGCAGTGAGATTGTTATATGCCCAAAACAGATTTGATGCTACCCCTAATGGATGATAGAACTTGTTGGGATGGTCAAGTTGACTGCTTGTGTCAAAGGAAAGACATTATCTATATTTGTTACTGTCTGGAAACCCCTTATAGACTTTTTCGATGAACAATGAGCTTGGATTATTAGCATCACATCGATTATAGAAAAAAATTAAGGTACTTTGTAACCGTAGAGTGAGAGCAACAGTATATATTTATCACTGCTGTTTAAAAAAAAAAAATCAGCAGCTACCTTATATTTTCTTCCTTTTCCTATTCAGCACTTTTGGCTTTCTTTTTTCTTCCTTGCCTTTATCCCATTTTAATTTTTTAATTAGCTTTTATCTTTCATTATTAAAATAATAATAATAATAAAATCATCTTGGAAAAAAACCCAGGGGAAAGATTTAATTCCAACAATAGATTTTTACTTTTATCCTGCTCAGGATGAAAGTAAATAGATTAGGAATATTGTCTTATAAAAAAGAGTGATGAAATGATTACTGTGGCCAATTGTCGATTGGAGCCCGGCGTTGTATCTTTGAGTATCAGGTGCCCCTGTCCACTTATGGGATAGGACTTGTGTCTCGTCTTGTACACTTCAAGTTGTTGGTGACCACCTTTAGAGCGCTCCATGGCTTAGGGCCGGGATATTTACGGGATTGCCTTCTGCCACCGAGAGCCTCCCACCGGCCAGTACGCTCCCACAGAGAGGGGCTCCTCTGGGTGCCATCGGCCAAACAATGCCAACTGGTGGCCCCCAGGGGGAGAGCTTTCTCTGTGGGAGCACCTGCCCTCTGGAACGAGCTCCCCCCAGAGGTACGGACGATTCCAGACTTACGTACTTTCTGTCGGGCCCTCAAAACCTTTTTATTTCATCAAGTCGGGCTGGCCTAATCTCTCCAATTGTGTATTTTAATTTGGATTTTTAATGGGGGATTTTAACTGTCGGGCCAAATTGTTTAATTCATTTTTAAATTGTTTTTATATTTTGTATTTGATGTTTTTTACTTCTGGCTGTTCAGCACCCTGAGTCCTTTGGGAGAAGGGCGGTATATAAATTTAAATATTAAATTAAATTAAACTATCTGTTGGAGATGACCTGGGCTGAGCCTGAGGGAGGGGTCAAACGCTTCATCAGTCATGAGTCCCTGCGTGACCACAAGAGTCCAGCCCAGCATGGATTCCTTCTATTCGTAACTCCTGCTAATTTCCCTTGATTCTTGTAGAGAACTTAAACTAACAATAAATCTTTATACACATTTGAACTGCCTGGACCTCTTGATTTCCCTGGTGTCTGACACTACTGGGAGGTACTAGGCTGAGTTGTTGATATCAGAATATTGAACTCCATATTCCTTTGGTCTAATTGAGTAGGGACTACTCTTCAATTCTTCTGAGGTGCTATTTTGATCTTGCTTTCTTTCTCAAATCATATTTCTTTTTTTTTTTCTGATTTCTGATGGCGTTTTGAGAGCTGAGGTTTTTTTTTTTCATTGTTGGGTTTCATCTCCATCCTGATTTCTGCCCTGATGGCTCCTAATGTGATAACTTTCCCAGCGCCATGATAAATCCAGCGTGGCCATATGTGATTAGTATTTTTAAGTTAGTTAACTTAGGAAATGAAATGCAAACAAGGCTGGTTTGAGCTAAGCAAATGTTATCTGTAATTAGTCGATGTTGCAATTGCCTTGCACTCAAAACCACCTGGATCTGATTAGTGGCCAGTTAATTATGTGCAGCCCTCGTAATTTAATCCATTGGGCGTATCAGAGATAGCAAATGGAAAACTTGAAAGAGCTTGATAGGTTATGTTTGTGGTCAGTAACGAGGGTTTCCATGGATGGGTTGAATTTGAGTAATACATCATGTCAGAGATATGGTCAAGTCCTAGTAAAACAAATTGAATATATTGTCATTTTAAAACAAAGAAAAGCTCTCCCTCCCTGTGTCAATTATGTGACTAGGCCCATTTTACATCATTGCTTTACCCATTGTGCCCCTTGCCTCTATCAAAGTTGTGGCACCTGGCCACCAAAAGATTACACACTTCTGTGTACATTGCTTAGAATGTATTAATATACTGGGAGTTAATCAACACTTGGTTTCCAGCAATGGGTTATGGATATATCTTATCTGTGACCTGGAGTTTTTAGTACCATTTGCATAAATTTCCTTGGGTTGTTCTTCCTCCTTTCCTTTCCTTTCCTTTCCTTTCCTTTCCTTTCCTTTCCTTTCCTTTCCTTTCCTTTCCTTTCCTTTCCTTTCCTTTCCTTTCCTTTCCTTTCCTTTCCTTTCCTTCCCTTCCCTTTCCTTCCCTTCCCTTCCCTTTCCCCCTCCTCCCCTCTCTTCCTTCTTCCTTCCTTCCTTCCTTCCTTCCTTCCTTCCTTCCTTCCTTCCTTCCTTCCTTCCTTCTCTCCAGGGTACAATAGATAAAAGAAAATGCAGTAATAAAATACATATGTGATAAATACAAAAGAATCAATATTCAGATAAATACATTACCTTTGCAGAATAAATGGGTTATAAACTGTTTCTTAGCTCAACTGCCTTAACTATCAACATTGCATTTATGCAATGAATAGATTAGAGACCAGAAGGAAACAGGACCATCTGCGATTCAGATCCCAGTGGGCTATTCTTTCAAGTAGGTATCTAACCATACAGTGGGCAGTCAAATAAAACAAAAGCAATGTCTTCCGTGGCTGGGCACCACCTATACATGTCCTCTCATGATTTGTCAGGTGGTAGAAACACCCATTATTGGCCATGGAATCCAACAACTCAAATCTTGCTGTAAAATAGGACCTTTTAAAGATTTGGGTCAAACCCATTGCCAATGTCAAGTGCTGGGGAAATCAGGAGATTCCGGCAGTTCAAATGAGTGTAGCAAGCTACAAGAATCTGGCTAACTAACGGTCAAGGGGAATGAGTGGGAGATAAGAGAGACATTTAAGTGGAACCTGCACTTGCAGGAATACGCTAGGAAGAAGATAAGAGAGACATTTAAGGTGGGTTGGACTTACTGTGTTTCCCCGAATATAAGACCTGGTCTTTTTGCTCCAAAAGAAGTATTAGGGCTTATTTTCTGGTTAGGTCTTATTTTGGGGAAAATACAGTACTAAATGCATCCATCTGGCTGACAATCTTAACTGGGGCTTATTTTGGGGGTAGGGCCTATATTATGAGCATCCTGAAAAATCATGCTAGGATTTACTTTCCGGTTGGGTTTTATTTTTGGGGAAACAGGGTAGCTCTCTCTTTTTTTTTTTTTAATTTGATTTATATGCCGCCCTTCTCCGAAGACTCAGGGCGGCTTACAATGTGCTCAGCAATAGCCTTCATCCTTTTGTATATTTATACAAAGTCAGCTTATTGCCCCCACAACTGGGTCCTCGATTTACCTACCTTAGAAAGGATGGAAGGCTGAGTCAACCTTGAGCCTTGGCGAGATTCGAACCCTGCAGTAATTGCAGGCAGCTGGTCTTAATAACCAGCTTAATAACAGGGTGCCTTAAACCCCTGTACTACCAAGGCTCTTTTAGCTCTCTTGCAGACATGCAGGGACTCGTGACTTACGACATACTTGACCTCTCCCTCAGGCTCAGCCTGGTCATCTCTTATAGCCAAGTGTTTTACAGATTGGGAAACATTTTTGTTCTTAAGCAATCAATTTAAAATATCTTTTTTTTTTAAAGCAATAACTCCATGTCTAGGAATCTTTGTTTAAAAATTCTCTTGCCTGGAAACAATTGAGAGTAAATATTGGGCAGATCATATACAGTATTGTGTTTTTCATTATTACTCAGCCACTGATTTACTAATACATTGGTAATTTAGACCATATAGTCCAATTGTATTTGACTTTTTTTTTTTTTTTTTTTTGTAAATATTGAAATGGATAGCCATCTTTGGATTTCTTTATTTAACTATTTGGAGCAAGGGTATAGACGTGCACAAATAGAAAATAGAACACAATGTTCAAAAAGTAAAGCATGGAGGAATAAATTAGGGATCTAAAAAAAAATTAGGAAATTGGAGCTTTATGATATACCATAATAAATTATGAATGATGAAAGAGTCACAAGACCATTCAACATAAGCCACCACATAAAATTATAAGATGCGAGGATTGAGTCAAAACTGAGAATCTGTTCTGCTTTAAATACCCCATGAAATTAAAGATACGAACTCTGTACATTAAAAAAAAAAAACCACATAAATTTTGAATGGAGTACAAATCCACCTATTAAGTCATGGTTTTCAGGAATGGCTTTTTCACTTTGAATTAAATTCTGTGTCAGAATTATTTTAAGGTTTTCTAGATCTATGAGCTGCTTCAGTAACCTGGTTAACTCTTCTTCCAAGCAAAGCATCAGACCATCTTTCCACTAAGGTCACACTAAATGATGTGCGTTCATTTTTCTGCTGGTGTTTCGAATTTTTAAAAGTAGGACAGGAGGATCTCGACACCAGCTCCCTCGTCCTTCAGTGTGATGGCCGTATGCACCCAATGAATTGAGGGGGAATCAATTGTGTTTGCTCCAACTTCCTATTTTCTTTTTAGGAAATTAAAGCACTGATTAATAAAAAGAAGACAAGATTTAAAGTTCAGACTGCCCCGGGAGCTGTTGAAACAATTTTACAGAGGATAGAATAGAATAGAATAGAATAGAATAGAATAGAATAGAATAGAATAGAATAGAATAGAATAGAATAGAATAGAATAGAATCAGGGGTGGGCTCTACTTACCTTTACTACCGGTTTGCAACGGGAGTATTGTTAGAATGGGGCAAAATTCACTTAACAAATGTCTCACTTAACAGCAGTAATTTTGGGCTCTATTGTGATCATAAGCCGAGGACTACTAAATGGAGCAGAAGTTGCCTTCAGAAGTTGTGGGAGCTTCATGACTGGAGGCTCTCAAGAAGAGACTGGACTGCCATCTGTCAGAAATGGTGTAGGGTCTCCTGCTTGTGTGTGGGTGGGTAGGTGGGTTAGACTAGATGACCTACAAGGTCCCTTCCAACTGTTAATCTGTTAAACCTGTAGGACATCACATGCCAAAACAACTAGACATAGGAAAAGTTTTTCTCTCATGCCATTACTCTGAGAACACTTTAATTCCCACAGCACAGTTTATATCTTATGCCTAAGGATATTTACCCATGTAATAGGGCTGTATTGCTATTATCTTTCTAATGTTTCCTATAGCCTTTACCTATTGGTATTTTAGGATTACATAATTTTGTTGTTTGTTATGTACCCTTTCTCTTCTGCACCGGAGAAAATTCCTTGTGCGTCCAATCACACTTGGCCAAAAAGAGAATATTCTGTTCTATTCTATTTAAAAAAAAAAAGAAAAACCTTTAGGGATCTAACCCCCTTATACGATCTGGCTAGAGTAAAGCAGGTGATTTTATTTTAAAATCAATACACTCCTTACATTACAGCTGCGATTTTCATACAAGGGTTTCTTCCTTTTAATCAATACTGAAACTGCAGCTCGGCAGCCCAATCTCCGTGCAGTTACTGAATGAGCAAAAGCCATTGTGGTCTATTGATTTTTTTCCCCCTCATTCATCAGGCAAGGTCTTGGGTAATTGGACAACAGGCACCCAGAGTGAAAGGTGAGGCTTGCAGAAGTGGGAATGTCTGCTCGATTCACTCTTTGCTCCAAAAGATTTGACTGGCATCAAGTTTCAAAAAAAAAAACCAAAAAACAGTTGAGGTTGAAGATTCGTTCTTTCGAGCTTGGGAGGGGAAATGCTGGGTTGGTTGAGGGTCAGTGTTGTCTCTGGCTGGCTGTGTGGTTGATTTGGATTCTGAGGGGGTCGTAGGTTGGTTGTAGGACAATGTGTCTGTTGATGGAATTGCTTGTGGAGTGCCAGGCTTCGATGAATTCACGAGCGTGGTGCGTGGTGGCGTGGCACTTTATTCTAATCAAACAGCAAAGGTGATAATAAATGGAGAAACAACAGAAAAATTTAGCATAACGAAGGGTGCAAGACAAGGATGTCCCCTATCGTCTTTGTTATTTATCTTAACACTAGAAGAAGCATTACTTGGACGGATTAGACAAGCCCAAGAAATAAAAGGCCTGAAAATAAAATAAAGGAACAATATAAAGTACAAGCATTTGCAGACGGCTTGGTATTTATCTTAGAGGAACCATTGGAAACAGGACCCAAACTAGTTCAGAAAATAGAAGAATTTGGTACAGTCTCAAGACTCAAAATAAATAAGGATAAGGCAAAGATAATACCAAAAAAACCTTATTAACAAACAGAAAAATGAGTTGAAGGGAAAAATGGGCATGCAGATGACTATTTGCGAGACCGCCTTCTGCCGCCGATAGCCTCCCACCGACCGGTTCGTTCACACAGAGAGGGCCTCCTCAGGGTGCTGTCGGCCAGGCAGTGCCGGCTGGCGACCCCCAGGGGGAGAGCCTTCTCTGAGGCAGCGCCTGCCCTCTGGAATGACCTGCCCCCTGAGATACGCATGATATCAGACCGCCGGACTTTTCGTCGGGCCCTGAAGACACACTTGTTCCATCTAACTGGGCTGGCTTGATCCCATCCTCTTAGTTTTTAATCGAATTTCGGTTTTAATTGGGTTGTTTTAAATTCGGGCCAATATTATTTAATTGTTTTTTTAAATGTTTTTAAATTTTATATGCTATGTTTTATCCTGGCTGTACACCGCCCTGAGTCCCGCAGGAGAAGGGCGGTATAGAAATATATTTTAAATAAATAAATAAATAAATAAATAAATAAATAAATAAATAAATAAATAAATAAATAGCACTTTTTTTGTGTGTGTTCAGCAGTGAAATGTAAAATTTGTTACTACCAGTTCTGTGGGTGTGGTTTGGTGGGGGAGGGATAATGTGACTAGGTGGGTGTGGCCAACTTTTTTTTTTTTACTTTTAAAAGCATTTTTTTCTACAACCTCTTCAGCAGAAGAGGTTGCAGAAAAAAATGCTTTTAAAAGCCTCTGACGATCCCAGCTGAGCCGCGCGATCATCAGAGGCTTTTTTTTTTTACATTTTTAAAAGCATTTTTTGAGCCGAAGAGGTTGTAGAAAAAATGCTTTTAAAAGTAAAAAAAAAAACAGCCTCTGATGATCGCACGGCTCAGCTGGGCATTGAGTGGGTGGGTAGGCCACAGAGATTTTTGCTACTGGTTCTCCAAACCACCTGCTGCCATCGCTACCGGATTGGGAGATCCGGTCCGAACCGGGAGCATTTCACTCCTGTTTGTGTTATGTTGACCAGAATTGTATGCAGTATTCCAGGTGTGGCCACCCTAGTGCGTATAAAGCGGTACTGTCACTTCTCATGATCTTCTGTTTTTCTGAGGTGAAGCTGAACAACTTCTCTTGTGGCTTCACAAGAGAAAAAAATAAAATAATAATAATAATAATAATAATTATTATTATTATTATTATTATTATTTTATTTCTATACCGCCCTTCTCCCGAAGGACTCAGGGCGGTATACAGCCTATTTAAAAACACAGAACAAAACAACGATTAAAATTTAAAAACATTAAATAATTAGGCTCCAATTAAAATCCCAAAAATTTAAAATACCCCAATTTAAAATCGTTATGTTTATAGCCCAGCCTGGCGGAACAACAGGGTCTTCAGTGCGCAGCGAAACACCCGGAGGTCGGAGATCTTACGTATTTCCGGGGGCAGTTCATTCCACAGGGCTGGGGCTCCCACAGAGAAGGCCCTCCCCCTGGGTGTCGCCAGCCAACATAACTTGGCCGATGGCACCCTGAGGAGACCCTCTCTGTGGGAGCGGACTGGTCGGTGGGATGCTATTGGTGGCAGAAGTCGGTCTCGAAGGTATAAAATAAGAAAATAAATAAAATAAGAAAAACTGCTGGAGTGAGTGAAACTTTGATTGCCGCCTTTGGAGCATGTCAACCTTCTTAAAACCTTGCTGGACTGAGGAGTAGCTTAGGAAGGGAGGATTTGAGGAAAGCTACTGTCTCGCATGAGACCGATCACTGTTGTGTCATCTGCGAACCTCAGTAGTTTAACAGATGGATCGTGCAATCCTTTGCTAATCCTGAAGCCCATTTTCAGCTGAACTCTGCCTTTGCTTTGTGAGCTGCTTAGCGGCTGCAGATTCACTTTCATGCCGATGTTATTACAGCCACAGAAATTGTCCTGGCTGGCTGTGTGGTTTAGATTGAAACAAGGGTATATTTAGCATACATCTATCTATCTGCTTTCTTTAATTTGAAACCATATTTCATAGACGATTATTCCAGATCTTTGGAAAGTCAAATTCGTTTGGCATGGTCTCCATCTAGATCAGGGGTCTCCAACCTTGACAACTTTAAGACTTGTGGACTTCAATTCCCAGAATTCCTCAGCCTGAGGAATTCTGGGAGTTGAAGTCCACAAGTCTTAAAGTTGCCAAGGTTGGAGACCCCTGAACTAGATAGACTCACCTGGAAATAGTAATGCTAGAATTCTGTGAGTCCAGTTTTTATGCTGAGCGGCAAGTGTCCAAATATTAAAATGAAAGGTAACAGCTGAAATTTTAAGGGATTGCTAAAGATTCTTGGCAATCTCTGTCCCGGGACCTAATGTGATTACAGCATTTTTCCAAATCTTGCAAAGAATCTGCATTCTCACCCCAAATTTTGTATCATTTCAAATTCCTCCTGTGAGATCTTCAAAAGTTTAGTCTTAAGTGTCAGATGTGAGCCATTTCTCTTGTCTTCATTAATCTTTTCTTAATTTGAGGATTCTATAGACACCATCTATGAGCCATGGTGGCACAGTGGTTAGAATGCGGTACTGCAGGCTACTTCTGCTGACTGCCGGCTGCCTGCAATTTGGCAGTTCGAATCTCACCAGGCTCAGCCTTCCATCTTCTAAGGTGGGTAAAATGAGGGGGCAATAGACTGACTCTGTAAACTGCTTAGAGAGGGCTGTAAAAGCACTGTGAAGCAGTATATAAGTCTATTGCTATTGCTATCTAAGTGGAGACTGAGGGTCCCATGGAATCCCTACTGCTAAATTATTTAATTTAATTTAATTTATTTATTTATTTATTTATTTATTTATTTATTTATTTATTTATTTATTTATTTATTTATTTTTTATTTATTTATTTATTTATTTATTTTTCAATTTGTATACCGCCCTTCTCCTAGTGGACTCAGAGCGGTGCACAGCCAGAACTAAAACACATACCAATACAAAATTTAAAATTATTAAAAGAATTACATACTTTGGCCCAAATTTAAAACAATTCAAATTAAAACCCATTGACAGATTAAAAGCTAAAAAACTAAAAAACTAAAAAAAAGGGGGGGGGGGTTTCACGCCAGCCCTGCTTGATGGAAAAGAAGAGTTTTCAGGGCACGGCGAAAGACCCGGAGATCCGATATCCTTCGTATCTCCGGGGGCAAATCGTTCCAGAGGGCAGGACCTACCACAGAGAAGGCCCTCCCCCTGGGGGTCGCCAGCCGACATTGCCTGGCTGACGGCACCCTGAGGAGTCCCTCTCTGTGGGAGCGTACTGGTCGGTGGGAGGCTATCGGCGGCAGAAGGCGGTCCCTAAATTATGAGGTAGGAGAATCCGTCCCCTCTCAAAATAGGCCAATAAGATGTGGAGTTGCTAAGTGACCAAGGAATGCTGACAGGTTATTGGAGGAGTTAGGAGAAAGGAAAGAAAAAAAACAAACCAGGAATAGGAATGAAATATCTAGAAGAGAAAGTTTGTGCCAGATTGGAATTCTTAACAAAAATATTCCATGCTGTGACATTTTGTGGCAGGCCTTGCTTCCTGAGGGTCAGTGCCAACAACCTACATGTTTCTTCCAGTTATACAGTGGAATACATTGTCCTCCCCGATGGTCAGTGGAATGGGGCTATATGTGCTTTTGCTCTTCTCCCCAACCCTTGATAGGGCAGGGAGAGAGGGAGACACCATCCTTGCAAATATGATGCATTGACTTGGTGCCAACCATCTCCACTTGTATTTCTTCATTTATATCCTGCCTTTATTGTTTTTACAAATAACTCAAGGCAGCGAACACACACAATATTGCTTCCTCCTCCTATTTTCCCCACAACTGTGAGGTCAGTTGGGCTGAGAGAGAGAGGGACTGGCCCAAAGTCACACCATTGGCTTTTATGGCTAAGGTGGGACTTGAACTTGCGGACTGCTGCTTTCTAATCTGGTGCCTTAACCACTAGACCAGGGGTCGGCAACCTTAAACACTCAAAGAGCCACAAAGGTCCTAACTGGAAGCCCCCATTCAATTCTGGAGCCAACCGGAAGTCTGGTTCCCCCACCATAGAGTCTCCTAGCACGGCGTCCTTTTTCCTCTGCCGACTGGAAATTGGTTCCCCCACCATAGAGTCTTTTCCTAGCGCAGCATCCTTTTTCCTCTACCTGTCCTAACTGAAAGCCCTATCAATTGTGGAGTCGACCAGCAACAGGGAGCTGCAGCAGAGGGATGAAAGAGCCACAAGTTGCTGACCCCTGCACTAGATCAAACTGTATCTCAATTTCCAAGCCATGGGGTGGGGGTGGGGGGGCTTTTGTTTCTCCAAGAACAGGACTTTGGCCAATACGTGAGTGGTTGAACCTGAGCATGCAAGAGAAATGCTTGGTTAGGTGCCTTTTGTGTTTCTATCAGTAGCCCCTTCCCCCTGCTGTGATGTAATTAATGGACGCATCCAGCATGTGAGATTTGTCAGCCCACGAGGAAGTTAGGAAGTTACCATCCATTGCAACTCTGGTCCAGCTGGATTTTATTTTATTTATTTGGTCCAAGCCGAAAGGGAGGCAGAGCCTGGGCAAAGAGGTGGAAGAGACTTGGTGAAGATCAGTTCAATGGAATTTCATGTACCTTTAAGCCGAATTAAGGGATGGGATGGTTCAGCAGTTAAAGACGCTGAATTTGTCATCTAGAGACCTGACAGCCCGGGTTCGAGGGCTGTCAGCTCCACATGATGGGGAGAGCTTCTGTTTCTTGCCCTAGTTCCTTCCTACCTAGGAGTTCAAAAGCATGCATATGCAAGTAGATTAGTAGGTACCACTTTGGTGGGAAGGTAATAACACCATTCCCTGCACCTTTGGCATATAGCCCTGCTTGGCCACATGACAAATGGAAATTGTCTTTGGACAACACTGGCTCCCTTGTCCAAGAAAGGGAGATGAGCACCATGTCCTAGAATCTGACGTGATTGACAGGGAAACCTTTACCTTTTTTTCATCTTAAGCTGAATTAATTAAATATAATTAGCTTGGCTGAACTTCCAGAAATCCTTTCTAGGAGAAAAGAGAATGTCCCAGGATGCATGCATGGTATCAAAATGTTCTGTTACCAGATCCTGGTTGATCTGCCGGGAATCTTCATACTTTGCCAAGCTACTTTTACTGCACTGGCTGAACAAATGAACAAATTCAAAGAAACAAATGCAGATGTCAGGCAGGAAGTATGAAATGGAATGGGCTGTGATGATTGAGGCTAAGCATATCTGCAGGATGTGGTGAAGAAAAAGTCAAGATATCCTGCAGCTATAAGATGTTGTGCTTATACAGTAACTCTGCCTCTACTTGCATCACAAGTAGCCAAACCTTGTATACTCCTGTTTCTAATGTTTCACTTATTTGGTCTTAAATAGGCTCAAGATACAGAAGGATCTTGACAGACTTGAACATTGGGGGCTATCTAACAAAACGAAATTCAATAGTGAAAAAAGCAAGGTTCTACATTTAGGGAAGAAAAACAAAATGCATAGGTACCATAAATGTGGTACCTTGCTCAATAGTAGTAACTGTGAGAGGGATCTTGGAGTCCTAGTGGACAACCATTTAGATATGAGCCAGCAGTGTGCAGCAGCTGCCCAAAAAACCAACACAGTTCTGGGCTGCATAAACAAAGGGATAGAATCAAGATCACGTGAAGTGTTAATACCACTTTATAAGGCCTTGGTAATCAACAACTGCATCCAGTTTTGGTCGCCACGATGTAAAAAAGATGTTGAGACTCTAGAAGGAGTGCAGAGAAGGGCAACCAAGAGGATTAGGGGACTGGAGGCTAAAACATATGAAGAACGGTTGCAGGAACTGGGTATGTCTAGTTTGATGAAGAGAAGGACTAGGGGAGACATGATGGCAGTGTTCCAATATCTCAGGGGTTGCCACAAAGAAGAGGGAGTCAAAGTATTCTTCAAAGCACCTGAGGGTAGAAGAAGAAGCAATGGGTGGAAACTAATCAAGAAGAGAAGCAATTTAGAACTAAGGAGAAATTTCCTGACAGTTAGAACAATTAATAAGTGGAACAACTTGCCTGCAGAAATTGTGAATGCTCCAACACCGGAGGTTTTTAAGAACTTGCTGGATAACCATTTGTTTGAAGTGGTGTAGAGTTTCCTGCCTAAGCAGGGGGTTGGACTAGAAGACCTCCAAGGTCCCTTGCAACTCTGTTATTCTACTCTATTCTGTTCTGTTCGATTCAATTCAGTTCTAAATGCTGCACTGTTTGGCGTGGACATGTAGAAATGACCAGGGTAGGGAAAACCACAAAGGAACATTAAAAAGGTAGAAGATAGATGGTTGGTCAGTCCTAGTGGCTCATGGATTACAGCCAGGGAGAACCAGGTTCAAGGCGACTGGCATCCATGAAAATGCATTGATCTGTTGGGGCCAGTTGTTCATTGCTGTGGAGAGTCATTGTCAGGGAGATAAAATGGGGGGATAAAATCCTATGTGAAAATTCTGATCTCTTGGAAGAGAAGAAGACATACGAATCCGACAAACGAACGTATGGATTGCAGTTCATCTGGTTCCTCCCCTTACATTTAATAATTCCCCCCTTCTGTCATATTAAAAATTACATTTTTGGCAGAAGCTTTCGATTGAGTTCCAGGCCTGTGTCCAAGAATTTTTAGGATCCATATGTGTTCCTGGAACTCAACTGCGCTTGTGCCAGTTTGGGAAGTGAGCCTTGTCATGGTCACGCTTAGCAACGATCCAGGATGTCCAGTTTCCTCTGGAACGGGGGTCTCCAACCTTGGCAACTTTAAGCAAAAGCTGGCTGGGGAATTCTGGGAGTTGACGTCTGCCAGGCTTAAAGTTGCCAAGGTTGGAGACCTCTGTTCCAGAGGAAACTGGACATCCTGGATCATTGCTATTTATATTTATATTTATATTTATATTTATATTTATATTTATATTTATATTATTTATATTTATTATTTATTATTTATTATTTATTATTTATTATTTATATTTATTTATATTTAGTATTTTGTCAAGCATGTAGTCAATAACAGATATAAGTATAAACATGATTATGAATACATGAAATGGATATGAATAAATGGGGACAGTAGGACAGGGACGGTAGGCACGCTGGTGCGCTTATGCATGCCCCTTAAAGACCTCTTAAGAATTGGGTGAGGTCGACAGTAGACAGTCTAAGGTTAAAGTTTTGGGGGTTTGGGGAAGAAACTGTGGAGCCAGGTAGTGCATTCTAGGCATTGACCACTCTGTTGCTGAAGTCGTATTTTTTGCAATCGAGTTTGGAGTGGTTTACCTTGAGTTTGTATCTATTGTGTGCTTGTGTATTGTTGCGGTTGAAGCTGAAGTAGTCATTGACAGGAAGGACAATGTAGCAGATAATTTTGTGTACTACGTTTAGTTCAGACCGAAGGTGGCATAGTTCTAAATTGTCTAATCCCAAAATTTCAAGCTTTGGCGGCTTAAGGTATTCTGTTGCGAGCAGAGAAGTGGAGGACTCTTCTTGTAAAATATCTCTGGACTCTCTCAATTGTACTAATGTCCGATTTGCAGTGCGGGTTCCAGACAGATGGGCTATATTCAAGAATTGGTCTAGCAAATGTTTTGTATGCTCTAGTTAGCAGTATAATATTACCAAAGAAGAAACTACAAAAGATTAGGTTAACAACTCTTAATGCCATTTTTGGTAATGCTGCCAAATTTTGGACGTTGTTGAATTCTGGGAGTTGAAGTCTGCCGGGCTTAAAGTTGCCAAGGTTGGAGACCCCTGTTCCAAAGGAAACTGGACATCCTGGATCGTTGTTAAATGCTGGGAGTTGTTGAATTCTGGGAGTTGAAGTCCGCCAGGCTTAAAGTTGCCAAGCTTGGAGACCCCTATTCCAGAGGAAACAACATCTTGGATCGTTGCTAAATGGTGGGAGTTGTTGAATCTGGGAGTTGAAGTCCGCCAGGCTTAAAGTTGCCAAGGTTGGAGAGCCCCTGCTCTGGAACAATGGAGTCAAATGGATTGGAGAGAGAAATCTCTGAGCCTCAGAGGAGCTCAGCTTGGCTTTTTCAGGAACTACGACTCCCCCTCCTCCCCGCCCAAGACACAGGGAACAAGGCAGCTGTTCCTTGCCTGTCAAGTGTGCAGATCTGTGGCTATTATAAATAGAAGCATGAAACATTCTTCCCTGGCCTCAGAAAGGTGAAATCCCAGCAGTGGCAAAGATTGTGACGGCTGAGTCAGAGAAGTCAGTGCGCCCCGTTTACATGCTTTGCAAAAGAGTTTCACGCCCTGACCCCCCTCCCCTCCCCTCCCCCTCCCCAGGTCTTCAGCAGTAAATTGCAAATTGAAGAGCACCCTGAGATCTTGGATGAATTACATTGTGGCAGGCAGTCTTGCAAATTGCCTCTCTTTGCTTTCTCCGGCTTGGAAAGAGATACCCAAGAAACCTGAAAAATTACAAATTGCCTTGAAAATGGCAAGGATTTTGCATTCGGAAAACAAAAAAAAACAAAAACCCAACCCATCTTTATTGCTGGATATAGGCAGAACGGTTGCAGGAACTGGGTATGTCTAGTTTAATGGAAAGAAGGACTAGGGGTGACATGATAGCAGTGTTCCAATATCTCAGGGGCTGCCACAAAGAAGAGGGAGTCAAGCTATTCTCCAAAACACCTGAGGGCAGGAAAAGAAGCAATGGGTGGAAACTAATCAAGGAGAGAAGCAACTTAGAACTAAGGAGAAATTTCCTGACAGTGGGAACAATTAATCAGTGGAACAATTTGCCTTCAGAAGTTTTGAGTGCTCCAACACTGGAAGTTTTTAAGAAGATGTTGGATAACCATTTGTCTGAAGTGGTGTAGGGTTTCCTGCCTAAGCAGGGGGTTGGACAAGAAGACCTCCAAGGTCCCTTCCAACTCTGTTATTCTATTCTATTCTATTTTCTCTTGGCCCACCTTGGCTCCTGGGAGAGTATAAAACCCTCCAGAGGACTTTCTACAACTCTCCTAGTATTTTTAAATTATTTTGAAATGGAAGCTGGTGAGAGTAACTGTATCAGAGGTGAAGAAAACAAGAGCAGTATACGATGCCTGTTTCAGTTAAGTGGCCATCCGGGTCTGATATAAATCAGACATTTTTCTAATTCCCTGTAGAGATCTTGATTTGCTTTATATCTCACCCTACACTCAGGTGTGATATACATACTGGTCCATTCTTCTTGTTTTTTCCCACAATAAGACTTCTGTGAGTAAGGATTGGAGTAAAGTCATCTGGGAAGCTTCAGTCGCTGAGAGTAGAATAAAATCTGGGACTCACTACTCCTAACACTTTCACTACTACTCCACACTGGCTTTTGAGCTTTGAGGGAAAGCGTGGCCCAAGGTCTCCAAGAGAGCATCTGTGACTGAACATAGACTAATAGAGGAGAATATTTGTAGTTCAGGGGTCCCTGATGCTCTCTGAGCTTGGTTGTTGATATTATCTAGTTTGGGTAATGGCACGTGGCCCCGTTGCAAACCAGTAGTAAAGGTAAGTAGAACCCACCCCTGGTTTCCACCCATTCCTTCTGCCTTCAGGTGCGTTAGAGAATAGCTTGACTCCCTCTTCTTTGTGGCAGCCCCTGAGATAGTGGAACACTGCTCTCATGTCTCCCCTAGTCCTTCTCTTCACTAGACTAGACATACCCAGTTCCAGCAACCATTCTTGATATGTTTTAGCTTCCAGTCCCCTAATTGTCTTTGTTGCTCTTCTCTGCATCCTTTCTAGAGTGCAGAGTTTTAGCTGAACTTGATGGGAACTGATGTTCCAAAACATCTGGAAGTTGCTGACTTGGCAAACGTTAATCCTCAAGCAAACTGTGATTTCAAGCAAGGATAACAAGGCAGGGCCTCCTCCAGAGAATCCTGTGATTTTTCTTGATCTTTAGCTCACAGGCAAAAGGGCAGACTGGAGATCTTGCCCCAGTGGTGAAATCCAAATTTTTTTACTACCGGTTCTGTGGGCATGGCTTGGTAGGCGTGATGGGGCTTGGTGGGCATGGTTTGGTGGGCATGGCAGTGGAAGTATGCTGCAAAATCCCCATTCCCTTCCCACTCCTGGGGGAAGAATATTGCAAAATCTCCATTCCCACCCCACTCTGGGGCCAGCCAGAGGTGGTATTTGCGGGTTCTCCAAACTACTCAAAATTTCCGTTTCTGGTTCTCCAAACTGCTCAAAATTTCCGCTACCGGTTCTCCAGAACCTGTCAGAACCTGTCTTGCTTCCCCCCCCCCACAAGCCATCTTTTCATCAATGAATTGTCCCATAGCATCAGATGGGTTTTTCATCCATGAGGCCAACTGCCTTGAGCATTTTAGGAGTTTCAAAACCCTTTGTCTTTAATGGTTCCCAGTTCAAGTTACCAACCTCTCTGGGAAGACCTGGAAAAACACTGGAGTACCGTATACTCAGAACATTTTTTTTTTTTCATTTTCAGGATATTTGTCATCTAAATGATTTTAGATGAATGCTTTTCTCCTCCCTTATATGTTAGTGCTTTGGACCATTCATAATTTCCTGAAGATTGCAGCAGTCACTTCTCTGCTGTGTTTATATGTCACATTAAGTCTGCTGCTTGATCATAGCCACTAAGATGTTTCTGGAACTGCAAGTAATTAATTCAGTAAACCCTGAACGTTCCTTTTTGTGGATTCTGGAACATGAGTAGGTAGCCCAGGAATTCTGACTTAATTCTCTTTAACAAGCCAAGTACTGAATATTTTGACCTTTCAGGAAGAATTATAGGATATCTGAAGTGTGGTATACGCACTTAGGGCTCCTCCATGCCGGTCACTCTTCCAGTATAAATCTGAGCTGTCACCAATGACTCAGCAACCTCCTCTGTTGAAGAGAACTGATGCCTTCTGGATTTTCTCAGCTGGACCACTTGTGAGGTTGGTTGTTTGAAGACATCACGTCTTTCCACTTCTAGAGAAATGAAATGTTAGCTAAAGTAGGAACAAGACTTTGCAGAACTTCCAGACAGTATCTAGAAGCACTGGCCCTCATCAGAAGAGGAGAAAATATCTTGAATTAAACCACTGGAACAGATTAGATTACTCATCTCTGACCTCATGGCAGGATACTTTGGTTCCTTTTATTTCCAAATATTTATCCAACCTTTGTTTCAGGCTGTCGTTGGACTGTCTACTGTTAGTCCAACCATTATTAGCCTTATTGGGTACTGTATTTTAGAACTCCCTTTTCTTTGAAGTAGGGTGATTGAAGGATCCTGCTTGAATTTTTTTGCTCCAACTATGGAAAAAGATTCTGATAAGAAGTTTGAAGTCTATGATTGCATTAAAACAAAAAAGATAGAAAAAAGCATGGATGGAGAAAGAAAGAGAGGGAAAAGGAAAGAAAGAAAACAGAGAAAAGGATGGAGAAAGAAAGAGAGAAAGAAAAAAGAATGAAAGGGATAGATGGAAGGATGGAGAAAGAAAGAAGAAAGAAAGAAATGGATGGATGGAGAAAGAAAGAGAGAAAGAGAAAGAAAGAAATGGATGGAGAAAGAAAGAGAGAGAGAAAGAAAAAGAAAGAAAGAAAGGGATGGAGGAAGAAAGAGAAAGAAAAAAGAAAGGAATGGATGGATGGAAAAAGAGAGAAAAAGAAATGGAGAAAGAAATGGAGAAAGAAAGAGAGAGAGAAAAAAAAGGGATGGATGGGTGGGTGGAAGAAGAAAGAAAAAGAGAGAGAGAAAGAAAAAGAAAAAGAAAGAAATGGATGGAGAAAGAAAGAGAAAGAAAAAGAAAGAAAGAAAGGGATGGAGAAAGAAAGAGAAAGAAAAAAGAAAGGGATGGATGGATTGAGAAAGAGAGAAAAATAAGAAAGAAAGAAATGGAGAAAGAAAGAGAGAGAGAGAAGAAAGGGATGGATGGAGGAAGAAAGAAAAAAGAGAGAGAGAGAGAAAGAAAGAGAGAGAGAGAGAAAGGAAGAAAGAAAGAAAGAAAGAAGGAAGGAAGGAAAGAAAGAAAGAAAGAAAGAAAGAAAGAAAGAAAGAAAGAAAGAAAGAAAGAAAGAAACCCACTACGTGGAAATTAACTTTTACCCATCCCCCTTTGTTCCCAGTCCTACATATTTATCTTGCGAGGATAAAAAAACACACCTAAAACTTTCACCTTGAGAATGGTCTCGTGCAAAAGAGGCAGAAGAAAAGGTCACAACTGTCGCCTTGATCGGATGCTTGGAAATTCGTTTTCTCCAACTCTCCGGTGCACTAAGCCATGTGATGGCATATAAAGGACTGAGTCACCAGAAGAGAGTGATTTGGTTGAGGGCATGATTTGCTTTTTCTTGGCATTTTCACCATTTTTGATGTTTCGTCTTTTCATATTCCTTCACTCGGCCCAGACACAAAGGCCATTGCTAAACTTAGAACCTGAACTCTGTTGATTTCTTACTGTTGGAGGTTAGACAAATCATCCCCGTAACCCATGTCAGCTTCCCTTAACCTGCTGCTCTCCAGATATGTTAGGACTGCTACTCTGTGCCTCCATAACATCTGAATCAGGAGAAGCTGTACAGCTTCTGGATTGGCCTCTAGATGCATTGGCTGGAAATGGTCATGGGTCATGTACAAAAGGTCATGGCACAATAACTATTTTAGTTGTCCAGGCATTTCGGAGCCCTGCTATTTCAGTCCCATGATAAGCAGAGTTTCTCCTCCAAGTATTCACGGAAGAGTCTCTGACTCAGGGCTTCTCAACATTGACAACTTTAAGATGCGTAGACTTCAGCTCCCAGAATTCAGGGAAAGTAGTTCGGAGGTACAGAAGCTTCATTGATTAATTTGATGAATTAGGTACTATCAAGTCAACCTCGTATGATCATTTGAGCCTGGTCATGTGTGCCTCGAGCAACAACTTCGCATTGATTTCTCTGATGGCCCATTTGTTTGTTTTCTTGGCGTTTTCCTTGGTATTAGTTTTCTTGGAACTCTTGAGCAAGAGTTCTCATTTGAGGCGCAAATGGCCAGGCTCCACTTATCACATGATGCTGGCTTTATGGCAGATAAACTTTCAAATTAATCAGTCAAGCTCTTCTACTTTTGTACCTCTGTACTACCCTCCAACCTCTTGGGATTTAACATATGTATTAGCCTGTTGCCACCTCATCAATGAGCATCTACCCATACTTGCCTAATAGCAATAGCACTTAGATTTATATACTGCTTCACAGTGCTTTTACAGCCCTCTCTAAGGGGTTTACAGAGTCAGCCTATTGCCCCCAACAATCTGAGTCCTCATTTTACCCACCTCGGAAGGATGGAAGGCTGAATCAACCTTGAGCCTGGTGAAATTCGAACTGCCGAATTGCAGTCAGCCAAAGTAGCCTGCAGTACTGCATTCTAACCAGTGTGCCATCCAAGTTAGACCCTAATATCCAACCTCCTGCAGATACATAACTGTTCTTTTTGAGAGAATGAAAACAGCTATAAAAGGGTAAATCCCAGAATTCTGGGAGCTGAAGTCCACATATCTAAATGTGAAATTAATTTGCTAAACACCCTGTGTGAATGTGGAAAGATGCAGAGCCCAGCTGATGTGTCAGAAACATGTACCTATAGGGACTTATTATTAGCGCATATTTCTGGTATCGTGGTGGCGCAATGGTTAGAATGCAGTATTGCAGGCTAATTCACTCACTGCTCACTGCCAGCAGTTTGATTCTGACCAGCATAAGGTTGACTCAGCCTTCCATCTTTCCAAGGTGGGTAAAATGAGGACTCAGATTGGTAGGGGCAATAGGCTGACCTTTGTAAGCTGCTTAGAGAGGGCCGTAAAGCACTATGAAGCGGTATATAAGTAAGTGCTATCGCTATTATTTTTGGCCAATGACAAAACCAAGAAGATGGCTTCATTGTGGCAGTTGTAAAGTTTGATCTAGGCATGGAAGAAGAAAAATACACAAAGAACACTGAGTGACACAAGTTATAATATTTGTGCCATGCGCTCAAGATGCTAGTGACATCATTATGAGTTCACTGTGTCACATGGCCTCACTTCTATCAACACCTTTGGATCCGTGTTTGAGTCAGCGACAGAATTTTCACAAATATATAGCCCTAAAATTTCGGGATCGTCCAGATATATTGGGGAAAACCTTAATAGTTACGGCTTTGGGAATTGAAACAATAAACTTGTGGGAAGAATTAAGCTGTATACTGTATGTCTTTTTTTGCAAAGTTCTGGTTAGTGAATCCCCGGTTTTTTAAGAGAATGGCATGAAGGTATTAAGAAGTCAAAAATTATGTCAACTTGAGTGCTTAGCGATTTTGCAACTGACGCTGAAGAGCAGAAGGTGTTGGATACTGTGAAATCTTGTGGAGGAAAGTGTGGTCTATTCTTCACAAATGTCTATAATGTCTATAAAATATGAAAACAAGACATTTGCAACAATTTACATCCTTCGTAATGATGCAAATTGACATGAATGATGCAATGGGTCGTTTGCATCACGATTTCCATTATTCAAATGACAAATCAGTGAACAAGGTAAAAGTAATGTTTCGGAGCATTTTTAAGTGCCTCCTGTGGATTAGTTCAGATGCAAAGATATAGCTACTCTTTGAGGTAATGGCTGGATGGCAGTTTTGTCTGTTGTATCTCAACTTTTCAAGGCCATCAAATGAGGCATGTTTAAATTGAAGGTTTTATCTTCTTGGACTCAGAAATAAAGATAGACAATGTGTTGAGAAATTATTTTAAAATTGGAAGGCAAAACGAACTTAGACAAGTTTATAAAACAGAAGAACAATTTATCTAAGAAAGATCAGACCAGTTAAAACAATGTTTTTTTTCTAGTGCTGATATATCAGATGGAGGGTAGAGATCGACAAAAAGCAAAAGAAAGAAGATCCTTTAAATTCTGGATCTCAAGACAGTTGCTAAGAATATCTTGAACTTCAAGAAGAAGAATCAATTGGTCCTGGACAGAAATGCTGACTCTTCCTTCCAAATAAATTAAATCAAATTTCCTTGCACCTTACAGGATTGTGAAATGTTATAAAATCTCATGTGACTGTTTGTGAAATTGGGCTTTGTTATGTAAGTTCTTATGAGAATCTGCCACTGAGTTACGGTATCTGGTCCCCCCCCCCCAAATGATTGAGCACTTCTGCAACAGAGCCAGTGGGGTCTGGTGGTTAAGACACCAGGCTAGAAAGCAGGAGACTGTGAAACACCTTAGGCAGGAAAGCTGGCTGGGTGATTTTGGACCAATCACCAGGAGACTGTGAGTTCTAGTCCCGTCTTAGGCAGGAAAGCTGGCTGGGTGACTTTGGACCAATCACCAGGAGACTGTGAGTTCTAGTCCCGTCTTAGGCAGGAAAGCTGGCTGGGTGACTTTGGACCAATCACCAGGAGACTGTGAGTTCTAGTTCCGCCTTAGGCAGGAAAGTTGGCTGGGTGACTTTGGGCCAATCACCAGGAGACTGTGAGTTCTAGTTCTGCCTTAGGCAGGAAAGCTGGCTGGGTGACTTTGGGCCATTCACCAGGAGATTTTGAATTCCAGTCCTGCCTTAGGCATTCAGGCCAGCTAGATGACTTGAACCAATCACCAGGAGACTGTGAGTTCTAGTCCCGCCTTAGACAGGAAAGCTGGCTGGGTGACTTTGGACCAATCACCAGGAGACTGTGAGTTCTAGTCCCGCCTTAGGCAGGAAAGTTGGCTGGGTGACTTTGGGCCAATCACCAGGAGACTGAGTTTTATTTGAAGATTTTTTTAAAAAACGAGAATAGTTCATACATGCTGCTTTAGCTAATTTACATTACTGGCACTTAAAATATGGACCCATTTAATGAAGACAAAGTAAGTTAAGGAAAGATAAATTATACGAGGTTACAATTTCCCCCCCACCTCCTCTTGTGTTTTCCCTTTCATTCTAAATAATTGAAGATCTGAGCTATTAAGTAGATTAGATAAAGGGACTTACAGGCGCTAAGATGCATGCCCTGCCTAATAAATTTTCTTTTTAAAAAATAAATAAATCTAAATTTAGAAAACTATTTGAAAGCAGATTGTTCCATCTATCCCAATAATCTGGGACAATCTTCTGTAGCCTTACTGAGAGATGCTAAGGACTTGAACATGAGTATCAATATGTATCTGAAGGGACAATAACGAAGTATGATAATAACGCAAACCCACAATTTATGTAGCTTCATTAGACCTGGTTCACACAACATGTTGAACACACCAAAGCACTATTTAACCAAACACACTTTAGTTTAGTGGCTAAAAGCTAGGGAGTAGGCCAAAGTAGTTTTGGTTAAATTGTACTTTTGGATGTGTTCTAGAAACCCAGCCACTGCTTCCAGATGTGTGAACCAGGCTATCACATGAACTCCAGAATATAATTTATTTGTTTAGGTGTTGCGTCTGTGTGAAAACAGGAGGAAGGTGAGCAAGAAAGAATCGGGTTGGCTGTTGTTACACTGAAAGATACTGTGAACATCTGTTCCACCCTCAAAGAGGCCAACTTCATGGAGAAGATCTGCAGAAGCGTCTCAAGAATGAAAATCCAGTGCTTTCTCCTGGCAGATGGTTGACTTAATCCTGTTATCCTTCAGACACATTCTTCCAGAGAAGCAGCTCACATTGGGGAATCAGCAAACCAATATTTGAGGGGCTCACATAGAGAAGAAGAGGTGGACCTATTCTCCAGAGGAGAATAGGGCAAGGAGTTATGGATGGAAGATCATTAAAGAGAAACCCAGCCTAGACCTAAGGAGAAATTTCCTGAAGTGAGAACAATTAATCAGTGAAACAGCTTGCCTTCAGAAGTTGTGGGTGCCCCATCAAGGTTTTTTCAAGAAGAGACTGGGCAACCATTTGTCTAGAATGGTATAAATTCTCCTGCTTGAGCAGAAGTCCTCCAAGGTCCCATCCAACCAGTGGTGGAATTCAATTTTTTTTACTACCAGTTCTGTGGGTGTGGCTTGGTGGACGTGGCAGGGGAAGGATACTGCAAAATCTCCATTCCCTCCCCACTCCAGGGAAAATCTCCATTCCCTCCCCACTCCAGGGAAAGGATACTGCAAAATCTCCATTCCCTCCCCACTCCTGGGGGAAGGACATTGCAAAATCTCCATTCCCACCCCACTCTGGGGCCAGCCAGAGGTGGTATCTGCGGGTTCTCCGAACTACTCAAAATTTCCGCTACCGGTTCTCCAGAACCTGTTAGAACCTGCTGAATAGCACCCCTGCACCCAACCCCATTATTCTGTGTTCTATGTCCATTTTCCATCTCTAAGTAGGTAGAGCTAAACCTTTTAGATCTATTTTCTGTGGTCCTTAGAAACTTAAACCATACAATCACGTCCACGAAAATGGAACTGAGACAGCGGTTAGTGTATTTTGGTATAAATGCAAAAACCTTCCTGCTACAGGCAATTGCACAGAAACCTTCCCTGTGGTTACTTCAGTTACGCAAATAGGAGAGAGAAGGGATGTGTGTGTGTGTGTGTGTGCATATGCACGCACATGTATAGGCTAGTGCCCTCAACCAGTACACCAAACAGGCTCTTACTCACAGCTCTTAAAATTTTGCATTTTCAGAATCCTATTTTCTTCTACAGAAATTTGGCTTTCTCTCCTGATTTCTGGCTTTAGTGCCTCTGTTATTGCTTCAGCCAGTCAATAAAGTTTATTACAGTAATTAAGCAACTCAAAAAAAAGGAAGGAAGCAAATTCTGCTCACAGCCAACAAAGCCGTAACAAAATTAAACGGTTATGAAACCAGTGTGGCCAAAGTTACAATGTACTGTACCTGTATTTTTGCAGACAGGAAAGCAAAATGTAGATCTGCTTAGAGAAATAGAATCGTATTCGTTAAGACAACACTAATTGCATTTAAATGAGTCAGGAAGGCCTGGAAGTCTAATGTCAACACCACCAGATAGACCAGACCAGGAAGTCAAATCCACAAGAAGGCTAAAATAATGTTATTGAGAGTGGCTGTAATAACAGAATCTGGCAAGTATGATTGTGCAGCGCCTCCTCCTTGCACTCATGTGAATCAAGGAAGTGTCTCTTTGAGCTCTCCCACGTATTTTCTACTGCTGTGGACTTGTTGTATTTTTCCTCTCATTACTTTGATAATGGATCTCACCTATCTTCTCCCTCAAGGTTGTCTTCCTTATTGTCTGTATCTGACTCAATGTGTATGCAGGTAGGGGTTATTAGATGTAACTAGGTGTCACTGTTATAAGGGCAATGAAATGCAACAAAATTTAACTCCGTCATCACAGAGGCAAAGTCTTAGTTCAGAACCTAGGATTGTGATGGTGAACCTATGGCACATGTGCCACATGTGGCACATGGAGCCATATCGGTGGGCACACGAGCTCAGATCCGGCGTGCATGCGTGCACCAGCTAGCTGATTTTCGGGCCTTCTGGGGCTACCGGAAGTCAGGAAACAGGCTGTTTCCTCTCCGGGGGGTGGGGAGGGGAAGGCCGTTTTCACCCTCCCCAGACTCCTAGAAAGGCTCGAGCCTGGTGAGAACGAAAAATGGGCCTACTGGGTCCACCGTGCCATCATGTGCCAAAAGCGGGGGGAGCACGGGGAGGGGTTTGCGCACGCATGCACAGGGGGGTGGGGCACATAGAATTATGGGTGTGGCACGCGCGCATGCGACCCCCCCTCCGCACTCCCCCCGCTTTTGGCACTCAATGGCAAAAAGGTTAGCCATCACTGTCCTAGACCGGCTCAATCCATCCAACTTCAGAGTTTGCTGGGTTTTTCATGAGCTACTCAATGGTGCCATTTGCTTAGCTTCGGCTTAGCCTGTTATGTGCATTCAATCATGGTGTTTTATGAGCCCTAATGCTCAATTGTTAGCACAAAGATCTCTGAAGTGCCTTAAAGGATTGCATGGAAAGTTATTAAGCTTAGCCTGTTGCACAAATCCAGCAAATCACCCTGTATTGCATAAGCCGTACTTAAGCAAACCCTTGTTTAGTCCAAGCTATGAATGCAGTCATTTGATGGATAGTCTTAAGCTTCAAAAGCCGAATTTGAAGCAAAATCAGTGGTGGTGGTGGGGGGCAGAAAATGAAGTTGTGAGTCTGTGTTGCTTAAATGAATCCACTGTGTGGAAGTTGGGTTGTTTATCATCTTTGGCATCGGTCCAGAAGGTAGCTTTAGCCTCTCTCAATGCCAGCCTGGGCACATTTTTCTCTAATGAATTTCTGTAGCCATAGAAAGAGGAGAGGGGGAAAAAAATGTGTGAACCACTTCAATGTTTGATTACAGGAATCCTGAACTGCTGAAAGTGTTGGCTTATGCTAATTGTACATTCTCAATTTAATCCCACTGCCCTGCAGTTTTCTTGCATGCCAAATATTACGCCTGACTGTACGTTCTCTCTCAGGAAGTAAATGCTAAATGATTGGCACCAAGTTCTCCGGAGTGACTTAATGGATTGTAGAAAGTGTTATTAAGCCTCACAATAGAAGGGAACCAAGCAGGGGAGATGTTATCCTGAATTGCTGTTGCATTAATGGCTTCAGGCTGATGGATGCAGTTTAAGATGGTTTGGTTTCTAACAATTTCAGGACTTTCTTCCCTCCTCCCCACCCCACCACCCCTCAAAAAAGTCAATTTTCCCTTTTCAGGCTAGGCAACAGGCAAAGGTAGGCAGACCAATCCAGGGTAACCTTAAATGCACTAAGCTAAAAAAAAAAAAGGGGGGGGGGCGGGATAGCATTCTCTTGTTGGAAGTTGCATAGCTGTCTAAAAATATTAGAGCACCATGCTGTCAAAACATTAGAACATAATGTTTATCCATGGCTGGCTGAGGAATTCTGGGAGTTGAAGTCCACATAACTTAAAGTTGCACAATGTCTATGGAGATTCTCCGTCATCCAGGTCATGGTTGCCCCAAAGGTGCTATTTCAAAAGGCAACTGGACTTTCTGGTTTTTCTCTGAAGATGTTTCGCTTGTCATCCAAGAAGCTTCTTCAGCTCTAAAGTTGTCCAGGTTGAGAGTCATTGGATTAGACATTAAGAAGAATGACTTGACTGTAATAGTTGAAACTATCAGTGGAATAGGTTACTGCATGGAGCAATTTCTTGCCCTTCACTCAAGGTTTTCAAACAGAAGCAGAATAATAGAGTTTGGAAGGGACCTTGGAGGTCTTCTAGTCCAACCCCCTGCCCAGGCAGGAAACCCTACACCACTTCAGACAAATGGTTGTCTAATCTCTTCTTAAAAACTTCCAGTGTTGGAGCATTCACAACTTCTGGAGGCAAGTTGTTCCACTGATTAATTGTTTTCACTGTCAGGAAATTCCTCCTTAGTTCTAAGTTGCTTCTCTCCTTGATTAGTTCCCACCCATTGCTTCTTGTTCTACCCTCAGGTGCTTTGGAGAATAGCTTGACTCCCTCTTCTTTGTGGCAGCCCCTGAGGTATCGGAGCACTCCTATCATGTCTCCCCTAGTCTTTCTCTTCATCAAACTAGACATACCCAGTTCCTGCAACCGTTCTTCATATGTTTTAGCCTCCGGTCCCCTAATCGTCTTTGTTGCTCTTCTCTGCACTCTTTCTAGAGTCTCAACATCTTTTTTATATCGTGGCGACCAAAAGTGAATGCAATATTCAGTTGCATGCCCAGCAGAGGCCTGAACACCAGCTGGGGCATGCATACATGCGTAGTTTCAGGTGAGCTTGGCTACAGCTCGCGTGGCCGGAAAAATGACTCTGTGTGCCACTTCCGGCACGCGTGCCATAGGTTCGCCAACACAGGTATAAGGTCTCCTGCTCGAGCAAGGAATTGGACTAAAAGTCCTCCCAGGTCCCTTCCATTCAGCTCTGTTCTGAATTGAATTGAACAATTGAATTTCAGAATAAGATCATGGGAGCATTTCCACTGATGTCCCGTCCCCCCAAGAATAAAACTGCAGAACAAGAAGCCTGCTTTGTAGAAGATAACTTTGCAAGGCCCTCCTCGCCTTTTGCTGCAGTTGGGCACAAGATGCCTCTCCGAGACGGGTTGTGTCACTTGCTTTCCTGGAGCAACGCTTGGCACACCGCCCAAGCAATTAAGTGGCTGAGAATCTGCTGCCCGCCAGAGTTGTGCCTCCGCCTCTTGTCTATGTGACAATGCAGCATCTTCGGACTTGTGGGTTAATTATCTTTTCTAAATAATGGATAATGGCATACGGGCCTGATGTGGTAGACTGTAATCAAGTTATTAGGAGGCAGTTGAATACAACGCAAGAGACTGGCTTTCTCTTCTAACGTGGCCCTTGGAAATTCGATTGCAGGTTCTTTACGTATAATTTGAGGCTGCCGCGTTTCTCGTTCCCCTTCCGTTTTGAATTTTGTTAGATGTTGTTCTAAAGCAGGGCAGTAAAAGGCGAGAGAAACAGATAACTGGAAGGCAGGGCAACTCTGCGGAAGCTGCCAGAAGACCTGCGAGCTTTGTCATTAGCTCTTTCCCAAATTCTCCAGCTCTTATTTATTTTGTTTGGCAATGTTTACCTGCTCATCCCACTTTGCAACTCCCTAAGATAGTAAACAATGAAAAGGGGGAAAAACATGACGACGCAGTGGAAAAATACCTTTATAACTCAACTGGCAGAGGTAAACAATGACAATACTTTTTGTAATGTTTACGGCAGCAGCCTCTGCCATAAAGCTGTCGTTTTCAAATGCCAATTTTTTTTTTTTAACTTTTTTCTCTCCAGTTTATGCTTCTAGAAGTTGGGTTTTTCCTGTAAGTGTTGAGTAAGAAAAAGATTGGTGTTTTTTTTTTTTTAGCATTTAGATATAAACAAAGGACACTGTGCTGTTTAAAAAAATACGATGCAGGTAGCCCTCGACTTACAGCAGTTCATTTAGTGACCATTCGAAGTTACGACGGCACTGAAAAAAGTGACTTATGACCATTTTTCACACTTACAACCATTGGAGCATCTCCATAATCACGTGATCAAAATTCGGATGCTTGGCAACTGGTTCATATTTATGACCGTCACAGTATCCCAAGGTCACGTGATCCCCTTTTGCGACCTTCTGACAAGCAAAGTCAATAGGAGAGCCAGATTCACTTAACGACCGTGTTTCTAAGTTAACAACGACAATGATTCACTTAACAACTGCGGCAAGAACTCTAGCTCGCATCTATGGACTTTCCAAATGCTGTTGTGTCAAAGCATTTCTCAGTTTGATCCTGGTTAGTTTTCTGGATTAGCCAAGATGAGCTTGATGCTACCATCTGTTTATAGAGCAGTTTAATGACAGCAGGTAGAAAAAAAGGCAGCAATATATATATATATATATAAATTTGATTTATATGCCGCCCTTCTCCGGAGACTCAGGGCGGCTTACAATGCGCTAAGCAATAGCCTTCATCCTTGTATATTTATACAAAGTCAGCTTATTGTCCCCACAAACTGGGTCCTCATTTAACCTACCTTAGAAAGGATGGAAGGCTGAGTCAACCTTAAGCCTTGGCGAGATTCGAACCTGCAGTAATTGCAGGCAACTGGTCTTAATAACCAGCTTAATAACAGGGTGCCTTAGACCACTGTACTACCGGCTCTGCCATGTAAAGCAGAGAAGGAAAGCAAGCTGTATGTTTGCAAGAGAGAAATCAATGAGGAACTGATGCAGAAGATTAATCAAAAGTAGATACTAAGAATAGGAGGAGGAAGGTGTGTTGGATATGTTTGCTGCCTTGAGTTATTTATAAAAATAATAAAGGTGGGATATAAATAAATACCAGGAGGGATGCAATGGCTCAGTGGCTAAGACATTTAGCTTGTCGATTGAAAGGTCAGCAGTTCAGTGGTTCGAATCCCTAGTGCCACATAACAGGATGAGCTCCCGTTACTTGTCCCAGCTTCTGCCAACCTAGCAGTTCGAAAGCACGTAAAAAATGCAAGTAGAAAAATAGGGACCACCTTTGGTGGGAAGGGAACAGAGTTCCGTGCACCTTTGGCTTTTAGTCATGCCGGCCTCATGACCACGGATATGTCTTCGGACAGCGCTGGCTCTTTGGCTTTGAAACGGAAATGAGCACCGCCCCCTAGAGTCAGGAACAACTAGCACATATGTGCAAGGGGAACCTTTACCTTTTTATATAAATAAATAGTCCTTGACTTGAAAGAGTTTGTTTATGGACTGAAGTTACAACGGCACTGAAAAAAGCAACTTGTGACCGTTTTTCACAGTTATGACCGTTGCAGCATCCCTGTGGTCACGTGATCAGATGCCTGGCAACTGACTCGTATTTATGACAGTTGCGGCATCCCGGGGTTACGATCCCTTTGGCGACCATCTGACGAGCAAAGTCAATGAGGAAGCCACAGTCACTTAACAGCTGTGTTACTAACTTAACAGTTCACTTAATGACCGGTTCAAGTAAGGTCGTAAAATGGGGCAAAGCTCACTTAACAAATGTTTCACTTGACAACAGAAATTTTGGGCTCAATTGTGTAAGGAGGGGTATGTGTAAATAAATTAAGGTTCGACCACTACCCAGGAACTTTAGTGATAAGAATGAATAAAAGAAAAGGGATTAAGAAGGGGTTTAGGTTAACCAAGAAACTGGTGCTGAATTGAAATCTCCCTATTTTTGCTTCTGTGAAGATAGAAAAAGCTGGTGAATCCTTCTTAGTCCTTCTGTCCATCAGGAGCGCCTAATGTTTTGTTGTTACTTTGTCCAAGAGTTTACAAGTCAGTGCTGGCTTAGATGTCTTGTTACTACATGAACGAATGGTTGCAGAAATTGATGGAGTTGGCTAAAATGGCAAAACTGCCGGTTTTGCCATTTGATTAATGGTCACACTTATGACCATTGCCATGGTCATGTGACATTTTCATTCGGATGCTTTTGACAACTGATTCATATTTATGACGGTTTGCAGTGTCTGTTCTGCCCCAGCTACGGACCCGAAAGAACACAGTACACACAAAATCCGTTCAAACCTTAGTTTACTAAATAAACCAGTTTTTTACAACAACGGCTGTTAATTAACTGCATTAACAGCTGCCAAGAATTCAAAGAATAACACTGAAAACTTACTGTAGTTGGCAGAATGCCCAGAAGCAATTTGCAGGAAGCTGATAAGATAAGCAAGACAAGACACAAAGGTATGTGAACTAAGTTGTTCCCTGCAAATTGATTCAGTCGGTGTTCCTCCTTAAATAGGCTAAGGGAGTGGCCAATTAGCCCCACGCCTTACTCTCGAGGAGACCTCCTCCTAAGGAGCCACTCCTGCCTTTTGGCAGCTCTGCGTGCCCGTGCATCGAGAAGAGGCTCCTCCTCTTCTTCCTCTTCACTTATGGGAGCTTCTGGAGGTTCTGAAGGCCCTGGCTGAATCCCTGCCTCTGGCACCACATCTTCTCCAGCATCCTCATTATCCGACTCGAGTGCCAGCTGCACAGGCTGCTGGCGCAGCACCACACCAGCCTCCTCGCTGTCTGAATCAGCTACTAGCTGCCCTGGCCGCTGATGGGCCACAACAGTGTCCCGCGGTTGCGTGATCATCTTTTGCGACCTTCTGACCAGCAAAATCAATGGGGGAAGCCGGATTCACTTAACAACCTGGTTACTAATTTGACACCTGCAGTGATTCCCTTAACAAACGTGACAGAGAAAAGTCGCAAAATGGTGCAAAACTCACTGAACAAATTTCTCACTTAGCAGGATGAATGCGGTTGTAAATCGAGAACTACCTGCGGCAAAATATTTGTCTGAAGATAAAATGATTGAGTTCGTGCTAAGTTAAGCCATTTCTTATTGTAACTATGGCTTGTTGAACTAGGCTGAACAGACCTGGTTCATCCACAATACTAAATCAAAGCTTGGCAGCCATTTCAGCCTCGACTACACAGCTTTGGGGGGATTTTTTGCAATGAAAGTATGTGTGTTACCACTGAAATGTACCCTCCCTCCTTTGCATGAGACTATATAAATAAATTCCTGCTCAAAATGATTGTAATTATTAGCCAGCGAATGGTTCATTTAGTTAGAACTTTAAATGAACAAAGTAAAACTGACTTTTAAATGCAGAGTGTCCGATTGGACAAACATGAGCAAGGGTATTTTGCTAGCTGTGTTGTGGGACTCAAAAGTTCAATAGAAAAGTCTGACGGAAAAGAAAACTTCAGGATTAAAAACAAAGCAGACATATGTAAACTGGAGGTCCTTTTCTGGATGTGAACAGCAAACTATGGTCTACACAAAGAGGGAAAAAAATGAGATTGGAATGAAAGCAGGAAAAAATGTAAAATCCAAGGTAAAAACAATTACATTGCAATGGCAGTATTCCAAGATACACAGAAGCAGGAAATATCAGAATTACAGTTTAAATAGGGAGGGAACAGTTAATTGTAAAACCAATGATGCAGAAATAGAAAATGTTCTGTATTTTTTCCTAGAGTGCTCTCTCTCACACACTCTCTCTCTCTCACTCTTTCTCTGTTTCTCTCTCTCTTTCTGTTTCTTTTTCTCTTTTTCTCTTTCTCTTTTTATCTGTTTCTCTGTGTTTCTCTCTCTCTCCCTCTTTCTTTGTTTCTCTCTCTCTTTCTCTTTTTTTATCTGTTTCTCTGTGTTTCTCTCTCTCTCCTTTCTTTGTTTCTCTCTCTCTTTCTCTTTCTCTTATCTGTTTCTCTGTGTGTCTCTCTCTGTGTGTTTCTCTCACTTTTTCAGTTTCTCTTTCTCTGTTTCTCTTTCTCTCTTTTTATCTGTTTCTCTCTCCCTCTCCCTCTTTCTCTGTTTTTCTCTCTCTCTTTCTGTTTCTCTTTCTCTGCTTCTCTTTCTCTTTTATCTCTTTTTCTGTGTTTCTCTCTCTCTCCCTCTTTCTCTGTTCCTCTCTCTCTTTCTGTTTCGCTTTCTCTGTTTTGCTTTCTCTGTCTCTGTCTCTGTCTCTGTCTCTGTCTCTCTCTCTCTCTCTCTCACACACACACTCCTCCATCATCACCCCCCACAACTATTAAAGTTCCTAATTCCATCCACTTCTGATGCATGTGCCAGAGTGTTCAGCCTCTTAAAAAGCCTCTGGGCTCCTGGACACCGGTGGGATTTTGAAAATGTCCATCCAAGGATTGGCCGTTCATAAATTGGCTACTTGGTGAAGGGGGAAAAGAATAAGGAGTGGGCTTGTGGGACAAGTGATCTGGCCAAGATAGTTCCAGAGATGAAATGCAGAAGTCCCCTTCCAGGTTTGGTTGGTTCTTGTACAGTCTGCTCAAAAGCACCAGGTTTCTTTCCAAGTGAAAACAAGACAATCTGGTGAGATAATTTGGTGCTGAGATGGGGAGACACAGGCAAAGTCTTTTGGGGAGCTTCCATGATTGAATGAGGGACTTGAACCTGTCTCTGCTGGCTCCTGGTCCAGCATTTTCCCCTCTACATCAGCCTGGGTCTGGAGCTGAGAAGGAAGACCTGGCCCATCCATAGGTCTTTGCAGGGGTGGGCTTCAAAAATTTAGCAAGGGGTTCTCTGCCCGCTTGTTGGGTGGGTGTGGCCATGGTGGGAGTGGCCTAGTCAGCCTTCTGCACCACAGTGGTGGGGGTGGGCA
This sequence comes from Pituophis catenifer annectens, assembly GCF_029215685.1. Taxonomy (NCBI): domain Eukaryota; kingdom Metazoa; phylum Chordata; class Lepidosauria; order Squamata; family Colubridae; genus Pituophis; species Pituophis catenifer. The sequence goes on from NW_027256894.1 coordinate 8,373,786, forward strand.
TCATTTTTGCCCTCCCTGGGCTCCGGAGGTTTTCCTCAAGCCTCCGAAAATGGCCCATTTGCCAACTTCCGGTGGGACCAGGAGGCCTTTTTTTTGCTGTCCCCAGCCTCCAGAGCCTCTCTAGGAGTCTGGGGAGGGCAAAAATGGCCTTCCCCACCTCCTGGAGACCCTCCGGATGCCGGAAACAGCCCATTTGCCAACTTCCGGTGGGACTGGAAGTTGGCAAATGGGCCATTTTCCACCTCCGGAGGACCTCTGGGGGAGGGGAGGCCGTTTTTGCCCTTCCCAGACAGGCTCTGGAGCCAGGTGAGAGAGAAAAACAGGCCTTCCCCACCACCACCACCCCGAGACCCTCTGGAGGCAGGAAACAGCCTGTTTCCCTCCTTCTGGTGGGTCCAGAAGCCCCGAAAATCAGCTAATTATCAGTGAGCTCACATGCCCACTGATATGGCTATGCGTGCCATAGGTTCACCATCACGGATATAGGGTCTCCTGTTTGAGCAGGAGTTGGACTAGAAGACACCCCCCACCCCCAAGGCCCCTTCCAACTCTGTTATTCTGTCATTCTGACCTTCCCCAACTCAGTTCCTGGATGGAGAACTGATCTCAAATCCTACTCTTAGAATGGAATTTAGAGAATGTGTGGGTTCTTTTACAAAACATCTGACATGCTGCACGTATTGGCCTGAAGTATAGCGAGAACATTGTTCTGAAAGGAAATGCAAATAGGAACATACCCTGGGAGAGGAAATAGGGTTATAGAAATGCATACTTTGAGGGGATCGTTTATTTGGAAATGGCCGTTTCAATGCAGGTTTCAGCAATATATATATTGCAGATAGCTACGGCACGTATTTGAGGTAGAACTGAATTAAGAGCAAAACACACATCAAAGTGAATGGGAGTCACGTGGTTTATTCATCCTGTACTTGTTGCCCTGGCAACCAGTGATATTTTGGGGAGCTGCACACACACACACACACACACACACACACACACTCCTATTGAATCTTTTACCAACTTTCTGCACTCACAGAGGCCTTGTTGATAGTCAGAAAGGCTGCCTATATATTCACTCAGGGCTGGTGGCAGCTCCGAGTTACCATAGCTGATCAAGCCAACCACAGCTGTCTAATGGGAAATGCACATCTGTAGAGCTTCGGCCGAGAAGGAAGCTGGGAAAATGACCACCGTGTGTTGCAGATTGCATTTGCCACATTCAGCCATTTTGTTTTAGATATTTAGTCATTCATTCATTCATGGATGCCAAAAAAGTCAAGGACAAAAAAAATCCATTGGTGCAATCAAAATGCAACCTGTTTCTTATGTGTGGATGCATCATGCAAACAGGCAGAAGTTTGATCACTCTATTGCAGCAGACATTTTATCATTTTTTATCATATCTTATGGATTTCCTTCCTTCCTTCCTTCCTTCCTTCCTTCCTTCCTTCCTTCCTTCCTTCCTTCCTTCCTTCCTCCCTTCCCTCCTTCCTCCCTTCCCTCCTTATGTCCCTTCTTCCTTCCTTCTTTCCTTCTTCCTTCTTTTCCTCCCTCCTTCTACCTCCTTCCTCCCTTTCTTTTTTTGTCCTTCCTCGCTTTTCTTTTCTTTTCTCTCCCATTCTCCTTCCTTCCTTCCCTCCATTCCTCCCTTTGTCCGTCCCTCCATTCCTCCCTCTGTCCCTCCCTATCTCTGCCCTTCTTCCTTTCCATCCCTCCTTCCTCTTTCTCTCCTTCCTTCCTTGCTTTCTTCCTTCCCTTTCTTTCTGTCTTTTCCTTCTTTCCCTTCCTCCTTCCTCTCCCTTTCTCTGGTCGTCCTTTTTTCTCCTCTCCTTTTCTCTCCTTCCTTCCTTCCCTCCCTCCCTCTCCCTCCCTCTCTCCCTCAAATGTGATTCTAACGTAAGAAGAAACAAAAGTATCTGTGCTAAAAACTAAAAATGCATTACATTGAAGGACATTCCCATGTCAACATCTAATGGGCCAGCCCAATGTTTCAGTTTTTCATGTTGTTCACCTTGTTGCTACAGAGATTTCCCACCCACACTCCCCTTATCTTCCTAAAGATGTCTTTGCCCAGACTTTCTCCAATCTTCAGCCTCTGTCTCCAAGCTTGTATCAATGTCCAGTTGAAGCCATTTAGATTCCCACTGGAAGAAGAAGAAGAAGAAGAAGAAGAAGAAGAAGAAGAAGAAGAAGAAGAAGAAGAAGAAGAAGAAGAAGAAGAAGAAGAAGAAGAAGAAGAAGAAGAAGAAGAAGAAGAAAGCAAACTATTAAAGGGAATCAGTCAGCATCATCTCTCATTAATTAACAGCTTCAGGCGATTTCAGAATCTGTCAGGATGACCTTCACGTTTGTCCTTAAAATAGTTAGAAGTGAGCCCACAGCTTTGCCAATGTTTCTTGATTTTTTTTCCCTTTGTTCAAGTTTTTCCGTCTTCATTCTTTGGAAAACAGCAGGAGAAGCAGATACAGTTCAAAGTAAAGATAAATCGGCATCTCCTTTTTCAACCAGCTTCCTTGCCCCCTGTTTGAACTGCTGTGAGAGAAATCCAAAAGCTGTACTCACCTGTCTCAAAGTTTTAGGAAACAAAAGCCAAGAAGCCCACTAAAAATGGCATCCTTCGTTCATTTATTTGTTGTTAATGTGCCTCTGCATTTTCAGTTGCATGACTCTAAAGCAATGTCCCCCAATCTTTTGGGTACCAGGGACCGGTTTGGGGGCGAGAGTTTTTTCCCCAACGGACCTGAAGGGGCGTAACTTTGCGTGCTGCCTGCTTGCATCTCCCGGATAGGGTTTCACTTGTTTGCGTGGCCTGGTTTCTGGCAATACGTGGCCCGGTGCTAGTCTGCAGCCCTGGGATTGGGGACTCCTGCTCTAAAGGCAGCTTTTCTCAACCTTGGTAATGAGGGAAGAACACCCCCCCCCTTAGAAGAATGAAATATTTTGAGAAATATTAAAAAGGCAGAATATTCTATTTCCCTAAAGGAGGGATGGAGAAACATGCTCTTGGAGACAGAAAGATAACATCCCCCACCTTCCTTAATAGCCCCCAGCAGATTTTTTTGCCTATTAAGAAAGACTGGGCCATCCTATCTATTTTTATTTTTTTTTATTTGATTTATATGCCGCCCTTCTCCGGAGACTCAGGGCGGCTTACAATGCGTTAAGCAATAGCCTTCATACTTTTGTATATTTATACAAAGTCAGCTTATTGCCCCCACAAACTGAGTCCTCAATTTACCTACTTTAGAAAGGATGGAAGGCTGAGTCAACCTTGAGCCTGGCAAGATTCGAACTTACTAACTGCAGACAGCTGGAGTTAAATTACAATGCATTAGTCTGCTGAGCTATCCAGGCTCCTCTATATCCTATCTATAAAACAAAAGACCTTCAACTCCAGGATGATGGGATTAAGACATGACCCTACCCTATCACGACATAATAGGATTAACCCACTAGCAGCAGAGCTCACCACATTGCACAATCTCCTAAGGGCATTGCATCAGAGTTCAAACTTCAACCAAACCTGAGAGTTCAGACAACCTACAGAGCCAGCTATGACCCCTACAACAAGCAATAGAATACATGTTCTTGCACAGGAACAGGAAGCTCAAGTGCAAAGCCCAAGAGAAGGTATAAATACCCCTCACTCTCAACTCCATGTGGTCAGCAGCTCAGGACCTCAAACCCACGTGGGTTCTGCTTCATCATTAAACCATCTTTCCAATCAGCACCCATGTTTCCAGTGTCTTTCTCCCGGCTTGGAACTGAACCAGATGGATATTTCTTCCAACAGTAACTTTAAGATGGATGCATCTCAACTCCTAGGACCGTGATGGCGAACTTATGGCACGCATGCCACAGCTGGCACATAGAGCCTTCTTTCTGGGCACGCGAGCCATCACCCAGCTCAGCTCCACTGCGCATGCGCCCACGTGCCTCCTGCCAGCCAGCTGATTTTTGGGATGCGCACGGGGTGGGGCACATGCGGGAGACACGTGCACATGCGCAGGGGGGGTCATGCACGCATGTGCAGGAGCAGGGGGGAGCGTTTGCATGCGCGGGGGGCATGGGGAGCATGGGGGGTGCGGTGTCCCCCCCGGCCCCTTTTTGGGCCCAGGAGGCTGCAGGGAGGCCTGCTAGGCCAAAAATGAAATGCGGAGGGGTCGTAGATGCATATGCGGGGGGGTTGGGGTTAGCGGGGGGGACCATGCGTGCATGTGCAGGGGGGTGCATTGCATTATGGGTGCTGGCACACACATGCGCTATTGCGCGTGCGTGTGTGCGCACTTTTGGCACACGACAAGAAAAAGGTTAGCCATCACTGTCCTAGGATTCCCCACCCAGTATAGGAATGAAAGCTTTAAGCTTGCTAACATGCTATCATTGTTGACATTTTAAAACAGTAGCAATGTTTATATTAACAAATCCATTAAAGTGTTCACAAGAGTTAAAGTTCCTTCAGTTCAATTTAATTCTAGCTTTGGGAAGATGGCGCGGTGCATGTCAAGTTATCAGTTGTACCCCACAACAGTGTGATTCAACCAGGAACAAAATTAATAAGTAGAAAAATAACAGTTAAAATTGCAGAACGACAATAAAATCAATAAATCTGGCCCCATGGTACCATTACAGCTTCAATAAGAATAACACTTTTCTGACTATAAAATTCTAAACCTATTAATGTTATATCTCTTGCCATCTGACTTTGCTGGTAAGATTTACAACAAAACAGTTCTACCAGCTACCTCTGCAAACTGCCAGGTGCAGGCCATAATTTGGAAAATGTTACACTATTCTAATGAGTAGAATTAGACTGATCATAAGAATCAAACCTGTTTGTATACACACACACACACACACACACACACCCTGTTTCCCCTAAAATAAGACATCTGATAATAAGCTCAATCGGACTTTTGAAAGCATGTGCTAAAAATAAGCCCCCCCTGAAAATAAGCCCTTCCTGAAAATATTTAAATGCATGCGCAGCTAGTCCCCGCCATTTTGTCTGGTTAGGGTTAGGGCAGGGGTCTGCAACCTTAAACACTCAAAGAGCCATTTGGCCCCGTTTCCCACAGAAAAGAAAACACCAGGAGCCACAAAACCCTTCCCGTGCCTGACTATTTCTTGAGCGGCCATAAAACTAGCCTATGTAGTTGAATTAAATGTTCTGTTTTCTTCTGAAACTTTTCTTTTCTTGGGTTTATCCATGGTTGGCCTACCGGGGGTTGAAAAGCTCAATAAATAGTGTGCCATCGGGTGTCGCACATTGGCGGTTGTGACGCATATTTTGAGTGACAGGGAACCACATTAGAAGGGTGAAAGAGCCACATGCGGCTCCAGAGTCGCAGGTTGCTGACACCTGGGTTAGGGAGACAGAGCTGGAAATCAGGTAAGACAGCAAGAGGAGCCCCATCTTGCTCCATGTTTTTTTTTTTTTTTAATTTGATTTATATGCCACCCTTCTGCGAACACTCAGGGCGGCTTACAATGTGCTCAGCAATAGCCTTCATCCTTTTGTATATTTATACAAAGTCAGCTTATTGCCCCCACAAACTGGGTCCTCATTTCACCTACCTTAGAAAGGATGGAAGGCTGAGTCAACCTTGAGCCTTGGCGAGATTCGAACCCTGCAATAATTGCAGGCAGCTGGTCTTAATAAGCTTAATAACAGGGTGCCTTAAACCCCTGTACTACCAAGGCTGTTCCCCAAAATAATAAGACATCCCTGAAAATAAGGCCAAGCACTTGTTTTGGGGTTCAAAAAAATATAAGACAGGGTCTTATTTTTGGGGAAACACAGTATATATTTTTATTAAGGATTTATCAGAAAAAAATAAAGAAAAATCAGAGAGAAGTGCAAGAAAAAAAATAGAAAAGAAAGAAAAGATACAAAAAAAGTAGTTTATTATTTTCTTTGCAGCAGTTTTAAGTACAATTATCAATTTACCCTTTTACTTTATGACTACAACTTAACTTTCTTGTTCTGTAATCTATGCTATCTAAATCAATGAAACCATAAATCATAAGTTCATTTTTTTCCCCCAGCGTCATGTAAAAAGTCCAGAAGGGGTTTCCAGTCAGCAATAAATGCAAACATTGTCTTTTCACTGATCAAAGAAGTTAATTTAGCCATCTCGGCAAGTTCTATCAGCTTCATCCACCATTCCTCCATTGTGTGTAATGCCGAATCTTTCCATCTTTGGGCACGCCAAGCCCTTTGATGATCAAACATCAATCGCTTCATGCGTTCTAATGGAAGAAATTCAGAGTTAGTGCCTGCCTTTCTCTGCCTTCCTCTGTCATTGCCTTCAAAAGGTGTGAACGAGTAAGGAAAAAAAATGCAAAAAAAAAAAAGGGGGCTACTAATTCGCAGAATGAGAGAGGAGGAGGTGGTGGAAATACCTCTCCCACGGAGCATCTGTTGTGTGTGTAAATAGATCTTTGTTTGGTTCCTGTCATTTCCAGAGAAGAGAAGGAATAACTTCATCTGCAAACCTAGAGAATTTGGTTTCCACATTGCCCTAGTTGGGAGAGTATACTGAAGAAATGGCTACTGGCTATGTGGTCACAACTCGTTCAGAAATTAATCATGTAGGCCAACTTCAGAATCTGGGTGGTGAGTGATTACTAGGCAGAGAAAGCCAGCTGGAGGCTGAAACCTATGAAGAATGATTGCATGAATTGGGTATGTCTAACCTAGGGAAAAGGGACGTGGTGGCTCAGTAGCTAAGATACTGAGCTTGTTGATTGAAAGGTCAGCAGTTCGAATCCCTAGTGACGCGTAACAGGGTGAGCTCCTGCTACTTGTCCCAGCTTCGGCCAACCTAGCAGTTCGAAAGCACATAAAAAAGGCAAGTAGAAAAATAGAGACCACCTTTGGTGGGAAGGTAACAGTGTCCCGTGTGCCTTTGGCGTTGAATCATGCCGGCCACATGACCACGGAGAAGTCTTCAGACAGCGCTGGCTCTTCGGCTTTGAAATGGAGATGAGCACCGCCTCCTAGAGTTGGGAACGACTAGCACATATGTGTGAGGGGAACCTTTACCTTTACCTTAATCTAGGGAAAAAACAGACTAGGGGTGACATGATAGCAGTCTTGCAATATCTCAGGGGCTGCCACAAAGAAGAAGGAGTCAACCTATTTTCCAAAGCACCAGAAGGCAGGACAAGAAGCAATAAATGGAAACTAATCAAGGAGAGAAGCAACCTAGAATTAAGGAGATATTTCCTAACCCTGAGAACAATCAACCAGTGGAACAGCTTGCCTTCAGAGGTTGTGGGTGCTTCATCACTGGAGGCTTTTAAGAAGAGATCTGAAATGATGTAGGATTTCCTGCTTATGCAGGGGGTTGGACTAGAAGTCCTCCAAGGTCACTTCCAATTCCGTTATTCTATTATTTTGTTAATTCTTATCCCACTGGGGTATATGTGCTTACTCCTTGTGCTTACTCATCACATGCATGTACTCTTGGGGGCCATTAAAATGCATCCTCTTCTTGATACCATCTTCCCTCCAGCAAATATGAAAACTACCTGGCTTTTTCTACTTGTGTTTAGTCTCAAGTGAAGAACTCGAGTGAGATCACCTCTTGCCAGGGGACTTTTTCAATGCTATCCCACAAAGAGCTGTCTTCTCCTTGGGAAATGGTTGGAGGACTTCTCAAAGAAATTCAGAGAAAACTATTGCCTGATTTCTCTGGTCCTAATTCAGATGGAGAAATCAAAAAAGGCTGTTGGGGTTGTCTTCCGGGATGAACCCAACCTTTGAAGTTGTCCGCATAACCAAAGGAACCGAAGCAACCATCAGCCGTCAAGTCCTTGTGATGTTGTGGACAACAGTAATTATTCTGCACTTTGGAAGAACTCTCGGCCGTGAACTGGAGAATCGGTTCAAAGCCCAACTCTAGGCAGGTGGGTCACAAGTTGACCCCCAGCTTCTATGCTACAGAATGTCCAGGAGCAACAATCTACAGAAGTGGCCAAAATTGTGGAAACCTTTTGGAAAAAGTGTACTTTCTAAAACTAGAAAATACTACTACTTTTTTTTTTTTTGAGTAGTACCATACAATTATATATCAATGGAAAGATAATTTAATCAAGAATGTAATGCAGTAACTTTTATGAAGGATTTGCTCTTAGAATAGCAGTTACAGTATATAGAAGAAAAGTGAAACACTTGGCAAAAACAGGATATACAAAAATTATCACCCTGTCAGTTAATACTTAGTTGGGTAACCTTTATTTATTTATTTATTTATGTATTGGTTCAATTTATATGCCGCTATTTTCTGGAGACTCAGGGTGGCTTACAATGCGTTAAGCAATAGCCTTCATACTTTTGTATATACCTGCTTAGTAGGGCTTTCGGCCCCCCCAAGTGGTGTTCTTTTTTATACAAAGTCAGCTTATTGCCCCCACAAACCGGGTCCTCATTTTACCTACCTCGAAAGGATGGAAGGCTGAGTCAACCTTTAGCATGAATTACGGCCTTACAATGTCTTCCCATGGAGGGAACCAAGTCTTTTAGTTCTGCAGCTGTTACAATATGAAACCAAGATTGAATGATGGCTTCTATTAACTGGGTTTTATTGCTGGGTTGCTTCTGACTAACAAGTTTCTTTAGTCGGCTCCATAGATTTTCAATTGGGTGAAGGTCTGGGCTATTCCCAGGCCATTCCAGCAGTGGAATAGGATTATCTTGAAACTCCAAAAAAAAAAAAAGTGGTGTTATTAGCCATCAAATCTCAAAAAGACACTTTCCCCAAAAGGTTTCCACAATTTTGGCCACTACTGTACCATCTTCATTTAGGAAATGGAGGAGAACAAGCTTGCCTCGAAAGCTTTTTTTTTTTTTGGATGTCATGATGATACGGAAACCGTTATGACCAATTGTTCTCTGCTTGCACCCAACTCCTGGAGGCCACAGTTATTGTCTCCTCTGAATCCACTGATCTCCTCTGTGGCTAATGCAGTTCATTATATCCCAACTATCTTTCCATAGGGAGACACGTCCTTTCATTATCTACTACAGCAGCATGAAAATGTAGGACAAGTACAGATTATCTGGATCTTTAAAGAGGAGGCTGTTCCCACTGCCTGGAGAGGGACATTAGAAACTATTTCAGGATCTGGAGAAGCCACTGGGCAGGCGTCCGTGGCTTGTCCTCAGATTAGTTCTTGTTCAGCTTCTAGGAAACGGGAATTTCAAGTCTGTGGGTTAGGGTTTTTTTATGCTTGTGTCGCCTGCTTGTTTGGGGATAATAGAAGTACTTGTTTAAGCTGATCAGTTCAGATAGAATAGCATGGAATTACGACAAACAATGAAAATTTCCAACTCAACAGGTATGGGGATGGATGAATTCGGCAGCTTCCTTTTCCTATAAATTGGATTTCTTTTCTTTTTTTAAAAAAAATCTCAAGCCCTCCTGTCTTCTCTCCAGGTTACAAAAAGAAAACCTTACAGTGTTCCAAGTTCTTGTTTTAAAACGAGTCAGATTTAAGCAGGACAGTTATTCCTAACATGGAACGTAGCAGGTTTTATACAGGTGGACCTGGTGGTGGAATTCAATTTTTTTTTTACTACTGGTTCTGTGGGCATGGCTTGATGGGCATGGTGTGGCTTGGTGGGCGTGGCAGGGGAGGGATACTGCAAAATCTCCATTCCCACCTCACTCCAGGGGAAGGATACTGCAAAATCCCCATTCCTACCCCACTCCAGGGGAAGGATACTGCAAAATCCCCATTCCCTCCCCACTTCTGGGGGAAGGATACTGCAAAATCTCCATTACCACCCCATTCCAAGGGAAAATACTGCAAAATCTCCATTCCCACCCCACTCTGGGGCCAGCCAGAGGTGGTATTTGCCGGTTCTCCGAAGTACTAAAAATTTCCGCTACCGGTTCTCCAGAACCTGCTGAATCGCATCCCTGAGGTGGGATGCGATTCAGACGTGAATTTAAATTAAATGCTTCCAGCATCATGTAGATGCTGCCTGAATCTTTAGTTGCTAAGCATACAAAATATCCCTGACTACATGGACACAATCTATTCCTATCCCCCCCACCCCCACACACACACACTGGAATATATCTTAAAATGTGTGTCGTTGTTTTTTTTTCATGTGCACAAACGAAGGAAAGGTTAAAATGACATAGATCAGCATCAGCTAGTCAACACTGCCCAATCTCAGAAGGTTGAAAGAAGGAGGAGGAGGAAGATTATTTATGCACAAAAATGGAAGGCCATTGTATTCCCACAGTGGACGAATGGTTGCAAAAGTTGATGGAATTAACTTTTAACTGGAATTAGAGATGGAATTAACTGAATTAACTGGAATTAGAGATGGCTAAATTGACTGCTTTTGATTAAAGAAAAGAACACCATGAATTTTGTTTCTCCTTGGAAACCGTTCCTGGACTTTGTGCTTGAAGTGGGGGAAAAAAATGAAACTCTGATTTCTGGTTTTGATGAGTAGATAGATTTGTTGTTATAGAAATAATGTCCATTCAATGACCACATAAACCCTTGTGGGGTGGAGTCTGGGCAACTGAATGGAGCTAAGTGTTGACTGACCGGATGCCCTTCCTGTCACCAATGTGGAGTTATATTCAGCAGATATATTCTCATCGTACCCAGAGAGAGAAATATCTGCCTCTACCTAGGATCGAACTCACAGCCTCCTGACTGTGAGGCGAGAGCTCCACCTCTAGGCCACCGCACCACTCATTTGTTGTTATAGAAATGGATAAGTCAAAGTACTACCTGTACTTTGTTTCTCACCCTTTTCACCTGTCTCTCTTCACCTGCCTTTCAACATCTAATAAATTTTAACTGCCTTCTGTGCAAAATCAAACCCATCAGAACGTGGAACTTGGACAGTTTGCAAACAGCTTCCCTTTTAATCCACAGCTTTCCATCTGTTGAGATTTCTGTCTGTTGATAGTTTTGCAAAGATGCCATCAATCCTTTTTGATAGCATGTCACACGGAGGGGGCAGGATTTTAATGAGTTCCTCAACCATTTACAATGAACATATTTTTTTCCAATTATAGAGAAATACATTTTCAATATATTGGTCGGTAATTTCAAATGGGGTGTGTTTGGGAGCAATTAATCATTTGGTTTTTATTTTTGTATCTCTCTCCCTAAATTGTATAGCGCACGCACATACACACCTTCTACTGTGTTTCCCCGAAAATAAGACCCTGTCTTATATTTTTTTGAACCCCAAAATAAGCACTGGGCCTTATTTTGGGGGAGGACTTATTATTTTGGGGTGCATGGAGGAAACCAGAGGAAATGGTGGGGACCGGTTGCGCATGCATTTAAATATTTTCAGGGAGGGCTTATTTTCAGGGGGGGCTTATTTTAGTGCATGCGCTCAAAAGCCCGATTGGGCTTATTAACAGGGGATGTCTTATTTTAGGGGAAACAGGGTAGTGTTGTTGTTATTAGTTGCAAAGTCGTGTCCGACCCATCGCGACCCCATGGACAACGTTCCTCCAGGCCTTCCTGTCCTCTCCCAACCTCTGGAGTCCATTTAAGTTCACGCCGATTGCTTCACTGACTCCATCCAGCCACCTCGCTCTCTCTCCTTCTTTTGCCCTCAGTCGTTCCCAGTATTAGGCTCTTCTCCAGTGAGTCCTTACTTCTCATTAGGTGGCCAAAGCGTTTGAGTTTCATCTTCAGGATCTGGCCTTCTAAAGAGCAGTCAGGGTTGATCTCCTCTAGGACTGACCGGTTTGATCGCCTTGCAGTCTAAGGGACTCGCAGGAATCTTCTCCAGCACCATCTTTCTAGTGTAGGAGCCCTAAATTTACAGGGGAAAAAATTCTTATGGCATCTTATGACAATAAAGTTGTTGTTGTTGTTGTTGTTGTTGTTGTTGTTGTTGTTGTTATTATTATTATTATTATTATTATTATTATTATTATTATTATTATTATCTTCCTATTTCCAAGTAATTTCTTTTCTGTATTTTAGCCTAGCATTCCAATGGTACTTTGGTGAAAATGCCTTCTTGTATGTTGCCAATGCAAAAAAACTTCAGCTGTTAATAGGCAGGGCTAAGTATGCCCTTTTCATTGAATTACAAGAAACTCCCCAAAGAAATTTGGTCCCTGGAATTGCTCACTAGCATCCTGAGAGCTGAGCTGAACCCAACAACCAGGAAGAATTAAATTATAAATAGTTGAATTATCCAATCTGGAACCTTATTTAGGAAGGTGAATCAATCGTGATGCATCTGTACCCCCAATGCATATTTGCTTATTAAAATAACACCTGGTCTCTCTCTGTTTCATCCTATATATTCCATTTTTGCTGTCTTCCAGATGCTTAGTTAATTAGCTTTAACGAGGATGAAACGGCCTCCTTGAGATTCCATTTCATTTCTTGAAGTTCTGGCTATTGATCTCTTTGTTCCTCCAGAGTCCAGTCTCGGGGGAAGGCCACTGATCTCTTTGTGTCCCTTTGTTTTGAAGTCTATAACTCAAGGCCTGCATTGTGGACAGGATCTCTGAGTCACAGCGTTAAAAAGCTCCTGGGGTTTGTTTGATCCACAGTTTGTTTTACCCATTCTTTACAGGGTTTATATTTCCTGCTCCGGTGACTCTTCCATATGGCAGAGCAAAACAAACACACTCAGTTCACCTCCCTTGTAAACCACCTGGCCTCTCCATCATCACTCAGCCAAAAGCTTTTTTTGGTGTGGTTTTTTTTTTTTTTTGGTCGGGGGGGGATACATACAAGAAATATTGTCAACAATGATAGAATAAGATGTCCCCGTTTTGAACTGGTAGCTATAAAGCCGAAAGGCTGGTGTTTGCTCCACTCTCTGGCCATTTGAAAAGTCAGATCCGACTTGGAAACAAATAAATAAATAAATATACAGGCAATCAGCGGTGTTGTGATGCCTACCAGAATCCTTCCTTCTTTGCAATTGACAGTTAGTAATAGGGAACCAGAGAAAGCTGGGCCTTTAACACTCAATCAGGCTGCAGCTAGGATAATGAAGCAGGAGAAAAAACTGCTGCCCTCCAATCAGGACACAGAGTTGCAGGCTAACCAGCATACGTCAGCAGCAGCGAACATAGAAAAGCGACAACTCCGATCTCGCAACATACCCACAGCTTCTAAACTGAAAGTCGGGGCCCGATGATGACAAATTAGAGAGCTTGTCGAAACGTTGCCGAAAAGAAAACTTTTAAAGTGTTGGTTAGGATTTTAGCCAGAGTCTCAAAAGACCTTACAAAGTGTTTTGTTGGGATTTTGGAGGATTTTAAGCTGGGATTTTAGCCAGGCTTGTAAGTATTTCAATTAACAGTTTTTTAATGATGCGGGAAAACACCCGAGATTTTAACTTTTTACATATAAATTCTGAGCTTTGCATCCTATTATTTTTCCCCTTCATTTTCTAAATTCCTTATCCCCCCCCCCCGGATCTCCCAACCGGAGAACTGGACAGTGAAATGTTCTGACTATCTTTTGACTTTTCAGACCAAGATTATACAGTTTATGGTACAACTTCTGTCCCTCAATCATTGCTGTACCTGTGGATGTTTGCAGGAGAGGTGTGTAGGGGACAAATGAGCATCGTAATATCATGATGTAAGTTCCAAGTTTTCTGCACTTGTGTCTCGATTTGCAGACATGTGCATAAGGGACAGAGTTTGCATGATGACCCTGGTCTGGTCATTTCAATAAGCCTATAGATTCTGCAGACCCTTATTTCAATAAACCTATAGATTTTGCAGATATTTCTGATCCCTTCAAGCCATTGGTCCCTTCACATGCATTTCATGGTGAAATCCTTGCAATGCTCTGGATGCTGCAGAATCTGGCCTCTATCTGGAGGACTAGGAACTTGGTTCAGTTGATCAGCAAACAGTATAACAGGGTCCCACTTAACCAACTCAAATCTGGAAGAGAAGATTATATAAAAGTTGATGATTTCCTTACAGATGTTTCATTATCGGAAGTAGGTAACATTATCAGTGCTAACAAAAAAACATTAAAGCTCAGAAAGCATCGAGGACCCCATATTTCAACCCTGAGCTACAAATATTCTCCTTTATTAGTTGGTAATTTGTCAGTCTTTTAAGAAAGTTCTCTTCTCAAGTCCAACCCCTAGTCCTTCCCCTCCACCCCAGTGTCAGCAATCATGAATGTCAGGGGATTTCCAGAACTTCAGGCAGGCTGTTTTTACACTTTACCTGAAATTGCAAAAGATTGATCCTGGAAAAGTATACCTTGGGGTTGTGATTCCCACCCATGTTCCTCTTTTTTCCCCACCCTCAATCTTTCTCTTTTTTCCTTCTCTCCCTCTTCTTTTGCTTTAGCATCCTCTAGTGGTAGGATCTTAGATAGGAGGAAAAAGGCTTCAAAATTTCCTTCATAGGAATAGCCAATGATTAGTCCAATTTTGCACTGGGTTTATTTAACACATTAATTTCCCTCAAATTAATGCTCAATAGTAGTAACTGTGAGAGGGATCTTGGAGTCCTAGTGGACAACCGTTTAAATATGAGCCAGCCGTGTGCAACAGCTGCCAAAAAAGCCAACACAGTTCTAGGCTGCATAAACAGAGGGATAGAATCGAGATCACGTGAAGTGTTAATACTACTTTATAAGGCCTTGGTAAGTATTCCACACTTGGAATATTGCATTCAGTTTTGGTCGCCATGATGTAAAAAAGATGTGGAGACTCTAGAAAGAGTGCAGAGAAGAGCAACAAAGATGATGAGGGGACTGGAGGCTAAAACATATGAAGAACGGTTGCAGGAACTTGGTATGTCTAGTTTAATGAAGAGAAGGAGTAGGGGAGACATGATAGCAGTGTTCCAATATCTCAGGGGCTGCCCCAAAGAAGAGGGAGTCAAGCTATTCTCCAAAGCACCTGAGGGCAGGACAAGAAGCAATGGGTGGAAACTAATCAAGGAGAGAAGCAACTTAGAACGAAGGAGAAATTTCCTGACAGTGAGAACAACTAATCAGTGGAACAACTTGCCTGCAGAAGTTGTGAATGATCCAGCACTGGAAGTTTTAAGAAGATGTTGGATAACCATTTTTCTGAAGTGGTGTAGGGTTTGCTGCCTGGTCAGGGGGTTGGACTAGAAGACCTCCAAGGTCCCTTCCAACTCTGTTATTCTAATTCTAATTCTTAAAAAATGGAGCCCCTCCAGGCACCTTGTAATCTGATCTTCTCTTACCTGATCGGGTCCAAACCCCAGGTCTGAAATTTGTCCGTCATACAAATAGTCCTTGACTTACAACAGCAATTGGGACCAGAATTTTTGTTGCTATGCAAGGTGATTATTCAATGGGTTGCACCCAATTTTATCAGATTTTATGGCATAGTTGTTAAGTGAATCACTGCAGTTAAGTAAGGATCATAGTCATTAAGCGAATCTGACCTCTCCAATTGACTTTGCTTGTCAGAAGCTTTCTGGGAAGGTCACAAATGTTGACTTATATGCCGGTTGTCAAGTCCCTGATTTTGATCATGTGACCATGAGGACTCTGGGACAATCATGTGATATTATATGCTAGTCGTTCCCAACTCTAGGGGGCAGTGCTCCTCTCCGTTTCAAAGCCGAAGAGCCAGCACTGTCCGAAGACGTCTCCGTGGTCATGTGGCTGGCATGACTCAAGCCAAAGGCGCACGGAATGCTGTTACCTTCCCACCAAAGGTGGTCTCTATTTTTCTATTTGCATTTTTTACGTGCTTTTGAACTGCTAGGTTGGCAGAAGCTGGGACAAGTCACGGGAGCTCACCCTGTTAATGGCACTAGGGATTCGAACCGCTGAACTGCCGATCTTTCAATCAACAAGCTCAGCGTCTTAGCCACTGAGGCACTGCATCCCTTGCTGGTTCTTGTACTTGCTGGTAAACTGCCTCTGAACATGGAGGATCTATATTCTTACCCCTGAAAAGAATGATCAGGTCTTGTCATCTAAGAAATGCATCCATCATCTATCAAGCAAGAGGCATTGAAAGGGCTGAGTTGCTTGGCATAATTTATCTAGTGACTTTCTAATTAGGATTTTGACTAATCTGCTGGGAGCCGCTGACAATTAATATTGATGAGACCAGAAGAAAGAAATGGGAGGGGGGATGGATCAAAAACTAAATTTGATTTAATTTCACAGTAATTTGAATTTAGTTAACATGTCTCAATACGATCGTGCTCTGTGTATTTTAAGAGTGTTCTCTTTCCATCACGTTAAGAATTACAACTTGGTTGCAATTGGGGTGGGGGGCTATATACATTCAGCGTTTCCATGGAGCAAGATGGAGTGGGGGAAATGGGACATTCTTAGGTGGTTCATCTCCGCAATAACTTGAAAACAAGAGCAGGACCAAGTGCTCTGTTTGAAGGAGTGATTGCTAACTCTACTCAAAATTATTTACAAAATTAATATATGAGAAGGACAGGTTAGAATTCTACTGCGGGATGCTTGGTGATTTCTGAGCTTGGTTGTTCCTTTGCAGATATTTCATTACCCAATTAGGTAACATCATCCATGCTAGAAGGGAGTGGGGTTTGGTCTCTGTTTTGGAACTGATGATGTTGCCTAGTTGGGTAATGAAACATCTGCAAGAAACCAAGATCAGAGAGCACCAAGGACACCTCATTTCGGCCCTGAGCTACAAATATTCTCATCTATTAGAATTCTACTTCCTGCCTTGCAAGATTGGAGGTCCCAGGGAAAAAAAAAAAAAAAACCTTTCATTTTGTGACCCAAAGGTGCTTTTCCAAAAGACAAGTAGACTTTCTCGGTCGCAACACAAACAAGAGCAAAGAAAGACAGAAAACCAAGTTTTCTACCCTACAATATGAAAGAAAAACACAAAAGACCAGAAGAGAAAGGACAGTGACACGTCACAGAGAACTGACCGATGGGTGAGAAATCTGTCTAACAGAGAGCTTACTCAAACAGAAAAGAATGTTTTTATATCAAGAAAGTCCACTTGTCTTTTGGAAAAGCACCTTTGAGACAACCATGATCTGGATAATTGTGTTGTGGCCTGCTGGCGGCCAGCAAAGCTGGAAGCAGAGTTGGACAGTGAGGAGGTTGGGGAGGAACTTGGGCCAGTCCTGGGGGCTGGGGAAAGCTCGGATGAGGGCTCTGCATCAGAGGCAGAGAGGGAGCTAGACAGCAGTGAGGCAGAGGAACAGCTGGACCCTGTGTGCGCATGCGCAGAACTGCCAGAAAACAAGAACAATTAAGAAAGCAGGGTCGACTCAGGAGTAAAAGCCACACCTTGGAGGTGCTTGGCCCCTCCCATAGGAAACAAAAGAGGAGTGAACAGGGAGAGGGCTTTTGCAGGAAACAATTCATTGATTCTGTGACTCTGAGAAACTCTGTACCAAGTTTTGCCTTGTGCTGCGGTTGGAAACAAATTAGGTGGCAGCTTGCCAAACGAGATAAGGTGTGTTGAGAAATATTCCTTTTGAAAAACTATTTGGGCAAACCTTGCTGACTGTGAATGAACGTAATTCACAGTCGTGTAAATAAAAGAGGTTTGTTTTTTTTAAAATTTGATTTATATGCCGCCCTTCTCCGGAGACTCAGGGCGGCTTACAATGCGTTAAGCAATAGCCTTCATCCTTTTGTATATTTATACAAAGTCAGCTTATTGCCCCCACAATCTGGGTCCTCAATTTACCTACCTTAGAAAGGATGGAAGGCTGAGTCAACCTTGAGCCTGGGGAGATTCGAACCTGCAGTAATTGCAGTTTTGCCAGTAATTCCTGCCTCCTGCTTTTTAAACCGAGCCTATGTCAGAACGCATTGAGAATGTCCAATGGTGTGAGTTCCACACTCTCCAGAATGAAGTTTCCCGCCGACACCAGACATGGGACAGTCCCTTTTCTTGCCCTAATCTTCACTGTGTTATTCTGTGTTTCTTTGCAGGGATCCTGTTTACAATGCTGGTGTTTGGACCAGCCTGTGGATTTATCCTGGGATCTTTCTGTACCAAAATCTATGTGGATGCTGTCTTCATTGACACAAGTAGGTAATTTTGCCCCCCCCCCCCAGGGTTGCACGTAGAATAAGAAAATTCTTTTAACAACAGGCCATGAAGCGTCAAAAGAGAAAGAAGGAAGAAAAGTTTTGTGTTTTGAAAGATTTGTGGGTTGAAGCCAGATGTTATGCCTGCTGTCCAGCTTGTTTGAGTTTTATTTATTCCTAGGGGAACACTTAGCTAATCTTAAATGATCTTGGAAAAAAGTTAAGCAGGATCAGGAACTAATAAGGTGGAAAATAACCAGGAAATTGTATATTCAATTGAAAAGTTGAACATCAACCCCAGTGCTCTATTGTAGTCAAGAAAATTACAAGAACGTTTTTTTAAAAAATTGTACTTACATTTGCTGCAAAGGAACTCGCAAGCTCCTTCCTTCTGTTCCTTTTTCTTCTTTCTTTCTGCACTTTTGCTTTTTTCCTTTCTTATTCCTTTCTTTTTTTTTTACTGCCTTTACTCTTTAATAGCTAGATACTATTTAAACAGGCTGCTTGGATATAGTTTAAGGGCTACTGGAAGGATAGATAATTTCATGAAAGCAGATCAGAATCTCAAAAAATCATGGATGCAAAATTCAGTTTTCTGACTTTTTTTTTTTTTTTTTTTTTTGCAACACAAGAAAGTTTTGGGGGTGAAAAAATAGTCCAGTTAATGTCAAGCACAAGAAATCAGGAGCCAGAATTAGGTCCAAAAAGATATAAACTTATTTCATGCTACCACTAAACAAGAATCTGATCTCATAAGGGTGAAGGCTAATTGATGGTAGATATGGGTCAATGGAAGATAATGGGTCAAGAGAGGGCTGGATTTAGCTCTCTTGTGGGTGCAAAGGGACTCTAAACTGATGACGTGCTTGACTCCTCCCTCGGATTCAGCCTGGTCATCTGCAGATTAACAGAGTTGGAAGGAACCTTGTAAGTCATCTAGTCCAACCCCCCGGCCAAGCAGGAGACCCTACACCATTTCTGACAGATGGCAATCCAGTCTCTTTTTGAAAGCCTCCAATGATGAAGCTCTCACAACTTCTGAAGGCAACTTCTGTTCCATTGGTTGATGGTTCTCACGGTGAGAAATTTTCTCCTCGTTTCTAGGTTGAATCTCTGCTTGGTGAGTTTCCATCCATTATTCCTTGTTTGGCCTTCCGGTGCCTTGGAAAATAGCTTGACCCCCTTCCTCTCTGTGGCAGCCCCTCAAATATTGGAAGACTGCTATCATGTCTCCCCTGGTCCTTCTCTTCACTAGACTAGCCATGCCCAGTTCCTGCAACCGTTCATCCTATGTTTTAGCCTCCAGTCCCCTAATCATCCTGGTTGCTCTTCTCTGCACTCTTTCCAGAGTCTCAATGTCTTTTGTATAATATGTGACCAAAACTGGATGCAGTACTCTAGGTGTGGTCTTACTAGGGCTTTATAAAGTGGTATTAGTACCTCCCTTGATCTTGATTGTATCCCTCTGTTAATGCATTTTAGGATTGCATTGGCTTTTCATCTCTTATAGCAAAGTCTGTATTAGTGGAACAAGATAGGACATCAATGAAAGGTGGGGGGAGTTTAAGTAATCTTGGTCCCTTCCCATGGGTTAATTTAGGCACAATGAAAATGGCTTAGGAAAGCACACTGAACCTCTAATTAATGGAGTGGCAACTTCGTCTCTGGAACTGCATAAAACTTGCCGCATTGTGATCATCTTACATTCTTCAACTTTGGCTCCAGCTTTTCTCAGCTGCTTTTAAATGTCATTTATCCAACAAAATAAACTGCTTTGTTTCCCATTTGGGAACCAGTGATGCAGCCACAAATCGTTTGCCAGGTTAGACAAGCAGATCTCTTATGATGGATCACTGCGGGTCTTTTGACCCACCGAGGAAGCATTGTAATCATCTTTTCCCAATAGTAGTTTTCCTGGCACTTTTGCACTTCGCTGGTTATCAGCATCCACCTTGACGTTTCCAGAGAGATCTATCCTCTTAGTGTGACCTCAGCCCCAGGAGTGTTTTTGCAATCTGGGATTCCTAAAATCCAGGTTCCATCAAAGACACTGAGAAACAAAATGTGGATTACGGTAGCTAAGAGACAGATGACTTTAACTCAGTATTCTGGGAGTTGAAGTTCACACATCCTCAAGTCGTTAAGGTTGAGAAACACTGTTGTAACATGCCAGATTCCCAAGGGACAAACTTTAGGCAATATGAAGAACGGTTGCGGGAATTGAGATATCTAGTTTAATGAAAGAAGGACTAGGGGTGATATGATAGCAGTATTCCAATATTTAAAGGGCTGCTACAAAGAAGAGAAGGTCAACCTATCCCCTAAAAACCCAGAAGGCAGGACAAGAAGCAATGGATGCAAACCAGCCAAGGGGAGAAGCAACCTAGAACTAAGGAGAAATTTCTTGACAGTTAGAACAATTAATCAATGGAACAACTTGCCTCCAGAAGTTGTAAATAATAATAAGTTGAGCGACTGTGAAAAAAGAAATTGTGTGTTGTCCCGATTGTAATTGGAGCCCTTGGAGCAATACCCAAAGGGCTACCCCGCTATTTAGAAATTCTAAATTTGCCGGACTTGAACATTTTGACTCTACAAAAAACCACCTTACTCGGAACAGCTTACATCCTCCGACGATACCTTAACAGTTCCTAGGTCCTTGGTTAGGACTCGAGCTGCTGAGCTATTAACCAGCCTCAAAGGCTATGAATCTCACTAAAGATTAAATAATAATAATAATAATAATAACAACAACAACAACAACAACAACAACAACAACACCATTACCGCGTTGCTAAGATCATTCACTGGAAATTGTGCCAGAAGTTTGGATTTGAGTACAGCAAAAACCACTGGGAACATCAGATTGAGAAAGTTTTAGAGAATGAGAAACTCAAGATCTTGTGGGACTTCAGGATTCAGACTGACAGGCACTTGGTCCACAACACACCTGACATAACAATAGTTGAAAAGAAAAAAGTATGGTTCATTCACATTGCAATACCTGGTGATGCACGGATTGAAGATAAGCAGCAAGAAAAAAATCACAAAGTAGCAGCACTTGCAAATTGAAGTTGAGCAGACTGTGGAAAAAGAAATCGTGTGTTGTCCTGATTGTTAGAGCAATACGCAAAGGGCTACCCCGCTATTTAGAAATTCTAAATTTACCGGACTTGAACATTTTGATTCTACAAAAAACACCTTACTCGGAACAGCTTACATCCTCCGACGATACCTTAACAGTTCCTAGGTCCTTGGTTAGGGCTCGAGCTGCTGAGCTATTAACCAGCCTCAAAGGCTGTGAATCTCACTAAAGATTAACCAATAATAATAACAACAACTTTATTGTCATTGTAGGTGTATACACAGTATACCCATACAACAAAATTCACTTAACACCCAAAGACCAGATCCAACACACATAACAATCCCCAAACACCCACCCAGCACCCACCCACCACAAATTCCCCACCCCTAAACCACCCAAACATCCACACAACAGACCATGTAATGCTGTCCAACAGTTCACTGATGGTGGCCCTTGAGTTCATGGTTGAGTGCAATTAGAGCTCTGGGATAAAAACTATTCAGAAAACGCGTGGTCCGAGTTTTAATTGTTCTGTATCTTCTGCCAGAAGGCAACAGTCCAAAAAGATTGTAAGCAGGATGGGAAGAGTCTCTGAGAACGTTATGCAGCTTCCTCAAACAGCGAGATTTGAAGACAGAGAGATCTCAAAAATGTTCCAACACTGGAGGTTTTTAAGAAGAGATTGGATAATCATTTGTCTGAAATGGTATAAGGTGTCCTGCTTATAACTCTGTTATTCTGTCAGGGCAATCCTTAGATGGTAGAGGGCTAAAATTCCATTTAGCTCTCCCAAGATTTCAGATGGGAATCTTTTCAAGCCACCTTGCAGATGCCAAGAATTAAAACTGGGTTTATCTCTTGCATACAAAAATGACGCAATTCATTCTTCCTTCTCCCGCTGTCCCTTCCTTGGCAGCTAGCAGTAAAAAGTCATGCAGTTTTCTATATGACATCACCAGGTATAGTATGTTTTCCACCGTTGCTCCTTGGTTTTCCTTTCCCCTGAAAGCCCTTAGAGAACAGAATAGCAAGATAAATGTGAATATAAAAAATGCAGGATTCAAGCAATATAACGGTAGGAACATTATCTCTGGAAAACATTGGGATACATCCACTCTGTTTTTTTTCCACAAGGGGGCAGATTTCCAGGCTGATCCACAGTTGTTGTTTTTTTTCCCCCTCCTGGATTTTAATAGAAGTAACGGTACCAGAGAACAAGGTAGATTAAGTTTTAAACAGAGGAGCTGGTTCTGATTTTCACATCTTTTTCAATTGGACTATGATCATATCCTGTAAGGTAAAAGATAAAGGTTCCCCTTGCACATATGTGCTACTCGTTCCTGACTCTAGGGGGCGGTGCTCATCTCCGTTTCAAAGCCGAAGAGTCAGCGCTGTCCGAAGACGTCTCCGTGGTCATGTGGCCAGCATGACTCAATACCAAAGGTGCATGGAACGCTGTTCCTTTCCCACCAAAGGTGGTCCCTATTTTTCTCCTTGCATTTTTTATGTGCTTTCGAACTGCTAGGTTGGCAGAAGCTGGGACAAGTAATGGGAGCTCACACTGTTACGCAGCATTAGGGTTTCGAACCGCCGAACTGCCAACCTTTCGATCGACAAGCTCAGTGTCTTAGCCCCTGAGCCACCGCGTCCCTTTTTTACAGGATATGTACCTGTACATATCCTGTACTCTGTTAGCAAAATTGACTACATATTTCCTGAATTGATCAGGTGGCCCCAGTACATTTCAGAGTTGCATAGTTATTCCAAAAAGCGTTGCAGGCAAAAAAAGCTTTCTGGCTGTATACACTCGTGTGAGTTGGTGGGACAGTATATCCAGTGGTGGGATTCAAGTAATTTAACAACCGGTTCTCTGCCCTAATGATTTCTTCCAACAACCAGTTTGCCAAACTGCTCAGAAAGTTAACAACCGGTTCTCCCGAAGTGATGCGAACCGGCTGAATCCCAGCACTGAGTATATCCTGTAATCGGTTAAAAAGCAATATAGAAAAATTGCTGCTTTCTTGTCCAAGTTGAAAAAGAAACTGAAATTCTCTGCAGTGAAAGTGGCATACAAGCCAAGATCAGGGGAGGGCTTCAAAAATTTTAGCAAGGGGTCCTTTGCCCAGTGGCTGGGGGGGGGGGTGGCCATGGTGGGTGTGGCCTAGTCAGCCTCCTGCACCATGGGTAGGGTGGGGGGGCTTTTTGCCCTCCCTGGACTATGGAGGCTTTCCTCGAGCCTCCGGGAGGTTGAAAACAACCTCCCTAGGCTCCAGAGGCCCTCTGGAGGCCGTAAATGGATCTGTTTCCGACCTTCCCGAACTTCCGGTAGGTCTGTTTTTCATCCTCCCGGAGCCTCCGTGCGCGCCCTGCACTTACCTGCATCCAAAACAGGTTGATTGGGGACTCCTGGGAGGGGTGGAGTGGGTGAGGGTGGGGCCAGCCAGGAGTAGGATTTGGGGGTTCTTCAAACTGCACAGAATCTTAGCTAGAGATTCTCACGAACCCCCAGCACCCCACCCCTGGGCAAGATGTTAGTATTTGACTTGCCCCCAAAAGCATCAAGATCATGTCATCCAAATGTATTCTTATCAGGGTCCATGGTGAAACTCTTTTACATCCAAAATGTCGATTTTTGAAAAGAATCTTCCTTATTAAGAGTGCTTGTCAGGATTCCCAGTTTCTTTGCCCTGCGGCCAGAAAGGAAATCAATATTTCTGGCTGGAGTGAGCAACAGACCACATAACCCCATCCAGTTATTAAATGCTGAAATTTATTAGGCTGGGTTTATCAAAAGCACACCAGTTGATAGCAGGCAACATTTCCCAGGTACCGTTTTTAAATGCAATTTCACAGCATCAAGAATTGTAAAAAAAAAAAAAAAAATTGATAATAATAAATGTCCAAGCACACACACTTGAAAAAAAATAGACAGAAGGTGGGTATAGTTGCTGTAGAAGATGGCACATTTTCTCTTCATATTCATTTGAAGTCAGACTCAAGAGCTGTAGCTGTTTGTCTAGGCTTAGTCCTAAAACCTACATCCAATGTGGATTTGTGTTTTTGGTTTTGTAAAATAATTTTGCAACATTTTCTCTATGTGACCGCTAGAAGGCACTATATGACCATTTTCCTTCTGTTGGAATACTACTGATATTATATAGGAGACCTAACATGTGAAGCTACCTATGCCTGATCACATAGAGCAGTGTTTCTCAACCTTGGAAGCTTGAAGATGGGTGGACTTCAACTCCCAGAATCCCTTAGCCAGCTGGGGGAGCCAGCTGGGGGATCCCCCAGCCAGCAGGGATTCTGGCTGGCTGGGGGATTCTGGGAGTTGAAGTCCACCCATCTTCAAGCTTCCAAGGTTGAGAAACACTGACATAGAGGGAGGGAGGGAAGGAGGGAGGGAGAAAGAGAGGGAGGAAGAGAGGGAGGGAGGGAGAGACATATCATGGAACATGCCCATTGTAAAGTTATGTTTGGCAATCAGAGATATGCTCTACATCAACTTTATATTTTATTTTTATTTTCAGTTTCATTTAATTTGTTTCCTTTTTTAAAAAAAAATAAATAATTTTATTCATAAACATTTTTGAATACAGTGTAATGTTAGGATGTACCATTTACAAGAAGAAGAAAAAAAAGACCAGATAAAAAATAGTAATAAATATTAACACATGAACTATTGACAGTAATAATACCCTGTTCCCCCAAAATAAGACATCCCCTGATAATAAGCCCAATCGGGCTTTTGAGCGCATGGCAATAAGGCCAAGCGCTTATTACAGGGTTCAAAAAAATATAAGGCAGGGTCTTATTTTCGGGGAAACACGGTAATATAATAACACATGTGCTGAGAATAATAGTAATAATATAACTAAATAATTATAACTAAGTATCCTTTTATATTGGCTCATTTACATTTTTGTTAATTTCATTTCAGTTTCATTTAATTTTAAGCACCTGTAATGTTTTTGCTTTGCTTTGCAAAGATAACATATGCTTCTTTGTGTTTTGTTCCCTTTGTTTTTTTTTCTTTTTCTATGGTATTTTAAAAGTAATAAACATAAATAATTAGCATTATAATGCCAATAAGAGCATGACTGTTTCCAGCAGTATCTTAGCCAGATTTGCAAAATTCACTGGGCTAGCAGAAATAAGGTAGGTGTTTTGGGATTCTGCTTCAGTAGAAACCTACCATTATCTTAACATGTTGTGATTCAGCTCATCACCTGAGGCCACAACATGATTTAGTGTGTTGTGCAAAGCCAGCTACTTACTTAAAAGACCACACTTTTTGGAAGACAATTACAGTAGTGGCCAAAATTGTGGAAACCTTTTGGGAAAAGTGTATTTTCTAAAACTAGCTAATAACACCACTTTTTTTTTTTTTGGAGTAGTATCCTAACTGTATATATCAATGGAAAGATAATTGAATCAAGAATGCAATGCAATAACTTTTATGAAGGATTTGCTCTTAGAATAGCAGTTACAGTATAAAGAAGAAAAGTGAAACACGTAGAAAAAACGAGATATACAAAAATTATCACCATGTCAGTTAATATTTAGCTGAGTAACCTTTAGCATGAATTACGGCCTTACAACGTCTTCTCATGGAGTGAACCAAGTCTTTGAGTTCTGCAGCTGTTCTAACGTGGCTCAGTGGCTAAGATGCTGAGCTTGTTGATTGAAAGGTCGGCAGTTCAGCGGTTCGAATCCCTAGTGCCGTGTAAAGGGGTGAGCTCCCGTTACTTGTCCCAGCTTCTGCCAACCTAGCAGTTCGAAAGCACGTAAAAAATGCAAGTAGAAAAATAGGGACCACCTTTGGTGGGAAGGTAACAGCGTTCCATGCACCCTTGGCATTTAGTCATGCCGGCCACATGACCACAGAGATGTCTTTGGACAGCGCTGGCTCTTCAGCTTTGAAACAGAGATGAGCACCTCCCCCTAGAGTTGGGAACGACTAGCACATATGTGCGAGGGGAACCTTTACCTTTAAAGGGTAAATCATTTTATCTACATTTTGTTTTAATTAACCAGAAAGACAAACAAAATGAAACCTAGTTTTCTGTCCTAATCCAACCTATGAAGTTTTGTCAAGACCACTCCATGGGATATCCTTGAAGGTTTAGATTATGTATTGCTAATCTAGAGGGCTTAAGGTCATGGAGCACAAACTCTGGCCTACTATTTTTCTACTTTCTCTCTCTTTCTGATGAATTTTATTCTAGATCAGTTGTGGGTTTCAAAAATTTTTACTACCGGTTCTGTAGGTGTGGCTTGGTGGGCGTGGCATGGCTTGGTGGGTGTGGCAGGGGAAGAATACTGTAAAATGTCCATTCCCACCCCAATCCAGGGGAAGGTTACTGCAAAATCTGAATTTCTGCCTGATCAGCTGGGACTCAGGAGGCAGAGAATAGATGGGGGCGAGGCCAGTCAGAATTTTTAGTACTGGTTCTCTGAACTGCTCAAAATTTCTGCTACCAGTTCTCCAGAACTGGTCAGAACCTGCTGAAACCCACCTCTGTTCTAGATGGTTCCCCTCCCCCCAAAAATTGCTTCCCTCCCCTTACTTAGGTTTCTCCTAGCTTTCCATTTTGCAGTCCCATCAGTAGAAGACATGGGCAGCCCTTCCATCTGGTCTGTGACAATTGGCCATGGCCAACTCACCAGGGCCATCCAGCCACAAGACAACTTGCTGTGGGACAAGAGTTACACTAATATTGAAGAAATGGAACAGAATCATTCAAGAGAGGATGCAAAAGGAGGGACAGAATGAAATGTGAATGGCAAAAATTAAAATAATTTTTATTTATTTTAAATAATTAAATAGAACTATTAAATTGTCCCAAGGCAAGTTGGCCATGGTGAGTTTGGCTGGGGTGAGGTGTCCCATTCCCCCTTCCATCTTTCCCACCTAGGTGTGTAGAAAGAGAGTGTTGGAAGAAACATCCCTCTAGGTTCTGCTCCAAGTGGGGAAAAAGACACTGGAGACATGGAGACTGCTTGGAAAGATGGTTTAATGGTGGACAGGATCACATGGCTTGAGTTCCTGAACAGAAAAGGGGGCAGATACAGTAAATCCTTGGGTTTTTATGCTCTCTCTGGCTCTGCATTTCTTGGGGGCCTGAAAGAGTATCCTGATTGGTTGTCAGACTCCCAGGGGGTGGGGGCTTTGCTTCCCAGGTTAGATGTGGTGAGTTTCTGCTGCTATTGTGTAGAGGGCTAATCCTATCTTTGTTGGATCTTTGGCAATTCCTACTATGGCTCTGCCTGAAGGAGGCAGATCTTTGTTATGTAGAATAGACTGGCCCAGGCCTTAATGGCCCATTGACAAAGGGTGGGGGGGCAGGAAGGTGGGAGCTGCTTTGTCTGTAAAATATGCTTCTCCATTTCTCATCCAGGGAAATATAATATTCTGCCTTTTTCATATTTCCTAAAATATTTCACTCTTTCAGGAAAGGGGTGGGTGCTAACTTCCTACAAGAGAAAGATAGACAACGGTATGGGGAAATTTGAAAGAACTATAAGAGGAAGGTACAGTCAGCTAAGTTTGGTCCAGTTGCTGTGATTCAACCTTTGGCCTGGATGATGGAGTCTTCATTGACGTGTCAGCTAAGAGCCTCTGCAAATTCCAAAAGCAATTGCAAAAATAAATTTGTTGCTGGAAGCACTCCAGTGAAGAAAACCCAAGCCACCCGCCGGCTAAATATCATACTTTACTCTTTTTCTATGGATTCTCAGTGGTTGTTGTTTTCAAAATGCCTGAAATACGGCTCTTAAAATAGCCTCATTATTTTTAAACATGGTAGCGTAAATTGCAGCATTTTTTTTAAAAAAAAAATCATGTCCGTGCTGTCGCCCAGCACATGTTTTATCATTTCCCCTTCTCTTGTGCACTGGTGTAAAAGAAAACTTGCCTACGGTGGAAGAAATAACAGAATGACAGAATTGGAAGGGCTCTTGGAGCTCTTCTAGTCCAATCCCCTGCTCAAGCAGCAAACCCTGTACTATTTCAGACAAACGGTTGTCCAATCTCTTCTTCGCCAACTAGTGCTCTCCTATGTGCTGCTTGTCAGAGTATGAATATTCATGGACTGGAATAGATCAGCCAATGGGGTTTGAATGGAGACATGGTAACAAGGTCAGCCAATGAGGCTTATTTAGAAACAGAAACTTAAGTCTGGGCGTGGCTTATGCAACTGAATCTGTGCAGAGAAATCGAAACTGAAACCAGTGAGTGTGAACTTGTCTGCTGATCTGCTCTGCTGAAATGAAACTAACTGTTCTCTCCTGCCTTGTATTCTGCCTGTAACTTCTACCACGAAGAAGAATCTATATTGGTATTGTAAAACTTACTTCATCTGTTATTATGAATGTAAAGAAGGTAATGAATCCAGCTGAATCAGCTTACCTGTGTGTGCTTCTGGATTTGATTTATGCAAGAAACTCTGACACTGATTGATGTCCTTGTCTACCCAAGTAAACGACTCTCATCTCTTTGTTTTTTGCAGGCAAGCTGGACATCACCCCTGATGACCCTCGGTGGATTGGCGCATGGTGGGCTGGCTTCTTGCTTTGCGGTGCCTTACTTTTCTTCTCGTCTCTCCCGATGTTTGGATTCCCACAGTCCCTGACCCACCAGCCGGAGCACATAGCCGAGGTAGAGGAAGCCATGTTGCCAGAAGGGGACTATGAAAGGCCAAAGCCAAGCAATGGGATTCTCCCACCGCACTCCATGGAAGCCAACGATGATCCATCTTGCTTCCAGCAGCTGAGAGGTGAAGCACTTCCTTCATAGCCCAGGTGGCTTCTGTGGGAGCCAACAGGTTAATGGCTAGCTCAGGGGTCGGCAACTTTAAACACTCAAAGAGCCATTTGGACCCATTTCCCACAGAAAAGAAAACACCGGGAGCCACAAAGGTCCTAACTGGAAGCCCCCCATTCAATTCTGCAGCTGACCGGAAGTCCAGTTTCCCCAGCATAGAGTCTCCTCCTAGCATGGCATCCTTTTTCCTCTATCTGTCCTAACTGAAAGCCCTATCAATTGTGGAGCTGATCGGAAAACCCGCCCCTTGCCATAGAGTCTCCTCCTGGTGCTTCTCCTGGTGCGCCACACCAACCGGAAGGTCCTCTCAAAATTGTGGCACCGACCAGTGTCAGGGAGCCACAACAGAGGGACGAAAGAGCCACATGCAGCTCCAGGGACACAGGTTGCTGACCCCTGGACTAGCTAGATTCATTACCTGATGAAGATCTCAGATTGCCTTGCACATCTTAACTTCTTTCCCTCAATAGAATAGAATAGAATTCTTTATAGAATAGAATTCTTTATTGGCCAAGTGTGATTGGACACACAAGGAATTTGTCTTTGGTGCAAAGGCTCTCAGTGTACATAAAAAGACAAGATACATTCATCAAGAATCATGATACAACACTTAGTGATAGTCATAGGTTACTAATCATACTAGGAAACAATAAAAACAATATAGGTTGTAAAGATACAAGCAACATGGATATAGCCATTAGTGGGAAGAGATAGGTAATAGGAAGGATGAGAAGAATAATAGTAATACAGTTCTTAGTAAATAGTTTGACAGTGTTTTGGGAATTAGTTGTTTAGCAGAGTGATGGCATTCGGGGAAAAACTGTCCTTGTGTCTAGTTGTTCTGGTGTGCAGTGCCTTATAGCGTCATTTTGAGGCTAAAAGTTGAAACAGTTTATGTCCAGGGTGCGAAGGGTCTGTAGATATTTTCCCAGTCCTCTTTTTGACTCGTGCAGTATACAGGTCCTCCATGGAAGGCAGGTTGGGAGCCATTGTTTTTTCTGCAGTTCTAGTTATCCTCTGAAGTCTGTGTCTGTCTTGTTGGGTTGCAGAGCCAAACCAGACAGTTATGGAGGTACAGATGACAGACTCAATAGTTCCTCTGTAGAACTGAATCAGCAGCTCCTTGGGCAGTTGGCGCTTCCTGAGTTGGCACCAGGGTGGATAAAAATCAATGATTTTTTTAAAAAAATCAAAAAAAATCAATTTTTTTTATTTAAATTGGATTTTTTTTATTTAAATCAGATTTTTTTGATTTTTATCAAATTTATTTTAATAAGAAATTTTTGGGGTAAAAATCTATCTTAAGATAGTTTTCTATTTAAGATACATAAATAATTTAGTTTATTCAGCATGAAATGGAGCTTAGTTATGTAGCATGAGGCTGTATATTCTGCAACACTGGGACTATCGGTGAGTCAACAGTGGGTCAAAGGAGGATTGTAAGAGGTGGTAGTGTAGGAGGGTTTCTCCTAAAATCAAATAGTGATTCTACCAACGGTTTGATTGAAATAAGTGTATGTATGTATGTATGCATATTTTTCTATCGAGGCACCTGGTCTACCCCAACATGTGGGAGGGAGCATACTGCATCCCTTTCAGCTCCAATCCAGGAGCCCTCAAGCAGTCGCAGTCACAACACACCATTTTATACCAAATTTATATTTCGCTGATAAAGAAATAAAGGGAGACTAGTATAGATCTCTTTCAAGCTATTTAGCTCTCATCGAATCCAAGTAAGGGTATGGCTAATCCCGAGTTAATCCCGAACACTAAAAGAACAACTGAATTAACACTTGATCTGGTTCACCTTCTTGGATGACCTTGGCTTGACCCAGCAAGCAGGTTTT
Source organism: Pituophis catenifer annectens (assembly GCF_029215685.1). Classification (NCBI taxonomy): domain Eukaryota; kingdom Metazoa; phylum Chordata; class Lepidosauria; order Squamata; family Colubridae; genus Pituophis; species Pituophis catenifer. The sequence goes on from NW_027256894.1 coordinate 8,404,570, forward strand.
CCATTCGTTCTCATGGCAACCTTTGATCCCCCTGCAAGCAGAACATTTGTTTCTAGGATCAAACAGTCTGTTGCTCTCGTCCAGCGATGGGTGTGCATTACCACGCCACTTTAAAGGTCACTGTGACAAAATCATGGTTTATCTGGAGTCAGATGAACCTCTTTTTAGAACCAGTCACAGAGATGATTTTTTTCATCTGAGCCACAGGTGTTATGAACTACAGGGAGTCCTTGATTTACAACCGTTCGTTTAGTGACTGTTTGAAATGACTATGGCATGAAAAAAGTGACTTCTGGTTGCTTTTCACACTTATGACCGTTGCGGCATTCCCAGTTTTGTGCTATGGACCCAGTAATCAAAATCAAACTTAAATATCCATGCAATGCATTCAGCGATCACTAGATGGGCCTGCGTACCTCTTAATAGTCCAGATAAATTAGATTGGCAGTGGGATATAGAACACAGATCATAGATAGCTCTTGTAGCTTTCAGTGAATATGGTTCAAATCCAACAAAGGATAAATCCAACAAACAAAACTGCTGTCAGGGTTCCGACTGATGCCCTATTTAAATCATGAGCCTCGAGCCAAGCTTCAAAAGAAATCCAGTTATTTATTAGGAGCTTCATGTTGGCACGTTCCTAAGTGAAGCCAATTCTGACCCCATGTAATTTACAACCCAAACGTGACCCTGTTTCCCCCCCCCCTCCCCTCAGGGTGTGTCATCAGTCACATTCACCAACGGAGCAATTTCGCGGGTTGTAGAGATCACTCCCCTTCGCTCGCTGTGGGTAACCCTGGGAGACAGCCTTGAGAAAGATATGTCTGGAATGTGCTTTTGTTTTTGGCTGCCGTGCTGCTTCGCCATTTTCCCATCCCCCTTGCCTATGGCAACTTGAGAGCAGGCCAGGGATGCTTTGCGAGTTGACAACTAATGTACAAGAAGTAGAGAGAGATGTTGTTTTTCTAGAGCTGGGACTTAAAAATTGTGGGCAGAAAATATATATATATATTTCTTTAAGAGAAGGAGACACTTTGATAATTTTTTTTTCCCAAAGGTGGAACTTGTTTTCCAAAGGTGGTGGAAGCACCAATATTTTTTTTAAAAAGGCTCCAGGGATAGAAAGATGGATAGCAAAGACTGTCTTTGGGTGGATGGATGAAAAGAGGACTTTGCCATGAAGGAGAGGATACACGCACAAACACACATACACACACAAGCACACTGCTACCTCTTTCTGTCCACCTTATAATTGACAAGTGGAAGGACATTGTCTTCTGCCCAGGAGGATTTCCTCAATATTCTCTTCTCCTTTGAAAGGCATTTCCAAAAAAAAAATTCCCCTTTCTTTAAGAAATAAGAACTAGCAAGGGGGAAAAAAAGCACGTGAATTTCTGTGCCCAGCATTAAATCAGGCAACTCGGCCACTGAGCTTTGTAAACTGTGGTTTGTGGCTGTCAGGAATGTAGCCATCTCAAAACTGAGGAGCGCCTAAAATGATTATATGCACAGAAATGGAAAGATTCAACCAGGGGTGGGCTTCAAAAATTTTAGCAAGGGGTTCTCTGCCCAGTTGCTGGGTGGGCATGGCCAGAGTCGACGTGGCCTAGTCGGCCTCCTGCACCCCAGCGGGGGAGGTGGGTGTTTTTGCCCTCCCCAGACTCCTGAGGCTTTCCTTGAGTCTCCGGGAGGGCAAAAATGGCCTCCCCAGGCTACGGAGGCCCTCTGGAGGCCCTTCCTGAACTTCTGGTAGGCCCGTTTTTCATCCTTCCCAAGACTCCATGCATGCCCTGCACTTACCTGCATCCAAAACAGGCCACGTGGGGACTTCTGGGATGGGAGGGGCTGGGTGGGCAGGGCCAGCCAGGCGTGAGATTCGAGGGTTCTCCAAACTGCACAGAATCTTAGCTAGAGGTTCTCCCGAACCCCTACGAACCCCCAGCAGCTCACCCCTGGATTCAACACTATCCACTATGGAGGACTGGTGAAGTACAGATTTTGTTGAAATGGATGAATTTACTTCTTTGATTGGGGGTGGGGGAGACTAATTTATTGGTGATTAAAAAGCTCCTGTGGCCATTTATGTAAAAATGAAAAAAAAAATGACTGTTTTGATGATTAAATAGGATAGATTACAGAAAAAAAAAAGACGACTATGGAGTAACTTTAGAGAGAAAGAGGTTAAATATATTTATATTTATAAGTGCTGTGGAGATCAGAAGTCACTTTTTTATACCTTTTTTCTTTCTTTTCGAGTTTTTTTTTTTTTTGCTCCGATCTCTTTTTTTCTTTTTCTTTTACTTTATATTAGTTGGCATTAGTTTTCATTTCTTATTTAAAACTTTTAACAAAAAAAACCCCTGAGGAGTGTAAAGACATCACGCTCCGTCCTTGAGAACATCTCCAGAAGTTGTCTTACTTCTTAAATGTCCTTCGAATTTCAAAGGAAAATTCTCTTTTATACTCTTCAATGAGAAATAGCAAAAAAAAAAAAAAAATCTTTGTGTTGATTTTTTCCCCCTTCCTGCTGTTGTTAAATTGATCTAAATTGGTTAGTTATTTTAAAGATGGATTGTTTTTATACTCTCTTGAACTGTCCTTCAACTGCTATGAATATCTTTTAAAAAGGAATTGGGGTAGAAATCAGTGGTGGGTTTCTACCATTTCTACCGGTTCACCCCGGATTGGGCAAATGGGTAGTGATGGAGGCGGGAGGCTCCGCCCACCTGCCCGGACATCATCACGGATGCTCTGCGCCAGTGGTGGGTTGCTCCTGGTTCGCACCGGTTCGCAAGAACCGGTAGTAAAATTTATAGTAGTTCGGAGAACCAGTAATAACATTGGCTGGCCACACCCCCGAACTGGTCCCCGGCCCGGTCACCACTTGCTTACCCCACCCACCTCATCAGAGGCTTTTTTTTTTAACCTTTAAAAGCATTTTTTCTACAACCTTGCAGAAAAGGTTTGCAGAAAAAAATGCCTTTAAAAGCCTCTGACGTTCAGGCAACTCAGCTGAGATCGCCATTTTTTTTTCTACAACCTCTTCGACTAAAGAGATTGTGTAGAAAAAATGCTTTTAAAAGTCTCTGACGATCCCAGCTGAGTTTCCTGATCGTCAGAGGCTTTTAAAAGCATTTTTTTCTGCAACCTCTTAAGGTTGTAGAAAAAATGCTTTAAAAAGTAAAAAAAAAAAAAGTTGGCCACGCCCACCCAGTCACATTACCCCCCACCAAGCCACTCCCACAAAATAAGCCACGCCCACAGAACCGTTAATAAAAAAATTTAGAACCCGCCCCTGCTCTGCGCATGCATAGTTCCGAACCGGTAGCGAAGGTAAGAGGACCTCCCCACTACTGGTAGAAATATTCCAACAACTAACAACAACAAAAGAGGAATATTTCAACCAATAACCAATATATGGAAATCAATAAATGCTCCAGTAGTAAATTTAGGAGAATATGGATGGAGATGCCACATCCAAGCTGCCATTTGGCGGTTTTAATTGTGGAATCCTGGGTGCTCTCTGAATTTGGTTGTTTTCTTGTAGATGTTTCATTATCCAAGCCAGGTAACATCATCTGTGCTAGTAAGGAAACAGGGTTTTTTTTTTAATCATTTTATATATTATTGGCTTGCTCTCTCAGTGTTGGTGGGAATGGACTCCTTGATTGGGCTGTTGTTTTAGTTGCGATTGGCAAGTGGGGTCGTATTCTTTCACTAAACCTTCTGATCCAGTTTAGGAATGAAAAATTCTAGCTTGTAAGTGCTTGTTTTAAATTATAATGTTCAGTGGAAACTTGCTTCACTGAATTTTCTTGCTTTTGGTTCTGTTTCCACCATGGATTTCACCCCTGATGACCTTCAGTAGGTTGGAAATAGACGAGAGATACCCATGGCTTAAACCAGAGGTCTTCAAACTTGGCAGCTTTAAGACTTGTGGACTTCAACTCGCAGAATTCTCCAGCCAGCATAGCTGGCTTGTTGAAGTCCACAAGTCTTAAAGCTGCCAAGTTTGAAGACCTCTGGCTTAAACTCATGTCGTCAGAGTTTCATCTGGTAGATCCTTCTAGCTGGACCAGCTGTGGTGTATCCAATTCTTCTCACCACAGCTAGAATCATCCCATGGAATTTTCTCCCTGTCCACATGGGTTGTGTTGATAGATGATCTGGAGAAAACCCCAAAGATGCACCGTCAAAGAAATTAAAACAGGGCATGGTAGAGATAAACCTCATTGTGAAATCATCCCTCCGTTCTTCTCTCTTCCTCCTTCCAGTGATCCCAAAGGTAACTAAGCACCTGCTGTCCAATCCGGTGTTCACCTGCATTATTCTCGCGGCTTGCATGGAAATCGCGGTGGTGGCAGGTTTTGCAGCCTTTCTTGGCAAGTACCTAGAACAGCAGTTCAATCTCACAACGTCGTCAGCCAACCAGTTGTTAGGTGAGTTATTAGCCAGAAGAGCTCAACCCTTTCCCTCCCCCACCCTGCCCCCTGTCAAAGATAGAGCCTAAGGGTCAACATCCATCTTGAGAATCCAAATTAAAGTCCAGGATCATTCTGTTTCCAAAATTCCTTACTGTTTATTGAATACACTACATTAGTAATGTCGAAGCAAAACTAACTCTGAAGTTCCCAAACCTTAGTCCATAGAATAAAACAACACTTTCCCAAGCCATTAGTGCTTAGACTTATATACCGCTTCATAGTGCTTTACAGCCCTCTCTAAGCGGTTTACAGAGTCAGCCTCTTGCCCCCAACAACCTGGGTCCTCATTTTACCCACCTCAGAAGGATGGAAGGCTGAGTCAACCTTGAGCCTGTTGAGATTCGAACTGCCAAATTGCAGGCATCCGGCAGTCAGCAGAAGTAGCCTGCAGTACTACACTCTAACCACTGTGCCACCACAGTACTGCACTCTAACCCCCAACCTCTCATGTAGCCCGTGTAAAAAATGTTCTCATAGTTATGGGAACCGTCTGCTTCAACTCCACACCTGTTGTGATGTCCTTGAACAGATTCCAGGTTTCCGCGGAATCTTCAGCAGAATCGTGGAAGTTTCTCTTCTCCATCTAACCCATTCGAAAACAACCGCCTCTTACTCTAATGACAAGCTGAAACGAAGAGGCATGTAGCTGCCAAAGTTTCCATCTTTGACACTAAGAACCAGAAAAGTGTCTCGAGCTGGGATCAGGCTAAAAACTCAAAATCCAACCCTTTCCGTTCCTTTTACAGGCATGACGGCTATTCCCTGTGCATGTTTGGGCATCTTCCTAGGAGGACTCTTGGTGAAGAAGCTGAGCCTTTCTGCCCTGGGTGCCATTCAGATGGCCATGTTGGTCAGCCTGGTGTCCACGGCTTGCTACGTTTCTTTCCTTTTCCTGGGCTGCGATACGGGACCTGTGGCTGGCATTACTGTTCCCTATGGAAACAAGTAAGTAAGAGAGAGAAAGGTTCCCCCCCCCCCCCCCGTTCATGGCGATTTCTTTTTTTGCACCCCACCCTTAGAGAAGACCGCAGAATGGTTGGAAGGGACTTAAGAGATCACAAAGTCCAACCCCCTTCACAGGGCTCACATTCCTTGATAGATGACTAACCTTTGGTGGATAATTGCGGGATTTAGCAGGCATCATTAGATCCGGCAGAGAAAGCTGTGAAGGCATCTGCAAACAGGCAGAGGGAAAACGGGAATAGGAATAGTCATGAAAAGATGGTTTGTTAAAGGTAGTTTGTTTCAAACTCGGAGCCAGTTCAAGTTGTTCTTTAACAACTCGATGGATTCATGGCTTGTCTGTTCTTTGCAACATGTAAGGGCTGTAACCAGCATTAGGACACCCCTATCCTGTGGGATAGCCTGGATTGACAGATAGTGACAGGCACAAAGTCACCCTCAGACTTTCCAGAACTTCACAGTTCTAGTCCATCAGTTGCTGAGGGACATCAGTGAGTAAGGAGAGTTGCTTTATGTCCTGGTGAGTTTCCCAGAAATGTTGGCCACAGGGAGAAGTCAGCAGCTCCTGGAAGGTATTCAGCTTCCTAAGGCCTCAACCAGACCCCAGCAGTGTCGTGAATGTCCCCTAGCCTGCCTTTTCTTTCTTTCTTTTTTTTCTTTCTTTTTTCTTTCTTTCTTTCTTTCTTTCTTTCTTTCTTTCTTTCTTTCTTTCTTTCTTTCTTTCTTTCTTTCTTTCTTTTTCTTTCTTTCTTTCTTTCTTTCTTTCTCTTTCTTTCTTTCTTTCTTTCTTTCTTTCACTCTCTCTCTCTTTTTCTTTCTTTCTTTCTCTCTCTCTCTACCTTCCTTCCTTCCTATCCTCTCTTCCTCCCTCCCTCCCTCCCTACATCCCTCCCTCCCTTCTTTCTTTCTTTTCTTTCTTTCTTCCTTCCTTTCTCTCTCTCCCTTCCATCCTTCCTTCCTTCCTTCCTATCCTCTCTTCCTCCCTCCCTCCATCCCTCCCTCCCTTCTTTCTTTCTTTTCTTCCTTCCTTCCTTCCTTTCTCTCTCTCTTCCTTCCATCCTTCCTTACCTACCTCCTTCCTTCCTTCCTTCCTTCCTTCCTTCCTTCCTTCCTATCCTGCCTCCCTCCCTCCTTTCCTTCCTTCCTTCCTTCCTTCCTTCCTTCCTTCCTTCCTTCCTTCCTTCCTTCCTTCCTTCCTTCTTCTCTTGATTCCCAGATGACTCTGGGCCCTTTACAACTAAAAAGGTTTTCCTACCTGTTGATTGACCCCTCGCCCTTATCCACCCACCCACCCACTCACCCTTCCTTCCTTTTTTTTCTTTTCTTTTCTAGGTCAACCATCTCCAGCTTGGCCCCCTATTCTGCCTGCAATAGCAACTGTAAATGTCAAATGGATTCCTTCACTCCAGTTTGCGGGACCGATGGGATCACATACTTATCTGCCTGTTTTGCTGGTTGCACCAACATGGTAATCCCTTATTTCTTCCCTTCTCCAATCTATTTCAGCCAACTGTTCTCTCTCTCTCTCTCTCTCTTTGTGTGTGTATTTGTATATGTATGCTTATTTTCTTGTGGCCCTATCTGAAGCTGCAGAATATGTGGACTAATTTGGTCCTTAGTTGTCCCCATGTCTTCCCACACACCAAAAAAAAAGCCTGTTAAAGGGATGTGGTGTGTATTTTAAGGCTCTGCGAGATTTAAGTCTCTTATTTTGCTTCTTAAACCACCCACCTCCAAAATAGAGAAGGGTCTGAAATGTCATTTTGCCCATGATGGGGAAGCTTTGTGGCTCACAGCAAACCTAAGGTTCTAAGTTGCCCAATCTCAGGTTACATTTGTGTTACATTTAAATTTTTAAGAGCCGTGGTGGCGCAGTGGTTAGAACGCAGTACTTCAGGCTACTTCTGCTGACTGCCAGCTGCCTGCAATTTGGCAGTTCGAATCTCATCAGGCTGAAGGTTGACTCAGCCTTCCATCCTCCTGAGGTGGGTAAAATGGGGACCCAGATTGTTGGGGGCAATAGGCTGTCTCTGTAAACTGCTTAGAGAGGGCTGTAAAAGCACGATAAAGCGGTATATAAGTCTTAAGTGCTATTGCTATTTATTCCTTTTATAAAACACCTCAATCCCTGAAGCAACGTTCGGTCAGGTGCATAGCACTAAACAATTAAACAGAGGGGGATTGGAAATAAGAGTTGCTTGTTTCAAAGTGATCCTACAGAATTTCTTGCGTAGTTGATCATGCAATGACTATTCCCTGCCTCACATAATGGAGATACCTGGATTGTTACTATCCAAATCAATTCTAGAGTCGATAAAAAGTAATATAGAAAATGAATGAATGAATGAATATTGGATGCACTTATAGATGATGGTGATGATGCAAACATCAATACACTTTTGGTAAATTTTATTGAAATTATCATAGTGTAAAGTACAAATGAAAGTAAAGATAATAGGGAAATGGGAAAGGATAAGAAAGAGAAAGAAATGTAGGATAAAGGAGGAAAGAAAAAAAAAGCCCTGACTTCCATCATTTCTCAGTGCAGTAAAATACAGAATAAAATTATAGCCTCAATTTTTTTACTTTTACATACAGTAGTGGCCAAAATTGTGGAAACCTTTTGGGAAAAGTGTATTTTCTAAAACAAGCTCATAACACCACTTTTTTTGGGAGTAGTTCTCTAAAATTATATATCAATGGAAAAATAATTTAATCAAGAATGTAATGCAATAACTTTTATGAAGGATTTGCTCTTAGAATAGCAGTTACAGTATAAAGAAGAAAAGTGAAGCACGTAGAAAAAACAAGATATACAAAAATGATCACCATACAAAAAATGTGATATACAAAAATGATCACCATGTCAGTCAATACTTAGTGGGGTAACCTTTAGCATGAATGACGGCCTTACAACGTCTTCCCATGGAGTGAACCAACTCTTTTAATTCTGCAGCTGTTATAATGTGAAACCAAGATTAAATGATTGCTTCTATTAACTGGGTTTTATTGCTGGGTCGCTTCTGACTAACAAGTTTCTTCAGTCGGCTCCATAGATTTTTAATTGGGTTAAGGTCTGGGCTATTCCCAGGCCATTCCAGCAGTGGAATAGGATTATCTTGAAACTCCAAAAAAGTGGTGTTATTAGCCATCAAACCTCAAAAATACACTTTCCCCAAAAGGTTTCCACAATTTTGGCCACTATTGTACATAGTAATTACTAGCCATCTCTATAATGGTCAGCAAAATGCAAACTCAGGAGCTTTTTTTTTTTTCTTTCTGTGCACATACCCAATTTTGTGCTTAAAATATTGGCTTCTGTGAATAAATTAACAGGTATAGTATTAAAACTATATTTTGTAGTATTCTGCCTTTCTAATAACATTTCCCCAATGGATAACAAGATATAAAATATTGAATATGGTTGTCAGTTTCCCTGATTGGGCATAAGTTAATACAGCGTTTTTATGGATAATTTATTCTGTTTCTGTTAGCTATGAGAGGAGCAAAGACTGCCATACTGAATAATTCAGGTATGGAGGTGAAAAAAATCTCAGAAGGGACCTTTCCTAGCTTCTTGGACTTTAAAATCCTTTCAGTCTTGTAAGATTCTCTTACGATAACCTTACAATAAAGTAGAATTAGTTCATCTAGGTCTGCTTCCTATTTGGGCTACCTCACAAGGCTGACCCAAGGTAGCTGCATTGTCATAGGAACTGTTGAATGCTCCTCTCAATGCTATAATCAAAAGCATTTTTAAGATTTTGACAGTCTTCATTAACAAGGGGTTAAAACATATAAAGAACAGTTGCTGGAATTGGGTATGTCTTGTTTAATGAAAAGAAGGAGTAGGGGTGACATGATAGCAGTGTTCTGATATCTCAGGGGTTGCCACAAAGAGGAGGGAGTCAAGGTGTTCTCCAAAGCACCTAAGGGCAGGACAAGAAGCAATGGATGGAAATTAATCAAGGAAAGAAGCAACCTAGAACTAAGGAGAAAATTCCTGACAGTTAGAACAATTAGAGTTGTTATTGTTAGTTGCAAAGTTGTGTCCAACCCATCACGACCCCATGGACAACGTTCCTCCAGGCCTTCCTGTCCTCTACCATCCTCTGGAGTCCATTTAAGCTCACACCAACTGCTTCAGTGACTCCATCCAACCACCTCGTTCTCTGCCGTCCCCTTCTTCTTTTGCCCTCAATCGTTCCCAGCATTAGGCTCTTCTCCAGGGAGTCCTTCCTTCTCATTAGGTGGCCAAAGGATTTGAGTTTTATCTTCAGGATCTGGCCTTCTAAAGAGCAGTCAGTCAGGGTTGATCTCCTCTAGGACTGACCGGTTTGATCACCTTGCAGTCCAAGGGACTCGCAGGATTAGTTTAATGGCTTGCAATTAGTGTAATGGCTTGCAATTAATCAGCGATACAATTTACCTGCAGAAATTGTGAATGCTCCAACACTGGAAGTTTTTAAGAAGAAATTGGACAACCATTTGTTTGAAATGGTATAGGGCCATGATGGAGAACCTATCTACTCTACTCTACTCTACTCTACTCTACTCTACTCTACTCTACTCTACTCTACTCTACTCTACTCTACTCTACCCTTCCCTTCCCCATTCTTCTATTCTATTCTATTCTATTCTATTCTATTCTATTCTATTCTATTCTATTCTATTCTATTCTATTCTATTCTATTCTATTCTATTCTATTCTATTCTATATTACCCTACCCTACCCTACTCTACTCTATATAGGACATTGAAATTCTAGAAAGAGTGCAGAGAAGAGCAACAAAAATAATTAGGAGACTGAAGGCTAAAATATTGAGGAATGGTTGCAGGAATCGGGTATAACTAATTTAATGAAAAGAAGGATTGGGGTGACGTGATAGCAGTGTTCCAATATCTCAGGGGCTGCCACAAAGAAGAGGGAGTCAAGCTATTCTCCAAAGCCCCTGAGGGCAGGACAAGAACCTATCTACTCTACTCTACCCTTCCCTTCCCCATTCTCCTATTCTATTCTATTCTATTCTATTCTATTCTATTCTATTCTATTCTATTCTATTCTATTCTATTCTATTCTAGTCTAGTCTAGTCTAGTCTAGTCTATTCTATTCTATTCTATTCTATTCTATTCTATTCTATTCTATTCTATTCTATTCTATTCTATTCTATTCTATTCTATTCTATTCTATTCTATTCTATTCTAACATATATTTGCCTTCATTCCTCCTGAAACTTTTATCAGCTCATCAACTAACTATGAACCAGGGCGGGAAAATGCCATCCAGCTCTGATTCTTAAACAAAGCAATTTAGCTGTGCTTCCGGGATTGGAATGACGTTTGTCTTCTAGGTTGCAAACTGCCACTAATTTTGCAGTGAACTTCATTTTATGGGCATCACAATTTCATTCTATGGGCACAGCAATGGATTGATGAGTCTCTTTTGAGAAGCAATGGGGTGAACGGAGGCAGGCTTTTCCTGGGAAGCTGAACAGAACTCAATAAAGAAGGCAAAGTAATCTAAGAATTTCTGATTAATTCAGGGTTGTTGTTGTTGTTATTGCTTTTTAACCAAAAAGCTAAGGAAATGTTACGAAGGTATACTGGCGAGTGCTGTGTGTTCAGTGTGAAATAAAAAAAAAATCAAATTATTTCTGCTACCCAAGCTATTTTATGGACTGGATAGCCTTCTTTTGCAGTGGAAGACTTGGGTTGCTTTGGTGACAGACCGATCGGATATCAAGTTGTTTTGTTCTGACTCTCTGACTCGATGTGAACTAAGTCTCCCAAATTGGAAGCAAACAGAGTCTGCCTTATTTCCAAATTCTTTTCAGAATCAAAATAAAGACAGTTGCTCCTTCGCTCAACCCGGAGAGCCCAAGATCCTGAAAATCAGCAAAAGAGATTTTCATTGTCTGAATTCCATCATGGGCAAGGAAAGAAATGGCGTCAAATGGCCCCATCTTCCACTGCCTGCCTCCCACTCTGGCAGGCCTTAAGTATCTGTAGTCTTGCTGGCAGCCATTTCTTGGGGGGGGGAGAGGTGTCTGTATTCCACCAGACTGCACAGCTAGCTGCCTACCTGTCACAACGCTGTCCTGCGAAAAGCAATCGCAGCTGTCTAATGAAGCACACGCTAGGGGTGCGTGTTTCTGTAGCTTTTCAATTACTGAATCTCTAACCGTCCGAGGCAAACCAGTTCAAATGAGCACCTACGGGAAGAATGAAAATCGTTCTCGGCATCTTTTGGGAATAGTCACTTTGATTGCAATGTGTGTTGAAAGGCAGGTGGAGGAGGTGGAGGAGAGAGGAGGAGGAGATGGAGGAGGAGGAGGAGATGCAGGAGAGAGGAGATGGAGATGGAGGAGAGGAGGAGGAGATGAAGGGGGAGGAGGGGGAGATGAAGGGGAGAGAGGAGGAGGAGGAGGAGAGGGAGGAGGAGATGGAGATGATGGAGGAGAGGAGATGGAGGAAGAGAGGAGGGGAGGAGGAGGAGATGGAGGGGAGGAGGAGATGGAGGAGAGGAGGAAGAGGAGATGGAGGAGAAGAGATGGAGGAGAGGAGGAGGAGGTGGAGGAGGTGGAGGATGGGAGAGAGGAGGAGATGGAGGAGAGAGGAGGAGGAAATGGAGGAGGAGGAGGAGAGGAGGAGGAGATGCAGGAGAGAGGAGATGGAGATGGAGGAGAGGAGGGGGAGATGAAGGGGGAGGAGGGGGAGGAGGAGGGGGAGATGGAGGAAGAGAGGAGAGGAGGAGGAGATGGAGGAGAGGAGGAGATGGAGGAAGAGGAGATGAAGGAGAGGAGGAGATGGAGGAGAGGAGGAGGAGATGAAGGAGGAGGAGGAGGGGAGGAGGAGGAGATGGAATAGCAATAGAAAAAAAAAGGCACAAAGCTAATTTGGGTCCTAGCCCATGTCACCTGTGGCTCTTTGAACGATAGAGGAGATTGGATCTAGGGATACAATTTACCATGTAATCTTAGTTTTATTTCTTCCCTCTTTATCCTAAGTAACCCAAGTCCTGAAATGAGAATGTGATGAATGGAAACTTATCAAGGAGAAAACCAACCTGCAGTAGAACTACGGAGAAATTCCCTGATAGTTTAATCAGTGAAACAGCTTGTCCCCAGTAGTTGTGGGATGCTCCAATAGTGAAGATTTTTATGAAGAGATTGTATGAAATGGTATAGGGTTTCCTGCAGGGGTGAAATGCTCCCGGTTCAGACCGGATCACCCGATCCGGTAGTGATGGTGGCAGGTGGTTCAGAGAACCGATAGCAAAAATTCCTGCCCCCCCCCACCCCATGCCCAGCTGAGTCACGTGATCATCAGAGGTTGTTTTTTTTACTTTTAAAAGCATTTTTTCTACAACCTCTTTGGCCGAAAAAATGCTTTTAAAAGTTAAAAAAAAAAAGCCTCTGATGATCCTGCGGCTCAGCTGGGATCATCAGAGGCTTTTAAAAGCATTTTTTCTGTAACCTCTTCGGCCGAAGAGTTTGTAGAAAAAAAAAAAAGCCTTTAAAAGCCTCTGGCGATCCCAGCTGAGTTGCCTGATCGTCAGAGGCTTCTAAAAGCATTTTTTTTCTGCAACCTCTTAAGGTTGTAGAAAAAACGCTTTTAAAAGTTAAAAAAAAAAAAGTTGGCCACGCCTAGCCAGTCACATTACCCCCCCCCCAAGCCACTCCCATAGAATCGGTAGTAACAAATTTTAGATTTCATCCCAGGTTTCCTGCTTAAGTGGAGGGTTGGATTAGAAGGCCTTCAAGGACTTGTAGAATAACTAGAAGAATAACTCTGTTACTCTATTGTTTTGAAAACCCAGATTCAGAATATAGGAGGGATAACAAAGTTGGGAGGGACCTTTGAGGTCTTTTAGTCCAAACGGCTGCTCAAAGCAGAAAATCCTATACTATTTCAGACAAATGATTCTCCTTGTCCAAACTCTGCTCAAAAACTTCCACTGATGGAGGAGCACCCACAACTTCTGGAGCAGTGGAGGGTTTCAAAAAAATTTACTACGGGTTCTGTGGGTGTGGCTTGGTGGGTGTGGCAGGGGAAGGATACTGTAAAATCTCCATTCCCTCCCCAATCCAGGGGAAGGTTACTGCAAAATCCCCATTTCCTCCCGATCAGCTGGGACTTGGGAAGCAGAGAATAGATGGGGGCAGGGCCAGTCAGAATTTTTACTACCGGTTCTCCAAACTACTCAAAATTTCCGCTACCGGTTCTCCAGAACTGGTCAGAACCTGCTGAAACCCACCTCTGCTCTGGAGGCATGCTGTTCCATTAATTAATTGTTCTAACTGTCCGGAAATTTCTCCTTAGTTCTAGGTTGAATCTCTCTTTGTTAAGTTTCCATCTGTTGCTTCTTCTCTTGCCCTATACCTTTCTCCTTTATCTTTTTTTCCCTTTTCCCTTTACCTTTCGATTGTATTTTAAGTCTTATCAGCGAAGCTGGGGTTGAGAAAAATGTGGAGTGGAATTGGAACGTAATTGAATGCTTGCATTTAGAAACACTTTCCCCCTGGGAAACCCAGAATCTTCCCTTTATCTCTTCCTTGCCAGGGATCTGAATTTATGGTAATTTTCTCGAAGTCCTGCTTATTTGAAAGGCTTGAAAGAATCAAAGAAAAAATACAATGGCGTGCTTCCGAGGTCAAATCTCTTTAAACTGTTTTACTCTCTCCGTCGGCAGAGGAGCAAAAGAAAGATATATATATATATATATATATGGAGAGAGAGAGAGAGAGAGAGAGAGAGAGAGAGAGAGAGAGAGAGAGAGAGAGAGAGAGAGAGAGCCTCTTGCCAAGATCTTTGTTTTGTAAGAAAAGGGCAACACAACACTGGAAGAGCGACCCCCATATGTCAGTGGGATTCACGGTTATGCCATGATTCTGCAGAAGGATCTGTCTCTCTTCCAAAATCAGCCAAGGTCAACTCAAAGTGCTGCCATTTCTGAAGCTACAATAATAAGTCATTGTGTAACTGGGCGCTTGTTAATGTGTGGACAACGCCTACGGAAATCTGAGAAGCCAGAATAAAGTCAAAGGAGAAGGCAGACTCTGCTGCCTCCCACTGGGTCAATCTCAAGGGGTCCCTTAGTTCTTCAAGGAATTTTAGGAAATGGAATGCCAGAAGGTTTAACTACTTGGTGCTCTCTGATCTTAGCAGATGTTTCATTACCCAATGAGGTTACATCATCAGTGCTAGAAGGGAGTGGGGTGTGCAGAGAGGAAGAGGGCCAAGGGGGTTCTTGGTGCTCTCTGATATTAGCTGTTCTCTTGCAGATGTTTCATTACCCAATGAGGTTACATCATCAGTGCTAGAAGGGAGTGGGGTGTGCAGAGAGGAAGAGGATCATGGGGTCCTTGGTGCTTTCTGAGCTTGGTTGTTTTCTTGTATATGTTTCATGATCCAAACTAGGTAACATCATTAATGTTTATCCAAGCAATGGTTGTCCAAGAGTAGTCTAGGAACCAGCCACCAATTCAATTCATGTCCTCCATGGAAGATCTTAAGTCCACAATTACTACCGAACCAGTAGTAAAAAACGCTACCAGTTCGCCGAATCGGTAGTAAAAAAATGCTTTAAAAAAGTAAAAAAAAAAAAAAGGTTCCGACGATCACAGCTGTGCTGCACGATCGTCAGAACTTCTTTTTTTTTTTTTACTTTTTTAAAGCATTTTTTTAACTACCTATTCGCCCGAACAGGTAGTAAAAGAATGCTTTTAAAAAGCTTTTTAAAAGGTTCCCAAGATCGCGCGACACAGCTGTGATCTGGGGGACCTTTTTTTTAACCTTTTTAAAGCATTTTTTTACTACCAGTTCGGCGAACTGGTAGCGTTTTTTACTACCAGTTCGGGCAAACCAGCCTGAACCAGTAGCATTTTACCCCTGATGCTGCCTCCCACTGTGTCCATCTCAAGAGCTTCCTTAGTTCTCCGAGGACTTTTAGGAGGTGAATGGTATAGGATTCGTCCACCACTACATTTATTTATTTATTTATTTATTTATTTATTTATTTATTTATTTATTTATTTATTTATTTATTTATTGGTTCGATTTATATGCCGCCCTTCTCTGGAGACTCAGGGCGGCTTACAATGCGTTAAGCAATAGCCTTCATACTTTTGTATATACCTGCTTAGTAGGGCTTTCGCCCCCCACCCCCAAGCGGTGTTCTATTTTATACAAAGTCAGCTTATTGCCCCCACAATCCGGGTCCTCATTTTACCTACCTCGGAAGGATGGAAGGCTGAGTCAATCTTGAGCCTGGTGAGATTTGAACTTGCAGTAATAGCAGGCAGCTGGTGCTAGTTAACAGCACTTTAGTCTGCTGCGCCACCAAGGCTCTTCAATCTGTGTCTCTTGTGGAACGTCAGGGGTGACATTCCATTGGTTCCATGCAACAGGATCTTCTCCCTCAACCATCTCTTGCCTTCTGTCCTAGAATCTCACCGGTTGCACCTGCCTCACCTTAGCCCCAGCCGGGGATGCCACGGTCGTTCCTGGGAAGTGCCCCAGCCCTGGATGCCAAGAAGCCTTCCTGACATTTCTCTGTGTGATGTGCGTCTGCAGCATGATTGGAGCCATGGCCCAAACTCCCTCCGTCATCATCCTCATCAGGTGAGACCTTGCGCTGGCAGGGCAGAGACAAGGAGCCCTCTGCGTGGGACGAAGTCCCAGGGAAAGCATTCAAGGGAGTGGAGGATGGCTCTTGGGGTCTTTTGATACCTTTGGATCTAGTGGTCAGGGTTCCAAGCAGGTGAAATTCAGCAGGTTCTGGAGAACCGGTAGCGGACATTTTGAGTAGTTCAGAGAACCGGCAAATGCCACCTCTGGCTGGCCTCAGAGTGGGGTGGGAATGGAGACTTTGCAATATCATTTATTTATTTATTTATTTATTTATTTATTTATTTATTTATTTATTTATTTATTTATTTATTTTATTGAATTTATATACCGCCCTACTCCCGAAGGACTCAGGGCGGTGAACAGCCATAGAATAAAACATATAGATACAAAATTTAAAATAAAATGAAACGAATTAAATAATTTGGCTGAACAAATTTAAAACCCCAATAATTTAAAACCAAATTTAAAATTTCCATTTAAAAAGGGGAAAGACTTAGGTCAGGAGTGGGGCCGGAATGGAGATTTTGCAGTATCCTTCCCCCAGGAGTGGGATGGGAATGGGGATTTTGCAGTATCCTTCCCCTGGAGTGGGGTGGGAATGGGGATTTTGCAGTATCCTTTCCCTGCCACACCTACCAAGTCACGCCCACCAAGCCACGCCCACAGAACCAGTAGTAAAAAAAATTGAATTCCACCACTGGTTCCAAGTAATAGAGCCATGCCAAGCGAAACTCTGAGGCAGGTGAATTCCTCAAAGAAGAGCTTTATTGGATATATCCTATTGGTACAAACCAGGTGAAAACCAACTCTGAAGATTCCCGCAGTTTTCACCTAATTAAAAGTAAAAGTTTTCTCTCCACCCCAAACCATCAGTCACATGGTTCAATCAAGACATCATCTGGTTGCCTGGCAACCAAATTCCTCCTTCCTCTGACCAGATGTGAGAATGTCCTTGGTTCCCAAGAGAAAGTATTTTATTTTGGGTACAAAACCCCAGATATCTCTAATCCCCCCCACTCCTTCCTATCCCTCAGCCCCAGTGTGGCAACACTGAAGCTCCAAGATGGCTTCAGTGTTGACACTAGTCTTATTTCCAATGGATCTTATTTGGGGTCACTGAATTACAGAGAAAAATGAGTCCAGCGAAGTCCTACAGACACTGTGATATACACCAGACATTAACGATGCCGTGGAAAATGAAATTGGAATATACCATTACTCTGCTTTTTCTGGTGTCTGTTGTAACTTTGAACAATTGCTAAGCGACAGGTCGTAAAATGAGGATTAGCAGTTATAGGTCATGGTAGTGGTGACATCCCCTCTTGAAGTGTAGGGAAGGAAGGTGGCTTCCCTTGGAACATAGCATGCCAGGAAGTCAGGTTGATTTCATTTTGGCTTGGAGAGATGCACCTCTTTCTGTGCCCAGTAATTACAGATGATAGATAGACAGACAGGCAGACGGACACTGTAGATAGATACTGTAGATAGATTACATGGATGGATGGGTGGGTGGGTGGGTAGGTAGGTAGGTAGATAGATAGATAGATAGATAGATAGATAGATAGATAGATAGATAGATAGATAGATAGATAGACAGACACTGTAAATAGATACTGTAGATAGATTACATGAATGGATAGATAGATGGATGGATAGATAGATAGATAGATAGATAGATAGATAGATAGATAGATAGATAGATAGATAGATAGATAGATAGATACAGTAGATAGACAGACAGACAGACACTAAATAGATACTGTAGATAGATTACATGGATGGATAGACGGATGGATGGATGGATAGATAGATAGAGTAGATAGATTAGATAGATAGATAGATAGATGATAGATAGATAGATAGATAGATAGATAGATAGATAGATAGATAGATAGAGAGACGGACGGACGGACGGACGGACGGACGGACGGACAGACAGACAGACAGACAGACACTGTAGATAGATACCATAGATAGATTACATGGATGGATGGATGGATGGATGGATGGATGGATGGATAGAGTAGAGAGATAGAGAGATAGATAGAGTAGTTAGATAGACAGACAGACAGACAGACAGACAGACAGACAGACAGACAGACAGACACTGTAGATAGATACCGTAGATAGATTACATGGATGGATGGATGGATGGATGGATGGATGGATGGATGGAGTAAAGAGATAGAGAGATAGATAGAGTAGTTAAATAGATAGACAGACAGACAGACAAGACAGACAGACAGACAGACAGACAGACAGACACTGTAGATAGATACCGTAGATAGATTACATGGATACATGGAGAGAGAGAGAGAGAGAGAGAGAGAGATGAGAGGGAGAGGGAGAGATTTACACACTTCCTGGTCGTCGTCCCCCCCCCCAAAAAAAATCAGGTGTGGATAATAACTCAAGGGACATGTATGGTCTGAGGGGATACCTTTTAGAGGCCCAGAACATTACCAGCGGTCCCTGAATTCTGGTACACCTATTTTTTTTTCAGTCTGGTGTGTGTGTGTGTGTGTGTGTGTGTGTGTGTGTGCGCTCACGCAGTGATGGGTTGCTTGAGAGAATTTAAAGGGTCAAACAAGAGGCTTAAACTCTCAAACCACCAAACCACTCTCCTTCTGAAAGAGGCTGATGTTTGTTTGTTTTTTCCCAACGGGGAAAAGCAAGTCAAGAGGGCCTACACCCTTTTTGTCTTCTGCCCATTTTTTTTCATCCGCCCTGCCGGTTCGAATCTCCCTTGCAGGCTAATTGTTAACGCCGTTTTTCTGTTTAATCCCAGCCTGGTTCACGGCCCTTTTTTCCTGCCTTGAATCAGCCTCAGCGCCTTTGTAATGTGGGGTTTCCAGTAGATGAAACATACCCGGGAGAAGCTAATTAGTAGGTCCTCTGAAGGCGCCGTGTGGCCACTTCACAGCAGAGCTTGGCGCTTTGCTTCCGTCTTTTATCTTCCCGGTTGCAGCTGCTTCGAAAATTAAACTTTCCCCTTCAAGAGCAGGGCATCCCTCAACCCTTTGAGGCAGGCAAGGTCAAAAAACAGACGCAGCAGGGGCTCCGAGAATGCCGTTTACGGCTGCAAGTTAGAAGAACAAAATCTTGAAAGCTTATCACCAGAAAGACCAAAACTGAGCTTCTGCCTTGGGATTTTGTCTTTCTCAAGACTGAGAAATATTTTCTGAAAGTCGCCCTTTCAGGGTTGGCTCGTCGCTTCCCCTATTCTGTCCTTAGCTGAGACATTAATGAGGCGGGGGTTGCATAACCAGAACTGTTTATTTACCTCAAACAGCAACGATACGACAGACGGAACAGAACAGCAACTTCAGCACTGACAGCTCTTTTACACCCCGAGCTGTCAAATGAACTAACCAATAAGAACACAGTAACTCTCCCGCGCGAGTTAACCACACCCCTCTAGCCAATCCTCTGGCAGTTGCTGGGCTGCCGTGATCACAACACTCCTTCATCCCCGGCTATAACATACATAGTCTTTTAGTTACTCCGGGCGCCTGCGCGCTCGAGCCGAACGTCTTAACTCAGGCACCGGCTCTAGGTGAACTGGTTCAGCTTCCGGAGATGATGCTGCAGATGGCCCCTCCTGCTCGCCGGCTGGGATGACAACTACCGGTACATTCCGTTTCGACTCATGATGTTCAGGTGCCGGCGATGGCAGATTGATCGCTTGTGACGGCAGGAGGGTAGTTTCAGCTCGGGGAGCCATGCGAGGGATCACCGCATCATGCACGCTCGGGATTGTTGCCAGTTGCTTCCTTAGTTGGTCCACGTGTCGATGCCACAGTCGGCCGTCATTCAAAAGTATCCTGTAAGAGCAGGGGCCGGTTACAGCACTTACTAGTCCTGGTAGCCAGCGAGGCTTCCCCCCAAAATTCCAAGCAAAAACCATATCTCCTTCCACAAAAACCCGCAAACCCTTATCCAAACTCTGGGACCCCACCTTGGGATGAAGGAGATACGGTTTTTGCTCGCATGGCCCTATTTAAGGTACATTTAAAATCACCGCATAGTCTCACGGAGCCGTCAGGCTTAATGGGAACCACTATGGGTGTTTCCCATTTGGAGTGGTCAGTTGGCTCTAGGACCCCTTGGGCAATGAGCTTGTCCAGCTCTGCATCTACTTTAGGCCTAAGAGCAAGAGGGACTCTGCGTGGCTTTAGCCTTATTGGCGCCACATTAGGATCCAGGTTCAAAGAAATGGGGGACCCTACATATTTTCCCAATGTACCAGCAAAAACGTTGGCAAATTCAGTGAAAAGGCCTTCCTCCCCCAGAACCGACGTAGAGTGTACACCAGATATTTTCAACCCCAGCGCCCTGAACCAATCCATGCCTAATAAACTAGGCAGGACCCCTTTTACCACAATTAAAGGTAAATGCCCCACAAAACAATCTGATTCCACTAGGAATCGCCCCTGTCCTAGAATGGGGATAGAATTTCCCTGATAGTCCCGAAGTCTGATGGGGCACTGCTGTAGCTGACTCTTGGTAATTGTCGGGATCAAACGTCTCAAAACCCCCCAGGACACTATGGATTTTGCAGACCCAGTGTCCAATTCCATCTGACAGGAGGCGCCCTCTATTTTTACTGTCATCGAAAGCTTGGCGCCATTCAGCGCGGAGGAGCGTGCGGTCACCTCATTAACGCAGTGTGCACGGAAAGTGGGAACACAACTCTCCTTTCCCGAATGGCGAGGTGTTTATGCAGCAGACGACTTTGCCGTTGAACGGCAGACCTTCGCAATATGCCCTTGTTTACCGCAACAGCGGCAAACAGCTGACCTGAAACGACAGGTTGCTCTGGGGTGCCCCTCTCCACAACTGAGGCAACTGGCTTTAGGCCCCGCCTTCACTCGGGGGCTGCTCCAATGGGTTTTGGATGCTCGCAGGCAGCTCACGCCCATCTTCTCATCCGTGGAGTCGTCTGAGGTGATGTCCTGCTGGTGAACTGAGGCAGCCGCTTGGGATGACGCAGGGAAGGACTTCCTGATGTCAGCGGTGGATTTTTCAGACATCTCCGCCGCCTGGGCTTCTTCTATGGCGGTCTGCAAATCTAGGTTTTTCTTAGCTAACAACCGCCTCTGCAGTCGAATGTCCCTCACCCCGCACACCAGCTGTTCTACCAGTGCGTCGTCCAAATCTCTATATTCACAATCCAGGGCGGCTGTTCTAAGACGAGCCATGTAATGATTTAGCGACTCCCCCTCCTCCTGTATAACTTGTCGCAGTTTGAACCGACGGGCTATTTTAGAAGGGGCCGGGGAGTAATGGTTCTTCAGCTTTTCACGTAACAAATCCCAAGTAGCGGTGTGCACAGGGGCAGGAGCGAATAAGGCTCGGGCAGTCGCAAACACCTCAGGGCCACAAGAATTTAAGAAATGTGCCCCTTTTCTGCCGCTGGAGAGATCAGTGAAATCATTTACTTCCAGGAAGCATTCGAATCTCTCCATATATGCATCCCATGTTTCTGCGAGGGCATCATAGGGAGCAAACGTTGGTGGGGCCATCTCAGTCTCTTTACAGGGACTCAGCAGGGGTTAAATCCCACCTTCGTCGCCAGTATTCTGTCCTTAGCTGAGACATTAATGAGGCGGGGGTTGCATAACCAGAACTGTTTATTTACCTCAAACAGCAATGCTACGACAGACGGAACAGAACAGCAACTTCAGCACTGACAGCTCTTTTATACCCCAAGCTGTCAAATGAACTAACCAATAAGAACACAGTAACTCTCCCGCGCGAGTTAACCACACCCCTCTAGCCAATCCGCTGGCAGTTGCCAGGCTGCCGTGATCACAACATCCCCCGTTCCCAAGTTTGGGTCCAACGTTCCTTCACAACTCCTAACGACTATAAAATCCCTCCATCTCTCTCTTTCATGCACACACGCACACACAAACACACACACTCAATTACACAAACCCTGAGCAGACCATTGGTCCAAAGCCAACTTCTCTTTCTGCTGCAGAAAATTTTCCCCTGCTTTGGAATCTATGAGCTAAAAAATGATAGGAATCTGATTGAAATCTGTCTGTCTGTCTGTCTATCTATCATCTCTAACCTAATCAATCAATCTCATCTATCTATCTAATCTATGTATGGTATCTCAGTATTTCTCTCTCTCTCTCTCTCTCTCTCTTCCTCCTCCTCCTCCCTCTCTATCTATCTATCTATCTATCTATCTATCTATCTATCTATCTATCTATCTATCTCTAACCTAATCGATCCATGTCATCTATCTAATCTATGTATAGTATCTCAGTATTTCTCTCTCTCTCTCTCTCTCTCTCTTCCTCCTCCTCCTCCCTCTCTATCTATCTATCTATCTATCTATCTATCTATCTATCTATCTATCTATCTATCTATCTCTAACCTAATCGATCCATGTCATCTATCTAATCTATGTATAGTATCTCAGTATTCCTCTCTCTCTCTCTCTCATCTACCTACCTACTTATCTCTGTCAGTCAGTCAGTCAGTCAGTCAGTCAGTCAGTCAGTCAGTCTGCCTGTCTGCCTGCCTGCCTGCCTGTCTGTCTGTCTGTCTATTGCTATCTCTATATATCTATGTCTGTCTTTGTCTCTGTCATATCTATCATCTTTCTATATCTATCTATCTATCTATCTATCTATCTATCTATCTATCTATCTATCTATCTATCTATCTATCTATCTATCTATCTATCTATCTATCCACCCATCCACCCACCCACCCACCCACCCACCCACCCACCCACCCACCCATCTATCTATCTATCTATCTATCTATCTATCTATCTATCTATCTATCTATCTATCTCCCATCTTAATGATATTTGCTTGAATCTCTCTTCCATACAGAACTGTGAGCCCGGAGCTCAAATCATACGCTTTAGGAGTTCTCTTCCTTCTCCTCCGATTGTTAGGTGAGTGAAATTTGTGCTTCCTTCTGCTCCCTTCTCCTTCTCCAGAGAAGCAGGGAGTCCTGATGAGAGCTAGACCTGAGTGATGAACCCAGATTAGGTCCAGTTGGAGACGTCAGCAGCCCTTCTTCCACCGATTGTCCTCCAAGCGTTTTGTGTTATATCACAAGTGGGTCGTTTCTGCAGAGGCTGGTTCTTCCCTTGCTGCAAGTTCTTTAGAAACGAATCTTGTATGAATACGATGTCAGCTCATGCACCTGAATTCTCTGGACCTTTTCTGGATTTTCTGGATTTGCACGAGAGACTGAACTATGAACTAATCAACATATTCTGTTCTCACAACACATTACGCTATAGAAAAGTAACCAAACTTAATCACTAGCCAACTTTCACATTGTACAGATTCAGATACTAGGTGTTCTGCCCCAGCTACGGACCCCAAAGAACGCAGCACACACAAAGTCCATACAAACCTTACTTTACTAATTAAGGACTACTAATGAGTTTTTCTTAGTAGTTGTTCAAACACAAGTACAGTTTAAATCAGTCTTTTCTGAACAAGGGCTGTTAATTTAACTTCATTAACAGCTGACAAGAATCCAAAGAACAATAACTCAATTCTGAAACACAGTATTTCAGATAACCGTAATCTTACTGTGGTTGGCAGAATGCCCAGAAGCAATTTGCAGGAAAACTGACAAGAAAGGAGCAAGAGCCGATCAGATGTTTCTGGAATCAAGACGCAAAGGAATATGAACAAAGTTATTTCCTGCAAATTGCCTCAGTCGTTGTCCTTCCTTAAATAGGCTAGGGGAGTGGCCAATTAGTCCCAAGCCTTACTCTTGAGGAGACCTCCTCCTGAGGAGCCACTCCTGCCTTTTGGCAGCTTTGCACGCTTATGCATCAAGAAGAGGCTCCTCCTCTTCTTCCTCTTCACTTATGGGAGCTTCTGGAGATTCTGAAGGCCCTGGCTGAATCTCCGCCTCTGGCACATCTTCTCCAGCCTCCTCATTGTCCGACTCAAGTGCCAGCTGTACAGGCTGCTGGCGCATCACCACACCAGCCTCCTCGCTGTCTGAATCAGCTACTAGCTGCACAGGCCGCTGATGGCCACAACACTAGGTCAATAACTATCTATACCTTTCCCTTGTCAGATCTATAGGAACTTGGTTTCAACATCAATATTTCCAGAACAGCCATCACTGCTCTTAGTTTTCAGGGGTGACCCTCCCACTTAACATCACTTGCTGGAAAATAAGAGTGAGATGTTTCTGCATTGAAATCCTCCTTGTGGACTTCTGGAAGCCATCTCTTTGGCTTCTGGGACAACAGAACAGTGGACTTCCAGAGATCTTTGATCCAGCAGATGTTCCCCTTACGTTTGTAGAGAGTCTAGATCAGTGATGGCTCATCTTTTTGCCATCGCATGTCAGGAGGGGGAGGAGGTTCACATGCATGCATGCCCACACCCATAATTCTATGCACCCCAGGCATGCATGCGCGACCACTCCCCCCCCCCCCCGCTCCTGGCATGCGGTGGCCTGGTAGGCCTGTTTTTCTTTCTCACTTGGCTCCAGATCCTCTCTATGCATCTGGGAAGGGTGAAAACAGCTTTCCTCACCCCCTCAGAGGCCCTCCAGAGGTCCGAAATGGCCTGTTTCCCAACTTCCGGTTGGACAGGAAGTGATGTTTTTTGCTGTCCCCAGCCTCCAGAGCCTTTCTAGGAGTCTCTGGAGGCTGGGGACAGCAAAAAAGTCACTTCCTGTCCAACCAGAAGTTGGCAAACGGGCCGTTTCAGGACTCCGAGTGGGCGGGGAAGGTTGTTTTCACCCTCCCCAAATGCATAGAGAGGATCTGGAGCCAGGTGAGAAAGAAAAATGGGCCTTCCCTACCCCACCCAGGCCCTCTGGAGGCAGGAAACAGCCTGTTTCCCTACTTCTGGTGGGCCCAGAAGGTCCGAAAATCAGCTGGCGCCAGAGCTGAGCAGGCGTGCCCACTGATATGGCTACGCATGCCACCTGTGGCACACATGCCATAGGTTCACCATCACAGGTCTAGATGTTTCAGAGAATATTGCCGATATAAAAAAAATATCTCCTTCTACCTTCACAGGCTTTATCCCACCTCCCCTGATCTTTGGAGCAGGAATTGATTCCACCTGCCTTTTCTGGAGCACCTTCTGTGGTGAACAAGGAGCATGCGCCCTATATGACAACGTTGTCTATAGGTACCTGTATGTGAGCATCGCTATTACCCTGAAGTCACTTGCGTTCCTCCTTTACACCACAACCTGGCAGTGCCTGAGGAAAAACTATAAGAAATACATCAAGAACCATGAAGGCGGGCTCAGCACTACTGAGTTCTTTGCCTCCACTTTGACCCTGGACAACCTAGGACGAGACCCCCTTGGCCAGAATCCCTCTCACAGGACAAAATTTATCTACAACCTTGAAGACCATGAGTGGTGTGAAAACATGGAGTCTGTTTTATAGTGAATTAGAAAAGCGGATTGCTAACCCAAAGGTCCTTTTTGGAAGGAAGATATTTTATGAAACGTGTAATATATCCATACGAAGATGTTTTGGGAAGTCTAAGCAAAACAGAGTCCACTGCTCTTTCAAATATCTATCCATTACGTTCCAGGAGCTTCTCCGGAGGAAGAGGACAATCCGTCCTTTTGCTCCAAAAGCAGATGAACCAAGACGAGGAAGAGAAAGTGTAAAGACCAATCTGGAGTGAGAAATGGTGATGCCAAGTGGACCATCAGTATATCAAATGCCTTGGCTGGAGACATAACAGATGGGCAAAGTGTTTGGGGGGGCCTGGTTTTTCATTGGAGAACAGATCAGACGTCTGTCCTTGGGTGGAAAGGCAAACCCATGAAAGACAATTCCCAGCGAGGGGGGAAAATAGCAGAAGCAAGCTACAGCTGTTTCCAAAAATAAGTGCTCTGTGAAACTGAAGCATCGTTGGAGTAACCTTTGCAATACAAGCTTAAAAGACAACCACAAGGGTGCTATGCAGTCCTTTTCATGCTCTCCGTCTCTTGCTCTCTCTCTCATATCACAGGAAGCCCTGCCAGAACGGCTTCCCCTTTCTTGTCTCCAGCTGCAAAGTCCATAAGACCAACCTCAACAGCTGTTTGAAATGGGCAAACCCAATAGACGTGTCCGGTACAAGCCATGATGACGTCAAGTTGACATCACGACGTGCTGAATAAGAGCTACATCCCCGACTAGGAGTTAGATGCTGAATTAAGAGTTAGATAGGCTGCATCCTTTGCGTGCACATCACTGTTCGGATGCCATTGTGGCTTGTACCCAACACACTTAACGCAACTGCAACATTACAGTTCTTAAAGATACCAGCATTGCTTTTCTTAAACTATTTGGGAGCGGGTCTAGTAGTTCCATTTTGGTATGGGAATCGGGGCATTGTGCGTGTGTTTGTGTGTATGTGTGCAGTTGTGAGGAACAGAGGACGGGATGACTCTCGCCAAAGAGTCTGCCTGTCTAACTTTTTTCAACTTTTAGCAGGGTTGAAGTGGCGCGTAGGTCATCGTGGCCAACGTTGCCATTGAAAATGGGCAGAGGAGGTCTGGTTGAGCCATCACTGCCTTTTAAACATCTGTACATTTTTCTAGTTTTGTGTCGGCACTGGAAAAGGAAAGTTTTCAGTACGGCTTCCATTTGAATCAGAATATTGCTACCATGGCGAGAAAGAGAAATTATCCACTTTATTCCCTGAGCTGCTCAGCTACTCAGCCTCCCCTAGTTAAAAAACGGTCACAAAACTTGAGATTCCCTCCAATGGAAGCTTCGACGTGTTTTTGACCTTAGGGGGAAAAAACAACAACGAATAAACTGATAAATATATGTGCCTTTTTTTTTTTTGGAAAAAAAATGTATTTGCTTTACAAGAGTCAGACAGAGAAAAAGTAACCCACCTTTATCACAGGAAAGAGATGTAGGGCATACTTTGTAGCACTGGAGCAAAATCTCAGAGAGATCCCTTTCGTTAACAGAATAACAGAGTTGGAAGGGACCTTGGAGGTCTTCTAGTCCAGCCCTCAGACAGGAGATCTTATTTGTGAGTGGCAAAACAGAAAACTTGGACAAGTTTGGAATGAAACCTTTGCTTTTCACACGCCACTCACCAAAGTCCCTAAATACACTGATGGTCTCTTAAAACTTTTATATAGCATGTTCCTTTGGCTAGAACGAGAGTGAATTTCCCAAGATGGTTGACTGTCCCTTGCTGTCATCATCACCCAGAATGCCCTCTGGGCCTGGAGGGGGGGGCTCCAGAACAGAGAAGGCATTCTGGGAAAAATAACAACAGCCAGCTGGCTCCCTTGAGTTGGGGGGGGGGCTCTTCTTTCACGTTGTCACAAAGGCAGCATGCTTTCCAATGAAGAAAAGGCAAACTTTGTATACGTCCTATTTATTGAGGCATGCCTCCCAGATGGGCTGCACTGCACATCTTTAAAAAATCCCACATTGCATGCAAAGGATCAGTGGCGTTTTCTATAGAAATATACTTGTTCTTCGCCCACATATCTGTATTTAGCCATGATCATCAGTGGTAGATCCCAATTCTGGGCTAACCCTTTCCCTGCTGGGACCAGAACTGTAATATGTCCCCTCATTCCCTTCCCCAGATTCTGAATCGTGAAAGAAAAACCAGAAAAGCTAGTTGCCTCTTGAAAAAAAAGCACCTTTGGGACCAGATTCTGAATATTTTCTACTTCTTCCCACTTTGATTGACAGCAAAGGCACGTTCAACATATAAAGGAGGATTCAGAGATTTATAGTATATTATATAGTATATTTATAATATATTCCCCTTGGAGAGGCATCTATTTCGAAGGACCCAAATTCGCTTTGTGCCTTTTTTTTCTTCCCTTTCCCTATTGCTCTTGATTTAATCTTTTCTCTTCTTGGACGTTGAAATGAATTTATTTTGTTTAAAAAGGGGAGGGGCACTAAAAAAGAAACACCACGAAGCGAGAGAAGAATTTACAGATGTTTGACCTTTTTAAATGGATTTTTCGGATGCTGAGTTGGGGTTGTGAGACTTTGCTGAATGGGATATGGCCGGAGCTAAATGTATTTCGGTTTCAACCGTGATGTTTGAATTTAAGTGTCCACAGTGACTGTGTCCAAACAGTTCATCAACCTTGCTCTGTCTTGGCTAATGTTGACAGATGACAATGAAGAAGTCCAGATGGCTCCATCTGTGGTCTGGTTACCATCATAGCCAAACCGGAATCCTTGGCTGGTTTCTCTTGTGATAAGCCAATCCCAGCTTAGGGGAAAAAAAACAAACCATGATGCAGTCTGCTTTGCCATCAACAAACCCAACCCAACATCCAGCCACATTTTTTCATGGTTTGGGAGCTCCGTAGGAAACCAATTCTGATTTCACCATGGTGCTGAAAACAGTAAGGTGAATTCCCAGTAACTAAGCGTAGGATCTCAAGCAGGGGTGGGCTTCAAAAATTTTAGCAAGGGGTTCTCTGCCCAGTTGCTGGGTGGGTGTGGCCATAGTGGGCGTGGCCTAGTCAACCTCCTGCACCATGGCGGGGGTGGGGGAAATGTTTTTGCATTTCCTGGGCTCCGGAGGATTTCCTCGAGTCTCCAGGAGGCGAAAATGGCCTCCCCAGGCACCGGAGGCCCTCTGGTGGCCGGAAATGCACCCATTTCTGGCCTTCCCAAACTTCCAGTAGGCCTGTTTTTCACTCTCCCCAAGCCGCCATGTGCGCCCTGCACTTACCTGCATCCAAAATGGGCCGTGTGGGGACTCCTGGTAGGGGAGGGGCAAGGTGGGGTGGGAGGGGTCAGCCAGGAGTGGGATTTGGGGGGTTCTCTGAACTGCACAGAATCTTAGCTAGAGGTTCTCCCAAATACCCCTGATCTCAAGAATAGCTCTGTACTTCCAAAGAGGTTTCTAGGTATTATTTCTTATGTCATTTCACATAAAATCCCTTCTTTCTGCTGTCCCACAAACAGGGTTTCCATAAAGTCGAACCTACAGTTCTAAAGAGAAGGTGTCCAAACTCCCATTGTGCATATCTGTTTTGATCCCCAGGGACATCGAGCCAAAATTTAAATGCTTCTGTAAGGCATGTGTTCTTCTTACTCTAAATCCAGAAAAGCATCTGTGTCCGAAGCTGAACTCTCTCTCTCTCTCTCTCTCTTTCTCTCTCTCTCTCTCTCTCTCTCTCTCTCTCTCTCTCTCTCTCTCTCTCTCTCTCTCTCTCTCTCTTTAAAAAAAATAGGCATTTTAAAATTACAAATGTGAAAAAGGACCGTTTGATCTATCGGACGAGACTCCAAGGTTAGGTTTGCAGACATGATTGGACACAAACTTTTAGGCAGCTCCCGGAATTATGTAGAGTTATCTCTTTATACTACAGGATATACTTACATGTAGAATGATGGTAGAGGTTAGAACGTGTGAACTAAGCCAAAGAATTGCAACTTGCCAAACATTCCGAGTTCCCATCCACTGCTGGCAGTGGAGGTTTCTGAAATATTTTAGAGGTAGCAAGTTGAGTGTTTTTTCCTTGGAACAAAGAAAACTGTTTTCATTCCATGGGATCCTTGGTGCTCTCTGAGCTTGGTTGTTTTGTTGTAGACATTTCATTACCCAACTAGGTACCATCATCAGTGCTAGAAGGGAATGGGGTTGCGGGGGGGGAGGAAAAGGAGGAGGACTGTGGATTTCTTGGTACCCTCTGAGCTTGGTTGTTTTCTTCCAGACATTTCATTACCCAACTAGGTACCAAAATCAGTGCTAGAAGAGAATGGGTTTTGCTCTCTGTTTATATATTAGTAGCTTGCCCTGTCAGTGTTGGTGGGAGCATTCTTGGTGGATTCATTTTTTTTAAAATTCAAATTTCCATTCCTTTTTCATAAAGGAATTGAACACTGAAGGTCTTAAGAGGTTTTCCACTGTTAAAACATGGAGACGACAATGCATTCTATGGCCCTAGGCATGAAGACAAGATTTTGAATCTTCTCTGATGGGTTCATGCAGATCCCTTTCAGATTTCCAGGTAATGCAGAGGAAGGTAAACTGTGAGCACCCCTAACAATCTGACTTGCTGTAAGGCAGCTTTGGATCCCACCTTCCAAAAAGTTTGGCTGGTATTTTATTTAGAAACTACTTTGAGCCACATGTTAGAGAAAGGGCTCAACGCTTATTATTAGGCTGCATTGTAGTTTTTTTTTTTAATGGATTAGCTCATTCCAGTCAATCCTGATTAAATCTATATTCATGCAAGCAAGTGTGGGGTGGGGTAGGGAACACAAAGCATGTAAGTAATATGATTTCATGTGTCGTCCCAAAGGCGCTTTTTCAAAAGGCAACTGGACTTTGTTTTTTTTTTCCCTTGAAAACATTTCGCTTCTCATCCAAGAACTAAGAGCCGAGGTGGCGCAGTGGTTAGAACGCAATACTGCGGCTACTTCAGCTGACTGCTAGTTCAGCAGATCAGCGGATCAAATCTCACCAGCTCAAGGTTGACTCAGCCTTCCATCCTTCCGAGGTGGGTAAAATGAGGACCCAGATTGGGGGCAATATGCTATTTACAGTAATATACTGTTGATTGTTGTAAGCCGCCCAGAGTCCTCGGAGACTGGGTGGCATAGAAATATGATTAATAATTTAAAAAAAAAACCTGTGAAATGTCTTCAAGAAAAATTAAAATCCAGTTGGCCTTTTTGAAAGATCACCTTTGGGACTAACCATGACCTGGATGATTGAGAATCTCCATAGATCTCACATGTCTATAAGGAGCTAATGATGATCAATTGCAGGGACGAGTGGCATTTTTTAAACAAGAAGCCATCTCAGCTGATCATTTTCACAGTGTGTTGCATGGACACAGGCATGTCTCAGGTGAGAAAGGAAGTACAAAAGCTTTCCGCGGCATTTTTTTGTTCGAGTTGGCTTAACTCTTGGCTTAACTCTTAACAAGAGCCACAGTGGCACAGTGGTTAGAATGCAGTACTGCAGGCTACTTCTGCTGATTGCCGGCTGCCTGTCATTTGGCAGTTCGAATCTCATCAGGCCCAAAGTTGACTCAGCTTTCCATCCTTCTGAGGTGGGTAAAATGAGGACCCAGATTATTGGGGGCAAGAGGCTGATTCTGTAAACCGTTTAGAGAGGTCTGTAAAGCACTATGAAGTGGTATATAAATCTAAGTGCTATTGCTATTGCCCTTCCTTCCTTCCTTCCTTCCTTCCTTCCTTCCTTCCTTCCTTCCTTCCTTCCATCCATCCATCCATCCATCCATAGCTTGCAGTGGTTAGAATGCAATATTGCAGGCTGACTCTGCCCACTGCCAGGAGTTCAATTCTGACCGGCTCAAGGTTGACTCAGCCTTCCATCCTTCTGAGGTAGGTAAAATGAGGACCCAGATTGTTGGGGGCTATTCTTCAAAAATCTACTTCTCTTGTTGGCTCTTTTGTGTGCGGTTATGGATGCTTGAGAATAGCGCAGGGTCCTTGGGAGGTGGGAAGTGTTAAACTGATCAAGATGGCAACACAATAGCAGACCTGCCCATTTCTGCATGCACACCAAATGGGGGCGGGTCTTCTATCACACACTCATGGTTGCCATATTGGTTGCTTTGACTCTTCCCTGTGTGTGGATATACCTATAGACTTAGGAAACACCTGTAGATCTGGATCTTTTTTGTACCAAAGATGGGGATACACCAAACTATCCCATAGGCATCCATCACACACAAGGGAGTAGAAGAATTTGGTTGCTTCCTTTCAAACCCTCTTCTCAAGAAACATTCTTTTCCTCTTCCTTGGGAGATCCAGAACTCATCAGTTGCCTCGCTTTGCTTCTTTTTTTTACATATTTGTCATATTTTCCTCATTTTTTTTTTGCAATGATCTCTTCCTTGCTCAACAGTTGATAGAGCGATACAGTTGGAAGGAGAAGGTTAAGCCATTCGTCTCACCCTCTACTCAGTGCAGGAATCGGGGGTGTCCACAGGGTGTAGTCAAAGAGTTAAGATATTTATATCGCCCTATATTTATAGGCCCCCCTCGTGAATCTTTTCAAAGTGCATCCCAAATTGCGATCTCAGTGAATGAAGGCCCATCACTTCTGGAGCTCATGACTTCTCCAAGAAGTGCTGTCACTGTTAGAAATACAGAACATCGAACAATAGGGTGGGAAGGGACCTTGGAGGTCTTCTAGTTCAAAACCCTGCTTAAGCAGTAGACCCTATATCATTGCAGACAAATGGCCGTCCAGTTTCTTCTTAAAATCCTCCAATAATGGAGCACCCACAACTCCTGGAGGTAAGCCGTTCCATTGATTAATTGTTCTCGTTGTTAGGACATTTCTCCTTAACTCTAGATTGCACCTTTCTCTGATGGTTTTCCACCTTTACATCTTGCCCTGCTCTCTGGTGCTTTGGGGAATAGTTTGACCCCTTCTTCTTGGGGACAGGTCCTCAATACTGGAAGACTGCTATCATATCACTCCTAATCCTTCTCCACGTTAGACTAGACATACCTAATTCCCTCAATCATTCATTGTATGGTTTAGCCTCTGGACCCCCTTATCTTTGTTGTTCTTCTCTGCACTCTATAACATGGAATCAGATGATCATCTTTGTGTGAATCGCATCTCCCTTCATGGGACTTAAACCTCAGGGGTCTTCACTGCTTTTCCCTGAATCTCTGTCCATTTCTTCAAATCCTGGGGAATTGAAGGTCAAAAGAAATGGAGTTTCAATAGAATAGAATAGAATAGAATAGAATAGAATAGAATAGAATAGAATAGAATAGAATAGAATAGAATAGAATAAGAATTAGAAATAGAAATAGAATTAGAATTAGAATTAGAAATAGAATTAGAAATAGAAATAGAAATAGAAATAGAAATAGAAATAGAAATAGAAATAGAAATAGAATAACAGAGTTGGAAGGGATCTTGGAGGTCTTCTAGTCCAACCCCCTATTTAGGCAGGAAACCCTACACCACTTCAGACAAATGGTTATCCAACATCTTCTTAAAAACTTCCAGTGTTGGAGCATTTACAACTTCTGGAGGCAAGTTGGTCCACTGATTAATTGTTCTGACTGTCAGGAAATTTCTCCTTAGTTCTAAGTTACTTATCTCCTTGATCAGTTTCCATCCATTGCTTCTTGTCCTGCCCTCAGGTGCTTTTGAGAATAACTTGACTCCCACTTCTTTGTGGCAGCCCCTGAGATATTGGAACACTACTGTCATGTCTCCCCTAGTCCTTCTTTTCATTAAAGTAGACATACCCAGTTCCTGCAACCGTTCTTCATAGGTTTTAGCCTCTCATCCCCTAATCATTTTGGTTGCTCTTCTCTGCACTCTTTCTAGAGTCTCCACATCTTTTTTTACCTCAATAACTGATGTAGAATATTCTATTGTATTCTATTGTATTCTACTCTACTCTACTCTACTCTACTCTACTCTACTCTACTCTACTCTACTCTACTCTACTCTATTTTATTCTATTCTATTCTATTCAAACCTCAGGTGTCTTCACTGCTTTTCCCTGAATCTCTGTCCATTTCTTCGAATCCTTGGG
Source organism: Pituophis catenifer annectens (assembly GCF_029215685.1). Lineage (NCBI taxonomy): Eukaryota > Metazoa > Chordata > Lepidosauria > Squamata > Colubridae > Pituophis > Pituophis catenifer. Next base: position 8,438,163 of record NW_027256894.1, read on the forward strand.
AATTCAAGGTCAAAAGAAATCCCCCTCCTTTTAGAAGAGTATCCTACTGTCATCTCTTAAGAGATTTGGATCCAGCAAAATGTTGCTTGGTGGGAGCCCCTGATGGAATGTCCTTCAGCATCTGTTCTATTTATATCCCAGTCCAATGTCATTCAAGAAAGCAGGGTGAATTTGGAAAGCCGCATCTTTGCTCTTTTGAGTTGACACAGGCCTGTAGGAGACATGGATGGTTAAGCCACTGTTTAAGATGACTTTGAGCTGGCAAACTGCCTGGAAAACCTCCAGGGGATTCAATGTTGGGGGTTCTTCATATGGCTTTTAGCTTTCTTTTCTTTTTTTTTATTTTTCAAGGCAGTCCAAAATTTGCAGGCCCACATCGCTAGCTATGCAGGAACATTCATTGTACATGGAAAGGTGTGGTCACTCGGAGGAATGTCACAGAGCCATGAAAAATAGCTTTAAAAAAAAACAAACACAGCAAATAATGGCCTTTTTTTTTTTTTTGTATGCAAATCCCTTCCCCTCCATTTAGCTAAAAGGCAGAGGGAGAAGTTTTCTGAAGCAGACACAGTAGCTTTGAAGTCATTTACACTAATAAGTGTTATAATGTCACTCCACCGGAACATATATTTTAATACAAGAATTGGGGGGGGGGGAGCCATAATTACCAGGAAAAATTATCCTAAAAGTGGCTTGAGGGAAGGAAGGAAGTAATAAGAGGAGGGGGACATGCAGCAGAAGATTGGCTGAGGGCAGGGGTGGTAGTCACTTACCTTTGCTACCGGTTCGCAAATGTGAGCACAGGTGCCACCTCCACGCATGCACAGAGCGTCAAAAATGCGACGTGATTACATCCAGGTGGGTGGGCGGAGCCTCCCACTGCCACTGCTACTGATTTGCCCGAACCGGATAGAACTGGCTGAATACCACCAATGGCTGAGGAAGTTTGGTCTGTGGAGGGAGTGAACCGGATTCTTTGTAGGGAAGGGGAACGGAAACCTTTTTTTCGTGTAATGCTTTGGAGTTCTGCTGTTCTTCAACTTCCAAATTTGCCATATGCCAAATACTACGTAAACAGTTTCCAAATTTACTCCAAATACATGTAAATTTAAAACCTGACTAGGCAGTTCCAACAGAACGAAATGGTGGAATGCTGGACTAGGAAGAGAAATTCATCTTCAGGGAGTGAGGAAGGGGCCAGTCCAAAAAAAAAAAAAAAAAAAACCTATTCCACGCATGCAGTCATGGTGGCCATTTTGATTCTTGGACTCTTTCCCCATGGATGACCCAGACTCCATATTAATGTTTAAATGACTCCTTGTGCAGCAGCAACAAAATGGCCTCCTTACATTTAGGAATGTATAACCTAGTGGAAGGAAAACTGCCCATGCAGGTAGTCCTTGACTTACAACAGTTCATTTAGTGACCGATCAGTTACAATGGCACTGAAAAAAGTGACATATGATGACCATTTTCCAAACTTAACAATCTTTGTAGCCATCCCCATGATCATGTGAGCAAAATTCAAATGCTTGACAAGACCGTTACTGAGTCCCAAGGTCATGTGATCCCCTTTTGTGACCTTTTGGACAAGCAAAATCAACCGGGAAGGCAGATTAAATTATCAACTGCAATGATTCACTTAACTATGGCAAGTTAAATGGGGCAAGACTCACTTAAATGTTTCACTTGAACAACAGAAATGTTGGGCTCAATTGTGGTCATAAGTCGAGGACTATCTGTGTTAGGCTAACTGGCTGAAGGGTGGCGGACATTGCAATCCAAATCATGTGAAGGTCACAAATTGTGAAAAAGCTGATTTAATCTGCTGTAGCCAAAGATTTGATCACCTAGAACTTTGAATCTCTTCCAATATATTTCATCTACTTTTCTGTTCCCAGAAAGAAGTACATAATCATTTGGATTCAAGCGATAGTTGTTGTTGTTGTTATTATTATTATTATTATTATTATTATTATTTGGACAAACACATCTACATCCTAAATAAAACTCTTCTTGATCAGGCTATAGAAACCTGGACAACTCGTTAAAAGGAAGGTTGGATATCCTAATAACCCATTTACAAAGGGGCTTTAAATATGATCCAGTATTTTCCCTTTATCCGATCTCTCTCCCTCTCCTCTTTCTCACCTTTCTGAATAGGCGGCCGCTTCTTACACATCGTTCTTTTTAATTTTGTATTCCCTGTTTCTTAAAAGACAGGAACCTATTTGGAATGATCCAATTTAATTCTCATAACAAGGTGAGAGCAGCTGGTAGCTCGTTCAAGACTCGCTTAAAGTAAGAAGGAAGCAGTGTAGAAGTTGAATGAATCAGTGCCTAACGAATGAGCGAATGGATGAAGTGAAAGTTTCACGAGTAAGCCATGACTTCACGATCATTGTACACCAAGGTGAATTCAAAAGTTCACTCACCCGTTCCTAAGGCAAGAGCGATATGGACAACACCTTTGGGTCTGCCATCTTCCTAAGATTTTTTTCATCCCTCTCTGTTTAGTTTCGTTTTATTTTGCTCTGCTCTGCTCTGCTCTGCGGATGAGAGGGGTTCCTGCATGATGACAAGGGTGGAAAATCAACATTTGAAAGATCCCGTGAGTGCTGAATTGTTCAGAAAAGTCAATACAAAAGGTCTCAACCGAGGAAGATGGAGCTAACAATATTGGTTTTGCTCTTCCCTATAATTTGTAACCCTGGCGAGAGTGAACTTTCTGAACGGAATCCAAGTTTACTTAGAAAGATCATTAGGGATCCACTATGGGCTTTTTTCTGTTGATTTTATTTGTTGGCTTTACTCATTCAGTATCCCAAGATTACACAGCAGATCATCACGGATGTCAGCAAAGATTCAATATAAAGTGCAACTGGCATAAATCAAACAAGGCGTGTAACCTTCAAATGTCATTTTCTAGAGCAAAACTGAAGTAGAGCTTTTGCGTTTAATTATCACTGCTCATGTCTTTCGTTATGTCGCGGAATGATTTGTTGAAACATGGAAAACTAGGCTATAAATTGAATTCACGCAGATTTACCCAATTTCGAACTGGCTGAACCCTTGGGGAACTGTAATATAATAACATGCAGAAGTGTGAAATAATAATAATCTATAATATAATAATACCGTCCATTAGACGAAAGCAACTATAAGAAGTTACAACTATCTGTAGATATCTTGGTTAAAATATTATAAGCTAGTCAAAAGAGGCACTAAAAACTCAACATTTCTAAAATAGCTATTCAAAGTCTTAAAACTACAGCTCTCCAGTTTCTACATCCAGTCGAATGTTCTGCTGGCTGGGAATTCTAGGACTTGTAGTCCAAATTTCTCTGGAGAGCACTGAATAGGGAAGGTTGCAGGGACAGGATTCTCACACCTGAATGTGATATAAGAGTGTTTATATTGGAGCTTCACAGCAATAAGAAAATTTAATTCCTGCAAACTCAGTTTTAGTATTCTAGGGCAGGAGTCAGCAACCTGCAGCTCTGGAGCCACATGTGGCTCTTTCACCCCTCTGCTGCGGCTCCCTGTCATTCAAAATATGTGTCACAACCGCCAATATGCAACACTCACCGGCACGCTATTTATTGAGCTTTTCAAATCCCCCCCACCCCCAGTAGGCCAACCATGGATAAATCCAAGAAAAGAAAAGTTTCAGAAGAAAACATAATGTTTAATTCAACTATATATGCTAGTTTTGTGGTTGCTCAAGAAATAGTCAGGCACAGGAATAGTTCTGTGGCTCCCGGTGTTTTCTTTTCTGTGGGAAATGGGTCCAAATGGCTCTTTGAACATTTAAAGTTGCAGACCCCTGTTCTAGGGGAACAAGATAGCAATAGAAATAGCACCTAGACTTACGTACTGCTTCATAGTGCTTTACAGCCTCCTCTAAGCAGTTTGAAGTTGTCAGCATATTTGCTCCCAACAATCTGACTCCTCATTTTATCGATCTCGGAAGGATTGAAGGCTGAGTCAACCTTGAGCTCGTCAGGATCGAACTCTTGGCTCTGGGCAGAGTTAGCCTGCAATACTGCACTCTAACCACTGCGCCACCGTGGCAAATTGGCTGCAGTATCAGAATCGATCATTTAATGCCATTCAAAACGTGCCACTGTTGTGTTTTGTTTCATTCATTTGATTTTATCTTTTTAAGGGCAAGATGGAAAACACATCTGCCTGTCTTAGTTCCACTCTGCCTATCACAGGGAAAAAAAAATCCATCAGTCTTCAGTGCCATAATGCCATGTGGTTCTAAGCAATAAGAAACGCATCCATTCAATGTGGAGTCCTCATTTTTTTTCCCCCTCCCTATGCGTCTCTCTCTCTCTCTCGCATTAGTCTTGAAATGGCATTGCGCTTTCTCAGAACTGCTTCGGCATCCTTGCAAATAGTTCACAAGTCTTGAGGATGCTGGAAAAGGAGGTTTTGGGTCCCCAAAACTGCACCTCTGTAGTTGTGTTGTTCTCTGAGCTTCCTGCCTCTCTTTGGGCGAGCCAGTTTGCTTTTTTGGGATGCAGGTGGTTGTGCCAGCTGTGGCATTCCTTTGTGAGCACATCCACTAGACTTCTCACTGCTGCCCTGGTGCAAGCAAGTATTTGGGATAATTTTGTCATCTGGGGAGGGAAAGGCCCTTAACATCCCTAAAAGCTATGAAGAGAAGTTGAAAGATCCATCTCTTATCACCACGCGGTATCTCAAGCACTAGACTCTTAGCCAAATTAGCTTCAGCTCTTGCATTTTAAAAAATGGTAGTCTTTCAGCCGTAATGAGATGTAAAATTTGTTACTATCGGTTCTGTGGGCATGGCTTGGTGGTGGTGGGGTTAATGTGACTGGGTGGGTGTGGCCAACTTTTTTTTTTACTTTTTTAAAGCATTTTTTTACAACCTATTCGGCCGAATAGGTTGTAAAAAAAAGCTTTTAAAAGTAAAAAAAAAAGAGGCTCTGACAATCACAGCTGTGGCATGCAATTGTCAGAGCCTTTTTTTAACCTTTTAAAAGCAGGAAGTAATGACACCCGGGCGGATGGGCGGAGCCTCAAACCGCCATCGCTACCGGTTCTCCGAACCACTTGTCACAATTGCTACCGGATTGCCTGATCCGGTCTGAACCGGGAGCATTTCACTCCTGTCTTTCAGCTGAGCTGAACATCTGATGACTTCATAAACATCGTCTTAATTTTGGGTTGGTCGGTTGCAACAGTATATAAGTGATTTGCTACCTACCGGGGTGTTTTCTCTCTCTCTCTCTCTCTTTTTTTTTACTCTAATGTATAGCTTTGAAATGTCCTTATTATCTCCCATTTGTGCACTAAAGCTGATCTGACCCTACTTACTTCTGCAAACCAGCCAAATTTGGCAGGTACTGATGTAGCTGGCTTTACCCCCCCCCCCCTTGCATATCACCTGTTAAGAAGTGAAACTGAATATCGTGCATTTAAAAGCTCGTGCATGGTGGATTTGGGCTGGTTCTTCCTGGTGCTTGCTTTTAAGCAGTTTCTGGTGCACACTTGACCACAAAGTTCGAAGTCAAAACCGCTTCCAAGGCATATGCAGAAATCTTTAGAATAGAATACTATTATCAGGTCTATGGCAGTGTTTCACAATCTCAACTTTTAAGATGGGTGGACTTCCAAGTCCTAGAATTCCCCAGCCAGCATGCTGGAAAATTTGGGGATTGAACTTTAGTTGCTGAAGTTGAGAATACTGGCTTAGAGAAACACCAGAGGGCAGCAAAGAAGGTTTTTCAGGGTCTCTCTGCTGTCATCTACTGGTCCATCTGGGTTTGGCAACTTGGATCTGGTAGCACACCACAAATCTGCCAAATAATACTCTGCCCAGGATTCAGGTTGCATCGGCTGAAATCCAAGTTCCTAGCCCTTCTTTATGATGCAAATACGACAAACTGGGAAACATTTTACCAAGATGGACAAAATCAACTTTGAATAAAATGTGTATGTAACTCCACACTTCCAAAACTGGCAAATATAGAGGGAGAAAGAAAGAGAAATAAACCAGCAAATGCAATGTACATGTAATAGCAGGCATGGTAGAAATTGAGTTATTTTTATGGTTGCAGAATTGAGGGTTTTTTTCAGCTAAGTTTGGATCAGGATTTCTGCTTTTATACAAAGAGTATTTGATGTATATCGCATTAACATCGTAGGAGAACGGAACTTTCAAAAGTTGTTCTAGACCAATCTCAAGACAAAACACTGCTTCCATGCATCTCAACTTACCTGATAGATCTATTGTGGATAAAGATAGTAGTTTTAGAAATAATAATACAGTAATAACAATAACAATATAGCAGTTCTTAAACTGCTGTAAGTAACGCATGGATGGAGCAGTAGAAGAAGACACAAATGGTAAACATTCTACTGCTTTCCTTTAGCAATGGAATGGGGTATGTTCTAAGTTATTGTCCTTATTATAAACTAATTTATGAAAACAATTCCAGACTGAAACTCTTAAGTCCAGTAACCCATTTCAGTCCCTCATTTTTTTCCTTCTAGACGCCTAACATTCATCTTCTTTGCTATTTAATTGTCCCCATAAACAGCACAGTATGCTGATTTTTTAAAAAAAATTTTAATTGACCATGTCTCAAAAGCCTTTTTTTTTTTTTCAAAGCATATCCAGATAATCCCTTGAGAGTTGATGCTTTGGCTCATTTATCACTTGAAAGAAGTTCTTCCAATTTTTAATGTGTTAATTCTTAGGGATGAAGGGGGGGGTGGAATGGAAGAGGAGGGAGATTTATTTAAACAATGAGAACAATCTTACTGTGTGTCCGATTGAAAGAGACAAAGAAGAAAGAAATAAAAGAAAGCCGGGCTCAGTATATTTTGAGTACCGCATCCTGTATTTTTGCAAGCTTCTATTTTCCAGATGAGTTTAGAAACCTGTGATGACGTGAAATTAAGTACTGTACTGTTTGCTGTAAATGATATTAAAAAGTACTATTTTCATTTGTTGGCGGTGTCCTTCGGTGAATCTTGGGTTGCTGATGTTCCTTAACGGCCTTTTCCAGCTTGGTCTCCTCTTGGTATCTTAGAAAGACAATGATTGAGAGCCTTGGTAGTAACAGTGGTCTAAGGCACCCTGTTATTAAGCTGGTTATTAAGACCAGATGGCCTGCAATTACTGCAGGGTTCGAATCTCGCCAAGGCTCAAGGTTGACTCAGCCTTCCATCCTTTCTAAGGTAGGTAAATTGAGGACCCAGTTTGTGGGGGCAATAAGCTGATTTTGTATAAATATACAGAAGAATGAAGGCTATTGCTTAGCGCATTGTAAGCCGCCCTGAGTCTCCGGAGAAGGGCGGCATATAAATCAAAATTAAAAAAAAAACTTAAAAAAATTGTCATTCAGGACTAGTGAAGGAAAGAATAGTGCAAAGATCAGAGGCAAGGTCAATTTACCAGAGTAGAACAGTAGTCCTGCCGCGGGAAGCCCTAATCTAACTCCATTTCCTAAAATGACAGTGTTGACAATGACACAGGATGGAAGTATTCCATAGAAAGGAGGGGTCCTTGGTGCTCTCTGAGCTGGGTTGTTTTCTTGCAGATGTTTCATTGCCCAAACGAGGTAACACCAGTTACCTGATGATAGCAATAACACTTAGAGGCAGGGGTCCTCAAACTACAGTCCGTTGGCCAGATACAGCCCACTGAAACCATTCATCCGGCCTGCGCGGAACAACGAGGCTGCCCTGCCCACATCGCCCCCACCTACCCGCCAGCCCTTACCTGCCCTTCTGGAGGCCAAGGAGACCAAAAACGGGATGCGTGGAGGCCAAAAATGGGCCCGTTTTTGACCACTCCAGCCTCCAGAGAGAGGGAGGGGGGGAGGGAGGAGAGAGACACACACACATACAAAAACAGAAGTCCCTCACCTCACCCCCCACCAAGGCAGCTACATCCCTTCACTAACCTGCTTTCTGTTCTGTCCCCGTCCCACAACCACGCACCCAACCAGCCAGCTGAGGGTTAAATAAACTCTTCAAACACTCAACGTCAGTGATAAGGAACTTGGCAGCAACTCCATGGCTGCCTGCCAAGAACTTTTTACTCCAATAACACAGACAAAAATACACACAGTTTGAATAGTCCAGTTTGTAATTAAATCCACAGCAAATAGGCGTTGTGTCCAAAGGTGCAAAGTGACTCGCCAGAGATTAGCTTTGTCCGTCACAGAGTCTGAATGGCCACCACAACTCCCCTTTTATAGCCTGTGGGGTGTGGTCCAGTGACTCAGCTTAATCTCTGGCATGCCTCCTTTGCTGCTGCACACGCTTGTCTCTCCGACGCTGGTGTGGGTCCAACCACAATGTTTCTTCGTCACTATCCGACGGCTCGGAAACACCTGGCTCCTAGCCAATCTCTTCTTCTTTGGGAGACCACTTGAGGCATTGCCAGAGAGGAGGCGTCCTGGAGAGGGAGGCCTGGCCGTCTCCTCTCCTTCATGTTCGGGAGCCTTCTTCCTCCGATAACATAGGGCTCAGAGGACGGAGCCACAACACTTTCCATCCCCAGAAACATAACAAATTGAAGTTTAATTTGTGTGTATTAATGGACTGCTAAATTGGTCATGCCCACCCAGTCACATGACCGCCTAGCCAGACCCACTCAGCAGGTCCAATCTGTGGGATTTGAAGAAGAATTTCAAATCTTTATTGTCACTGCACAACATATCTACAATGAGATTGGTTGAGCTCCCTCCGTGCACACACATTAACCCAATACAATACAACTCACACTGAAGATGGAAAACCCTAACCCAATAACCCAATAAAATCATATTAGCAAACCCCCAGTCCTTATTGCACCAGTGTGAACATGTTACATGTTGCGCCAGCCCTGCCAGTCCATCGTACTACATAGTTATGATGTTATTTTGTATTCTGGAGTCTGACAGCCCACGGATTAAAAACTGTTCTTCAGCCTATTTGTGCAGCTGGCTATGCTTCTGTATCTCCTTCCCGATGGAAGGACGGTAAAGAAGTGCTCGCCAAGGTGGGAGAAGGGGAAGGGGAAGGGGAGGAGGAGGAGGAGGAGGAGGAGGAGGAGGAGGAGGAGGAAGGAGGAGGAGGAGAGGAAAGATAAATTATGGACGGATGGATGAGAGAGAGAATGGAGACAGACAGACAGGAGAGAGCGAGGAAGACAGAAATGGATAGGATGTGTGTAGGGAAAAACTACAACTCCTATTAGTTTTTCTGTTCTCCCTCTTATCTCAGTTGCTATACTGTACACATTTTCTCCTGAGGAGGAAAAGAACCGTGACGCCCAAAAGTTGAGAACACACATCTTTGGGTTTCTAAGCAATTCTGCAGTATCTTTTTTCAACCTCTTTCTCTGTTCCCCCCTGCCCCCCCCCAAAAGGTCACCTCGCGCCCTTTTTGGACCTAAAAGTAAATCAGCTCATAAGCCTCAGCTGCAGCAGCAGAAGAAGAGGAGAGGAGAAGGGTTTTTCCAGGACAGGCCCCATAAAACGGACACCTAAAGCCGAGCCCATGGCATGAGAAGGGTCTCCTTTCTTCTCCGCAGTCCAGAACCACCACTACATTCTCCCCTGTCTTCCCTAATTAAGTCATGGCAACCTTGCCGGCTTCATTTGGCCCATTCGGGCTTCTGTGTTCCAAGCCTTAATCGGCTTTCTTTGTTCCCTGAAATGCTAGCCTTGCTCGGTTCCACATGAGAGAAGCCAGAGTGCTGGTGCTCACTCTTCATTATGTCAGCGCACAAAAGGTTTCTGTCTGTCTCTCGGATGCTTCTTCACAAAGCGCGCGAACCTCGCTGACCCCCCTGGGAGAAGACGGGAGTTGAGAATACACCTCTTTCGGATTTAAACCGGAGTCGTACAGAAGTAAACACTTGAAATTCTCCCCTAAATGTGTGATACAGGGAGAAGAGAGGTGGGAGGCAGACAGGGGTAGGCTGCTGAGGGTTCACAGGGGTTCGGGAGAACCTCTAGCTCAGGTTCTGTGCAGTTTGGCGAACCCCCAAATCCCACTCCTGGCTGTTTTCAGTGCCGTTGTAACTTTGGTCACGAAACGAAGTTTGGTGCAACTCCCACAACCCGTGAATGCTTTTTCTCCTATTTTTTTTTTTATTTGATTTATATGCCGCCCTTCTCCGGAGACTCAGGGCGGCTTACAATGCGTTAAGCAATAGCCTTCATACTTTTTCTATATTTATACAAAGTCAGCTTATTGCCCCCACAAACTGGGTCCTCAATTTACCTACCTTAGAAAGGATGGAAGGCTGAGTCAACCTTGAGCCTTGGCGAGATTCGAACCCTGCAGTAATTGCAGGCAGCTGGTCTTAATAACCAGCTTAATAACAGGGTGCCTTAAACCCCTGTACTACCAAGGCTCTTCTCACGCTATTTCCTTCTTCCTTTCTTCCTTTGTGGATGAAAGGAAGTGTGGATGGAAATCAGAGAGAGGATCTGAACGTGAAAAACAAGCAAGAGCCTTCTAGTGGGTAGCGAGGAAGTAAAAAAAAAACTCAACAGTGGTGCATAAACATGTGGGCAAGGATAATCTTTGATAAACCCTCATGTGAGCACTGCTGAAGACAGGGCATTTATACTCACTCCTTGGCCCACTGAGTAACACTGGAAGGATCCATAATCCAAGATAATTGAATCAAAACAATCTTCTCTTTTGAGAGGAAAAAAAAAAGAAATTCTATTTCATTACAAATGATAGGGGAAATGCAATAGCAATGCTGCACGTGATATTATAGGAGATAATCCTATATCCGTTACTCACCAGCATTGCTATTTGAGTGCATGCAACAGGTTAAGGTTTATTAAATTTGTATACCGCCCTTCTCCCGAAGGACTCAGGGCGGTGAACAGCCAAAATTAAAATACATACAATATAAAAATTAAAATAAATTAAAACAAAATTAGATCAGTGGGACCAAAATTAGGTGGTGGGACCATTGAAGCACAATGTCTACTCACTGTCCACTCACCAACATTAGACCAAGCCATTGCTAGGACTGACCATGGTTTCACTTGTGCAAATAAATCAAAGCTCTTCTCCTCTTTCTTTCCCCTTCCCTCCTTCTCCTTCTCTTTCTCCTCCTTCCTCTCTGTCTCTTGCTTCCTTTCTTCTCCTTCTCGTTCCCTGTCTCCTTCTCCCTTCCTTCTCCTTCTCCTCCTCCTTCTCCTCCTCCTCCCCCCCTTTCCTTCTGCTTCTGCTTCTCCTCCTCCTCCACCTCCTCCACCTCCTCCTCCTCCTCCTCCTCCTCCTCCTCCTCCTCCTCCTCCTCCTCCTCCCTCCTCTCTCCTCCTCCTCCTCCTCCTCCTCCTCTTGGTTTTACCTTTCCTCCTCATTCACAGTAATAACCATGTCAGTGGAGTAGACACATAGAGTGGACACATTTGCAAGTACAGCCTTCACTTTCCCCTCCCCAAATTGTACAATTTGGATGTACAAAAATGAGTTGCCTTCAGGGAAGACAAGCAACTATGAATGAAGCCACATCAATCTGATGGCATCTGAAGGAAGAGAAATTCTCCTATTGAATAGATCACCCATCCAGTTAGTCCACCCATCCTTTAACGTGCTCACAAGCAACTATATTAAAATCGAGGCCATGTGTCTGCTGTTTCCACTTATCCACACGCCTCAACAGACACTGAGAATTCGGAAGTAGCTCTCATCCTGATATTCTTCCTTAATGCACCAAACATGCTTTTGAATCTAATTAAGCTTGAAGTTATCATTGTTTCTATCACATTAAGCTCCCACTTGGCTCTTGACAGCATGGTGTGCCAAGTCAACAGCAAATCTTTTAAAGAGAAGCAACAGATTTGGGTTCAATTAAAAATTCATTAAAATGCAAATTAGCTTGCAAACTCCCCTCCCCTTTGGATACTTTACTCAGTGTGGCATTTTTAATCACAGATGGAGGTAAGTGGCAGACTTCACAAATGGGGGGGATGTCTCTTAAGGTTTCTGCATGCACATACAACATATTAAATGTATATCATATATTAAATTGAGGGTCATTCTCCATTCCCCCGCCCCCCATGCATCATTTCCATTTTATCTCAGTAAGACAGATTTTAAAGTTAATTGCAACGAGACTTGCCAAATTGTTTATCATCTCACTGCAGAACTTTTAACTGCAGCTCAATCCGCAGCTTTACGAGAGAGTTGGCCCTACAGGATGTCCTTTTAGCAAATGTTCTATGATTGGCACATGAGCAGATCAGGAATGGACCAGGGGGTGGGTTCTACTTGCCTTTACTACCAGTTTGCAACGGGGCCATGCGTGTGCATTCACAGAAGCATTCTGATGATGTTGGGATTGGTGGGCGGAGCCTCCTGCCGGTTTTATTACTGGTTCTATGCGGTTCTCATCTCTGTTTCAAGGCCATTGAGCCAGCGCAATTATTCCCACAGTCATGTGATCAGCATGACGTCACAGAGCACTGTTACCTTCCCACCAGTGGTACCTATTTATCTACTCACATTTGCATGATTTCAAACTTGCTACGTTGGCAGGATCTGGGGCAGGAGCTCACCTCATTGTGTGGTGCTTGGGTCTCAAACCCGGGCTGCTGGTTTTCTAACTGGCAAGCCCAAAATCTTAGCCACTGCACTGTCCCTTTGTCCTCTGGGGTTGATGAAAAAATCAAGATGGCAACCGCAATGTACAAATAAACAAATGTTTTAATTGCACCATTGAAGCCACCATCTTACTTTTTTGACACAAAGAATATATGTTGATTGATTGATGAATCAAGTTATTTTTAACTCCTAGTGAGCAGATATATTTTCTCCATGTAGTCCTTGACTTATGACTACAATTGAGCCCCAATATATATAAAAGGAATGTGGTGGCTCAGTGGCTAAGATGCTGAGCTTGTTGATCGAAAGATCGGCAGTTCAGCGGTTTGAATCACTAGTGCCATGTAATGGGGTGAGCTCCCATTACTTGTTCCAGCTTCTGCCAACCTAGCAGTTCGAAAGCACGTAAAAAATGCAAGTAGAAAAATAAGGACCACCTTTGGTGGGAAGGGAACAGTGTTCCATGCAGGTAAACTGGTGCTGCTTAACATGCAGGGGTTGTTCTCCCTTTGATTTCCAGGCACTGAATCCCCTGAACATTATTTTACAAATAAATTAAGTAAATTAGTTTAACATTGTTTTAGTTCATCGTCAATAAGCCCTGGAGGAATGTTTGACTGAGAAGCGATGAATGAAACTTCAGAATAAACAAATGCAATTGCCATCACTTTTAAAGACCCTGGACAAAATTCGCTTTTTTTTTTTTTTTTTGCTTGGCTTGGTCCTGCCTGCTGTGAATTTCCCCATATTTGCACTTTTCTAACAACAGAAACCTATCCCCTTTCGACATGGCAGAATATTATCAATCAATTACCATGTTGTGTTTATCTCTCCTCCCTCCACCTTCGCTGTTGTGCATCCCTCCGTTCAGTCAAACAAACAGACATTACAAAACAGCATAATGAAAAGGCCATAAAGCCACACCAGAATGCTATGCAATATTTCCCTGGGCGAATAATGTAATCTTCTAGAGGCCCAAACAACAACAAAAAAGAGGTGCTTATTGCACACTTTGTGTGTTAGCTAAGAGCTTTTGTCTGTGTTTTTGGAAATGCCAAATACACTACCAGGAGTCTGTTTTCAGATTTCTGTAAAATACTAAGTTTATTCTCTCCAATTCTTCAGCTGAGCAGGATTTGGGGGGTGGGGGTGGGGGGCTTGATTTGAAATACGTTCTCATGCATCTCATGGATGTATTCTGATTTGCTGATCTAGGCCAGCAAGCCCTCCTCCTCCTCCTCTTCCTCCTCCTCCTCCTCCTCCTTCTCTTTCTCCTTCTTCTCCTACTCCTTCTCCTTCTTCTCCTCTTCCTTCTTCTACTTCTCCTTCTTCTTCTCCCCCTCCTCCCTTCTTCTCCTCCCTCCACCATCTTTCTTTCTTTCTTTCTTTCTTTCTTTCTTTCTTTCTTTCTTTCTTTCTTTCTTTCTTTCTTCCTTCCTTCCTTCCTTCCTTCCTTCCTTCCTTCCTTCCTTTCCTTTCCTTTCCTTTCCTTTCCTTTCCTTTCCTTTCCTTCCTTCCTTCTTCCTTCCTTCCTTCCTTCCTTCCTTCCTTCCTTCCTTCCTTCCTTCCTTCCTTCCTTTCTTTCTTTCTTTCTTTCTTTCTTTCTTTCTTTCTTTCTTTCTTTCTTTCTTTCTTTCTTCTCAAACGTTAAACTGTCAGAACAAAGCCAGCTTCTTGAACTTTGTCTTTGGCTGAAAATAAGTCTTTATTGCAGGGGTGAAATCCAAAATTTTTCCCTACCGGTTCTGTGGGCGTGGTGTGGTGGGCGTAACAGGGAAAGGATATTGCGAAATCTCCATTACCACCCCACTCCAGGGGAAGGATACTACAAAATCCCCATTCCCTCCCCTCCTGGGAGAAGGATATTGCAAAATCTCCATTTCCACCCCCACTCTGGGGCCAGCCAGAGGTGGTATTTGCCAGTTCTCTGAACTACTAAAAATTTCTGCTACCGGTTTTCCAGAACCTGTCAGAACCTGCTGGATTTCACCCCTGCTTTATTGGTACATGTTTCTAGTAGTAGCCGATACGCCAGCAGATGGGCCGGGCTCTGTGTCTCTCCACCTTGTTGTGGAGAGACACAACAAGGTGTTGTTATCCATTAACACTTGAGCATATTGGTTTTACACTTAGGTGGTCCATCAACTTTTAGCCTATTCAGGTCCTCCAAGTAGTATAAAGGAGGTCAGATCTTTCAGCCGTCTCCTCCTTTAAGGTTATTCCCTGCTCGATGGTCTCCTTCCTCCATCTTCTAATTCCATTTTGTTCTTGTTTACCCCCAAGAATGTTTGTTCTTGTTCCTAGAACTGAGTGGGCAGATTTGGGCACATGTCCATTCAGAGATGTCATCATTTCTCTTGCTTGGTTCTCTCAGAATCCGTTCCTATTTCTCTCCTCAGCTTAGGTGGGCCACTGCCAGTGTATTTTCTCAATTGGTGAAGGTTTGAGACAGCCTCTCACTGAGCGTATTGCTTCATTGATGGGAATATCAACTTTTCCCCCCAAATTTCTCCAGGGCTTCAAAAATTTTAGCAAGGGGTTCTCTGCCCAGTTGCTGGGTGGGTGTGGTCATGGTGGGCATGGCTTAGTCAGCCTCCTGAACCATGGGGGGTGCTTTTGCCCTCCCCAGGTTCCGGAGGCTTTCCTCGAGCTTCTGAGAGGGCGAAAACAGCCTCCCCAGGCTCGAGAGCCCCTCTGGAGGCCAGAAACAGGCCCATTTTCGGCCTTCCCAAACTTCCAGTAGGCCCGTTTTTCGCCCTCCCTAAGCCTCCATGTGCACCCTGCACTTACCTACATCCAAAACAGGCCACGTGGGGACTCTTGGGAGTGGTGGGGCGGGTGGGGCCAGCCAGGAGTGGGATTTGGGGGTTCTCTGAACTGTATAGAATCTTAGCTAGAGGTTCTCCCGAATCCCCAGCATACCACCCCTGGATTTCTCCCATTTGGAAAAACTCGGATAATTTCCCTTAAGGACATCTATGGAGATTCTTAATCATCCAGGCAAGGTTGTCCCAAAGGTGCTTTTTCAAAAGACAGCTGGACTTTCTTAGTTTTTTTCTTGAAGATGTTTCGCTTCTCATCCAAGACGCATCCTCAGTTCCCCAGCATTCAGTCAGAACTGAGAATGCTTCTTGGATGAGAAGCAAAACGTTTTCAAGAAAAAAACAAAGGAAGTCCAGCTGCTGTTTGAAAAAGTTCTTTTAAGGACCAAATCTTTGGGGAGGAAACTTTGGAGAGCTGCACTAAGAGGCATACCCAGAAGGCATGGGTGAAATCCAGCAGATTCTGGAGAACCGGTAGCAGAAATTTTGAGCAGTTCGGAGAACCGGCAAATACCACTTTTGGCTGCTCCCAGAGTGGGGTGGGAATGGAGATTTTGCAATATCCTTCCCCCAGGAGTGGGGAGGGAATGGAGATTTTGCAGTATATTTCCCCTGCCATGCCCACCGAGCCACACCCACCAAGCCACACCACGCCCACCAAGCCACACCCACAGAACTGGTAGTAAAAAAGATTGGATTTCACTACTGCCAGAAGAAATTTTAAAAGTCAAAATGGCAGCCACAACTTCACAGTTGAAACTCTCCCCCTTTTTTACATGTAACATAACAGCCACTTGGTCATGATAAGGGGTCTGGGGGCTAAACCGTACAATGAATGGCTAAGGGAATTAGGTACATATGTCAAACTTAACAAAGAGTAGGATTTAGGGTGACATGGTAGCCATCTTCCAGTCCTTGAGGGGTTGGCATAGAGAACAGGGGGTCAATTTATTCTCCATAGCACCTGAGGGCGGGACAAAAAGTAAATGGATGGAAGGTCATCAAAGAGAGATCCAAGCTGGAACTAAGGAAAAATTTCCTGTCAACGAGAACAATTAATCAGTGGAACAATTTGCCTCCAAAAGGTGAAGGCGCTCCATCACTGGAGGTTTTCAAGAAAAGATTGGACCACCTTTTATCCAGGATGGTATAAGGTCTCTTGTTTGGCCAAGGGGGCTAGACTAGAAGACCTCCAAGGTCCCTTCCATCGCTATGATTCTATGATAGCCACTATCTTGACTTTTCGATCAGTTTCTGAGGACACCCTGACAGAACCTTGCAATAGAATAGAGTAGGGTAGGGTAGGGTAAGGTAGGGTAGGGTAGGGTAGGGTAGGGTAGGGTAGGGTAGAGTAGAATAGAATAGAATAGAATAGAATAGAATAGAATAGAATAGAATAGAATAGAATTGAATTGAATTGAATTGAATTGAATTGAATTGAATTGAATTGAATTGAATTCTTTATTGGCCAAGTGTGATTGGACACACAAGGAATTTGTCTTAGGTGTATATGCTCTCAGCGTACATAAGGAGAATAAAATACATTAATCAAGAATAAAAAGATACAACAGTTGGTGATAGTCAAGGTTACTAATAAGCTATATAACTTAATAATAACTTAATAAGGTATTAAGTTTTGTCCCGTTTTTGAACTCCATTTTTTTAAAAAAATTAGAACAGGATCAGAGAAGGGCAAGAAAGGATTGAATTGAAAATTGAGTTTTGCCAGACATCTGAAGGAGTCTAATAGCACCTTTTCCAACAGGCCAGTCTGACTAAAAAGCATCCATTTTAATGAGTTGCAGCTCTCGCCTCAGAGGCATAGAGTGGCACCATGACGGGTTGGTAACACATTAGACTGGGTAATTGATAAGGCATTGGCAATCCGTCTCACCGGTAGCCTTCATCAGCATAATTGCTTGATCTTCTTCTTCCTTCTTCTTCCTCCCCACCCCCACCTCCCCCCAATTTAAATCCTCTATCAGTCCTCCAGTCTGCATCTGAGGAAGTGAGCTTCAACCGTTTCATCAAACTTGTTAATCAGAAAAGGCGCCATGAGTCTCCATTTTGATTTTTTTTTTTTTGCTAGCCTAGAGACTAACAGGGCTCCCCTATTAAGTTTGTGAGGAGAGATTTAGGAACCTCAGAATGTGTGCTTTGAAAAGGGAACAGAACAGAACAGAACAAAAGAGAACAGAACAGAACAACAAATTAGGCAATGATGTATTGATGTCTTGTGTGAACTCAGGACATGGGTTAATTGTGTAACTAAGTTAAATGTATCCTGAGGCGGCCCAGAGGGACACCAGCTTTTACAGCTCAGTTATACAGATTAATAGAGTTGGAAGGGACCTTGTAAGTCATCTAGTCCAAACCCCCCCCACCCACCCAAGCAGGAGACCCTACACCATTTTGACAGATGGCAGTCCAGTCACTTCTTGAAAGCTTCCAGTGATTAACAGATTAATAGAGTTGGAACGGAAGCACCTGAAGGCAATTGGGTGGAAGAAGCAATGGGTGGAAGATCCTTAAAGAGAGATCCAACCTAGAATTAAGGAGAAATTTCCTGACAGTGGGAAGAATTAATCCGTGGAATAGCTTGCCTCCAGAAGGGATCAGTGCTCCATTACTGGAGGTTTTCAAGAAAAAGATTGAACAGCTCTTTGTCCGGAATGGTATAAGATCTCCTGCCATGGGCAGGTTCTGACCAGTTCTGGAGAACTGATAGTGGAAATTTTGAGCAGTTCGGAGAACCGGCAAATACCATCTCTGACTGGCCCATCTATTCTCTGCCTCCCGAGTCCCAGCTGATCGGGAGGGAATGGGGATTTTGCAGTATCCTTCCCCTGCCACGCCCACCAAACCATGCCCACAGAACCGGTAGTAAAAAAAAAAAATGAATTTCACCCCTAGAAGACCTCCAAGATTCCTTCCAACCCTATTATTCTATGTTCTTTTCACTAATTCCATTTGAGTAGAAGCTGGACAGTCTTTTATTAAGAAAGCCTTAATTTGGATTGCTGCATTCAGCAAAAAACAAACAAAAAAACAGCCAGTTTGGTGTAGTGGTTAAAACATCAGGGAAGAAACTGAGGGACCATGATGAGTTCTAGGCCCACCTTAGATACGAAGCCAACTGAGTGACCTTGGGCCAGTCACTCTCCCTCTGCCCCTAGGAAGGACACAATGGCAGACCACTTTCAAAACAAAAACCCTTGCCAAGAAAACTGCAGGAACTTACCCAGGCAGTGGTCAGGAGTCAACATTGTCTGGAAGACAATATGAGCTTTGTATATGAGCCTTGGTGGCGCAGCAGACTAAAGCGCTGTTAAGTAACACCAGCTGCCTGCAATTACTACAAGTTCAAATCTCACCAGGCTCAAGGTTGACTCAGCCTTCCATCCTTTCGAGGTAGATAAAATGAGGACCCGGATTGTCGGGGCAATAAGCTGACTTTGTATAAAAAAGAACACCGCTTAGGGTGGGCCAAAAAAGCCCTACTAAGCAGGTATATACAAAAGTATGAAGGCTATTGCTTAACGCATTGTAAGCCACCCTGAGTCTCCGGAGAAGGGCGGCATATAAATCGAACCAATTCTCACAGCAGGTTGGATTTTATTTATTTATTTATTTATTTATTTATTTATTTATTTATTTATTTATTTATTTATTTATTTTGTCGCATTTCTATGCCGCCCAACTCCCAAGGGACTCTGGGCGGCTTACAACAGAGAATAAAACAATGCAACAATATCCCATACAAAAGTTAAAAGGAGACATATTAAAACATTAAAATGTTAAAACACATACACTCCAATTTGTGGCCGGGTCTCGCAAGATCACTATAACAAGATCAACGGCCCCAGGCCTTCCAGAAAATCCAGGTCTTCACCGCTTTCCGGAAGGCCAATAGGGTGGAGGCAGTCCGGACTTCAGGAGGTAATTGGTTCCAGAGAGCCGGGGCAGCCACAAAGAAGGCCCTCCCCTGCGGGCCCGCCAGCCAGCACTGTTTAGCTGACAGGACCCGGAGGAGACCGACTCTGTGGGATCTTACCGGTCTCTGGAAGCTATGTGGTAGAAGGCGGTCTCGAAGATAGCCTGGCCCTGAGCCATGTAGGGTTTTAAAGGTAATAACCTTTAAAGGATTTAATGTCCTTAGGGGCACTTTCTGACTCCAAGATTCGGTGGGTTGATACCTGTTTATGGCAAGCCTTAAATTCTTCTTTAATTTCCTAAAAGATTTAATCGCTAAGTAACAAGATAATTATAACAAGTCAATACGCTTGCAATTAAGCTTCATTTACCATACATTACGGATGTCTCCATAACAATTAAGGACAGTAATGAATGCTCGGCAGCGACTGGATTTTGCGCAGAGAAATTATGAGAACTTTTACACAGCTTCCCAAAAATGAACCTTCTGCATCAACATTTATTCCAGAGGCCGTTTACAGAATTTATTTTGCTGCCTGACATATTGACATCCTCACTTACAAAAGCAAAAGGTGGGGGAAAGAAAAATTGCCTCTTTTGTACAAATTCCGTGCTGGTGACAACTACAGCGATGCTGTCAAAATGTGTGCATTAGGTAATTGTGACATTTGTGCGATTATGTCATCGTGCGTGATTACAGCCCCAGATTGGCAGTGAAGATTTTTCTTTTAACCTCCAAAGAAGGAGGACGGGGGTGGGTGGGAAAAAAAACTCCCATTCCGAAAAGATTTATCAATGGTTGGGGAGCCTTCACGATCGGAAGGAATGTGACTTATCGAGTCGAGCCCTTCCTTGCAGGCATCCGGCCACTTGCAAACCACAATTCATCTATCTTTTTTAAAAGTCATATTTGCATGATGCAGGCTTCGGAGAAAGGCTCGGATGATTTGGAAGGCCGTTAATTTTGTTTTATTAAATGTATGTCAGGGTTCCAAGTAGCACAGTGTTGTGGTCCGCCAGCAGCCTGCGGAGCTGACAGTGGAGTCGGACAGTGAGGAGGCTGAGGAAGAACATGGGCCAGTCCTGGAGGCTGGGGAAGGCCCGGATGAGGGCTCTGCATCAGAGACAGAGATGGGGCCAGGGCCATCTGGGAGTGATGTGCGAACTCCGGAGCCTTCAGACGCTGATAGCAGAGAGGCAGAGGAACAGGAGGAGCCTGTTCCTAGTGCACGCATGAGAAGAGCTGCCAGAAGGCAGGAGCAGATAAAGCAAAAAGGACGACTCAGGAGTAAGGCCAAGAGATGATTCGCCCCTCCCATAAGGCTTAAAAGACCAGCAACTGCTCTTGGGCTCTTTGCCGGAAAACAAGGTTGATAGATTTGTTTCTTGTCTTGCTGCATTTATTTCTTATCGGCGTCTTCTGCTTCTGAACTTTTGCCAAGAAAAGCCTTTGGCAGTTTGCCACAGCAGACCAAGGTTGGTGATAAGGCTGAAGCATTGTGTTATGAAGAATTTGTCTTGAATGAGTTTGGATTACGCTGAGAATGAGTTAATTCTCAGCTGTCCTGATAAAGTCTGTTTGTTTCGAACTGATTGCGTCTGATAATACCTACTTGGGCCTGGGTCACAATACACACCCAACGGAATCAAAACTCCAAGGCAAACAATTGGACTGGGAAGCAAACTTGTAACCAATTATCTGTCAAGTGCCAGGGAAATCAGGATATTCAGGCCATTCAAATGAGTATAAAGATTTATTACAAACGTAAGCTCTCTACAAGAATCTGGCTAACTAACGGTCAAGGGAAACGAGTGGGAGATAAGAAAGAAATTCAAGGCAGGCTGGACTTAGATCTTGTGAGCAAGAAGGGACTCATGACTGATGACGCATTTGACCTCTCCCTCGGTCTCAGCCTGGTCATCTTCTACTGCACAACAGAGATGTTATATGTGCAATTAATGCTTGCTCGGAAGAGAAGATCCGGCTACATTTAATTAATTCCTCACAAAAGAATGAGAAAATTGCTGTCTTCATTGTTAAAACTAAGCTATTTTGTTTATTCAATTACTCAAGGTCAGGCATCTTTT
Organism: Pituophis catenifer annectens; assembly: GCF_029215685.1. Taxonomy (NCBI): domain Eukaryota; kingdom Metazoa; phylum Chordata; class Lepidosauria; order Squamata; family Colubridae; genus Pituophis; species Pituophis catenifer. The sequence continues at coordinate 8,459,612 of NW_027256894.1, forward strand.
ATCAGAGACTGCAAATCATCGTCATCATGAAAGTATTTTTCAGTCTTCAGGGGCTCTAGGTAATTTTCAGCCTTTTCTTTCGTTTTAAAATTGGTTTTCTCTCTATAAAGAAAAAAAAAGAAAAGGAAAGAAATGAAATTAGTTCATGAACGACTTGTGCTCCGGGAATATGGTTGCCTCCTCCTGGATTTTTCTAGCGATTTGCCAATTGTTCGGCATACTTAAAAACTGAATCAGAACACTGAGCAACAATAATAAAAAGATTAAAAAGACATGCAAAGTGAATTAAAGAAATAGATCAAAACCAGAAGAGCCACATTGAAGCACTTTAGCGCCTAATGTGAGAGAAAAGAAGCAAATTGTTTGCTCTCTCTGTGTGTGTGTGTGTCTAGAGAAATATCTCCAATCCGGTGCACATCTGATGCCCTCCAGGGGTATGGATGTCAGATCCCATAGTCCTCAGCCAGCTACTGGTTCTGGAAGCTACCATGTTGGGGAAGCTAGACCTCTCCATCAAATGGGAACAGAACACTGGACCTTCAAACCAAGCTGAGTGCCATAAACAACCCATGATCCATTCAACCACATATGTTGCAGTACCTGGGCTGCTGGTTTTTCCATGTAAGTGTTCTGCCCCAGCTCCGGATTTCCGAGGATATTGACACACACCAATGGTCCTTATCCAATTTATTAAGTAGCAAGAATAAACAAGACCGGCAAAGGTTGGCAACCAGCCCAGAAAACAAGATATGATAAACCAAAATACTCTGATCATAAATACGAGTTGTTTCCAGCAAGAATGCACTAGCTGCGTGCGACTTAAATAGGCTAAGGGAGTGGCCAATTATCCTCAAGCCCTACTCTCGAGTAGACCTCCCCCTCCTGAGTAGCCACTCCTGCCTTTTGGCAGCCCTGCGTGCTCGAGCATTGAGGAGAGGCTCCTCCACTTTGCTCTCTCCACTCGAAGGAGCCTCTGGGGGTTCTGAAGGCCCTGGCTGAGTCTCTGCCTCTGGCACCACATCCTCTTCAGCCTCCTCACTATCCGATGCGAGCGCTGGCTGCTCAGGCTGCTGGTGCGACACCACACCAGCCTCCTCTTCATCGGGATCAGCCACGATCCTCACAGGCCGCTGGCGGGCCACAACAGTAAGTTTAAGCAGTGGTGGGATTCAGCCAGTTTGCACCACTTCGGGAGAACCGGTTGTTAACTTTCTGAGCAGTTTGGCAAACTGGTTGTTGGAAGAAATCATTAGGGCAGAGAACTGGTTGTTAAATTACTTGAATCCCACCACTGAAGTTAAACCTACCCTAACTAGTGTTAACCTAGTACAAACCCTGCCAGTTGAGTTGATTTATGGCTTAGCATGACTTATGCAGCTTTTCCACAATGGGTAAATGAGGTGATTTAAATCAAGAACCTTGAGTGAACCCATAGCCGTGTGTATATTTATGAGTACCTGCGAATGTCTGAGTTTGTATATGTGGGAAATGGGTCAAGATCAATGTATCCTTCACATAGAAAATAGTAGAGTTGAAAGGGACCTTGGAACAGTGGTGAAATCCAAATTGTTTTACTACCAGTTCTGTGGGCGTGGCTTGGTGGGCGTGGCAGGAGAAGGATACTACAAAATCCCCATTCCCTCCCCACTCCTGGGGGAAGGATATTGCAAAATCTCCATTTCCACTGTACTCTGGGGCCAGCCAGAGGTGGTATTTGCCAGTTCTCCGAACTACTCAAAATTTCTGCTACCGGTTCTCTGAACTGCTCAAAATTTCCGCTACCGGTTCTCCAGAACCTGTCAGAACCTGCTGGATTTCACCCCTGCCTTGGAGGTCTTCTAACCCAACCCCCTATTCAAGCAGGAGACCCTATGCTATTCCACAAATGGCTGCTATTCTTGAAAAACTCCATTAATGGAGCACCTACAACTTCTGAAGGCAAGCCGTAACAACCACAATTTCTGGAAGTAAGCTGTTCCACTGATTAATTGTTCTCACTATCAGGAAATTTCTCCTTAGTTCTAGGTTGGTTCTCTCCTTGATTAGTTTCCACCTACTGCTTCTTGTCCTGCCCTCAGGTGCTTTGGAGAATGACCCCCTCTTCTATGTGACAGCCCCTCAAATATTGGAAGATTGCTATCATGTCACCCCCTAGTCCTTCTCTTTATTAGAGTAAACGTAGTTCCTGAAATTGCTCAATGTATGATTTAGCCTCCGGTCTCCATATCTTGGTTGCTCTTCTCTGCACTCTTTCTAGTGCCTCAATATCTTTTTTGTACCATGATGACCAAAACTGGATGCAATATTCCAAGTGTGGCCTCACCAGTGCGGTATAAAGGGGTACTGTCACTTCACTGGGAATGGACATTAACAACTGGGAAACCTTGACCTCCGATCGTTCAGCTTGAAGGCTAAAGATGCAGCATGACGTTCTCTAATTCGAAGAGACACTTGTTCGGCAGGCCAAGGCAAAGAGGCAGTCCCGGAACCAGCGAAATCTGGAGGCTGGGCAGGGGACAGAATGTATCTGCCCTCAGTGTGGAAGGGATGGCCACTCTCGAATTGGCCTTTTGAGTCACACTAGATGCTCTTTTAGGACCTCTTTCCAGAGCACGATACCATCGTCTTTTGAGACTGAAGGATGCCAATGATGTCACTTCACATGATCTTGATACTATCCCTCTGTGGATGAAAACTAAAACTACATCAGTTTATGCCAGGGGTCGGCAACCTGCAGCTCTGGAGCCACATGTGGCTCTTTCATCCCTCTGCTGTGGTGCTGTCACCAGCCGACTCCACAATTGATAGGGCTTTCGGTTAGGACAGGTAGAGGAAAAAGGACGCTGCGTTAGGAGGAGGAACTGGACTTCTGGTCAGCTCCAGAATTGAATGGGGGAGGGGCTTCCAGTTAGGACCTCTGTGGCTCTTTGAGTGTTTAAGGTTGCCGACACCTGGTATGTGCATACAGTAGATACACTGTATAGCTCTTCTATTCTACATAAAAGGCATCTTCCTGTGTGACACAAGTGGGCCAACTCAGCTGCACCCTGTTTAGGTTTAAATTTTTTTAAAAAAAAATCTCTTCTTTTAAAACTATCAAAGTGAAATATTTTTTTTAAAAAAAATAGACAGAATTGGAGCATTGCTGTTTTATTCCTGATAATAATTTCCTTCCTTGATCCCCATATTCTTGGGGGGGGGGGAGAGCAGAGATTAAAGAAGGATTTTTAATCCCCCCCCCTTCTCATCGCCTTGGTGCCATCGGTGATATACGCATGATATGCTCGAGACACCTTGATAAAATAAAAGCAGAAGACAGAAAGGTAAAAACACAGAATAAAATGAACATCCAGTTAAGTAAAATGGAAGTAGCTGTGCATGAACTCTGGCCATTGTGGTTTATGAATCACATTAGGGTTTAGCATGATGTGCGAACACAATCATTGCCTTATATATACACTGTATAGTCCAGATCACAAGAATGTAGAGGATCACTCTGGTTTGGATCAGTCTGGTTTGCTAAAGTTGCACTGTTTTGTTTTGTTTTTTAAAGCGGAGGTAATCTCACAAACATGCATGATCTGGAACAGGAAAGGTAATTTGGTCATATAATTGCATGCGCGGCTTTTATACTCGCAACATTTAGCATGCTAGATGGCCCGTCTACTAGCATTCTCTCTATTCTCTGGAGCCTCCGTGACTGCCTAGACATAGCTTGCCTTCAGAAGTTGTGGGTGCTCCATTACTGCAGGGTTTCAAAAAGAGACTGGATAGCCATTTGTCTGAAATGGTATAGGGCAGGGGTCCTCAAACTACGGCCCGCGGGCCGGATACAGCTTGCTGAAGCCATTAATCCACCCCGTGTAGGACCGCAAGGCTGCCCTGCCCACATTGCCCCACCTACCTGCCGGCTCCCACCTGCTTTCTGGAGGTCTAGGAGGCCAAAAATGGGATGCGTAGAGGTCCCGGGAGGCCAAAAAGACGCCCATTTGTTGCCTACCTAGCCGAGAGAGAGAGAGAGAGAGAGAGAGAGGGAGGAAGGGAGAGAGGGGGGAGGAAGGGAGAGAGAGAGAGAGACATACACACACAAACAGAAGTCCCTTACACACACCCCAAGGCAGCCACATCCCTTCACTAACCTGCTTTCCACCCCCAGAAGCATAACAAATTAAAGTTCAATTTGTGTGTATTGTTTAATGGACTGCTAAATTGGCCACGCCCACCCAGTCACATGACCAGTGGTGGGTTGCCCCCGGTTCAGACCGGTTCACAAGAACCGGTAGTAAAACTGGCAGGAGGCTCCGCCCACTGACCCGGACGTCATCAGAGGTGATCTGTGCATGCGGGCGCGATGCGAACCGGTAGTAAAGGTAAGTAGAACCCACCCCTGCACATGACCACCTAGCCATGCCCACCCAGTAGGTGTGGGCCCCCCAACAGTCTGAGGGACCGTGAATTGGCCCCCCGTTTAAAAGGTTTGAGGACCCCTGGGATAGGGTCTCCTGCTCGAGCAGGGGGTTGGACTGGAAGACCTCCAAGGTCCCTTCCAACTCTGTTATTCTATGTTCTAATTTCAACTGGAAAAGTTCCCTGGGAGGAAATTTCTCTTGAGGAAGAAACTGGGGAAGAGACCAAATTCTACTGAGATTCAAGAGCGGTATTAGAGGCTGCAGATTTCTGGAGAGAAGATGGAGCCAGGAAATGGAGCTGGATGAAAGGGAGAACATTGAGCTCAAAGAGATATCTCCTAATTTAGGGGTCTCCAATCTTGGCAACTTTAAGCCTGGAGGACTTCAACTCCCAGAATTCCCCAGCTCAGCTTTTCTGGGAGTTGAAGTCCTCCAGGCTTAAAGTTGCCAAGGTTGGAGACCCCTGTCCTAATTCATTACGTGTAAACGCAATCCCAACTCTGCCCAGGAGAATTCCACCAACGTTCTCATCTCCTTTGAACGCATTTCCAAAGCCAATTCTCTTTCATCCTACAGATTGAGAACTGGTATAAGGAAAAAGGCACGTTTCCATTATTAAAGGCCCTATAATGAATTATTCTTTTAGTTTGCCCTTCGGTCTTTAATTGAGCGAGGCATTATGTGGTCTGGATTTAAAGACGAGCGTTCTCTTTACATAGAAGCTACCGTGCCTGATACTTTGCCTGTTTGCTCACGGTGCCTCGGATGTGGCGCTGGAACTGCAGATTCTTTTGAAAGACGTCTGTCCTTTCAGGAACCAGATCAGTGGCAAGTCCCTTTCGGCTCCTTGGCTATAGAACTGTAACTATGCAACAGAGCATAATAAAGAGGCTGGGGGTACTTTCTCCCTCAGTATTGATTAAATTCCTAAAGCAAAGAGCTATCGTATTGTTAAGAAAAAATATGTTCTCCTCGGAAAATAGGTAAGGACTCCTGCTCAGATCAAGATATTCCTTTAGCTATGTCTTCCAGAGAAGTTTGATTCCACCTGATTCCGTGGAGATAATGCCAGTATTTGCAAACACCCATTTCAATTTGTCGTTGTTGTTAGTTGCAAAGTCGTGTCCGACCCATCGCGACTCCATGGACAACGTTCCTCCAGGCCTTCTTGTCCTCTTCCATCCTCTGGAGTCTTTTTAAGCTCATGCTGACTGCTTCAGTGATTCCATCCAGCCACCTCATTCTCTGTCATCCCCTTCTTCTTTTGCCCTCAATCGTTCCCAGCATTAGGCTCTTCTCCAGTGAGTTCTTCCTTCTCATTAGGTGGCCAAAGTACTTGAGTTTCATCTTCAGGATCTGGCCTTCTAAAGAGCAGTCAGGGTTGATCTCCTCTAGGACTGACCGGTTGGATCGCCTTGCAGTCCAAGGGACTCGCAGGAGTCTTCTCCAGCACCATCATTCAAAGGCCTCAATTCTTTGGCGCTCAGCCTTTCTTATGGTCCACCTTTCACAGCCATACAATGCAACTGGGAAAACCATAGTCGTTTTCAAGAAAATCCGTTTCAATAGAGCCCCCCTTTTCCAGTTGCTATCATTGTCTGCCAGGAATATTGGATTGCAATTTTAGAAGTTGATGGGCATCACAGGTGGATGTTCATGCTATGGTTTTACAAATGCAAAAGGAGGTGGCTTAATCCTGTCACCTTCACATATCAACATAAGTCCTCCTTTAGTTGAATTTATCTTCTTTTTTTTACTATTGAGAATTGTTCACTGCTCCATAGTAAGGAAGAATCATGAATCTTCTTCTAAAGAAGTGAAGGGAATGTGAATAATTGTACTTATTTTATGCCGGACCAAACCCTTGCTCTAAAATGATGTATTTTATGTTTTATGTTTAAAAAAAAAAATTGGAAAAAAAAATACATGAGGACTCATTCTTGATGCCTCCGTGCAATTAGCATTTTGATCTAACTATGTCAAATTCTTCAAAGCCGGCAGGATCAGGAAACCAAATAAATAAATGAATCTGAATTTCTTGGAGCCTGGAAGTTTGCCAAAGCAATGCGTATCTTTTAAGGTGGAATCTCTTGCATCTTCTGTCAATGCTCTCCCTTCCCTTGGACTAAGGAATCTTTTCTGTGTACAGTTCTTCTCACTTCTGTACAGGTCTTAATCTCCTCCTCTACATTCCTAGTGCCTATTAATCCATCACAGACTGAAGACAGGCAGAAAAAAAGGAAATGGAGAAAATGGGATCCTAACAGAGAAGGTGCAACGTTAAGAAAAGGTAGATACAAACGGAAGGCAATTCATGGTCCATTGATTCCATGCAATTGAATATTTGTAGCTCAGAGTTGAATTGTGGGGTCTCTGGTGCTGTTGTGGCTTGCCAGCGGCCAGCAGACCTGGCAGCGGATTCGGACAGTGAGGAGGTTAGGGAAGAACATGGGCCAGTCCTGGAGTCTGGGGAAGGCTCTGATGAGGGCTCTGCGTCGGAGGCAGAGAGGGGGCCAGGACCGGATGCCAGTTATCAGCTGCCTTTGGAGTCAGACATCAGTGAGGCAAAAGAACAGCTGGAGCCTGTTCCCAGTGTGCGCAGAATTGCCAGACGAAAGGAACAGCTAAAGAACAAGGGTCGACTCGGGAGTAAGGCCACAGGTGGATGGTGAATGGCCCCTCCCAGAGGGAATAAAAGAGGAGTGAAAGGGGAGTGGAGTTTGCAGGAGACAATTAGTTCGCCTAATTGGTTTGTGACTCTCCGAGACTCCTTGCCAAGTTTTGAAGATATTGGCCTAGCAGCTCTCCAAGCCAGATAAGGTCTGTGGCTGTAAATTCTCCCTTGAAAGACTTTGCTGGGTGTGAATGAGAGAAATTCACAGTAACTGAGTAAAAAGGGATTTTTGTCAGGACAAGGAGTCTGCTTCGTGGTTTGGGAACGCCTAGGTCAGGACAGGTGCCCTCTGAGCTTGGTGCTTTCCTTGCAGACATTTCATTGCCAAATTATATAACTAGGTGTACCTAACAGAGTAATAGAATAACAGAGTTGGAAGGGACCTGGGAGATCTTCTAGTCCAACACCTGTATCAAGAAGGAGTCCTTATATCCTTTCAGACAAGTGGCTTACCAGTCTCTTCTTATTGATCCTGGATATCAAATCTCCTCCTCTTTTCTGCAGGAAGCAAGGAAACAGTAACAAATATTTATATTATCTGCTAATAGGAAACAGGGGGGAGAAAGAGCTCCTGAAAACAACTTCTAATTTAGGCCAATTTAATTCCATGCCGACACAATTTTAGTGGCATTTGCTTAATGGTGTTTCCCCCATCACATTAGATCAGTGTTTCTCAACCTTGGAAGCTTGAAGATGGGTGGACTTCAACTCCCAGAATCCCCCAGCCGCTGGCTGGGGGATTCTGGGAGTTGAAGTCCACCCATCTTCAAGCTACCAAGGTTGAGAAACACTGCATTAGATACATGGTTTTAGAAAGGCAAGTAGCTAATATAGAGGTCCTTGTGTTTCACACACATACAAATGCCTTCTTACACACACACACACACACACACACACACACACACACACACACACAAACAAACAATTTTCTGAGCAACAATCACATTGCTGATCTTTATTATTCCTTTTCCCCCTGGCAAAATCCAGATGTAAAAGGCCAAAGGTAGAACCTTTGCCTGCAGACCCCACAGGACAGTTCAGCTTTCCATCACCTTCACGTCTTTGACTGGTGTGTACCGTCCTAAGCAGCAGTGGGATTCAAAAATTTTAGCAAGGGGTTCTCTACCTGGTTGCTGGGTGGGCATGGCCGTGGTGGGTGTGGCCTAGTCAGCATCCTGCATCACACTGTTGGGTGGGGGAGTTTTTGCCCTCCCCAGGCTCCGGAGGCTTTTCTCAAGCCTCCGGGAGGGCGAAAACAGCCTCCCCGGCTCCGGAGGCCCTCTGGAGGCCGGAAACGGGCCCAAACCTCCGGTAGGCCTGTTTTTCGCCCTCCCCAAGCCTCCGCACATGCCCTGCACTTACCTGCATCCAAAACGGGCCATGTGGTGACTCCTCGGAGGGGTGGGCTAGGCCAGTCATGAGTGGGATTTGGGAGTTCTCCAAACTGCACCGAATCTTAGCTAGAGGTTCTCCCAAACCCCTGCGAACCCCCAGCAGCGAACCCCTGATCCTAAGTGAGAAACTGACCCTTTCCTTCCTTTCTCCAGCTTTCTCCACCACCAACCCTGAACCACCTGCCCCCCCCACCTTTACACACCATCTTCCTCGACAATTCCTTCCTGAGAAAAAGAGAAATAACACCTTCTCCTCTTTGCAGAGGAGAAACGAATGCTTTTCAAAGCAGCGAGAAAAAAAATCTTCCCGAAGACATTCAATGAAAGGGCGATACACACACACACGTGCGCGCACAAATAGACAAGTCTCAAAATGTTACTGGAAAAAAAAGGGGGCTGGTGTGGGGAGGAAGGAAGGGATCTAGAATTAAACAGCAACTGTTCTATCTGGGAAGATTTCCCTTCCTTTAAAAAAATGAACGGTAATTTTGGGGGTTTGTGTGGGCTTCTGGAATCTTGCCAGCAATATACATTTAGCACACATTTGTTTTTTGTTTTTGTTTTTCCCTGCCTCTGTCTTCTTTTTTCAGTTTTGCCAATCATTAATCACACTGAGAGCTGCAGGGATTGTGCTGTGGTCACTGCTGTTTTATATTCCCACATTCTCTGTGGGTGCCAGTTGAATGAATCTTGAGTGTTGGCAGTTACTCTACAGAGCCCTATTTATTTATTTATTTATTTATTTATTTATTTATTTATTTATTTATTTATTTATTTATTTATTTATTTATTGGTTCAATTTATATGCCGCCCTTCTCCGGTGACTCAGGGCGGCTTACAATGCGTTAAGCAATAGCCTTCATACTTTTGTATATACCTGCTTAGTAGGGCTTTCGCCCCCCCATCCCCAATCGGTGTTCTTTTTTATACAAAGTCAGTTTATTGCCCCCACAATCCAGGTCCTCATTTTACCTACCTCGGAAGGATGGAAGGCTGAGTCAACCTTGAGCCTGGTGAGATTTGAACTTGCAGTAATTGCAGGTAGCTGGCAGCTAAGTGCTACTTAACATCACTTTAGTCTGCTGCGCCACCAAGGCTCTTTTTAAGCCCTATAGATTTCTTAGCAAGATTTTGGAAATACCCCATTTACAGATTAACAGAGTTGGAAGGGACCTTGTAGGTCATCTGGTCCACCCCCCTCACCCAACCCAAGCAGGAGACCCTACACCTTTTCTGACAGATGGCAGTCCAGTCTCTTCTTGCAAGCCTCCAGTGATGAAGCTCCCACAATTTCTAAAGGCAACTTGTGTTCCATTGGTTGATTGCTCTCATTGTCAGGAAATTTCTCCTTATTTCCAGGTTGAATCTCTCCTTGATCAGTTTCCATCCATTATTCCTTGTCTGGCCTTCAGGTGCCTTGGAGAATAGCTTGACCCCCTCCTCTCTGTGGCAGCCCCTCAAATATTGAAACACTGCTATCCTGTCTCCCCTGGTCCTTCTCTTCACTAGACTAGCCGTGCCCAGCTCCTGCAACCGTTCTTCGTATGTTTTAACCTCCAGTCCCCTAATCATCCTGGTTGCTCTTCTCTGTACTCTTTCTAGAGTCTCAACATCTTTTTTATAGTGTGGTGACCAAAATTGGATGAAGTATTCTAGCTGTGGTCCGCAAAGGTGCTTTTTTCCCCCCCCAAAAGGCAACTGGACATTGTCTTTCCTTGAAGACATTTTGCTTTTCATCCAAGAACTGAACTGAGTCAGAACTAAAGAAACTTCTTGGATGAGAAGCGAAACGTCTTCAAGGAAAAACAAAGGAAGTCCAGTTGCCTCTTGAAAAAAAGCACCTTTGGGACAACTATGACCTGTATGACTAAGAATCTCCACAGACATTTTTGGAAGCAATTTGTCCTTGCCTTCTTGGGGTAGAGAGAATGGCCAGATCTCTTTGTATAAGGCAGGATCAGAACTCATGCCCTGATGAGTGTCTAGCCTGATGCTTTAACCACTACACCAAACTGACTGATTTTTTGCTGAGTGCCACAATCCAAATTAAAATGGTCTTAACAGAGGACTGTGCAGCCTCCTATAGCAATAGCGCTTAGACTTATATACCGCTTCACAGTGCTTTACAGTCCACTCTAAGCAGTTTACAGAGTCAGCCTCTTGCCCCAGCAATCTGGGTCCTCATTTTACCCACCTCGGAAGGATGGAAGGCTGAGTCCACCTTGAGGTGGTCAGGATCGAACTCCTGGCAGTCGGCAGAGTTGGCCTGCAATACTGTGTCCTAACCACTGCGCCACCACGGCTCAAGCTTATGGGCAACACCGAAATAAGCAACATGTGAAAATAAGTGATATGGAATCATATCGGTGGGCAATTTTGGAATTGTAGCTCCAGCAGATCTGGTTGGAGAAGGATACTTTGAAGGTATTTATTAAGACCTCTTCTGTAAACACCAAAGGTCTGGATTTTGTTACTGCTGAAAGCTAAGAGGCTTTGGATGACTCTTGATGCTTGCTGAGGTTTGAAAACTAAGCTACTGTGATTGCTTTTTTCTTTTTTGTCTTTCCAAGTTTTTTATTTTATATTATTTATACATATCAATCAGTGGTGGGTTCCTCCCGGTTCGGCCCGGTTCTCCTGAGCCAGTAGCGGTGACGATATGATATCACCGAACCAGTTCTGCCCTCCCGCCCCCCTACCCCCGCGTTATTCTTACCTTTTATTTGGCCCCACCCCCAATCTATTGCTGCCTGCTGAGTCCCAGCTAATGGCTAGAGGGAAAAAAACTGTTTAAACTCTTGCCGCGAGGCTTCAAAAGGCCGCCCTACAGCTAATCAGTGTTAAAAGAAAATAAATGAGTAGATCAGTGCCTGCAAAAATACACGAGTAGATCAGTGCCTGCAAAAATAAATGGGTAGACCGGTACTGCTCTGCAAGCAGTTAAAAGCCTGATAGACCAGTACCTCTGCTAAATCCTAAATAATTGTCACATGACCATCAATCCACGCCCACAAAATAAGCCACACCGACAGAACCAGTAGTAAAAAATTTAAGAACCCACCCCTGATATCAATGTGTGAATAGTGTGATACCTGAGTATCATACATTTTGATACAAATAGACATAATATTATTATTCATAGTTATTACATTTCACTTTCATTGTTTCATATTGTTTAAACAAACCTAATACTAGGTAAAGGTAAAGGTTCCCGTCACACATATGTGCTAGTCACTCCCGATCTAAGGGGCGGTACTCATCTCCATTTCTAAGGCGAAGAGCCAGCGCTGTCTGATGACGATTCCGTGAGTCATGTGGCTGGCATGACTAAAGGCCAAAGACACACAGAACGCTGTTACTTTCCCACCAAAGGTGGTCCCTATTTTTCTACTTGCATTTTTTACGTGCTTTCGAACTGCTAGGTTGGCAGAAGCTGGGACAAATAACGGGAGCTCACCCCGTTACGCGGCACTAGGGATTCGAACCGCTGAACTGCCAACCTTTCGATCGACAAGCTCAGTGTCTTAGTCACTGAGCCACCACATCCCTTTTATACATAATACTGCCCTTCAATTTCTAGACCTCCCTCTTATTATTACATATATCTTGTTATATTAATATGTATAAACTATTATTCCCCTCTTATTTCTATCTCTATTTTAACTTTTTTCCCATGTCACCATAATATTTTTCTTAAAAAAACATTTCTTTTCTATCTTTCATCTTTCACCTGCTTTGTTATTCATAGTTCCCTTATTTAGCTCTTCACATCTATTTATATTAACGTTTCATCATTCATTCTATCATTGTTCAGTGTTTCAGCGTACACTTCTAGTACCAATCACAATCATTTAAACATACAGAGTAAATCTATTCATGTTCTTTCCAACCATCCAGTCCGTGTGATTCTACTATTAATACATTGCATTACATGTGATTGCTTTTTCTTGTTCCTAAACTGTTCTAGATTTTTTTTTTTTTTTAAAAAAAGCCTTGGTTTGGACTGATGGGGGTGTAGAGTTAGAAAAGCCAACTTTTCTGCCACAAAGAAGAGGGAGTCAAGCTATTCTTCAAAGCACCTGAGGGCAGAACAAAAAGCAATGGGTGGAAACTAGTCAAGGAGAGAAGCAACTTAGAACTGAGGAGAAATTTCCTGACACTTAGAACAATAAATCCGTGGAACAACTTGCCTCCAGAAGCTGTAAATGCTCCAACACTGGAAGTTTTTAAGAAGATGTTAGATAACCATTTGTTTGAAGTGATGTAGGGTATCCTGTGTAAGCAGGGGGTTGGACTAGAAGACCTCCAAGGTCCCTTCCAACTCTGTTATTCTATTCAATTACATGCTGAGTCTTTCATTTCTCCTCAGTTTCTATTCTGTTCTCTATATGAATGAGCTATGTGAGTGTTAGGAAAGAATGCTGAGAAAATAAAACCCAAAATATTGCCACAAAGAGGAGGGAGTCAGCTTGTTCTCCAAAGCACCTGAGGGCAGGACAAGAAGCAATGGGTGCAAACTAATCAAGGAGAGAAGCAACTTAGAGCTAAGGAGAAATTTCCTGATAGTGAGAACAATCAATCAGCGGGACGACTTGCCTCCAGAAGTTGTGAATGCTCCCAACACTGGAAGTTTTTAAGAAGATGTCGGATAACCATTTGTCTGAAGTGGTGTAGGGTTTTCTGCCTGGGCAGGGGGTTGGATTAGAAGACCTCCAAGGTCCCTTCCGACTCTGTTATTCTATTCTATTCTATTCTATTCTATTCTATTCTATTCTATTCTATTCTATTCTATTCTATTCTATTCTATTCTATTCTATTCTATTCCATTCCATTCCATTCCATTCCATTCCATTCCATTCCACTCCACTCCACTCCACTCCACTCCACTCCACTCCACTCCACTCCACTCCACTCCATTCCATTCCATTCCATTCCATTCCATTCCATTCTATTCTATTCTATTCTATTCTATTCTATTCTATTCTATAAGGATCTTAATGACCAAAGCACAGCCTCTTTGTGATAAAGGGTTTCCCACGTTCATGGAAATCCTCACAAATTGTTCATTCTCCTTTCAGTGGGACATTTTCAGGATATCTGATACATCTTCCTTCTGGCTTTCTGTTTTTCTCTCTGTTTCTTAACACTGAAAATCCGAAACGGGAGCACAGAGCCCTTCCAAGTGAAAGAACAAAAGCATAACAAAACGTGTGATTTTCCATAGCACCTATCATCTCTTTTTTTTTTTGAATAAAAAAGAAAAAGTGAGATTATCTCAGCATACGTTCACCTTTCCTTTGCAGCTCGGAGACCTCGAAGCTCCGTGTTTTTAAAAAATGTGCCCGTTTGCCCTTTTCCGTCTCTTAAAGGTTAAAACGCGCGCAAAATAGCACCAATAATTTTTTTTTAAAAAAAGATCAGAGTAAATTTTTTAAAAGCTTCACAGAAATTCTCTTAAAAGGCCATCGAGTATACCGAGAGTCCAGTCCAGGGCAGACAAAGAGGCTGGGGATGTAATGGCAAAATAACTCAGCCACAAGATTCTGCAGGATTTAATCCCTTACTAATAACAAGGGGGATGCAGTGACTCAGTGGCTAAGACTCTGAGCTTGTCAATCAGAAAGATCAGCAGTTCAGCAGTTCGAATCCCTAGTGCCGCGTAACAGAGTGAACTCCCGTGACTCGTCCCAGCTTCTGCCAACCTAGCAGTTCGAAAGGATATAAAAATGCAAGTAGAAAAATAGGGACCACCTTTGGTGGGAAGGTAACAGCGCTCCGTGCGCCTTTGGCGTTTAGTCATGCTGGCCACAAGACCATGGAGATATCTTCGGACAGGGCCGGCTCTTTGGCTTTGAAACGGAGATGAGCACTGCCCCCTAGAGTTGGGAACAACTAACACATATGTGCGAGGGGAACCTTTACCTTTGCCTTAATAACAAGAAGAGAAACAAGGCATTTCTCTCCATAGCTGAAGATCCAAATGATCCGGTAAACGAAATTACTGGATAGCCAAAGAATAGCCCAAAAAATAATAATTCCCATCTTCAACTCACATAAGGATTTAATTGTGTTGATGGTTCTCATTTCCCTCCAAAGGGAATATTTGAAGGGATTGTTCCCTTCAAATATTTCCTTGTTAGAATTTCATCCTTTTTATCAGCAATTCATTTCTTTCCTTAACTGTTCCTCCCCTCCTACTGTTTATGATAATTGAATAATGCTATAAAAGATAATGATGGCCTCAAATCCAGCTTGGTTCCTGGGGATTTCACAAGCTGTGGAGTTTTCCTTGCAAAAACACAGAAGGGATTGGCCACTGTATGCTTTCCCATATTTCCCCCCCACCCCCGACCATTTCCTGGAATTGTGACAATCCAGGGATTCTTGATGGTCTCCCATTCGCATACTAACCAGGGTTGACCCTGCTTGGATTCGGAACTTGGATAAGGTTAAAGGTACCGCCTGCTAAGACTAATTGTGCTGATTTGAGACCCCAGCGAACATGGGAACTGGCAAAGCTTGTTCTAGGCCAGGGGTGGCGAACCTTTTCGACATTCGTGCACGCTCATCAGGGCCACAACCAGGAAGAGGAGCTGCCCAGGGGGCATGCACATACCGAATAAGGTATTTCTGGTTTCCGCCAGCAAGACGTCCGGTTACTGCCGCACATGTGCTCGTGCCAATCAGCTGGCCAGCGCGCGCATGCTGGAAAACGGAAGACCAGCTTTTCTGGTTTCCGGCAGTGCCGCACGCACAGAGGTCAGCTGATCATCACATGCGCATGCGTACCAGAAACCCGGAAGAGGAACAGCTGACACCACACATGCCAGGCGACCTGGCTCCATGTGCCACTTCGGGCACACGTGTCATAGGTTTGCCATCACAGTTCTAGGCTAATCTTTGGGTTCTCCTGCCAGCTGAGCAGGATGCTCACAAGCAGGAGATAGAGATTTTGTCTGTTCCCACTGCTAGTCTTCTGCAGTGCTTCTTTGGAGGTTAACTATCTCCAACCTGGAGGAATGCAATGCAATGCGATGCAATGGAACGGAATGGGTTGGAACAGAACACGGAGTAGAGTGGAGTGGAGTGGAGTGGATTGGATTGGAGTGGAGTAGAGTTTAGTGGAATGGAATGGAATGGTGGAATGGAATGGAATGGAATGGAATGGAATGGTGGAATGGAATAGAATAGAATAGAATAGAATAGAATAGAATAGAATAGAATAGAATAGAATAGAACAGAACAGAACAGAACAGAACAGAACAGAACAGAATAGAAAAGCATAGAAAGAAAATAGAATAGAATATAGAATAGAATAGAATAGAATAGAATAGAATAGAATAGAATAGAATAGAATAGAATAGAATAGAATAGAATAGAATTCTTCATTGGCCAAGTGTGCATAAACTCTCAGTGTATGTACAAGCAATAAGTGATAAATCAAGATCATAGTCATCATAAAAATACATTCATCTTAAATCATAAGATACAACACTCATTGGTAATTATAGGATACTAAAAAAACAATCAACATAAATCATACTAGGATACTAAATAAAACAGTATAATCCTAAAATACAAACAACCAAGTTATAATCATAAGGAGATAATTAATAGGACAGATGAGAAAAAAATAATAGTAATACAGCCTTACTAGATAGTTTGACAGAGTTGTGGGAATTAGTTGTTTAGCAGAATGATGTGGGGGGGGGGGACCGGTCCTTACGGCTAGTTGTTCTGGTGTGCAGTGCCTTATAGTGTCATTTTGAGGGTAGACGTTGAAACAGTTCGATGAAAAGTTGAAAAATTGAAAATTTTGAGTTTTTTGAGATTACAGGTAGTCCGTGATTTACAATCACAAGTGGGGTCACTGTCAGGTCTTCTGAGGATGCACCCCACAGTTTATGCAGAAGATGAAGAAGAAATATTTTTAACAAAGAAGGGAAAAAAAAATCTCCTAACTTTCCTATCAGATCCTGGAATGACCCCTGTTCTTACAGCTTCTAAGAGATAGGGCATAAAATCTTCTAATTCATTTTTTTTTTTAATCCTTTATAAGTAACTAAGGAGGCGAACATACCTAATATTCGTTCCTCCTCCTATTTTCCCCAAAACAACAACCTTATAAGGTGGGTCGGGCTGAAGGAGAATGACTGGCCCAAAGCTGGGCTTTTATGCCCAAGGCGGGACTAGAACTCATTGCTTGGTGGTGATTGGCCCAAAGTCACCCAATGGGCTTTCATGTCTAAGGCAGGACCAGAACTCACCATCTCCTGGTTCCCAGCCTTGATGCTTTAACCACTACACTAAACTGTCATTCAGTTTCTCCACAATCCCCCAAATCTTTCCTTTCACTGATTTATCTTCTGGTGGCCCAACTGCCTACTTCCTGGGTGATTTTTCTGCCTGAAAAAGAATTTGAGGAAATTTTTGTTTTTTTCTCTCTTTAACACTTTATCTCTTTGGGATCCCCTCTTCAATGTATTTCTGTAGTTATTTCTGTTGCCTTTGTGCTGCTCATGGGACACTTTTTCTCTTCCCTTTTCTGTTCTCCTCCTTTGGATTTAACTTCCTATTTCCCAAAAGATGCATTTTAGAGTATCCCTGGCCCTCCTATCTCGTGTGGAATTTGGCTGATCCCCCTTCGTACGTTGTGGAATGCAACTCAACTATTGTGGCTTTAACAAAAGGCATCTCTGGGCAGTATGAAGAGATGTGGTTCTTTTGATTGGTCTCATTTCTACAGTCCCCCTCCTTTTTTTAAGAACTTCCCCACCGCAACAGGTGTCCATGTTGGAACCTGCTGTCAAAGTCCCTGTTGCCCATTGGTTACAGATAAGAGAGTTGTGAGTCCGTTTCCTGAATACTTACAACTCTTCTTCCCCTGAACACTAAAGCACAGCATCAAATTCTTCCTGGAACTCACGCTTCTAACAAAAGGCAAACACACAAAGAAAAAGAGAGAGAGAAAGAGAGGCAGAGGCAGAGGCAGAAGCAGAGGCAGAGACAGAGACAGAGACAGAGACAGAGGCAGAGGCAGAGGCAGAGACAGAGAGGGACAGAGAGACAGACAGAGAGAGACAGAGTCAGAGAGAGTTAGAGAGAGACAGAGAGAAACACTGAGAGAGACAGAGACAGAGACAGAGAGACAGAGACAGAGAGACAGAGGCACACACACACACACACAGAGATAATGGACAGATAGCAAATGGGGTGAGGGTATTCTGAGCTTGCTTCCAAGTTGGGGACAAATGGAGAAATTTATCCACCTTACAACTGTATACAGGTAATTCTCAACTTATGAGCCCAAACTTTATGTTCCTACATGATACACTTGTCAAACGAGTTTTTTTTTTTTACAACCTGTCTCACAACAGTTGTTGAGTGAATCGTTGCAATTGTTAAGTTAGTAACACAGTTGTTTAAGCGAGTCTGGTTTATCCATCGACTTTGCTTGTCAGTAGGTCGCAAAAGGGGATCGCATGACCCCGGGACACTGCAACCGTCGTAAATATGAGTCCATTGCCAAGCAGCTGAATTTTGATTATGTGACCATGGGGAAGCAACAATGGTCGTAAGCGTGAAAAACGGTTGGTTTTTTTCAGTAATGGTATAACTTTGAATGGTCACTAAATGAACTGTGGTAAGCCAAAGACTATCTGTAATGAGGCTTTGGCAAGGTAAAGTCAGCTGCAATGCTTGATCCCAAGATCATTATGCCTCTGAATTGGCTGCTGTTGGGTTCCACCAGATTTGACTGGTAAGCATGAGAGAGGGAGGGAGGGAGAGAAACAGAGAGAGAGAAACAGAGAAAAACAGGGAAAGAGAGAGAGAGAGAGAGAGAAACACACAGAGAAACAGAGAGAGAAAGAAAGAGAGAAAGAAAGAGAGAGAAAGAAAGAGAAAAAAAGAGAGCGAAAGAGAGAGAGAGAGACTGAGAGGGAGACTGAGAGACATAGAAAGAGAAACAGAGAGAGAAACAGAGAGAGAAACACAGAGAGAAACAGAGAGAGAGAGAGAGAGAGAGAGAAAGAAAGAGAAACAGAGAAAGAAAGAGAGAAACAGAAAGAGAGAGAAACAGAGAAACAGAGAGAGAGAGAGAAACAGGAAGAAAAAGAGAGAGAAAGAGAAACACACAGAGAAACAGAGAGAGAGAAAAAAAGAGAGAAACACACAGAGAAAGAGAGAGAGAAACAGAAAGAGAAACACACAGAGAAATAGAGAGGGGGGAAGAAAAAGAGAGAGAAAGACAAACACACAGAGAAACAGAGAGAGAGAGAAAAAGAGAAACACAGAGAGAAACAGAGAGAGAGAGAAAAAAGAGAAACACACAGAGAAACAGAGAGAAACACACAGAGAAATAGAGAGAGGGGGGGAAGAAAAAGAGAGAAAGAGAAACACACAGAGAAACAGAGAGAGAGAGAAAAAGAGAGAAACACACAGAGAAACAGAGAGAGAAACACACAGAGAAACAGAGAGAGAGAGAAAAAGAGAGAAACACACAGAGAAACAGAGAGAGAAACACACAGAGAAATAGAGAGGGAAGAAAAAGAGAAAGAAAGAAACAGAGAGAAACAGAGAGAGAGAGAGAAAGAAACACACACAGAGAAGGGGGGGCTGAAACTTTGCAAAGGGGCGTTGTAGAGGGAGGAGAAAGAAGAGAGGAGGGGAGGGGAGGGAAGGGAGGCAGAGACCTTCTCTTCCCCCTGGCCGTCCTGTCTTTCAGAGAAAACCTTGCAGGGGGAGACACTAAGAGACGGGATTCTGCTTCATCCTGGACACGGATGGAAGTTGGCTTTACCGGCCAGAAGATGCGGTGAAGGAGGCGGAGGGAGGGAGGGAGGGTGTGTGTGTGTTGGGAAAGGCGGCTGCAGAAAGAGGGACCCTCTGCAAGCAGCCACCCAGCCTCCCGTTTGTGCGTTCAAGGCAGTTTCCCAACTCCCGGGCTTCGGGACCGCTTCCTTCAGGATCGGGAGCGGAGAGGGGGCGTTTCAGGATCAAGAGGAGCCCGCCCCCCCTTCTTCGCTCCCCCCCCATCCTATACCCACACCCCAACACACCGTTTTCTGCAGTTCAGCCTCCTCCACCTCCTCTCCTCCTCCTCTTCTACCACCTCCTCCTCTCCCTCTCCTCCTCCTCCTCCTCTTCCTCCAGCCGCCACTCGGATCTTGTGGCGGCCGGGCTGGCCCCGGAACCATGCCGCTGCCCTGCCGGAGCTGGACCCTGGCGCTGCTCACCCTGCTCGTGGGAATCCTGCTTTTCGCGGACATCGCCGAGATAGAACTGGAAATCGGGTACAAGAAGTGGCGCGCGAGAGGGGGCAAGCCCCCATCTCCCCCACCCACCCCTACCTACTACCACCCCTCCCCATCCTCCCCGCCCACCCACCCACCAGCCAGGCCAGGGGGGTCTCTCTTCTGTTGGGGCTGCTTAAGAACAGTTTGGAGGCAGGAGAAAACCCAGAAGGGGCGGGATGGTTGTGGGGGGGGGGGGGGGCCGAGAGTGGGAAAACTGATAAACGGGGCTGGGGGGGGCAGGGAGGTGAGTCAGACAGGTGGGGGCAAGGGGGTCGGCTTTGCTTGCCTAGACAGCAAGGGGAGCGGTGGGGGTGGGTGGGGAAGAGACAAAAGACGGGCTGCTGGAAGAAAGGGGTGCCAAGAGGACTTCGGGGAAGGGCTGGGAGGGGGCGCCGGAGTTTTCTTTGTTTCCAGCGCAGCCTCTTTCTGCCTCGTCGGCTGGAGAAGGAAGGGAGAAACGGAGCTTGCGGGGTGGCTGGGAGGAGGGGGGGGATGCTTTCTTTTTAAACCCCCCTCCCCATTTCGTGAGTGAAGAATCGGTTTGGGGGTGGGGATGGGGGGCTAGCCGAGCCGGGGAAGGTTTGGAAGGGGCGAAGGGGGCGTGGAGGAAAGCACCGCGCCCAGAGCGCTCCTCAATTCCGATTATTAGGGATAAATTTCGCCTGGACGGTTGGGGGTACCTCTCTGCCTCCTCACCCCTCTTTCTTGTCCTAGCGCTCCGCACCCCACTTCCCAGGCTAGCTGGGGAAGGGGTTCCGCGCCTTAGCATTGGCTTCCACTGCCGGCCAGGGAACCGCGACAGGTTTTCACCTGAGCAGGTGCAGAGCGCAGCTTTTTCTAGCCGGTGCGGCACCATTCCGGGACTTTGCCGGCCCAGACCGATTAGCCCACCTCCCCACCCTCCACCTCCCCATCCCCGAAAACCCCACTTTGAGTTGCCTTGGCAACCCGCGCGCTTAGAACCCCTAAAGTGAGGAAGGGGTGTGTGTGGATAGCTGACAAGCCCCTGGGAGGAGTTTGGAAAAGACCCCAGTCTTAGCCCAGGGAAGACCCTGTCCGAGCGCCCCGAATCGAGCCGGTTCCGTGCATTCGTAGAACGGGCTAAGTCCGGTTCGTTTGAACGGTGGCGACTTGTTTGGTGGTTTAACGTGATGAGTTAACGCCGGTTTGATGAGTTCATTGTTCCGTGGATTGTGCAGACCTCTCTATGTACACACCCCCTCCCAAGACGCCTCACTTCCACAACAGAATTTAGCATGGAAGGGCTTTGCATGGCTTATTTTGATTTCCTGGCTTTAATTTGGGTGGGATTCCACCCCGCTGTGGATTTAACGCCACAGTTAAATCAACCCTGCCTTAGTTTGATTGGCAACCCTACCTTAGAAGGAAAAATCAGTAACTCATGTCCAAGGCAGGGCTGTGGACAATAGAGTTTGGAGTCCAACCCATTGAGGAAGGCTGGTGGGCTTATTAATGACTATTCGCAACGGCAGGGACTGAATCACGAATACCAAAAATAATAATAATAATAATAATTACTTCTCAGCAGGATCCTGGAAGAGTTAGAAAGATCACCATTCAAGTGGTTCTTTAGTCAGTCTTGTTTGGACAAGGCACTTCTTGGGATCAATGAAGATGGAGGTAGAGATGAGGAGGGGTCACTTGTGGCCTAGCAGAGCAATTCAATGAAAGAAAAAAAAGCTTCAAGGGTGTCGGATAATATCCAAAGCATTCGCAGCTCTGGAAAAACCAAACAGAAGCATTGCTGGATCAAATCAGATTTGGGACTGGGGGGGGGGGGAAGTCGCTGTCTCGGGTTGGAGTTTCCACCACTCCCTTAACTAGAACAACAGAATAACAGAGTTAGAAGGAAGCTTGGAGGTCTTCTAGTCTAACCCCCTGCTTAGGCAGGAAACCCTACACCACTTCAGACAAATGGTTATCCAATCTCTTCTTAAAAACTTCCAGTGTTGGAAAATTCACAACTTCTGGAGGCAAGTTGTTCCACGGATTAATTGTTCTCACTGTCTAGAAATTTCTCCTTAGTTCTAAGTTGCTTCTCTCCTTGATTAGTTTCCATCCGTTGCTTCTTGCCCGACCTTCAGATGCTTTGGAGATTAGCTTGACTCCCTCTTCTTTGTGCCCCTGAGATCAGTGTTTCTCAACCTTGGTAGCTTGAAGATGGGTGGACTTCAACTCCCAGAATCCTGGCTGGGGGATTCTGGGAGTTGAAGTCCACCCATCTTCAAGCTTCCAAGGTTGAGAAACACTGCCTTAGATCTTGGAAGACTGCTATCGTAGTCCTTCTTTTCTTTAAATTAGACCTATCCAATTCCTGCAACCATTCTTTATATGCTTTATAGCCTCCAGTCCCCTTATCATCTTTGTTGCTCTTCTCTGCACTTTTTCTAGAGTCTCAACATCTTTTTTTTTTTTTTTACATTGTGACAACCAGGGCATGAAAGTTTTATTATTTCATGTTGATTGACACTCCTTAGCAAAGGTGAACATGTCATGGTTTGTGGTTTAGTCTACTCTGCAAATTAAATCTCTTTAGGCGATGATGGCTTGGCGTCTTGTGTGAACCCAGGACATGGGTTAATTGAATAACGAGGTTGAATGTATGCTGATGCAGCCCAGAGAGACACCAGCTTTTGCAGTTCAGTTATACAGATCAACAGAGGGACCGTGTAGGTCATCTAGTCCAACCCCCCGCCCAAGCTGGAGACCCTACACCATTTCTGACAGATGGCAGTCCAGTCTCTTCTTGAAAGCTTCCAGTGATGAAGCTCCCACAACTTCTGAAGGTGACTTCTGTTCCATTCTTCTGTGTGAGGAAGATGGAGAAAGAAGAAAGTGTATTTTGTATTGCTGGCGGACTGTTTCCTATTAGAAAAAGGAATTTAGGCACATGTAAGAAGGGGGCGGCCTTTCTGTCCCAGGGTTGTGGCCGCCATCTTGATTTTTCTAACTCGATTCCTGCAAACACCTTTACCAGTTTTTGAAACGTAACAGCATTCTGGGTCCTGGTTGCCTATCATCAGTTTGGTTCGGTGGTGGAATTCAATTTTTTTTACTACTGGTTCTGTGGGCGTGGCTTGGTGGGCATGGTGTGGCTTGGTGGGCTTGGCTTGGTGGCAGTGGTAAGTTTCAATTTTTTTTTACTACCGGTTCTGTGGGCATGGCTTGATAGGCATGGCGTGCCTTGGTGGGCGTGGCAGGGGAAGGATACTATAAAAGAGCCTTGGTAGTACAGTGGTCTAAAGCACCCTGTTATTAAGACCAGCTGCCTGCAATTACTGCAGGTTTGAATCTCGCCAGGCTCAAGGTTGACTCAGCCTTCCATCCTTTCTAAGGTAGGTAAATTGAGGACCCAGTTTGTGGGGGCAATAAGATGACTTTGTATAAATATACAAAAGGATGAAGGCTATTGCTTAGCGCATTGTAAGCCTCCCTGAGTCTCCGGAGAAGGGCGGCATATAAATCAAATAAAAAAAAAATCTCCATTCCCACCCCACTCCAGGGGAAAGATACTGTAAAATCCCCATTTCCTCCCGATCAGCTGGGCCTTGGGAGGCAGAGAATAGATGGGGTGGGGCCAGTCAGAATTTTTACTACCAGTTCTCCGAACTACTCAACTACTTGGTTCTCCAGAACTGGTCAGAACCTGCTGAAACCCACCTCTGTTTGGTGGGCATGGCAGGGGAAGGATATTGCAAAATCTCCATTCCCACCCCACTCTGGGGCCAGCCAGAGGTGGTATTTGCCAGTTCTCCGAACTGCTCAAAATTTCCGCTACGGGTTCTCCAGAACCTGTCAGAACCTGCTGAATTTCACCCCTGGTTTGGTTCATTGGAATGAACCAGGGAGAGCTAACCCTGGAGATTGAAGGAGGACTTTGAAAGGTGGAGCTCGGTTTGGACAGTTCAGGAAGGGGAGGGGTCTTCTCCAGAATTTTTGAAGGTGATCGTGGCAGAAGTCAACTGCTGTTCTTCTCGAGATCACTTTATCTTTGGCAACCAATTGCTTCATTGTCATAGGTGAGCAGATAGAACAAAGAGGGGAATAAGCAGGATGGGAGCAACAGTAGAGCCTGGAAATCCCACTCACCTACCTACCCTCCCACCCACACAAACACACACTCAGAACAGTCCTAAGGCACTTTTGTCAGTGTCGTAACTTTGAACCAGGGGTGGGTTCTACTTACATCCGCTACCGGTTTGCAACGGAAGCATGCATGCTTCTGCACATGTGCAGATCGTTTATGATGACATCCGGGTGGGTGGGCGGAGCCTCCCACTGCTGTTACTACGAACCAGACCGGACTGGGAGCAACCCACCATTGCTTTGAACCAGGGGTGGGTTCTAAAATTTTTTACTACCAGTTCTGAGGGTGTGGCTTATTTTGTGGGCGTGGTTTGATGGTCATGTGACAATTCTTTAGGATTTAGCAGAGGTACTGGTCTACCAAGCTTTTAACTGCTTGCAGAGCTGTACCGGTCTACCCATTTGTTCTTGGAGGCACTGGTCTACCCATTTGTTTTTCTTTTTTTTAATTTTTTTTTAAAAAAAAATTATTAAGGTTTTATAAGTTAAACAAGAACACAAAACAAAAATACATACAAACATGGATACATTAAAACAATACAAAAGAAAAAACAAACCAACACTAACTCAGTCCACTGACTGACTTCTAAAAGCTGTTGCATCGGTGGTTGTTTTCTATTTCGTTTATTTTTATCTATACATATCTATTTTACATATTTACTTATTTAGGCATTTGTACATATCCAAGTTTTCTTCTTTATGAAAATATCAATTACCCATTTGTTTTTCAAGCGCACCGGTCTACCACCACACTGATCAGCTGTAGGGCGGCCCTTTGAAGCCCTGCGGCAAGAGTTTAAACAGGTTTTTTCCTTCTAGCCGATCAGCTGGGACTCGGGAGGCAATGAATAGATTGGGGGCGGGGCCAAATAAAAGGTAAGAATAATGCGGGGGTGGGGGGCGGGAGGGCCCAGCTCCCAAACAAAGAGAACCGGTTCGATCATATTGTCACCGCTACCGGCTCGGCCGAACCGGGCCGAACCGGGAGGAACCCACCACTGCTTTGAACGGTCACTCAATGAATTGTTGTAAGTCAAGGACTATCTGTACAGGAAGCTGTAACCCTTGGCCGCCTGTCTGTAGACTGCCTCTGGTCATTAAAATAGAATAATCTCATTAGGCTCAAAACTGAACAGGGTTTTCTGTTTTTTATCGCTGTCTGACAGGGTTCATGATGCTTTCTATAAAACGTTAAATGTCCTTAAAGACATTTGCTGGAGTATTTGTATTTTTTTTTAATAAAAGTTTTTTAAATTTTTTTAAACAAACACACATACAAACATACAATGTATTTTCTTTGAACAGAGTATTTGGCCAGTTCACAAATTTAAACAATATTTAGTCATTTCAATTCAGTTTACAATTTCTATATTTCTTTTTTGCCATAAGTATTCCTTGTCTATTTTTTTTTTAAAAAACAATATTACCCTTCATTCCCATTTCTAATCTTAATCCTAATCAAATTCGATTTTTCCCTTCTATCTATATTATACCCCTTCCCATTGTCATCTGTTTTTATATCTATTCTTACATTAGTTAGTTATGTAACATTACAGTTGTTTAATATAAATCCAACATTTTAGTATAAATCAATTAGTTATATAACTATCCTTTTCTTTTTTTGTATATTGATCAATATGAACATAAATCTTCCAATTATTTCCATGCAATCCAATTTCCTACAAGTCAATTAGTTATATTTACCAATAATAATAAACCAAATAA
Source organism: Pituophis catenifer annectens (assembly GCF_029215685.1). Taxonomy (NCBI): domain Eukaryota; kingdom Metazoa; phylum Chordata; class Lepidosauria; order Squamata; family Colubridae; genus Pituophis; species Pituophis catenifer. The sequence continues at coordinate 8,485,218 of NW_027256894.1, forward strand.
TTTTCCCCCTTTATGTTACTCATTAAACTCTCTGGAGTGTTTGTATTGTTCCCATCTCAAAAGGTTGGAAAACATCCCCCCCCCCGAAACATTGTACTGCTAATTAGAGCTTATAAAACTTACGCTAGACCAATCTATTTTTCAGCTGTTTGGAATCCCCACCATATAATCTGACATCAGTACAATCAAGCGAGTTCAGAACATTGGTGAAATCCAAATTTTTTTTTTATTACTGGTTCTGTGGGCATAGCTTGGTGGGTATGGTGTGGCTTGGTGGGCATGGCTTGGTGGGCGTGGCAGGGGAAGGATCCTGCAAAATCCCCATTCCCTCCCCACTCCTGGGGGAAGGATATTGCAAAATCCCCATTCCCACCCCACTCTGGGGCCAGCCAGAGGTGGTATTTGCCGGTTCTCCGAACTGCTCAAAATTTCCGCTACCGGTTCTCCAGAACCTGTCAGAACCTGTTGGATTTCACCCCTGGTTCAGAAGTACATGTAACAGTAACAGAATTGGAAGGGATCTTGGAGGTCATCTAGCCCAACCCCCTGCTCATGCGGGAAACCTATACTAGGGATTCGAACCGCTGAACTGCCGACTTTTCTGATCAACGAGCTCAGCGTCTTAGCCACTGAGTCGCTTCACAAGAAAAGACTTGCACTCTTCGGTACACAATAGAATTCCTTATGCTACTAGGCTCGAAATTCTCGGTTTGGATAACTTAGAAGTGTGTCGCTTGTGGTCAGACCTAGGTATTTCATACAAAATTATACGTAGCAATGTTTTGCCTGTAAATGACTTTTTTTAGTTTTAATCGTAATAATACGCGTGCGACAACCGCTTTAAACTGAATGTAAATCGTTCTTAACTTGACTGTAAAAAAATATGATTTCTGTAATAGAGTTGTCAAAGTCTGGAACGCCCTCCCTGAGTCAGTTGTCTCAGCTACAAATTTTCACAGTTTCAGTCACAAATTGACTTCCCTGGACCTTACCTCATACTTAAGTGGTTAGTAGAGGGGGCGTGCGTAAGTGCACCAACGTGCCTATCGTCCCTATCGTTGTATTTTTGTTCTTTTATTCTTTTTTCTCGTTTTTGTTTGACAAATTCTAATACATAAATAAATCTCTGCTTTTGATTGTCAGCAGAGATTGCTGGAGAAGATCTTGGTGTGAAAAAAAGAGAAGCAAAATAATTGGAGAGCTCCATATATTTAAGAAACACATAAAAATTGGGCACAGAATCCAGACTATTCAGAAGAAAATTGCTCAGTTTGAGGCTTGTGGTGAACATCTTAATTATTACCATCCCATTATATGTTTCTGATATCTTACACGCATACTGTTTTCCTCTGTATTTTTCCCCCTTTCTCTGTTCTGGAAAACTGAATTTATAGTATCCGACTTGGCTTTTACCCCCCAAGTATTTCTACATGTGACATTGGCTTCCATGTGGTTTCTTATTTGTTTGGGATGAATTTCTCTTTGCATCCAGAGCAATTCACCTTTTTTTCCATTGTTTAGTTTCTTTTAAAAAAAACCTCTCCACTCTCGTTTCAATCTACTTTTTAATGGAACAAAAGGGGTGGAATGAGTGTACGGCCCATTAAGTCAAGCCGATGTGAATCCAACAGGTAAGACGAATTAGACTTGAAATTGGATCAGAATGTCTTTCGAGGTTAACTTATTTAATTGTTCATTCATTCAATTTCTATAGTTGCCCATCTCAAACAAGTGACTCTTGGCAGCGAACATGCCCATTTCTACCTGAGAAGGTGTAACTTTCATCTTGTGTTTATAATGTTAATTTAATATTCAATTGGAACAGGATATTTAAGAAAGAATCTAATAAAAGAATAAAATGAAATAAAAGGAGGAGCAGAGATATCCATAAGGAGGGGGTTAAAACAGTCGTGATGGCTGCTACAACCCTGTGATGAAAGATAGATAGATAGATAGATAGATAGATAGATAGATAGATAGATAGATAGAGCTAGAGATGTATAAATAAATAAATAATTTTATTTCTATACTGCCCTTCTCCCGAAGGACTCAGGGCGGTGTACAGCCTATTAAAAGCACAAAGACAGACATCAATTAAAAATAATTAAAATTATTAAATAACGTCGGCTCAGATTTAAAACCCCAAAAATTTAAAACACCCAATTTAAAACCATTACATTGATAGCCCGGCCTGGCGGAACAGCAGGGTCTTGAGGGCACAGCGAAATACATGATGGATATATATGATGGATGGATGAATGGATGGATGAATAGATGAATGGATGGATGGATAGATAGATAGATAGATAGATAGATGATTGATAGATGATAGATATAGATAATAGATAGATACATACATACATTGCGATGTAAATAGACGCCATCTTGATACATTGACACACATACACATTTGCAGATACCCATGACAAGAAGAGAAAAGGTAAAGAAAAATTGGGTGATGCTTAAAAGTGGATCTTATACTAGTTACTCTACAAAAGTGCGCAACTTTGGTCAAAGGAAGGAAGGAGAGAGGGAGGGAGGAAGGAAGGAAGGAAGAAAGGAAGGAAGATCAAATTGCCAGATCAATATATGAGGGAAGAACTGGGTTGAGAAAGGAGGAAAACAGAAAATCAGGGTTGGATTTCAGAGACTGTCACAGAGAAGAAGGGGTTGACTTTTTTTTTAAAAAAATATACTTTATTGGTTTTAAAATTTTAAAAAACATCAAATCTCTGTTAACATCTGAGGTGTCGTGTAATTACGAGTGATCTTAACAGTGATGCGAACTCAAAATTCAATGCAGTATGGGAAAGGTGGTACAAATGGTGGAATAATAGAATGAGATTGTAAGGTTACGTCTATTTTCAATAATGGTAGATTCGAATGTATTCGATATGTATATAATGTATATAATGTATATAATGTAAATATGTAATTACACGAAGGGGTTGACTTATTCTGCAAAGGATCTGAGGGCAGGACAAGGAGTAACAGGTGGAAGCTTGTGAAAGAGAGATCCAACCCAGAATCAAGGAGAAATTTTCTGACAGTGAGAACAATTAACCAGTGGAACAGCTTGCCACCTGAAATTGTGGCTGCTCCATCTCTGGAGGTTTTTAAGAAGAGACCGGAGAGCCACTTGTCCGGAATGGTATCATATTTCCTGTTTGAAACACTAGACTAGAAAAGCCTCCAAGGCCCCTTCCAACTCTATTCTTCTGTATTTGGTATTCTAATCCAATCCTAAAAATAAAGTGAGAGGATTAAAAAAAAAAAAGTCAGTGTATGAAGTGGTGGATAAACGTGATAGAAACAAGGATGTGTTTGCAGAGATGAAAGAACTGGAGAGATTTAATGAATGGGCTTGATATAAATCTGATTTGGTTTGATTTCCCTTTCTTATCCCTTTTTTCTTTGGCTTGCTTCTCCTCGCTTGTCTTCTAGCCTCTGCATAACACGATTTACTTCAAAAGGGAAAAGCGTAATGCGTATCTAAGTATATAACTATGATTTGAATGTGGTTCAGTGTATGGCTTCACCTCTGCTTTTTTTCCAATCCTGTGGATTTCCTTTTATGTTTACATTTTCAAGGCAAGCGCCTCTCTTTTTTTCTGCAGAATAATGCGCTGTATTATGGGGATACACTCAAGAACTCAAATCACAGATGCCCCCTGAAAGCTTTAATGTAGCTTTCAGAGCCCCTTCCAAATAGAACGGTCACTAAATTGTAACGTTTAACGTGACAGAAAGGGGAAGGGATTGTCAGATTCGTGGGGAGCAACCATGAACTGCTTGTAATGTATTGCAAATGGCTTTAATTTAATTTAAATGGAGTTAAACCCACATTCTTAACCTGACCCCAGTATGTTTGGGAGTTTGTCCAATGGCTATTCAAAACTCAAAGGAGGGTGTAGATTGAAAAGTGATGTGTGTGCCGTTGCATTTGAAGGGGGTGAGAGAGAAAGAAAGGTGGAGGGGGAGAGAGAGAAAGTGTGTGTATGAGAGTGAGAGAGAGAGAGAGAATGAAAGAATGAGAATGAGAGAGAGAGAATGAGAGAGAGAATGAGAGGAGAAAGAATGAGAGAGAATGAGAGAGGGAATGAGGGAGAGAGAGAGAGAGGGGGAATGAGAGAGAGAGAGAGAGAATGAGAGAGAGAGAATGAGAGAGAGAATGAGAGGAGAAAGAATGAGAGAGAATGAGAGAGAAGGAATGAGCGAGAGAGAGGGCGGAATGAGGGAGAGAGAGAGAGGGAATGAGAGAGAATGAGAGAGAGAGAGAATGAGAGAGAATGAAAGAATGAGAATGAGAGAGAGAGAATGAGAGAGAGAATGAGAGGAGAGAGAATGAGAGAGAGGGAATGAGGGAGAGAGACGGGGGGGGAATGAGAGAGAGAGAGAATGAGAGAGAGAGGGAATGAGAGAGAGAATGAGAGAGAGAGAATGAGAGAGAAAGAATGAGAGAGAGAATGAGAGGAGAGAGAATGAGAGAGAGGGAATGAGGGAGAGAGAGGGGGGAATGAGGGAGGGAGAGAGAGAGAGAGAGAGGGAATGAGAGAGAGAATGAGAGAGAGAGAATGAGAGAGAAAGAATGAGAGAGAGAATGAGAGGAGAGAGAATGAGAGAGAGGGAATGAGGGAGAGAGAGGGGGGAATGAGGGAGAGAGAGAGAGAGAGGGAATGAGAGAGAGAGAGAATGAGAGAGAGAGAATGAGAGGAGACTTGTGGACTTTAACTCCCAGAATTCCCTGAGAGTTAAAGTCTATAAAACGTAAAGTTGCCAAGACTGGACACCGATAGTCTACAGCAAGCAACAATACCTTGTTCACCATGGTTAATTTCAGAAAGAGCTAGGTTGGGTTGGATCAAGACTGTAGTTGAATGAGAGATTGCTGGGAAATCCCAGGACTGTAATCTCACCCAATTGTAATACACTTCCATCTTGTTGCCAAGAAAAATTATGTAGATGCCCACATGAAGACTCTGGTGCTGGAGGAGACTCCTGCGAGTCCCTTGGACTGCAAGGCGATCCAACCGGTCAGTCCTAGAGGAGATCAACCCTGACTGCTCTTTAGAAGGCCAGATCCTGAAGAGGAAACTCAAATACTTTGGCCACCTAATGAGAAGGAAGGACTCATTGGAGAAGAGCCTAATGTTGGGAACGATTGAGGGCAAAAGAAGAACGGGACGGCAGAGAATGAGGTAGCTGGATGGAGTCACTGAAGCAGTCGGCATGAGCTTAAATGGACTCCAGAGGATGGTGGAGGACAGGAAGGTCTGGAGGAACGTTGTCCATGGGGTTGTGATGGGTCGGACACAAGTTTGCAACTAACAACAACCACCACATGAAGACACCACCAGTTAGCTGAGCTCAATGCAAGGGAGACAAACCATCCACCCCGAAGTGGGTTGGCTTCTGCAGCAAAGAAAAGTGAGAGCTTTGCAAAAAGTTGCTTGCTTTTCACTATGGCCATTGGTAGCAGTTATCTTAATTGGGTTTTCCAAAAGATTAAGAAAGAGAAAGGTTGTTCACGGACCTCTGATACTACCCACTGGCACGAAAGGAGAAACCTAGAAGAAGAGACGATCGATCTGAAGGCTGGAAGTGAAAATCAAGACACGGTTTGTGGCATCCTTGCAGACTTCTCAACTTCTGGTCTAGGGGCATCTTTCTGTATGAAAAGCTTTGGGGGATTCTTGTGAATCAGAGAACACCCTGGGAACTGTTTTCCTAGAAAGAACCTCTGCAAAACTGATCACTGAATGTTACCTTTTAAAGGCAGGAAATCGCAGGATGCAGAATTTGTGCCTCCTTTTCCTAAGCCAATGAAGGAGAACTAAGGATGTCACCTTTGACCCTTCTCTCCTCCCCATTTTCCTTCCCCTTCCCTTTCCTCCCTCTCCTCTCTCCTTTCTCCTTCCTTCTTTCCTTCCTTCCTCCCTCCCTCCCTTCCTTCCTCTTTCTTCCTTTCTCTCTCCTCCCTGTCTTTCTTTCTTTCTTTCTTTCTTTCTTTCTTTCTTTCTTTCTTTCTTTCTTTCTTTCTTTCTTTCTTTCTTTCTTTCTCTCTCCTCCCTGTCTTTCTTTCTTTCTTCCTTCCTTCCTTCTTCTTCTCTCTCCTCCCTACCTCTCTTTCTTTCTTCCTTCCTTCCTTCCTTCCTTCCTTTCTCTGCCTCCTCCCTGTTTTTCTTCATTTTTTCTTTTTCATTTCTTTCTTTCTCTTTCTCTTTCCTCCCTGTCTTTCTTTCTTTCTCCTTCCTTCCTTCCTTTCTCTCTCTCCTCTCTCTCTCTGTCTGTCTGTCTTTTTTCCTTCCTTCCTTCCTTCCTTCCTCTCTCTCCTCCCTGTCTTTCTTTCTTTCTTTTTTCTTCCTTCCTTCCTTCCTCTCTCTCCTCCCTTTCTTTCTTTCTTTCTTTCTTTCTTTCTTTCTTTCTTTCTTTCTTTCTTTCTTTCTCTCTTTCTTCCTTTCTTTCTCTCCTCCCTGTCTGTCTTTCTTTCTTCCTTGCTTCCTTCCTTCCTCTCTCTCTTCTCTGTCTTTCTTTCTTTCTTTCTTTCTTTCTTTCTTTCTTTCTTTCTTTCTTTCTTTCTTTCTTTTTTCTCAGTTCCCTTTATGATGAAACTCATGTCTTCCTAGGAATGTTTTTTTTGACTCAATGCTGGATGCACAGTGTGTCAGTAGTTATCTGTTTATTTTTAATCAATATACACTTCTCCTCCTCCTTTTTTTTAATTATTATTATGGAATGGTAAAGTATGAATGATGCTGAGTGCATAATGGAGGTTACAGAAAGGACAATAACCTCCCACTGAATTAAGTGGAGCCGTAACCGAACAGCCCGGGATGTGATGCAGAACGAACGGTGGTCTGGTCTGGTCTAACAATTCCAGCATAATAATGAAGCTGCGTATTCCCCACCCTTTCCCAGAAAAGCTGCTGTACAAGTGCCAAATCCTCCTGCTGGCCTTTCTCCTTTTCCTTCTCTTTATTCTGCTTCCTTTAGCTCTTTGAAAGGGGATTCCAAAAGGTCTTAGGGATGCAATTCCCAGGATTTTCCACCCTACAAGGGTCTCAGGATGGGAAAGGATAATATTTTGAGGGCTTTTTTTCCTTCTTTTTCTTAAGTGGGGATTTCTTAAGAAATCCATTGTTCAAATTCAAATTCAAACCTTTATTGTCAGAGTACAGCATGTGCACTATGAGATTGGCTGAGCCTCCCTTCGTGCACCTCCTCCCCAGCACAATGCAACTCACAGTGAAAGACAAAAAGAAAATCCCAAGCTCAGTGAATCCTATTAACAAACACTCAGTCCTATCAGTGGTGGGATTCAAGTAATTTAACAACCGGTTCTCTGCCCTAATGATTTCTTCCAACAACCAGTTTGTCAAACTGCTCAGAAAGTTCACAACCGGTTCTCCTGAAGTGGTGCGAACCGGCTGAATCCCACGACTGGTTCTATTGCTCCATGTGAACTTAATGCACGTTGCGTTGGCCCCACAAGTCAATCTCTACAACTATGTTGTTGTAGAGTTATTTTTCATTCAGGAGTCTTGAGAGCCCACGGATAAAAACTGTTCTTCAGCCTGTTTGTGAGGCTGTTTGTTTGTTCTGCTTTCTCAGAGATGCATGTCTGTATGTACACAAGCAGAGTTTGGGTTTATCTGAGTTAGTCGGAGAGAGAGATTGGTTTGGATTAGATTGTTCCAAAGAAGCATGACATAGAAGGAGAAAGGAGGACAAATAAGCCATTCCTTCTAGCACCAATCCTTAAGTTAGGTTTGCCCTGTAATGGCTGAAGTTGTTGAATTCTAGATCGTGTTGATTGTAGTTAGCTTTTTTGTGGCTTAACCCAGAATGGGACAGCTTGCTATGGCCAACTCGTCACGGCTAACTCACTATGGACAACTCGTTTTCTCATTTCTAGCCTGTTGTTGCAACCACATGCTAAGCAGGTCTAGGACAACTCGCCGCAGCCAACTTGCCAGAACCAACTCATGGCCAACTTGCTGTGGAACAATTCAACAGTTCAATTTAATAATTTAAAATAATTTTAAAAATAATTTTAATTTTTGCCATTCACATTTCATTTTGTCCCTCCTTTGGCGTCCTTTCTTTAATGCAGAGTTTCTCAACCTTGGCAGTTTGAAGACGTGTGGACTTCAACTTCCAGAATTCCCCAGCCAGCAACGCTGGCTGGGGAATTCTGGGAGTTGAAGTCCACACGTCTTCAAACTGCCAAGGTTGAGAAACTCTGCTTTAATGATTCTGTTCCACCATTTCCTCAATATTAGGGTAACTCTTGTCCTGTAGCAAGTTGACCATAAAGTTGTCCCATAAAGAGTTGGCCATTGATCTGTCCCCATCCCCACACACACACCACACATCCAGCTGAGGGTTAAGGAAACACTTTGGAACGCACCCAGTTCTTATCTCCCTCTTGGCAGCGATAGACACACCGTCTGCCAAGGGACTTTATTTTCACAAACAGACAGATAAGATACGAACGTTCAAGAAAGTCCAAACAGAAATAATATTCCTCCCAGCAGTTCCGGACGAGGCTTTAGTGACTGTCCAAGGTTTTGCTTTGTTCGTCACAAGGATCCTTTGACCACTACCCTCTATTATATAGTCTCTGGGGTGTGGTCCAGTGACTCAGTTCTAATCCCTAGCACGCCTCCCAAGCTGCTGCAAACGTTTATCACGCCTTCGGAGGCGTGCGTCCAGGAATGATGTTTCATTATCACTTTGATTCGAATCAGCTGTCTCCTCTCCCTCGGCCGGCACTTGAGACAATGCCCGAGGGGAGGGGCCTGGAGAGGGAGGCCTGGCTGACTCCTCTTCCTCATGCTCGGAGCTTTCTTCCTCCGATGGGACAGGCTCAGAGGGCGGGGCCACAACAGGCCATGTTGAGTTGGCCATGGTGAGTTGTCCTAGATCCACTTAGCATGTGGTTACAGCAATAGGCTAGAAATGAGAAAATGGTGAGTCCTGATTCTGCACCAAGGATTCAGTTGTACAGGTGCAATATATGGGTGGCTCAGGGCTAAGGGACATGGTTGGCTCAGTGGCTAAGACACTGAGCTTGTCAATCAAAAAGTCGGCAGTTTGGCGGTTCGAATCCCTAGTGCCGCATAACGGGGTGAGCTCCTGTTACTTGTCCCAGCTTCTGCCAACCTAGCAGTTTGAAAGCACATAAAAAATGCAAGTAGAAAAAATAGGGACCACCTTTGGTGGGAAGGGAACAGCGTTCCGTGCACTTTCAGCGTTGAGTCATGCCGGCCACATGACCACGGAGACATCTTCAGACAGCACTGGCACTTCGGCTTTGAAACAGAGTTTATTTATTTATTTATTTATTTATTGGTTCGATTTATATGCCGCCCTTTTCCGGAGACTCAGGGCGGCTTACGATGCGTTAAGCAATAGCCTTCATACTTTTGTATATACCTGCTTAGTAGGGCTTTTTGGCCCCCCACTAAGCGGTGTTCTCTATTTTATACAAAGTCAGCTTATTGCCCCCACAAACCGGGTCCTCATTTTACCTACCTCGGAAGGATGGAAGGCTGAGTCAACCTTGAGCCTGGTGAGATTTGAACTTGCAGTAATTGCAGGCAGCTGGTGTTACTTAACAGTGCTTTAGTCTGCTGCGCCACCAAGGCTCTTTTGTGTTGAGTTGAGCACTACCCCCTAGAGATGAAATGACTAGCACATATGTGCGGGGGGGGGGACCATTACCTTTAATATATGGGTGATGTTTGTTTTCTCTCTTTATGGGGAAGGAAATGGCTGATTCATACAATTTGCTTAACACCAACTGCAACTTAAGAACAGAATTGCATCCTACAGACATATATTATGACTTAATATAATGGCCAGGTTCCCACAACCTATTGAGACAAAGCTGGATTCACACAACATGCAGAACTGCAAACAACCCAAGGCAACCTGGCCTAGACTAGCAGGTCGTGGGAACCTGAGAAGCAATTGACTTCTGTGGGTGGGCAACATAGGTGTGAGTAGATTGCTTACTAATTTGACATTCTGGTTAGTTTGGTATCAACTTAGCCTATTGGACAGACTCAGCCGCTATAGTCTATGAACTATAATTCAAGGTTGAGTTGTTGTGTGAATGAGATGAGTTGGAAAAGTTGGACACAAGTTGAACAATCTTCAGAAATTGGGAGGGGGGAGATTGCCAAATTCAGGAATTCTGGAGAAGAAGAACATCTTGAGAAAAATTTCCCAAGGGGAAAAATAAAAAGGTATTTTTTGAATTTTATTTTATTTCTTTGAATTCCCAATACTGACTTTAAATATGACAGCTTGGTTTATTAAGAGCAAAAAATTTTTAAATCTTTGGGCACACAATTGCCAAATTGTGATGACATGAATGAGAATTGTTTATGTGCTTCCTTTCAAATGTCTCATTTGAAATAGGAACATTAGATTCCCTTTTCTCTAGCAAGGAAATGGATGCAACCAGATTTTTTTTCAAAATTAATCCCAGGAGTCCATTCAGGATTTCCACAAGTCCGAATGTCTTTAATGTTCCCCCAGCTCTTCTACTCATCTGACCATGCCATCACAGGCTGTTCACCTCAAGTTGGCAGGTGGGACCCCAAAATCAATTATTATGCAGAAGGCACCATCCGCTCTCATTCCTCGGCCCGCTGCCCACGAGAGAGGCAGGGCGGTGATTCCCAGGATTGGTTTGCCACACATTAGCAGAGCGAGAGGTTGGGGAAGGTTGCTTTCTATTGTGTTCCTCCTCCAGATAAGGTGAGAGAGGAGACAGTGAGTTCTCTTTCAGGAACCACTGACATGTTTTTAATTGCAAAAGATTCCAAAGCACAGACCAGACAATCAATCCTTTCTTTCTTTCTTTCTTTCTTTCTTTCTTTCTTTCTTTCTTTCTTTCTTTCTTTCTTCCTTTCTTCCTTCCTTCCTTCCTTCCTTCCTTCCTGTCTTTCTTTTTCTTTCTTTCTTTCTCTCTCCCCCTCTCTCTTTCTTCTTTTCTCTCTCTCTCCTTCCTTCCTTCCTTCCTTCCTTCCTTCCTTCCTGTCTGTCTTTCTTTCTCTCCCCCCCCTCATTCTTCTTTTCTCTCTCCTTCCTCCCTCCTGTCTTTCTTTCTTTCTTTCTTTCTTTCTTTCTTTCTTTCTTTCTTTCTTTCTTTCTTTCTTTCTTTCTTCTTTTCTCTCTCTCCTTCCTTCCTGTCTGTCTGTCTTTCTTTCTCTTTTTCACTCTCTCTTTCTTTCTTTCTTTCTTTCTTTCTTTCTTCTCTCTCCGTCCTTCCTTCCTTCCTGTCTGTCTGTCTGTCTTTCTTTCTCTCTCCCCCTTTCTCTTTCTTCTTTTCTCTCTTCTTCCTTTCTTCCCGCCTGTCTGTCTGTCTCTCTCTCTCCTTCCTTCCTTTCTTCCTGTCTTCCTGTCTGTCTTTCTTTCTTTCTTTCTTTCTTTCTTTCTTTCTTTCTTTCTTTCTTTCTTTCTTTCCTTCCTTCCTTCCTTCCTTCCTTCCTTCCTTCCTTCCTTCCTTCCTTCCTTCCTTCCTTCCTTCCCTCCCTCCCTCCCTCCCTCCCTCCCTCTCTCTCTCTCTCTCTCTCTCTCTCTCTCTCTCTTTCTTTCTTTCTTTCTTTCTTTCTTTCTCAAATATAAAACATATTAACTTCTGGCTCCAAAAACTCAATAGTACACAGTATTTCTATAATGATAAGCCATTCTAATCATCAAATCCCAAAATTAAAGTTCCTTTCTTTCTGTTTCAAGCAAACAGACCGCATAGAAATAAAGCTAGACCAAGTTTTTTTTATCAAGATTATTTGTTTCACCATCTCAGCCAATTTTATCAACTTCTTCATCCATTTTTCCATTGTGTCCCTCCATCTCTGTGCATCCAAAAGTCTTGTCCCAAAGGTGTTTTTTTGTCAAGAGGCAACTGGACTTCCTTGTTTTTTCTTTTGAAGATGTTTCGCTTCTCATCCAAGAAGCTTCTTCAGCTCTGATAGGATAATGGAGAATGGAAGGATTTATATTCCTTGCAGTCATCTGGTCGTTAGCACTCTTTCTGAGAGTCACTGAGGCCACTTGGAGGTTTATCTGTGCCTTCAGGGTCACCTGAATAGTGCAAACGGGTGTGGAATCTTTTTGGAGCTGCTAAAAGGACTGTGTGTTACAATGACCCTGAAGGCATAGATAAAGCTCCAAGTGGCCTCAGCAACTCTCAGAAAGAGTGCTAACGACCGGATGACTGCAAGGAATATAAATCCTTCCATCCTCCACCATTCAGTCAGAACTGAAGAAGTTTCTTGGATGAGAAGGGAAACGTCTTCAAGGAAAAACAAAGTCCAGTTGCCTTTTTGGGGTGGGGGGGTGGAAAGCACCTTTGGGACAACCATGACTTGGACGATTGAAAATCTCCATAGATAATCAAGGGCTGGGTCAACCAACATCCAGATGGAACACCTGCCCACCCTGGCATCCAAACTACAGGTAGTCCTCAGTTTACAAACCACAATTGAGCCCAGCAACTCATGTTGCTGAGTGAGAAATGTGTTAGATGAGTTTTGCCCCCTTTTACGACTTTCCTTGCCACGTTTGTTTAGCGAATCATTGCAGTTGTTCATTTAGTCACACGGTTGTTAAGTGAATTTGGTTTCCTCGTTGACTTTGCCTGTCAGAAGGTCACAGAAGGGGATCACGTGACCCCGGGACTCTGCAACCGTCATAAGTGTGAGTCAGTGGCCAAGCATCCAAATGTAAATCATAGGACCATGGGGATGCCGCAATGGTCATAAATACCTTTCGTCAGTGCTGTGGTAATTTTGAATGGTCACTGAGCGAACGGTTATAAGTTGAGGACTACCTGTAGAGGAAGGGGTTAAAATCTATAAAGGGATTTCTTAAGCCAGCTTCATTTCCAGCTGGTTTATGCTTGGGAGACTAACTGCTGAAAGCTGCAATGTGAAAAAAGCTCTCTTGGGAAAAGATGTAATAGATCTGAAAGAAAGCAGTCTTGACGAAGGGATGAATATAAGCAGGGAAATGAAGGGGTATGTTTAGTTATAAATGAAAGGTCTAAAACGTATCAGAGAAAGTATGAATTAGTGTTCTCCAGACTATTACAAGTATCTGTGAAAATAGGAATCTGTAAGTTGGTAATAAAATGCATGTTACATTCCAGCGAATGGTGATTGTGAAAAGGGCCAGAAATGAATTTTGCGGAAAAATGAGTGGCATTCTGAATTAATATAATTGGAGATGGGAGCTACTTGCTTAGGTACCATGATTAAATGGGTGTGTAGAGTGTAGCAAAGAATGCTTAGGTCACTCAGAGATGCTGGAATGAATGAGAACTATATCGTGAGCATCTGCTTAAATACGGCTTCAAATATATAATTTGAGGCGTATGTCTATTCAGATATACACAAGAAAAAAAAATGACTTCTTTCATTGTTTATAATGAACGAATGGGAGAATTGATGAGCGATTCAGGAGTGATGAGAGATTCTCAATATAAGAAGGAGCCTTTATTGATAGCGTCATGAGGGAATGTGGAGAGAAATGGACATGAAAGGAATTGGAATGAAAGGAGAATGTCTACTGGACTACAACATACCTTCTTCTTCTCCTTCTCCTCCCCCTCCTCCTCCTCCTCCTCCTCCTCCTCCTTCCTTCTTCCTTCTCCTCCTCCTCCTCCTCCTCCTCCTCCTACTCCTCCTCCTCTTCCTCCTTCCATGTGTTAATCAAACTTTAAACTTCCAGAATGAAGCCACCTTATTGGCTTTGTCTTTGGCCAAAAATAAGTCATTATTGGTACATATTTCTGGTAGTAGCTGACATACCAGCAGATGGGCCAGCCTCCGTGTCTCTTCACATTCACACAGTGTGTTGTTATCCACTAAGAGTCTCCACTTGAGCATATTGGTTTTACACTTAGGTGGTTCTCCAACTCTCAACCTATTCAAGTTGGATCCTTCGACCGTATCCTCCTTTAAGGTTATTTCTTGCTCGATAATCTCCTTCCTCCATCTTTTGATTCAGTTTTGTTCTTGTGTACCCTCAAGAATGTTTGTTCTTAGAAAAAGCTGTCCTTAGATCTAAGTTGGCAGACTTGGGGCATCTATCCCAAGAAGAAACGAAATAGGAAGAAATAAGAAATGATATGATATGATGCAACCTATTATCATATATGGTGGACCTGTAAGAAAATCAAGGCATTTTGGATAAAAATTTGGTGATTGATTGATTCTGAAAAAAAGGTTGAAATTTACTCCTCAATTGTTTCTACTGGGTATAACGACGGATTGTACAGTATTAGAGACTAAATTGATTTTGAACTTAATATCAGCAGCTAGGCTATTGGTAGCGCAATATTGGAAGAAGGACTTTTTGCCTACTATTGAAGAGTGGATACTGAAAGTAATGAACTTAGCAGAAATGGCGAAAATCTCAGCGTATTTGAAGGACTATACACAAGAAAGATACGTATCGGAATGGAGAAGATGGATTGATTATATTCAAAATAAGTATCAGACAAGAAAATATCAAATAGCTTATGAATGAACGTTAAGTATTAGAAGTGTTATGTTATCTATAGTGGAGTTAAGGTTTCGGGGGGGCGTTTAGTAGTCTGAGGATAGATAGGTTAATTTAGCTTATGATTGTTAACTGAAATACCTTGTATTTTGCTCTGGGAAGTCTGGGGGGAGGGGAGGGAAAGGGTGGGGGGAATATTGGGGGGGAAATCCTTTTTCTTTCTGTAAAACTTCAATAAAAAAAAGAAATGATATGAAGAAATAAGAAATGGAATTCAAATGCTGGGAGAAACAACAATCTCAGATATGCTGATTACCACTTGGAGGGCTAGACGTGAGGAAATCTTTGAAAAAAAATGTCTTGTTGAAGGCAAAAGAGAGAGAATAACCGAGTTGGAAGGGATCTTAGAGGTCTTCTAGTCCAAATCCCTGAAGGAAACCTTGTACCATTTCAGATAAATGTCTGTGCAGTCTCTTAAAAACGTCTAGTGTTGAAGCACCCACAACTTCTGGAGGCAAGTCACTAATAAATTAGCCTTAGGTTACATCAATAGGTACCATGTTTCCCCCAAAATAAGACCGGGTCATATTAATTTTTATTCCCAAAGACGCATTATGGCTTATTTTCCAGTTAGGTCTTATTTTCAGGGAAATACGGTACTAAATGTGTCCGTCTGGCTGACAATCTTAACTGAGGCTTATTTTTTTTTTGGTGTAGGGCTTATATTATGAGCATCCTGGAAAAATCATGTTAGGGCTTATTTTCCGGTTGGGTCTTATTTTCGGGAAAACACGGTAACCTCAATGCAATGCAAATAGGTGTAGAAGTTGCAGCGATATGAGATTTTTATCTGACTAGGTTCAGCAATTCACTAGAGTGATAACTAACCACTATAATAAAGAGTCACCTACTAGCTGGGAGAAAGACCGTGATGAACTGAGATGAAATATTGAAGTGCAGAGACATCACCCGAAGGAAAGGTATGTATTGTCAACCTGGATCATCAGAAAGAAGAAGAAGAATTAATGCCTTTTAGCTCTGGTGCTGCAGACAATTGTCGAGAAGAGCTTAGCCTGCAAAAGGAACAAATAATTCAATACAAGCTGAAGTAAAATCTACTGGAAGCGCTAATAATGAAACTCGCCAGAAATGCTAACAATGAAAAACAGACAGGATTTGAAGCTAATGTTTTTTGGGGAGATGTAATGAACAGGCAAGAGTGATTGGAAAAGTCCCTTATGCAGGGGAGAAAAAAACACCCCCAAAGCCGATTATGAAAAGGCCAATAGAAAAAAAGAAAAGCTCTAAAGCAGTGATGACTCACCTTTTTGCCATTATGTGCCATGAGGTGGGGGGGAGGGGGTGTCACGCACGCGTGCCCACACCCATAATTCTATGCACCCTGCCCCCATGCATGTGCGTGCAACTCCCCCCCAACTCCCCCCCCTTCCTGGCACACAATGGCACGGTAGGCCTGTTTTATGCTCTCCCCAGCCTCCAGAGCCTTTCTAGGAGTCTGGGGAGGGTGAAAATGGCTTTCCCCACCCCCCTCCGGAGGCCCTCCGGAGGCTGAAAACGGCCCGTTTGCCAACTTCCGATGGGACCGGAAGGCCCGTTTGCTCTTCCCAGACTCCAGAGCCTTTCTAGGAGTCTGGGGAGGCCATAAATGGCCGTTTCTGGCCTCTGGAGGGCCGCCGGAAGTGGGGAAGGCCATTTTTGCCCTCCCCAGACTCCTAGAAAGGCTCTGGAGGCTGGGGAGAGAAAAAACGGGCCTTCCCCATCACCCCTCAAGGTCCTCTGGAGGCAGGAAACAGCCTGTTTCCTACTTCTGGTGGGCCCAGAAGGCCCGAAAATCAGCTGGAGCTGAGCTCACATGCCCACCGATATGGCTACACGTGCCACCTGTGGGACGCATGTCATAGGTTCGCCATCACGGCTATAAAGTATCACAGAGAATACAACCAGGAGCAGGTAGTCCTCGACTTACGACCACAATTGAGCCCAAAATTTCTGATGCTGAGTGAAACAGTTCTTAAGTGAGTTTTCTTCTGTTTTACAACCTTTATTGCCACCGTAGTTGTTAAGTTAGTCAAATGGTTGTTAAGTGAATCTGGTTTCCCCGTTGACTTTGCTTGTCAGAAGGTCACAAAAGGGGATCACGTAACCCCGGGACGCTGCAACCGTCATAAATGTGAGTCAATTGCCAAGCCTCTGAATTTTGATCAAGTGACCACAGGGATGCTGAAATGGTTGTAAGTGTGAAAAACGGCCGTAAATCGCTTTATTCTGTGCCGTTGTAATTTCAAATGGTCCCTAAATGAACTGTTGTAAGTCGAGGACTCCCTGTACTGCAAATGCTAGGGTTCAAGGGGGAAAAAATGATGAGACGGAAGTCAAACGCGTTGAAAGGAAATTTGTAAAGTGGCAGGAGTAGACGGCGTAACTGGAGAAAAACAGAGGTGGTGCAATTTGTTTAAGAGGTCTGTAAAAGCTGCAACTGTGCCTGATAATTGAAACACCACCATTTCCTCTACAAAGAAAAAACTGAATGAAAAAAAGTCAATCTTAGTTTGTTAAGTGTGCTGGGGAAGAATTTTGGCAGAATTATGATTGAAAGGGTAGAAGAGGAGACTGTGAGCAAAATTTGGGAATTGTAGGCAGATGTTATGCACCATCTCTCCCACCCTCTCCCTCCCTCTTTCTCTCTTTCCCTCCCTCCCCCTCTCTCCTCTATCTCCCCTCCCTCCCTCCTTCTCTCCCCCTCCCTCCTTCTTTCAATCCCTCCCTCCCGCTCTCCTCTCTCTCTCCCCCTCCCTCTCTCCTTCTCCCTCCCTCTTTCTCTCTTTCCCTCCCTCTCCCTCTTTCCTCTACTTCCCCCTCCCTCCCTCCTTCTCTCCCCCTCCCTCCCTCTTTCTCTCCCTCCCTCCATCCTCTCCTCTCTCTCTCCCCCTCCCTCTCTCCTTCTCCCTCCCTCTCTCCTTCTCCCTCCCTCTTTCTCTCTTTCCCTCCCTCTCCCTACCACCCCCTCCCTCCCTCCTTCTCTCTCTCCCTCCCTCCCTCTTTCTCCTTCCCTCCCTCTCTCTCTCCCACCTCTCTCCCCCCTCCCTCCCTCTGTCCTCCTCCCTCCCTCCCTCTCTCTCCTCTCTCTCCCCCTCCTTCCCTCCTTCTCTCTCCCTCCTCTTTCTCCCTCCCTCTCTCCCCTCTCTCTCCCCCTCCCTCTCCTCTCTCTCTCCCCCTCCCTCCCTCTCTCCCCCTCCCCCTCTCTCCCTTCTCTCTCTCTCTCTGTGTGATGCAGCCCATATAGTTGCCCTTCAGCAGATTTTTGAGAACCGTGCAAATGTGTGCAAGTCTTAATAGTGAGCAAAGAATAAAACAAGCCCTGGTCATGTCCCCTTGGTTGCTTCATGTATTTATGGAGAATTCTTGGAGGAACGCTTGCGGTGATGTTAGAAATGTTTTGGGTGGGCAGATGAATATGCCATGTTGTTGGCTAAGAACTCAAATAATTTTCAGTGGATGTTAGATAGCTTGTATCATGCAACAAGAGAACTTGTTTGTTGTAGTGGTTAAGGCACTGGGTTAGGGATGAGAATACCTGAGTTTTGGTCTTTCCTAAACCATACTAAGAGCCGTGGTGGCACAGTGGTTAGAGTGCGGTACTGCAACCTACTTCTGCTGACTGCCGGCTGCCTGCAATTTGACAGTTCGAATCTCACCAGGCTCAAGGTGGACTCAGCTTTCCATCCTTCCGAGGTGGGTAAAATGAGGACCCAGATTGTTGGGGAAAATAGGCTGACTCTGTAAAACGCTTAGAGAGGCCAGTAAAGCACTGTGAAGCTGTATATAAGTCTTAAGTGCTAGTGCTAAATGGTATCTTGATCTTGGTCAGTCACACCCTCTCAGTAATACAAAAGCAGCTGTTTCCCTCCCCTTCCCCAATTATATGGACTTCTATGTGTGTCTGTGTGTGTTGCCATATATAAAACCTACCACCCATGAGTCTTTTCTTATTGACTATCCATAAGTCCTAATAAGAAAGATTCTGTTTCCATGATAATGGTGAGCTTTCTAGATCATCCAAGGTTGATTTTGCAGTTGTGAATTTCCTGAAAAGGAGACCATGTAACCAGTGGTGGAATCCAATTTTTTTTTTACTACAGGTTCTGTGGGCATGGCTTGGTGGGCGTGGCAGGGGAAGGATACTGCAAAATCTCCATTCCCTCTCCACTCCAGGGGAAGGTTACTGCAAAATCCCCCTTCCCTCTCCACTCCTAGGGGAAGGATATTGCAAAATCTCCATTCCCACCCCACTCTGGGGCCAGCTAGAGGTGGTATTTGCCGGTTCTCCGAACTACTCAAAATTTCCGCTACCGGTTCTCCAGAACCTGCTGGATTTCACCCCTGCATATAACCATCTTTCACTCTGTAGAGATGTTGGGCTTCAGTTCCCAGAGGGCCAGTTCTGCTTCTGGGAAACGCTGGATTCCGCTGGAAATTGTGAGTAGAAGATGCAAGGAAAAGCTAAACCAGAAGTGGCAAAATCATCCTGCTGGCTTTGCTGCTCTCATTGGTTTTGCTCCTATTGATTTCATTGGAAGCTCCTCAGAGGTGGGTTTCAGCAGCTTCTGACCAGTTCTGGAGAACCGGTAGCGGAAATTTTAAGTAGTTCGGAGAACCGGTAGTAAAAATTCTGACTGGCCCTGCCCCCATCTATTCTCTGCCTCCCAAGTCCCAGCTGATTGGGAGGAAAGGGAGATCTTACAGTATCTTTCCCCTGCCACGCCCACCAAGCCACACCCACCAAGCCATGCCACGCCCCCCCCCCCCCCAAGCCACACCCACAAAACCGGTAGTAAAAATTTTTGAAACCCACCATTGAAGTTGCTGCCGAATAAGAGTTCTTTGGCCAACACTCTCAATCAATTCCAACAAAGGATTGACCTGGATTGAATCATTTCTCATCAACCTGCTTGCTTTTCGTCTTGGTTAGAAGATGTTTCATTGGCACTGTGAAGGACGGGAGAAAAAAAGGAACAGTCTCTGAACACAAGAGCGTATCTAAGCATCTTATCTCTAGACGATGAACTCTGTGAGTGTTTTCTCTGCTCCGCGGTGCAAAAGGAATCGCTGTGAGCAGTTGATAAATAATACATTTCTTTTGTTTTGCAGGAATTCTGGGGGCCGAGGTGCAGTCCGATCAGCAGTGAGCAGTTTACACAGCAGATCTAATAGGTTCGTAAAATAGATGGTGTGTTCCTTTTGTTTTCTGCTCAAAGGTGCTCTTAATCTCCTTCGTTGTGTCGTTTTCTCTTTTTCAGTCTGTCTGGGGGAGATGCTCTATTCACTTACTCTCTAGATCTGCTTTCCACCTCTCCACCCCCCATGTTTCTGGGTATTTTCCCGCAAAGAGACTATACAGTATATCCCTTCAGGCCATGTTCAGTTAATTATGGTTTATGAATAAGTGACAATTTGCTGACATACTAAGCCACAATGGTTTTAGCAAACCATGGATAGCATGTTGAATCCAGCCATTAACTGGTTGGGAGTGTTGAAGGCAAATAAACAGCTGGATCTTTCCTGGATCCAAATGCATCTCTGCCCTTTCTGAAGAATAGACTAGACTGGACTGGACTGGACTGGACTGGACTGGACTGGACTGGACTGGAGTGGAGTGAATAGACAGTAGAGAGTAGAGAGTAGGGTAGGGTAGGGTAGAGTAGAGTAGAGTAGAGTACAGTACAGTACAGTACAGTACAGTACAGTACAGTACAGTAGAATGAATGGAGAATAGGAAAGGATAGGGTAGAGTAGGGTAGGGTAGGGTAGGATAGAATAGAATAGAATAGAATAGAATAGAATAGAATAGAATAGAATAGAATAGAATAGAATAGAAATTTTATTGTCACTTTAAATGTACTCTAATCAGTATACATTAAAGTGAAATTTCCTTGCATTCAGCTCTCAAAAGATAGCCATTATGTATATACCCACATACACACACATATATGACACAGAGAAACATCACAGTCTAGTTCGAATGTATACATATACAGGGCAAAAAAAAGGAAAGCTTTCTACATCTGTGTGTGATGACCGATGTGAACTCTGCCCCCTTCAATTTAGCATCTGACTGGGTTCAGGCAAGTTGTTCTCCACAACGAGAACAAACAGCAACATTTATACCTTGCCTTATGTCTTCAGATTTCAGCTTCAAAGAAGCCCTTTATTTAGGTTACCAACATATGTGGGAAGTTTTGAAGGCAATTTAGTCTTGCAGGTTGGTATTGTGGCAATCTCATAAACACAGCAATGTGTTAGCTATATGTTCCCTTTTATCGAAATGAAAAGAAAGGGGGGGGAAAGGGGAAAGTCATGTGTTGAGTCATTGACTTAAAAAAATGGTACTCGGTTACTGGTCAACAAATCAGCACTGGTTGGTGGACAGTTCTCTAAACTCACTAATCTTATGTGGAAGACTAATGAAATGCTACTGGCTCGGACCGGTTCGCCTGAACCTGTAGTAAAAAAAATGCTACCGGTTCGGGCAAACCGGTATTTCCGACAATCAGCTGTGCCACTCAATTTATATTTGCTAGAAAGCAGAAAATCCTGCTTTCTAGCGAATCTAAATCGTGCGGCACAGCTGTTTTCCCCCCCCCCGCTGTCCTACTTACCTTTGCAGACTCAGAAAAGGTTTCTTAATCCTCCTTTTTCAGCACTGCGTGATAGCGCCTGCAGTGCGAATGCGCATGAAGCATGCGCTTGGTGCGCACCATGCATGTGCGCGCGAAGCAAACCAGTACGGAAGCAAACCGGTAGCAGACTTCAGAGCATTTCACCCCTGCTAGCAAGGGTTGGTGGCTGATGGTCCTTCCTAAATTCTTCACTCACAGATAGGTCAAGAGATTCATATTTACAGCATCCTGAGGTCCAGATAGTCAGATCAGCCTGGATCATCCTCAGAGGCATTTTAAATGGAATTCAGACAACGTGGGAAATAAAGAACTGCTTATGTCAGGGGTGTCAAACTTGATTTCATTGAGGGCCGCAACAGGGTCCAGTTTGACTGTGTGGGAGCCATGGTGGGTGTGGCCAACTCAATGTCACTCATGTTGGGGGCTCCTGTGGTGGCCTGAGCACTTTGCCAGTGAAAATGGGCTCCCGAGCTCCATTTTCGGCTGCGACGACCTCCAGCAACCCTCTGCCAGCAAAAGTGGAGCTCAGGAGGGCCGCCCGCATTTTTGCTGGCAGAGGCACCAGGGCCCGGTCTTTTGCTGGTCCCGCAGGCCAGATCTAAGCACTTACCAGCCAGATCCGGTCCCCAGGCCTTGAGTTTGACACCCCTGGCTTATGTGGAAGGGATTCATGTCCCAGATGTGCTCTATGCATGATTGCTTAAATCTCTTGGTTTGTTTGCATTGGGCAACCTTTCCTTAGCCTGTTGCTTCCCAGATTTGTTAGGATTGCAACTCCTGTGAAGAACAACATGGGCCAAAGTTGCAAATACGCAAGACGTCAGGTTGAGGAAGACGGGCATCATCCAATACATAGGATCCATTGCTTTGGCATGTTCAACCAAAGAAGTGAATGGGTGAAGAAACCCCGGGAATATGTGGCATATTATAGGAAGCAAAGTCCGAGAAGGACTATGCAAAGCTTGAATTTAATTCCGCACTTTCAAACTGACCAATAAACCCAAAGTTACCAATTTAAATGTGCTGATTTGGGTTTTTTTTTTTTGTTTTGTTTTTTACTCTTATAAAATGATAAACTCGGGCTTCTGCATGCATCTGTGAAAACAACATTTCCGAATTGCCTGAAGGAAAACTGCTTGCACACACGGTGTACATTAATTTGCAAACGAAATAAACCTCTTCAAGAAAACGCTTACCAAACTGCAAGCAAATTATAGCACGTTTTGTTTTGTTTTGTTTTAAAAAAAAATCCATGCGATAAAGGAAATAAGACACAGAGGTGAGAAACAGAGAAAACCTAAATGGATTGGTTCCAAAAATGGAAAAATAGAGAGGAACCAAAATTGATAGAATCACCCCTCCCAAATGACTCCAGCAAAACCCATCAGGAAGGTGTTTGTTTGACTGTCATCAGAAGAGAAACAGGAATGGGGAAACCCAGCCATTCTAACTGATCGCTTCAACGAGCTCACTTTCTCGGGGATTGCAGGCTGGCTGGCATAGGCGAGCAATCAGAAGGATATTGGGAATACTATTAATAAATCCCCCCACTTCTCTGTCTCTGTCTCTCTGTGTATCTATCTGTCTATCATCTATCTATCTATCTATCTATCTATCTATCTATCTATCTATCCATATCCATATCCATATCCATATCCATATCCATATCCATATCCATATCCATATATACACACACACAATCTATTCATCCATCCACATATCTATCATCTCTCTATCATCTATTTCTCTCTCTCTTTCTATAATCTATTCATTATCTATCTATCTATCTATCTATCTATCTATCTATCTATCTATCTATCTATCTATCTATCTATCATCTCTATCTACATATATATACACACACACACACATGCACAATATATTCATCTATCTACATATCTATCATTATTTCTCTCTCTCTCTCTTTTTATAATCTACTCATTGTCTGTCTGTCTATCTATCATCTCTGTCTGTCTGTCTGTCTGTCTGTCTGTCTGTCTGTCTCTTTCATTCTTCTTTGTTCTCCTTTTTCTCTCCAGAACGGAAGGGACAGTCAATGGGTCTTCATCTCCAGCTGTTGCTGAGCAAAGTACCGACAACATTAAGCACCATGACAAGACAGTTCAATCCCAGTGGATGCACAATGAGACGCTGTCACTGACCATCAGGTATGGAGAATGGCCCACAGGGACAAATGTTGACAAAGGACAGATGAAGGCCAAGGTGGATACTAATTATGGGGTGGACAAGGAGTGGAACAACCAGGAGGTCAGTTCATGGGGTGAGTCTGGGCCTTCCAAATGATAGATGGGTTTCTAATCCCCTTCTTTGACGAATGGCTCCCTAGGCAGCTTCCTTAACACAAATGATTTTAAAGACACGCAGAATAAAATCGTTTGAAAAGCTCAAGGGAAAAACCAGCACAGTAACCAATAGTTACTTACAACTATTTGTTTGATGACCCTGAAAAAAGAGACTTATGATGGTTTTTCACACTTACAACCATTTCCGCATCCCCATGGTCATGTCATCAAATTTCAGAAGCTTGGCAACTGGCTCATACTTATGACGGTTGCCGGGATCATGCAATCCCCTTTTGCTACTTTCTTTTTTTTTAATTTTTTTTTAAACAAACATACATAAAAATATAAAACCATCTTCAATTACAAACAAACTGTGTCGGTTGGTTACAAGTCTTTTGTGCATCTTCGCCATATTCATAACTTACAGTTTACCTAAATTCTCATATTATCGATCTAATATATATCTACGTATTATTGTCCTCATTAATCATTTATTTGACTATGGCTATTTCTTCCTTCATTTTATACAAAATATTCTAAGATTTGAGTTGATTTATATTATAACATTCATTTCATCATCCTAAATCGATCCAATAACAATACATCTTTATGTTATGTTTTTACATAATTCTTGTATTATAAAGATCTCTACCATATTTCATTTCCATATATTTTTATCTAGCCATTGATAAAATAGGTCCCATATCTTTCTGATATGCAAAGTCAACGGGGAAGCCAGACTCACTTAACAGCCGTGTAACTAACTTAACAACTACAGGGATTCATTTAACCACTGTGGCAGGAAAGGTCACAAAATGGGCCAAAACGCACTTAAGAGATGTTTCACTTAGCAACAGAAATTTTGGGCTCAGTTGTGGTTGCAAGTGAAGGATTACCTGTATATTATACTGTTGTTTTTAAAAAGCAAAGAACCCAGTTTCTAAGCCCCAACCTGGTGCCTGACCGTGGCTGCCATCTTGATTTTTTGGGACCTCCACCTCAGTGATGAAATCTAAAATTTCTTACTACCAGTTCTGTGGGCGTGACTTGGTGGTGGTGGGGTAATGTGACTGGGTGGGCATGGGCAATTTTTTTTTTTTACTTTTAAAACCATTTTTTCTACAACCTCTTCGGCGAAAGGGTTGTAAAAAAATGCTTTCAAAAGGCTCTGACGATGGCTTTTTTTCTTTTAAATGCCTCTGCCGATCAGGCAACTCAGCTTGGATCGTCAGAGGCATTTAAAAGAAAAAAAAAGCCTCTGATGATCGTATGGCTCAGCTGGGCATGGGGGTGGTGGGGTGGGCAGGGATTTTTGCTACCAGTTCTCCAAACCACCCGCCTCCATTGCTACTGGATTGAGTGATCCTGTCCGAACTGGGAGCATTTCACCCCTGCTCCACCTCCTATCCCTACGGCAGATATCTTAAGGCTCCCATTTCCAGAAAAACCCTGAGGAAAGATGGCTCAATCTTCCTTCTGCTTTCAAAAACAGAAGAAGCAGCACAGTACTTATATTTCAGGACGGGCCTGGGAAAAAAAAACCCCTTCCTATCATGGAATATATAAAAAAGAAAGCATTTGCAAGCACCAATGGATTACTTTCTTCTTTTGTTCCATTGTACAGTTCTGTTTGCATAAGTTGGAATCCCTCAAAGAATCGGATAGCTCCAGGCTGAAAAACCTGTTGACAGAGCTGGGGAAATGATTTTTGCATGAAGTGCAGATAGATTATGCATGCCAAGAAGTATTAGTATTACTCAAATGGCCTCTGAGTCGAGCTGAATGCCTGATGAATACACATCCGTATAGTGGATCAGGAATGGAGGCCTAGCTTTCAACTTATGAGTTTTCTTTTTGCCTTTTTTTTTTATTGATCCTCTCCCTCCCTCAATTTTCCTTACTAATCTTGGATCTGATTTGGCTCCTATCTGCGATAAGGTTACATAAATCAATATTAGTATCATGCTTCTCCTTGTTGTGACAGGAGCAATTGTAATTTCAAACTTCCTGTAACCATTTGCAAGATAGGATTTCCTAGCCATCCAGGGGTGGGATTCAGAAATTTTAGCAACTGATTCTCTGCCCGATTGTTGGGTGGGTGCGGCCATTCTGGGCATGGCCTACTCGGCCTCCTGCACCACGTGTGTGTGTGTGTGTGTGTGTGTGTGTGTGTGTGTGTGTGTGTGTGTGTGCTTTTTGCCCTCCCCAGACTCCGGAGGCTTTCCCTGAGCCTCTAGGAGAGCGAAAATGGCCTCCCCTGGGCTCCGGAGGCTGGAAACAGGTCCATTTTTGGACTTCTGGTACTTCCGGTAGGCCTGTTTTTCATCCTCCCCAGACTTTGGAAGCTTTCCTCGAGCCTCTGGGAGGGCAAAAATGGCGTCCCCTGGGTTCCGGAGGCCCTCTGGAGGCCAGAAACAGGCCCATTTTTGAACTTCCGGTACTTCCAGTAGGCCTGTTTTTTGCCTTCCCCAAGCTCCAGAGGCTTTCCTTGAGCCTCTGGGAGGGCGACAATAGCTTCCCCCTGGCCTCTGGAGGGCCTCTGGAGGCCCTCCAGAGGCCAGAAACAGGCCCATTTCCAGACTTCCGGAACTTCCAGTAGGCCTGTTTTTCACCCTCCCAGAGCTTCCGCACAGGCCCTCCACTTACTTGGCATCCAAAATGGGCTGCGTGGAGACTCATGGGAGGGGCAGGGCAGGGTGGGCAGGGTCAGCCAATCCTTGCAAAAACCGGTTCGGCGAACCAGTACGAACTGGCTGAATCCCACCCCTGCAGCCACCCCAAAAACATTTGGCAAATTTTCAAAGCTGTTGAAGAAGAAGGGAGGTGGGACATAACATCAAAAGCCAAGACTGGGTGCAAAGTGAAGGAAAGAAGGAAAGAGAGAGAGAGATGTGTGAAAAGATAGGTAGTTGTTTTGCTTAGGGTCAAAGCAGTGATTAGTTGACTGAGCAACTGGTTATTTCAGATCCAGAGACAATGAACAAGTGGATAAAGGGATTTTAAGCTTTATTATCAACTAAGCAAACATATTTAAAAGCCTAGGATTAAAAACATAAATACCAAGCAAGAGCTCCTATAAGCTGTTAGGAGCTCCTTGATAATGACAGCAGAGGTACTTCAAGATGGCCAGTTTCTACAGAATCCAATACTAGGTTGTATGTAGAAGTTCCTGACAAACAACAAAACAACAGTGTAGTTTTTAATCCAAACCTGGCACTGTGACTTCATGGCCCTGCTGTGGTCAGGAGACTGTTAGACCCAGGGATGAGTTCTACTTACCTTTACTACCGGTTTGCAATGGAGCCGCACGTGTGTGTAAGCAAAGTAAGTGCGCGTGCACGCTCTTCTGGGCATGCGCAGAAGCGTTCTTTTTTTTTTTATTGAAAAGTTTTACAAAAAAAACAAGAATTTTCTTCCCCCCCATGTTCCCCCCACCCTTTCCCTCCCCTCATCCCACCCTCCCCCCCAGACTTCCCAGAGCAAAATACAAGGTATTTCATTTAACAATCATAAACTAGATTAACCTACTTATCCTCAGACTACTAACTCCCCCCCTGAAACCTTAACTCCACTATAGATAACATAACACTTCTAATACTTAACGTTCATTCATAAGCTATTTGATATTTTCTTGTCTGATACTTATTTTGAATATAATCAATCCATCTTCTCCATTCCGATACGTATCTTTCTTGTGTATAGTCCTTCAAGTACGCTGAGATTTTCGCCATTTCGCGCAGAAGCGTTCTGATGACATCGGAGTCAGTGGGCGGAGCCTCCCTCTGGTTTTACTACCGGTTCTATAGAACCGGTCTGAACCAGGGGCAACCCACCACTGGTTAGACCTGCCCTTGATTGGGTGGCCCATGACTCTGGGCTGGGTATTGAATGTCTTGGGACTTTCGCAACAAGAGAAGCTTTGAAGCTATGTTAAGATCCTTCCCTTTCCCAATTCAGTAAACAAGAATGAAAATAACCAAGCCGGCTGGCTCAGAATCAGCTCTAAATTTGTAGGATTTCTTTCTTTCTTTTTTTAATATCAAGGAGAAATCCAAATATGTCGCTAAATAACAATTGTCCTCCACATTGAGGACAATTTGAAATAACAGTTGTCCTCCACATTGCCACTACAGTGGTTGGGTAGATGGAGGGAGGGAGGGAGGGAGGATGGAAGGAAGGAGAGGGAGAGGGAGAGAAGGGAAGGGAAGGGGGAGAAAGGAAGGAAGGAGGGAAGGAGAGGAAGGGAGGGAAGGGAGGGAAGGGAAGGGAGGGAGGGAAGGGGAGGGAAGGAAGAAAGAAAAGGAAGGAAGGAAAGAAGGAAAGAAGGAAGGAGGGAGGGAGGAAGGGAGGAAGGAAGGAGAGGAGGAGGGAGGGAGGGAAGGAGAGGGAAGGAGAGAAATGGAGGGAAGGAAGGAAAGAAGAGTGGGAGGGAGGGAGAGAGGAAAGGAAAGAAATGAAGGGAGGGAAGGAAGGAAGGAAGAGAGGGAGGGAGGAAGGAAGGAAGGAAGGAAGGAAGGAAGGAAGGAAGGAAGGAAGGATAGGGAGGGAGGGAGGGAGGGCTAGGCAGTATTTCTGAAGCCTAATGGCTCTTTCTGTGTTCTTATCTTCCTCTTCTTCTAAAAGAAAACACATCCTGAAGTTTTTGGATGCCGAGAAAGACATCTCGGTGCTGAAGGGAACTCTGAAACCAGGCGACATCATCCACTACGTGTTTGACAGAGACAGCACCATGAATGTTTCCCAAAACCTCTATGCCCTCTTGCCGAGGACATCCCCACTGAAGGGCAAGCACTATCAGACCTGTGCCATCGTGGGGAATTCCGGCATCCTGCTGAACAGCGGCTGCGGCAAGGAAATTGACACCCACAGCTTTGTGATAAGGTAACCCCTCATGGAAAGGGCAAGGGGATTTCTGGGCTTCAGGCAGGGTAAGAGAGATCTTGGGCTGCAAAAAAGCAGGCTATCTTTTAGGAAAACTTCTTTCTCTCCCTCTGTCAAGTTTTGAGGTCGTTTCAAATAAATTGCATTTCAAACAAAGTCTTTGATGAAAAACTTCCATTTATTAAGCACGACATTCTAATTCCG
Organism: Pituophis catenifer annectens; assembly: GCF_029215685.1. NCBI lineage: Eukaryota > Metazoa > Chordata > Lepidosauria > Squamata > Colubridae > Pituophis > Pituophis catenifer. The sequence goes on from NW_027256894.1 coordinate 8,513,824, forward strand.
ACTCCATCACAGCCAACACTGACTTCCAGACCCAAAACCCTCCCTTTCCATTCCCCACTCCTTCCGCACTCATTGGCCATCTTCCAAGTCACTCTACCCCTAATCTACTGCTCCAGCTCAAAGGAATTTCCCCCTTCCCATCCCATCTCCTAGGGGATATTATCTCCAGGGAAAATAAGTAGGTGAAAAGTCAAACGTCCCTTTCCAGACGCCTCCGCTTCTCCTTCTTATGTCAGCACTAGAGTAAATGCAGCTTGAAGTGCTGATACCCTCCTTCTCTCCTTCCCTCTTTCTCTCCTTCCCTCCTTCCCTCATTCTCTCGTATTAATGCACCACCTAGCTAGACTGCTAGCAGATTTTGCAGTATCCTTCCCCTGCCATGCCCACCAGGCCACGCCCACCAAGCCACACCATACCCACCAAGCCATGCCCATAGAACCGGTAGTAAAAAAAATTGGATTTCACCACTGGTCTAAGTGCTATTGCTCCTGCTATTTTATTGTTTTATCCAAGTATAAAATATAAAGGAAACTAAAAATAGAAAATTAGGAGAAGGAAAAAGAGGGGGGGAATAAAATGTGGGGTACAAGGGAAAAAAGCAAAAAGCATTGACTTCCGACTCTTTTTAGCACAGTAGAAGATAACATTACAGCCTCCATTTTTTAACTTTTACACATTAGTATACATTAGCCATTTCTATGATAACAAATTTATCTAATCGGCCAAACCAAAGTCAAAGTTTTTTTCTTTTTAATCACAAGCACAAAATCCAGATGTGACTTCCAAATATTAAAAAAATATATAATTAAATATATTTAATATTTAACCATTTCTGCTTTTTCTTCCTTGCTGGGGAAGTAATATACTGTGTATTTCTGTTTGCCCTTAATGATCTTTATAAACTATTACCGTTTATATTAACTTTATTCTTTCAAATTTTTTAACTTAAAGGGAAACCTGAGCCTGTATTCTAATAATCTCCATTTCCAGATGCAACTTAGCCCCGGTGCAGGAATATATCCATGACGTTGGAACGAAGACTGATCTGGTCACCATGAATCCTTCTGTCATCCAGCGTGCCTTTGAGGACCTGGTGAATGACACTTGGCGGGAGAAGCTGCTTCAACGCCTTCATAGCCTCAATGGCAGCATCCTTTGGATCCCGGCATTCATGGCCAAAGGGGGCAAGGAACGGGTAGAGTGGGTCAACGAACTCATCCTCAAGCATCGCATTAACGTCCGCACCGCCTACCCATCTCTGCGACTGCTGCATGCTGTACGAGGGTGAGCAGCTCTCGGGCTACAGAGGGTGAAGCAAAACAGGAGGGGAAGTTAGCTTGGAGTGGAGGATGAATCCAACATTTCAAATTCGGGACGGTTCCATCATCTCAGTTGAGACAAAGTAGAGGAGATGTAGGAAGCGATGGAGTGCCTCTAGTCTAGGGACTTCTGCCTTTCTATTTGTGCACTGAACCATTAAGGGAGGGTAAAGCGAGAATTGAGTCCAGGAGCAGGGGAAAGTGTGAGAAAGTAGCTCAGAATAATATCACTGTCATACCTGCCACAGCTTGGATCCTTGGGAAAGAAAGACCCTCGACTCCATTTGGTGAGAAAAGAAAGATATACTTTTACCAAGAGCCAAAGGTTTACAGGATAGCAAAGCCAGAACGAAAGGTTTGTGCATGAAGATTCCCCAGTTAACTTCCCCTTTTCCATTCCTCCCCATTGTTATCTCCCTATTGTATAGTTACATTCAAAAGATTTGTTTTGGTAACAGTCTCTGCGGTGGCAGGCGAAACGGTAAGCCATTACATTCCATTCCTAGGCTTCTGGCCTTGGGACAGTGAGCTGATGTCTCTGGAAGTCACAATGAGTGGTTTCTGTTCCTCCCTTCCAACAGCTCCGTCGTCGTCATCCCCCCCCCCATATTTTATGGCAGGCTGATATCTCGCAAAGCAAAGCTGAAGCTCTGGATGGAAGTTCTGACAATCACCTTGATTCCATTTGGTACAACTGATAGGCTTTCGGAATTGATGTTAGACCCTCAGGGAAGACCAGGTCAGGAAAGAGATACCAAAAGGATTCTAGGACTACAGGTAGTCCTCTACTTATGACCACAATTGAGTCCCAAACTTTTTGATGCAAAGCAAAACCATTGTTCAGTGAGTTTTGCCCCATTTTGCCCCTGTTCTTGCCCCCGTTGTTAAGTGAATCACTGCGATCATTTGGTTAGGAACACAGTTGTTAAGTGAATCTGGCTTCCGCACTGACTTGACTTATCAGAAGGTCACAAAAGGGGGATCCTAGGATGCTGCAACCGTCATAAATATGAGCCAGTTGCCAAGCTTCCAAATTTTGATCATGTGACCATGGGCGTGTAAGTGTAATTGTACTTATATCTTTGAACGGTCACTAAACAAATTGTTGTAAGCCGAGAACTACCTGTATTACTTTTTTGGATGATGTAGAATAGAATAGCAAAATCTTGTAAATCTCTAGGACCGTGATGGCGAACCTATGGCACACATGCTGGAAATGGCAAGCAGAACCATCTCTTCGGGCATGTGAGCCATCATCCATTGCTCTTCCAGGTTCTGGCGCGCCAGCCAGCTGGTCTTCATGTGCGCATGTGTGCCGGAAACTAGTAAAGCAGCCTCCCGGTGCACATATTGCACTGGTCAGCTGCTTTTTCGGTTTCCCGGCACGCGCCCGCACGTTCGCGCGTGCATGTGCTCGTTTTGGCACTTGGTGCCAAAAAGGTTTGCCAACACTGCTCTAGGATTTCCTCTCTACTCCACCTTATACCAAGCAGAATTAAGGAATAGAATAGAATAGAATTTTTTATTGGCCAAGTGTGATTGGACACACAAGGAATTTGTCTTTGGTGCATAGGCTCTCGGTGTACATAAAAGAAAAGATACGTTCATCAGGAATCATAAGGTACAATACTTAATGATAGTCGTAGGAGGCAAATGATACAAGTAACAAAATTACAGTCATACAGTCACAAGTGGGAGGAGATGGGTGGTGGGAACAATGAGAAGATTAATAGTAGTGCAGACTTAGTAACTAGTATGGCAGTGTTGAGGGAATTATTTGTTTAGCAGAGTGATGGCGTTCGGAAAAAAACTGTCCTTGTGTCTAGTTGTTCTGGTGTGCAGTGCTCTATAGTGTCGTTTTGAGGGTAGGAGTTGAAACAGTTTATGTCCAGGATGCGAGGGGTCTGTAAATATTTTCACAGCCCTCTTTTTGACTCGTGCAGTATACAGGTCCTCCATGGAAGGCAGGTTGGGAGCCATTGTCTTTTCTGCAGTTCTAATTATACTTTGAAGTCTGTGTCTGTCTTGTTGGGTTGCAGAGCCAAACCAGACAGTTATAGAGGTGCAGATGACAGACTCAATAATTCCTCTGTAGAACTGGATCAGCAGCTCCTTGGACAGTTGGAGCTTCCTGAGTTGGCACACAAAGAACATTCTTTGTCGTGCTTTTTTGATGATGAAGGTGGGATTGTTTTAAGTTGCCTTCTCATTCTGTCCCCTTTTCCTGGTCTGAGTTGCTGTTTCTTTTCCCTTAATGGCTTCTCCATCACAAGGTCATCTCTGCATTCCTTTATGGTAGAACAACTGGAGGGAAGCTGCCAAAATCAGAGCTGGTTCAGGACGCAGCTTCAAGATATAAAAAAAGTTCAAACCTTTGACTCTCCCTTGAATAAGCTGTGAAGTGACCAGCTTTATTATATGCATCCTTTTGTCCTTCTTTGTTTCTGTGTGTATTGTTAGTATGGAGATAAAGAAACCCAAGAGTGAATTATTAAAAGAGCTATCATGTCTGGAGCTGGACAAATCTGCATAACCCCTAAACAGCAGCCTAAAGATGCAGAAGGCACCAGCTATTTGCTGTCTTCTAGTGGTTGTGCAGTGGTTAGCAGCTATGTAAAAAGTAACCCTAATTGCTGATTGCAGAATTGTCCTTCCTGTGGAGCGAGAATAATTTTTTTCCTTTGTATTCAGGCAGCAGAAAAATAAGACCCAGAAGATAAAAGCAAGTTATGGATTATTTGATATAAGCAAATTCAGTGGGGCATGGAAAATGTATTGATCTGCCACTAAGATGTGAGTCCTTGTGGGATGGCTGGAAGGATGGCTGGGTGGGTGGATTAGATAAATAGGTAGGTAGGTAGGTAGGTAGGTAGGTAGGTAGGTAGATAGATAGATAGATAGATAGATAGATAGATAGATAGATAGATAGATAGATAGATAAGAGTAGTGACCAAAATTGGGGAAATCTTTTGGGAAAAGTGTATTTTCTAAAACTAGCTAATAGCACCCTTTTTTTTTGGAGTAGTACCATAAAATGTGTTACAACGTCTTCCCATGGAGTAAACCAAGTCTTTTAGTTCTGCAGCTGTTATAATGTGAAACCAAGATTGAAGGATTGCTTCTATTAACAAGATTTTATTGCTGGGTCGCTTCTGACTAACCAGTTTCTTTAGTCGGCTCCATAGATTTTTCAATTGGGTGAAGGTGTGGGCTATTCCCATGCCATTCCAGCAGTGGAATAGGAGTATCTTGAAACTCCAAAAAAAAGTGATGTTATTAACCATCAACCCTCAAAAATATACTTTTCCCAAAAGATTTCCACAATTTTGGCCACTACTGTAGGTACGTAGGTAGGTAGGTAGGTAGGTAGGGATAGATAGATAGATAGATAGATAGATAGATAGATAGATAGATAGATAGAGGATAGGTAGGCAGGTAGGTAGGGAGGTAGGGAGGGAGGTAGATAGGTAGGTAGGTAGATGATAGATAGGTAGATGATAGATGGTGATAGATAGGTAGGTAGGTAGATAGATAGATAGAGATAGATAGGTAGATAGGTAGATAGACAGACAGACAGACAGACAGACAGACAGACAGATAGATAGATAGATAGAGATAGATAGGTAGACAGATAGAGATAGATAGATAGATAGATAGATAGATAGATAGATAGATAGGTAGGTAGGTAGACGGATAGAGATAGATAGATAGAGTTAGTTAGATAGATAGATAGGTAGGTAGGTAGGTAGGTAGATAGATGATAGATAGATAGATAGATAGATAGATAGATAGATAGATAGATAGATAGATAGATAGATAGATAGAGGATAGATAGATGGATGAGGGAAAGAGAGTGAAATAGAGAGACAGTGGCAGACAGACAAATTCTGATTATTTTAATATTGATAAAGAGATTATTGTTACTTAAGCATTGAGATTAATGAATGTGTTCTTCAATTTATAAGTCTTGGAGAATCAATGTTTTACTCTAATTTGGAGCTGAATTGATCGTAGGGAGCTAAACAAGGTTGGGCTGGGATAATATTTGGGTGAGAAACTACCAGGAAATCTCAGGCGTAACGCTAAATCGGGTACTTGAAAACTCTCTCAGAAGAAAGCTGTGATTAACCACCTCCTCCCTGTTGCTATGAAAAATGCACAGGTGTCTCTGGGAGATTAGCAGGGTTTAAGCTTGACTTGAAGGACATGTTTGTTCCGTGTGTTATAAACGGAAATTCTGATTATTGAAGAGCCACAATCTTTCTTGATGATGAAGATCAAAACAAGCCTTGCCATTTCTGGAAGCTTTCTTTCTTTTTTTTTTCTGTGAAAGAAAAGCTTTTGGGTTTTTAATGTTACGTTTGGTGTGCTTGGAAATGTATTTCAAATAACCTTTGTGCAGTTTCTGAGCTCAGTTTCTTACTAAAGGGATAGAAGGAGCTATCCCTGGTGCTATTTTTCCTATCTTCATTTCCTATCACTTTAGAGTTTCCTGATGTGAAAAAGCCCCTCAGAAAAGTTCCTTCCTGGCCTTTTTTTTCCCCTTGGGATTTCATATTGGAAATGTGGGCAGACAGGGAGGCTGTAATTGGCTGGAGAGAGGACTGGACAATAAAAAACTGGACATCCACAGAGGTGGGCTTTGAAAATTTTAGCAAGGGGTTCTCTGCCCGGTTGCTGGGTGGGCGTGGCCATGGTGGGCGTGGCCTAGTCAGCCTCCTGCACCATGGCATGGAGGGGGTGTTTTTGCCCTCCCCAGGCTCCAGAGCAGAGGTGGGTTTCAGCAGGTTCTGACCAGTTCTGGAGAACCAGTAGTGGAAATTTTGAGTAGTTTGGAGAACCGGTTGTAAAAATTCTGACTGGCCCCACCCTCATCTATTCTCTGCCTCCCAAGTCCCAGCTGATCGGGAGGAAATGGGGATTTTGCAGTATCCTTCCCCTGGAGTGGGGTGGGAATGGAGATTTTACAGTATCCTTCCCCTGCCATGCCCAGCAAGCCACAACCACCAAGCCAAACCCACAGAACCGGTGGTAAAATTTTTTGAAACCCACCACTGCTCCAGAGGCTTTCCTTGAGCCTCCAGGAGGGTGAAAATGGCCTCCCCAGGCTCTGGAGGCCCTCCAGAGACCCTCTGGAGGCTGGAAACAGGCCCATTTCCGGCCTTCCCAAACTTCCGGTAGGCCCGTTTTTCATCCTCCCCATGCCTCCGTGCGCGCCCTGCACTTACCTGCATCCAAAGCAGGCTGTGTGGGGACTCCTGGGAGAGGCAGGATGGGGTGGGTGGGGCCGGCCAGGAGTGGGATTTGGGGGTTCTCCGAACTGCACACAATCTTAGCTAGAGGTTCTCCCAAACCCCTGCAAACCCCCAGCAGCCCACCCCTGGACATCCACATATCAGCCTGACTGGGTAGACCACGTCATAAAATCAACTCGACAGGAAAGCTAGAACTAATACTTTATTGAGATAGACTAACTACAGGTAGTCCTCAATTTACGATCACAACTGAGCCCGACATTTCTGTTGCTAAGTGAGACCTTTGTGAGTTTTGCCCCACTGTACGACCTTTCTTGTTAAGTGAATCGCCGCCATTTCAAAGTTAATCACAGAGCTGTTAAACCAGTGAGGGGTTCCTCCCAGTTCGGCCCGGTTCGGCCGAGCCGGTAGCGGTGACGATATGACGAACTGGTTCTCTTTGTTCGGGAGCTGGGCCCTCCCGCCCTGCCTGCATTATTCTTACCTTTTATTTGGCCCCGCCCCAATCTATTCGCTGCCTCCCGAGTCCCAGCTGATCGGCTAGAAGGAAAAAAACTGTTTAAACTCTTGCCATTTAAACTCTGTAGGCCACCCTACAGCTGATCAGTGTTAAAAGGCAGTGTGGTGGTAGACCAGTGCCGCCAAAAACAAATGGGTAGACCAGTACAGCTCTGCAAGCAGTTAAAAGCCTGGTAGACCAGTACCTCTGCTAAATCCTAAAGAATTGTCACATGACCATCAAACTACGCCCACAAAATAAGCCACGCCCACAGAACCGGTAATAAAAAATTTTAGAACCCACCTCTGGGTTAAACGAATCTGGTTTCCCCATTAACTTTGCTTGTCAGAAAATCGCAAAAGGGGATCGGATGGCCTCCGGGACGCTGCAGCTGTCATAAACATTAGTCTGTTGCCAGGAGCCCAAATTTTTTGATCCCATGAACCACGGGGTTGCAATTGTGAAAAACAGTCATAAGTCACTTTTTGCAGTGCCGTTCGAACGGTCACTAAATGAACTGCTGTAAATGGAGAGTTACCTGTATAATAACAGAATCTTGTATGTCTGATTGTGCCACATTCCCCACTCTCTTACACTCCAGTGGACCATTTTACAGGAGTCATTTCTGAACGTGATTCGGTTTCCTAGGACTTAAAGAATGTTTCAGCCCTCTTTACCTAGATCTGGGGTCCCAAATCTCTGGTCCATGGACTGGCACCAGGCTACGGCATGCTAGCAACCGGGCCACACAAAAAAGTGAAGACCCATTTGTGGGATGCAGGCAACACACAAAACCACGAAAAAACCTCTCTCCATGGAACCAGTCCATGGTGCTCCAAAGGTTGGGGCCCGATGACCTACAGGAGTGGCCAAAATTGTGGAAACCTTTTGGGAAAAATGTATTTTTGAGGTTTGATGGCTAATAACACGACTTTTTTTTTTTGGAGTTTCAAGATAATCATTTTCCACTGCCGGAATGGCCTGGGAATAGCCCAGACCTTAACCCAATTGAAAATCTACGAAGCCGACTAAAGTAACTTTTTTTTTTAATTTGATTTATATGCTGCCCTTCTCCAGAGACTCAGGGTGGCTTACAATGCGTTAAGCAATAGCCTTCATACTTTTGTATATTTATACAAAGTCAGCTTATTGCCCTCATTTTACTGGGTCCTCATTTTACCTACCTTTGAAAGGATGGAAGGCTGAGTCAACCTTGAGCCTGGTGGGATTCGAACTTACAGTAATTGCAGACATCTGATGTTAATCACAATGCTTTTAGTCTGCTGAGCCACCACTTGTTAGTCAGAAGCGACCCAGCAATAAAACCCAGTTAATAGAAGCAATCCTTCAATCTTGGTTTCACATTATAACAGCTGCAGAACTAAAAGGCTTGGTTCACTCCATGGGAAGACGTTGTAAGGCTGTAATTCATGCTAAAAGTTACCCAGCTAAGGATTAACTGACGTGGTGATTATTTTTATATATCTTGTTTTTTCTATGGTGATATTTTTTGTATATCTCATTTTTTCTACGTGTTTCGCTTTTCTTTTTTATACCGTAACTGCTACTTTAATAGCAAATCCTTCATAAAAGTTACTGCATTACATTCTTGATTCAATTATCTTTCCATTGATATATAATTTTAGGGTACTCCTCCCCCCCCCAAAAAAAGTGATGTTATTAGCTAGTTTTAGAAAATGCACGTTTCCCAAAAGGTTTCCACCATTTTGGCCACTACTGTAGTTAGAAACTCTTGCGCAGTTCTATAAGGTCGCTTGCCTTATTCTCCATTTGGCCACCCCATCACTCAGTGTGCCATAGCACCCTGCTCCATACAGGAGAATTTCAGCAAAGTTCCATTCTTCTTCGAAATGAATTTGGAAAGCAAATTTCCTTTCAGCAAATTGAGTGATGGCTCGTAGGTAGAAAGAGGCAGGTGGTTTTCTCGTATGGAGAACTCCTGATTTAAATCCTGCTCATTTCGGTTGAACTGACCTTCGCGAGTCCCCTGGCATCCAAGGGACTAACCCTCTCCAAAATAAACCCTTTCGTGCAAATAGTATTTTTCCAACTAAGGAAAAAGCTTGGCACAACCGTCACAGCTCATAGAAACCCCGTACCAAAGAACAGATGTCTGCTTATGTGGGTTTTTTTTTTCTCCAGCTGCCTCGGTCAATTTCAAGTGGTATGTTTAATAGCAATGCCAAATGATGTAGTCGACGAGTTGGCAGTAAGGAAATAATGATGCCCTTTCTGCCAGCCTTCTCATTAAAGCCTGGAATCTCACACTACGGTGGTGGCACACACAGTCGATGCCACATTGCTTACATGCTTGCAAAATTAATTAGCCTTTGTTGTGGGCCCAGGTGTTTAGCCAAGAGGAGAGGGAAGTGGTTGGTGGCAGCAAAATCCTTCTTGAAACTGGAATAGAACAGAAAATTCATTGCCTTTTGCTCTCTCTCTGTCTGAGCAACTGGGATCTTGAAGCACACCATCTGAAGGACAACAGAGGCCATGTCTCTAAGGCTGCCCCTCTACCTCGGTTAGATCCAGAGGCGGGTTCTACTTACCTTTACTACCGGTTCGCAAGGGGGCCGCGCCAGGGGTGAAATGCTCCCGGTTTGGACCGGATCACCCGATCCAGTAGCGATGATGGCGAGTGGTTCGGAGAACCGGTAGCAAAAATCCCTGCCCACCCCCTATGCCCAGCTGAGCCGCACAATCATCAGAGGCTGTTTTTTTTTTTACTTTTAAAAGCATTTTTTCTTCAGCCGAAAAAATGCTTTTAAAAGTAAAAAAAAAGCCTCTGATGATCGCGCAGTTCAGCTGGGATCGTCAGACCCCTTTAAAAGCATTTTTTCTACAACCTCTTCGGCTGAAGAGATTATAGAAAAAATGTTTTTAAAAGGCTCAGACGATCCCAGCTGAGTTGTTTGATCATCAGAGGCTTTTTTTTCTTTTAAAAGCAAAAAAAAAAAAAACCCTTTTAAAAGAAAACAAAAGCCTCTGACGATCAAGCAACTCAGCTGGGATCGTGTGAGCCTTTAAAAGCCTTTTAAAAATTTTTTAACAACCTCGGCTGAAGATGTTGTAGAAAAAATGCTTTTAAAAGTAAAATAAAAAAGTTGGCCACGCCCACCCAGTCACATTACCCCACCCCCCCAAGCCACGCCCACAGAACCAATAGTAACCAATGTTACATTTCATCACTGGGCCGTGTGCACACTCGCTTCTGCGCATGCGCAGATTGTCATTTATGATGTCCGCACTGGTGGGCGGAGCCTCCCGCCGATTTTACTACCGGTTCTATAGAAGCGGACAGAACCGGGAGCAACCCACCACTGGTTAGATCCATTGGTGACCAGTCAGTTTCTGGTTTCTTGCAAGTTCATCTTTTGTCCGTGGAGGTTCTCAGTCATCCAGGTCATGGTTGTCCTCAAAAGTGCTTTTTCAAGAGGCAGCTGGACTTCTCTTTAAATCAATAGCAACCGTAGCAAACCTTACATTGATGCCCTGCTGGCTCGCTTAGGAATAAATCTTACCAGCTTCAAAATGAAAACAACTCTCTCTTTTAGGTCATTTCAGTTACTTGTGAGTAGATTAAGTTGACAGCTTGCAACTTGTTACTCCAAAGCTCTGCTGGAAATTCCAGCAGATATCTTTCCTTCATCACCTTCATCCTCACCTTCACCTCTTCCTCTGGGTGGTTATCACTCATCGCTGCTCTTTGTTATTTTCTTGTTCTTCATCTTCTGACATTCTCAAGGTCTGCCGAGAACTTATAGATACTGAGTTTTAGCCCCGAATGATTTTTCGTCTCCAAGCTGTTCCAATTTTTTTTTTGGCAGGAATGATGATGCTTTTTGTGTAAAGAAGCATTCCCCCCCCTCCCCAGTGGTCTCAAACTCATGCCAAAAGAAGTTAACAATTTGTTGTGTGATTTTTTTTTTTGTTCCTTTCCAGGTATTGGCTGACGAACAAAGTATATATCAAGCGCCCAACCACCGGTTTATTGATGTACACCCTGGCGACTCGCTTCTGCAACCAGATTTACCTCTACGGTTTCTGGCCATTTCCCCAAGGTCCAGACCAAAACCCCGTTAAGTACCACTACTATGACAGCCTGAAATACGGCTACATGTCCCAGGCCAGTCCTCATACCATGCCTTTGGAATTCAAAGCATTAAAGCTCCTGCACCACCAAGGAGCCTTAAAACTCACAGTTGGGCCTTGCAATGGAACCACGTAAAAAAAAAAGAGAGAGAGGCTTCTGGAAAGCCACTTTCCTGGAGGCTGTGCCCCATGGGAGGATTGGGGAGGGGAGGCTGGGAGGAGTGGTAGATGGAGAGGTGGGTTTTCTTGGTTTGGGAGAAGAGCACAGACATGGCCACCGGGGCTCTGCGTTGAAGTGGAGCCAGCGTTTGGTGCAAGGACCGGAAAAGCTGGGAAAGAACCTCTAAGAGAAGATGGCCTTTGCCCTTCCCAGGCCTGGAAGCCACTGTGATGTGTATGGGTACTTTAGTGTGACAACTCAGTGTTAGGCCAGATGTTGTGTGTGGTCTAGAATTGGTAGGTAGGGCCCGTTTGGCTAAGAAAGCCGGGCGTTTCCCGGTTCGTGTTGTGTTCTTGGCTTAGTGGATGTAGGGGGTAGGGATTAATCCTTAGAACTGCTGTTTTTTCGAGCAGGGAGGGAAAAAAGAGCAGAGACACTGCAGGTCAGTTCTCAGAAAGCTATTGGTCAAGGAGAGGTTAACTACGGAACTTTTTTCAACTGGGCCACCAGCTGTGCCCATTCCGAAAAACCACAGAGCAACAAAAGCCAACTCAGGATCCTCAGACACAAGAGGATTGGCATTTCTGGCACTGGAAGAGAAAATATCAGCCAACATTCATCGGACGGCGCAGTTCGTCATTTATTTTTATTTTTTTCAAAAGGATAAAAGAAACACGGAAGTGGGCTTAAAGGGGAGCATCGTTTTTTTGTTTCCTGCTGTGGTTTTCCTCTTCCTTGGTAGAGAAGCCCCTTTCGGCGGTACTAAATAAGCGACGCCAGTCTGGAGCATCCATCGATGCGCCATCAAAAGAGACGAGAGGGCAGCCCTCATTGTACAAGCAATGGCCATTTCCATTTTTTTTTTTAAACATGCTCTGCCTTGGTGCAACGTGAAGGAAAGAATTGACATTTGGGGTTTTCGATTTGTAAAAGCAAATTTGCAGGCTGGATATTTTTTTTTTCCTTTTCCTTTTTTTCTTTTTGTTCCAACTGTTTTATTGTGCTTTAGCAGATTTGTTAATAAACCCAGTTTTAAGTCACTGTAGCCTATCCGTGCCTTCGTTATTTGAGGCCCGGCTTCCACAAACAGCAGATGAGAAGTTGGTCAGAAGTTGGAATGGTACCCCATCTGGTGACAGATTCCTTGTTTGTTTAATCACATTTAGCCAACTCAATTCATCCCTGCTCAGAAAAGCTTGCAGATCCAGAAGAATATTTTACCCACTGTGCAGGAGTGAAGTGATCTTTAACAAAACACAGCGAATAGGGAAGGGAAGTTTAATCCATCTTTATAGAGCCGTGGTGCCACAGTGGTTAAAGTGCAGTACTACAGGCTACTTCTGCTGATCATCGGTTGCCAACAGTTTGGCAGATCGAATCTCACCAGGCTCAAGGTTGACTCAGCCTTCCATCCTTCTGAGGTGGGTAAAAGGAGGACCCAAATTGTTGGGGGCAATAGGTTGACTCTGTAAACTGCTTAGAGAAGGGCTGTAAAGGATTGTGAAGCAGTATATAAGTCTAAGTGCTATTGCTATTACTTCCTTCTTCCCTTGCATCCTCCTTCCCTCTCTCCCTCCCTATCTTTTCCTTCCATTCTTCCTTGGTCCCTCTTTTCCTTCCTCTTTCCCTCTTTTCCTTCCTTCCTTCCTTCCTTCCTTCCTTCCTTCCTTCCTTCCTACCTACCTACCTACCTACCTACAGGACACTAGCCAGATGAATACCGATGGATGCTGGTAGGCAGAGACAAAAAATTTTTTTCTTATTTTCCTCCCCCAAAACTAAGGTGTGTCTTATACTCTGGAGCACCTTATACTCTGAAAAATATGGTAGTTATTTTCTCCTGAACAAGAATGAACAAGAAGTGTCCCTAACTATTCTTCTTGTTCATATTTCCAACATAAATTTGAAGTACCTGCATACATTCTGGATATTTTTTCTAGTGTCATAAACCAATGGTACAGGTTTAAAAAAAAATCCTTAAGAGTATAATATAAGGTAAATTTCAATTATAGCAATCACACGCTTTCCCATTGGTCCTATCAAGTGCAGGAAATCAGGAGGCAAGGCAGCTGAAATGAATACAGGTTTATGGCATGCTAACCCTCTCTACAAGAATCTGAACTTCTAATGGTCAAAGCAAGTTGGCGATTGATAAGAGTCAATGGACTTCAAGAGGGCCTGGATCTCTTGTGAGTGTGAAGGGATTCGAGACTGATGATGTGCTTGACTCCTCCCTTGGGCTCAGCCTGGTCATCTACGATTCCATCTATATGTTATAATCAACATTCTTAGTCAACTCAACGTTTGTACACAATTCTATTTCAAATTCTGTCCTACGTTGTTCAATACCATGAATTCTTTTATCTACTTTAAATCTTATAACCATAAGTAAGAAAATCACAGACAACTATATCCCTCTGCCATCAGTTGTTTTCTTGATAATACTTTATATTTCCCTTGGGTCCTCTGTAGCTTTTCCTGGTGTGATGAATCTTCCTGAAAGATAAAGATAGATGAGATACTAAGTTTCAACTTTAGTGATATAGATTTTTATGGGCTTTATCTCCCCAAACAGTGAAATGGGGGAGATATACCGTGTTTCCCTGAAAATAAGACCCTGTCTTATATATTTTTTGAACCCTGAAATAAGCGCTTGGCCTTATTGCCATGTGCTCAAAAGCCTGATTGGGCTTATTATCAGAGGATGTCTTATTTTGGGGAAAACAGGGTACATCAAATCTCCTTCCTAAGCCCCACAATGACATTCCTAGTACAAGAATAATGTCTTGATTTAGAAAAGGCTCTAGAGCTTGAATTTGATGTGAATGCTTGAAGGGCTTCCTAATCTTGGCTAATAGATGCCTTTTTGAACCATCTGTTAGGGATATCTCTGTCTGATGCAGCTGTGTTTCTCTCATCCCAAACCCATAGTTGAGATTGTCTTTGGATTTTTTTTCTTCTGAACCAGAGTAGACATTTTCCCTCTTCTCCTGACACAAGCCTTGTTATTTGCATGATTAATACAACCGTGATGAAAACACAACCGGGTGCCGGCTCGCCGGCTCCATTTGGCATCTTCTCAATCTTTCCCCGGACACTTTGGTTTGTTCTGTGTGACCGATGTCATCAGGGGTGGGCTTCAAAAATTTTAGCAAGGAGTTCTCTACCCAGTTGCTGGGTGGGCATGGTCATGGTGGGCATGGTCTAGTCGGCCTCCTGCACCACGGTGAAGGGAGGGGGCGTTTTTCCCTTCCCGGGCTCCGGAGGCTTTCCTTGAGCCTCTGCACATGCCCTGCATCCAAAACGGGATGCGTGGAGATTCCTGGGAGGGGAGGGGTGGGGTGGGGTGGGGTGGGGTGGGAAGGGCCAGTCAGGAGTGGGATTTGGGGGTTCTCTGAACTACACAGAATCTTAACTAGAGGTTCTCCTGAAACCCTGTGAACCCCCAGCAGCCCACCCCTTGATGTCACCCTCAGAAGGAAAACAACAATGCCCAGATCACTAAGGAAAGCCATAACATCAAGAGGACTTTGGAAGGTAGTGTCAACTCACAAAACATCCCTGGCCTGCTCTCGAGTTGCCAGAGGCCAGGGGGGAATGGGAAACAGGAGAAACAACATGGCAGCCAAAGACAGATGCACATTCCATGCTTATCTCTCTCAAGGCTGTATCCCAGGGTTACCTACAGCAGCCGGAGGGAGTAACCTCTACAACCCTCAAAATTGCTCCATTGGCGAATGTGATTGATGACATACCCTGGGCGGAGGGGGGAAACAGGGTCATAATTGGGGCATAAATTACATAGGGTCAGAGCTGGCTTCACTAGGGAATGTGCTGACATAAACTCCTAATAAATAACTGGATTTCTTTTGAAGCTTGGTTCAAGGCTCATGATTTAATTAGGGCATCCGTCAGAACCCTGACAGGTGGTATCTCAACCATGGCCATTTGCAGGTTTGCGGACTTCAAATCCCAGAATGCAGCCACCAGCACAGCCATTGATGAAATTTTGGGAGTTGGAGTCTACACAACGGGACGTGGCCAAGTTTGGGAAACCCTGCTCTAGAAACATCTGCCTGTAAGAATGATTCTGGTCTATGTCTTTCTCTAGTGACCGTTAAGGTAGAGGATTCCCTTGTCCAGTCATGTCAAACTCTAGGGGTCAGAGTTCATCTCTGTTTCTTAGCCAAAGAAGCCAGCATTGTTCAAAGACACTTCCGTGGTCATGTGGCGAACATGACTATATGCCGAGGTGCATAGAATGCTACTACCTTCCCATGGAAGTGGTACCTATTTATCTACTTACATTTGCAGGTTTCAAATTGCTAGGTAGGCAGGAGCTGGGGCAAGAATGGGAGTTCACCCCCTCGCACAGCGCTCAGGTCTTGAACCCAGGCTGTCCACTTTCCAGTTGACCAGTTCAGTGTCTTTAACCACTGAGACATCTTGCCCCCTCTAGTGATCATAATGATGCTTTAATAATGGAGGTAGAACAGCACCTCTTTGGTTGACTAGACAAGTAGCAAACTCACTAGAGAAACTATAGACCAGATGTCTTCAGAGGGACCTGGCTGCCAGTTGGGACTTGCATTTCTACATACATCTGACATATGTGATGCTCCAAAAATGCTGGGCAGCGCGTATATTTACAGCTTCCGACAGATGGCAAAACCTGCTGCTCTTGCCATCTGTCAAAATTTGCCTTCTTCCCAGCACACATTCAGAGGAGAGATTGATGGATGAGGTTCCTGCTGCATTTTCGTTTGCCCCATCCTGAACTGTTAGATCAGCACCATTCGGCAGCTCTGCTAACAAAGTGGCGTGTAGACCAGCTATGCAGCTACACAGAACAAATTTACACTGACCTATCTTGTGTTGTTTGCAGACAGGAGACAAATATCTGCAAATGGCTGTCTGGATGTGTCCTAATTTTCTATACTTGGACCCTTTCCTTTCCTTTCCTTTCCTTTCCTTTCCTTTCCTTTCCTTTCCTTTCCTTTCCTTTCCTTTCCTTTCCTTTCCTTTCCTTTCCTTTCCTTTCCTTCCCTTCCCTTCCCTTCCCTTCCTTTCCTTTCCTCCCCTCCCCTCCCCTCCCCTCCCCTCTCCTTCCCTTCCCTTTCCTCCTCCTTCCCTTCCCCTTCCTTTCATTTCCTCCCCTTCCTTTCCTTTTCCTCCTCCTCCTCCTCCCCTTCCCCTTCTCCTTTCCCTTCCTTTCCTTTCTTTTCCTTTTCATCCTCCCCTTCCCCTTCCCCTTCTCCTTCCCCTTCCCTTCCCTTTCTTCTCCTCCCCTCTCCTCTCCTTTCCTCTCCTCTCCTCCTCTCCTCCCCTTCCTTCCCCTCCTTTCCCCTCTTCCTCTCCCGCCCTTCCTCCCTCTCTCTCTTTCTTCAATGGAAGCTTATCCAACCTAGAATTAAAGAGAAATTTCATGATAGTGAGAATGGTATAGCAGGGAAATGGAAGTTTAAGCAGGGGGTTGGATTAAAACACTTCCAAGGTCCCTCCCAACTCTGTTATTCCATATTCTGACAAGCTAGGCTTCCAAAGTAGGCTTAACTTAATTGATTCAACAATTTCCTGGATTTGCACAACATACTGAACCAGAAGTATGCGAACAGGTGTGGGATTTGCCCAAATTTCTAAACCCCACAAAAGAACTAACCTTGGTTAAATTGATCAGATTCAACTGGAAAGAATACAGCTGCTCGGCTTTTATCTACCGTAAGTCATCTGAGTTCATTGCACAAATGCAACCACAAGGTTGTTCACTAACCTGATTAAATGTGCTGTGGGAAGCCTGTAATTACGTTGCTGTTTTTCCCATTCATTTAACTGCTTACATGACTACATCTTATCAGCTCTGCAATTCAGTTCAGCTCAGTGAGTTATTACACACACACACACACACACACACACACACACACACACACACACACACACACAAATCCGCTTCAGATTCACCAGCACTCATATGCAGGCTACCGAATCGCTAGATACCATTTCAGATTTGGAAACCACATGTGTGAGTTGATTTAATCACTTAATCTCAAAACATTGTTAGATAGTGGAGGGGAAGGAGCACAATGGCTCAGTGGTTAAAGACTCTGAGCTTATCAGCTGGAAAGCTGACAGCCCAGGTTTGAGACCCGTGAAATAGGGTGAGTTCTCGTTCTTGTCTCAGCTCCTGCCCACCTAGCTGTTTGAAAGCATGCAAGTAGATTATGTCAGACCTGCCCCAACTAGGTCCTGTAAGAAAGAGAGACTCTTGACTCCATTTATAGTGAAAGGTATACTTTTTTACTGAAAGCCAAGTGGATAACAATAAAGCAGAGCCAGAACTGGAATTTAGGTGACAAAGTTCCCTGGTTAACTTTTCTCCCATCCTGTTCCTCCCCTTCCAAGTCTCTCCCATTGTCCAATTAGATTTGAATTAATGGTTTTGGAAACAGTCTCAGCAATGGTGGGCTAGCTGGGGAGCCACTGCATTCCACTCCCAGGATTTTGACCTTGGGTTGGTGAGATGATGTCTCTAGAAGGCACAAGATGGTCTGTGGAAGATATGATGAGCAGTTAGCATTTCCCCTCCCAACAGCTCCCTCTCTCCCCGTAGTTTATGGCATGCTGGCAGCTAGCAATGTGAAGCTGAAGCGTACGATGGCAGCTCTGACAGATTAATAGGTACCATTTCGGTGGGAAGGGAGCAGCATTCTGTGAACCTTGGCGTATAGTCATGATGGCTACATGATCACGGAAGCATCTTCGGACAACGTTGGCTCCCTTGGCTAAGAAATGGAGATGAGCAGGGTTTATTTATTTTATTTTTTATTTTATTTTATTTATTTCGTCAAGCATGTATTTTATGACAGATACAAGTGTAAACATAATTATAAATATATGAAAAGGATACGAATAAAAGAAAACATTAGGACAGGGGCAGTAGGCACTCTGGTGCGCTTATGCACGCCCCTTACAGACCTCTTAGGAATGGGGTGAGGTCTACAGTAGACAGTCTAAGGTTAAAGTTTTGGGGATTTGGGGAAGAAACCACAGAGTCAGGTAGTGCATTCCAGGCATTGACCACTCTGTTGCTGAAGTCGTATTTTCTGCAATCTAGTTTGGATCGGATTACCATGAGTTTGTATCTATTGTGTGCTCTTGTATTGTTTTGGCTGAAGCGGAAGTATTCATGGTGCCCTAGAGCTGGACATGACTGGACCATAAAGAGCCGAGGTGGCTCAGTGGTTAGAGTGCAGCACTGCAGGTTACTTCAGCTGACTGCTAACTGCACTTCAGCAGTTCAAATCTGACCGGCTTAAGGTTGACTCAGCCTTCCATCCTTCCGAGGTGGATAAAATGAGGACCCAGATTGTTGGGGACAATATGCTGACTCTGTAAACTGCTTAGAGAGGGCTGTAAAAGCACTATAAAGCAGGATATAAGTCTAAGTGCTATTGCTATTGTATAGGGGAGAGCAATGAATCATCTTAGAGCAATGTCAAAGTTTCTTGCAACTTCAAAGCATCGCCATAATATGCGGCTAGAAAAATAGGATATAAGCAGAGTGTCATGGTTCTGAGTAATGATCCCAATCAAGTCAGGACTCTGAGGCTGTAGCTTTTTTTCAAAGATCTCCTTTATTGGGTACATCATATCAGCACGTTCAGGTGTGAATCCAACTGTAAATATTTCCTGTGGTTTGGTATAATTAAAAGAATAGATAATTCCCCACCTATTCCAGTGTCACAGATCATGTTGTCCAACCAGATAAGTGGCAGATTTCTCAGATGCTCCCTCCTGTTGTTACGAGTGCTCGTTGGGATGACTTTGGTTCCCACAAGCCCTATCGCTGTTACGTCTGGCACATTAGAAGAAAACATTTCACACTCCCCTCTCCTCCGATATGTATGGCAACTAAGAAACGAAGAAAACGAGAATACGGCTTTAGTTAAAGTCGTTTTGAGAGTTGACACAGAATAAATAAACAAATATAGAACAGCACTACCAACTCAGAAGAAATTCTCGGAAACGGAGCGAGCGTTTACCCAGGAAATTCATCAATTCTGGCTCAGCTTCAACATCGAGCTCAAAAAAAAAAGTTGCTACCCTTGGCAAGATTTCTCTGCAACTGCCACCATTTTGAATTGTGTTATGGACGCAGGCCAAAACCTATTCCATGGCAGGAAGATTTTAAGTCTGAGAACTTGATATTGCTTCTGGCATCTTAGTGACTTTTGCTAAAGTAGTTTAGATCTTGGCTGCAAGATGGACCGCCAAGTTGTGTACTGTTGATGCATCTCACTGTTAACTCAAACCGGAAGCAATTCTTTTTTTTTCCCATCCAACCGAAAGAAATGCCAAATGAAAGCCCACTATAACAATTCAATAGATTTGTTCTACTTTCTCTGATCATTCTCTTACTGACGAGAGATGAACTTCCACTGATCTCCTTTATCATTTACTCAGAGTTGACTGCTATAACTGTGTAAAGGGAAACATCAGCAAAGTGTAAGGCTGAGAAAAACTTTTACACAAGAGAGACAGCTTTGAAAAGACAGCAAGTGAAGGAAGGGAGACCATCTAAATGAAAGGCTCTACGTACAGTAGTAGCCAAAATTGTGGAAACATTTTGGGAAAAGTGTATTTTCTAAAACTAGCTCATAACACCACTTTTTTTTTGGGAGTAGTACCCTAAAATTATATATCAATGGAAAGATAATTTAATCAAGAATGTAATGCAATAACTTTTATGAAGGATTTGCTATTTGAATAGCAGTTACAGTTTAAAGAAGAAAAGTGAAACGTGTAGAAAAAATGAGATATACAAAAAGGATCAACATAGAAAAAATGAGATATATGAAAATGATCACCATGTCAGTTAATACTTACTATACTCTTACTAAATGGTAACCTTTAGCATGAATTACGGCCTTACAACGTCTTCCCATGGAGTGAACCAAGCCTTTTAGTTTTGCAGCTGTTATCATGTGAAACCAAGATTGAACGATGGCTTCTATTAACTGAGTTTTATGGCTGGGTCTCTTCTGACTAACAAGTTTCTTTAGTCGGCTCCATAGATTTTCAATTGGGTGAAGGTCTGGGCTATTCCCAGGCCATTCCAGCAGTGGAATAGGATAATCTTGAAACTCAAAAAAAAAAAAAAAAAGTGGTGTTATTAGCCATCAAACTTCAAAAATACACTTTTCCCACAATTTTGGCCACTACTGTATAAAAGTTGGTTCTCAGAATTTGTCTAGCTCCATTGCAGGATGAAGCAATGTTGGGATTCCCATAAGCTTCAGAGCATCCAAATTTCTTCCCTTGAATACACAGTAACAGAATTGGGAGAAATATTGGAGATCTCCCAGTCCAACCCTCAACTCAAGCTTCGGCATTTTCAGAAGGAGGATGTGAAGTAACTTTGGCTGCTTGTGTAAAAAATTGCCGTACTTTTCGGAGTATAAGATGCACTTCCCCCCTCCCCCTAAAAGAGGGTGGAAATGTTGGTGCGTCTTATACACCGAATGCAGCCATTTTTGGCCTCCCAAAACCCCACCCCGTGCGTCCCATTTTTGCGAAAAATGGGCCCATTTTTCGCAAAAAACGGGGTGCGCAAAGGGATTGGGAGGCCTGCAGAGTGCTCCTGGGGGCTGGGGAGGGCAAAAATGAGATGCGTGAGGGGTTCCGGAGGCCAAAACTGCCCCCCCTTTTTTTTTTTGCAAAAATGGGATGCGCAGAGGGCTTGGGAGGCCTGCAGAGTTCTCCTGGGGGCTGGGGAGGGCAAAAACTATTTTTTTTCTTGTTTTCTTCTTCAAAATCTTGGTGTGTCTTATACTCCGGCGTGTCTTATAGTCCAAAAAATACGGTAGCTTATCTTGATGTTAGCAGCTCACTGTCGGTTTCAGTTTTTCCAATGCACGAATGAGCACCAGAATGCGGTACTGTTTGGAAGCAGGGTGGAAGTCAGCTCACCAACTGTCTTTGGGACTGATCTTCTCTAGAAGATGGCAGGTTGGGAAATATCTCAAGACCAGTCTTGTCAAGAGAATGGGACAAAAGGGATATTGATTGCTACTTGGATGGGATTCCATACAAGTTGTGTGTTCCATTGCGAACATCTGTAATAACACCCTGAATAACCAGCAGATGTTTTTCTTTTACGTAATGCGGGGCTGTCTCTCTCTCTGACTTCCTGCTAACTTCTGACATCCTCATTATCTCCTGCTGGCAAAGGCTGAAAGAGGCCCCCTGCTACTCCCTGGATGCTCTCCAAATTGCCAGACACCTCAACCACTTCTTTGTTGCTGGTGCCGTGTAAACACTTAACCGTGAGAGGGAAACGCGCTGGGGCGGCTTTTTCAATATTTGCAAAGGGCATCTCCCCCCCCCCCATTATAAGAATTATACAGACATGTTGCTAGGAATTGTGGAATTCCTGTTATATATGGAATGCTTGAAATGGGACAAGAAAGAGTGTGTCTTCCTTCCTTCCTTCCTTCCTTCCTTCCTTCCTTCCTTCCTTCCTTCCTTCCTCCCTCCCTCCCTCCCTCCCTCCCTCCCTCCCTCTCTTCCTTCCCTCCTCCCTCCTTTCCTTCCATCCCTCCCTCCCTGCTTCCCTCCCTTTCTCTGAATGGGGATGCACCTTCTGAAAATATATGCATCTGTGAAAACACATGTACCGGGATGGGTTCTACTTACCTTTATTACCGGTTTGCATCGTGCCCACGCGCGCGCTCTTCTGCGCATGCGCAGATGGCCTATGATGACGTCCGGGTCAGTGGGCGGAGCCTCCTGTCGGTTTTACTACCGGTTCTTGCAAACTAGTCCGAACCGGGGGGGGCAACCCACCACTGATGTTTACACATAAGAAGCCAACTGTGATCTCCTAACCACTTTACCCCTGTTTTTCTACCGTTAATACTGCAAGAGTATTGGTATGAGTAACCTGTGGCCCCCACACCTTCATAGCAATTAAATATGTATGTATCCATGTATCAGTGGATAGCAGGTATAGATTTTAGTTTGGGCAGGCAATGAAGCCACACATGTGCAGACGGCACAGGTAATGTAGGAGCCTGAGTGGCGCAGCAGACTAATGCTACTGTTAAAGGTAGTATTTAGCTTCCAGCTGCCTGCGATTACTGTGAGTTCAATTCTCACCAGGCTCAAGGTTGACTCAGCCTTCCATCCTTTCTAAGGTGGGTAAAATGAGGACCCGGTTTGTGGGGGCAATAAGCTGACTTTGTATAAATTATACAAAAGTATGAAGGCTATTGCTTAACGCATTGTAAACCACCCTGAGTCTCCGGAGAAGGGCGGCATATAAATTAAAATTTAAAAAACAAAAAGCAAAAAAGTATGTCCATACATTTACTGAAGGTCCTGTTCCATTTCCAGGCATTTAAATGTAGCTTTAGGAAAAATGAATAAAATCATGACTTCCACAAGCTTCGCTCTGCTTTTTTTCCCCCCTTTCCCTCTTGTATCACTACAGCAGGGGTCTCCAACCCCCAGGCCATAGTCCACTACCAGGCCGTTTCCAATTCGGAACTGGGCCACACAAGCAGTGTGCTGGTGTGCACAGATGTGTGAACAGCTGAACTTGTGCGAGTGGTGGGTCGGTACGTGTACACATGCACACGCAGCTCAAGTCACACAACTCAAGCTGCATGTGCGTGCAGACACGCCTGGCCAACGTTCATGCAAGTCGAACTGCGTGCACGCGAGCACCAGGTCGTCACTCATGCAACCCGGTTCCCCCACTCTCCCCCCGACAGCCAGGCCGCCAAATCACAATGATTGGGGACCGCTGCTCTACAGGATACACTAGCTTTGCATTTCTTCTTCCAAATCTTCCTATCCAGAGGTAGACATGCATCTTCCACTTTATTACACTGCTTATTTTATTGGCTCCTTTACTTGATACATCCATCGATGGAAGTATCCTCGATACAAGTTTCCTCCAACTTTTCTGCTTTTCTTCTCCCGTTTCTCTGGCCGCACAGAAGCAGGACTTCCACTAGAACGCACGAGCTTCTACTGTCTTCACGGTCACCATTTTTTCCCAATCAAGGCTGGTGTGAGTGATGGGCAGCTGTCTCCGAAAATACTTTATGTAGCTGCTGTTCATGTGGTCATACTCTTCCATTATTTTACTCTGGATCTCGTTTTCCATTTTTTCCACCAGCTTGGCAAAGTCCTTTGCCGTCTGGGCTTCATCGGTGACCAGCAGTGTCTCCTCAGCTTCCTTGACTGCTGTCAGGTGTATGTTGCCATCTTCAAAGTAGTGTGCCTGGATCGTGATGACCCCGATCACCTGCGTGGATGTAGAGGCAGGAGCTAGAGCAAATGTCCATTCCGATTTCCACAAGCCATTCCAGAAGGCAGAAGGTTTGTATCGGTGGCTTTCAATGCAAGCCACAAAAATCTTCCGCATAGCTGTGTCCTTGACGAAGACACTACAAAGCCCATCAGGATAGTGGTTGTCAACATAAAATTTCAGGGCCTCATGGAGGGCTCTCCTCCATAGTTCTCCTTTCTTGTCCTCTTCAGGATGAGCCTGGAAGTCATTTGGTATTTTCCTCAAGTGGTCATACCTGAAGGAGACCTGGTTCTGTGGATCCAGAAAGTTGTTCTCTTCCAGCTCATTGTGGCGAGTCAAGAGGACCTCGCATTTCTTGGTTCGGAGTGGTGTGAAATGGTCCTTGTTGTACACGGCACAGAGACTGGGTGCTTCTTCACACATCATATGATCATCTTCTACCAGCATGCGTAAGTCACTGAAGGCCTCATTAAATTCTCCAGGTGGGATTTGTTTCAAGAGTCTATGCACTACATGGGCTTTCTCTGTCTTGATTTGGGGATGGTCTACAGACAGTAGCTTTGTAGACATCTTGGCCTAGTTTGCAAAGGATGGATCTTGGAATTGTGAACACAGTTGACCTACAGATGAAAAGGACCCAAAGCATTAACGTAATATTAGCAAGAAGAGTAGGTTTTGATTTTATTCTGAGAGCTCATTAAATCAAGAAAACTTGATTGTTCAGGTCATCCCCTTTCAGAAGACTGAATTAATAGAGATATGTTGGTGTGATTTAGCTCTACAACCATCTCTATCTCCCCTAGAATGGGCTAATCTGATAGGATAGGATAGGATAGGATAGGATAGGATAGGATAGGATAGGATAGGATAGGATAGGATAGGATAGGATAGGATAGGATAGGATAGGATAAGGCTAGGCTAGGCTAGGCTAGGCTAGGCTAGAATAGAATAGAATAGAATAGAATAGAATAGAATAGAATAGAATAGAATAGAATAGAATAGAATAGAATAGAATAGAATAGAATAGAATTCTTTATTGGCCAAGTGGGATTGGACATGCAAGGAATTTGTCTTTGGTGCATATGCTCTCAGTGTACATAAAAAGAAAAGATACATTCATAAAGCATCATAAGATACAACACTTAATGATAGTCATAGGGTACAAATAAGCTATCAGGAAACAATCAATATCCATATAAATCATAAGGATAAAAGCAACAAAGTTACAGTCATGCAGTCATAAGTGGGAAGAGATGGGTGATAGGATAGGATAGGATAGCATAGGATAGGACAGGACAGGACAGGACAGGACAGGACAGGACAGGACAGAACAGAACAGAACAGAATAGGATAGAAAATAGAGTTGGAAGGGACCTTGGAGGTCTTCTAGTCCAACCCTCTGCTTAGGCAGGAAACCCTAAGGACTATTTAAAGGACAGTTTGTGTATTTCAGAAGAGACTGGACAGCCATTTGTCTGGAATGATGTAAGGATCTTTTGCTTGAGCAGGAGGTTGGACTAGAAGACCTCCAAGGTCCCTTCTGACTCTGTTACTCTGAAATCTGAAAATCCTTTTAATCTGAATCACAATATTATAAGAAAGCAGAGATGGCAGGTGAAAAAAGCTTGGAGCACCCCGGAAGGTTGGAGGCAACTGTATGCATCTCTTGGTGTCCACAAGGATCCCTTCTTTACTTATTTACTTCTCCAAAAAAACAAATGTTAAAGCTATGTGTTGCTAGACAAAGCATGAACTACTTGTCTAAGAATGCTTCTGGGCTGTGATGAAGACCCCAGAGGCAGCCTTAGAAGATAGAAATGGTATAGATGGCCTCAAGGGAGTGTTTACTTTAAAAGCATGCCTTCCTGCAAGAAAAACCAATTAACTGCAAGTTATAGAAACACAGGTTATCCTGGGAAGCCGGAGGAGAGAAGTTCTGCAAGTTCTCCTCCTTACAGATGGTTCACTGGTAGTTGGCCATTCAAACCAAGGTAGCCATTTTGTGAGAGTGCCCACAACAAGCTTCAAAATTTCAACAGTGTCCATCAAATGGTAGGAACAGTGTTATTATTACTCCGATGTTGTACGAGGTGAAACCTCCACTTGGTCTTTTGGATTGAGTGGATTCTGAAAAGGGCTTAAATTTAGGTTGACACCAGCTTCATAAGTCATGAGGAATGAAGCCATCCTATTCCACTCTGGGTCTCCATTCAGGTATTTTTCAAGATTCCTTAGTTCTTCCTCTTCTTACCTAACCTTTTCTAGCAAAGAGAAGAACTAGGGGAGACATGATAGCAGTGTTCCAATATTTGTGTGGGGCTGCCACAAAGATGAGGGAATCAAACTATTTTCCAAAACACCAGAAGGCAAGACAAGAAGCAATGGATGGAAACTAATCAAGGAAAGAATCTACCTAGAACTAAGGAGAAATTTCCGGACAGTGAGAACAACTACCCAGTGGGACCAATTGCCTTCAGAGGTTGTGGGTGCTAGCGGCTTTCAAGAAGAGACTAGACAGTCATTTGTCTGAAATGGTAGAGCAGGGGGTTGACTAGAAGACCTCCAAGGTCCCTTCCAACTCTGTTATTCTATGTTCCAACCCCTTATTTGCAGTGGTGGGATCCTCCCGATTTAACAACTGGTTCGGTGATTGCGCAATTTGCACACGTGTGTGCATGCACAGTTTGAAGAAATCTTCACTTCCTGTTTTTTTTTCGGAGGAGTAACACAGCTGATTCGCATAGCAATCTGCTCTACTGCGCGAAGCAGCTGAGAAGATAAAGGTCAGAAAATAGCGCGGGCGGGCAGGTGGGCCCATCTGTACGTCTGGACAAACTGGTTCACTCCCAGCTGATTGTCGGAGCTAGCGGTTCACCCAAACTGGTCCGAACCAGTAGAATCCCACCCCTGCTGATTTGGCTTTTGTTGTTTGAAGCCTGACCTGGGACATGCAACTTCCTGGTTCCAAGAGAAGTCCAGAAGAACTTGCTTGTTCTCATTTGATTGCTCCACTGGACTTTGGTTTTCAATCTTGGGTATTCTATGTTTCCTGGCAACCAGAAAATTCCAGTTGGATTCTGACTATTGAGCTGGAAATCAGCTTCAATTCTCCCTAGTGTGTGTGTGTGTGTGTGTGTGTGTGTGTGTGTGTGTGTGTGTGTGGTACACACACACACACACACACACACTAGGGAGAATTGAAGCTGATTTCCAGCTCAATAGTCAGAATCCGACTGGAATTTTCTGGTTGCCAGGAAACATAGAATTCCCCCAAATCAGGAATCCCAGAATTCCCCCAAATCATTCCTTAAGGGTCAGAGACAAACTTTGTCAATAATGGGGATTGATTTCAAACTGATCTGCAGGCAAAGCAACAAATAAAAAGCATTCTGGGTTTCCAGTAGGATTAGCACATATATTTTTGGTTGCATTCCTTGGTTTCTTAATTTGTTTTTAACACTTCCTAAAATTCAACACTTGGATGGGGCCCTAATATGGACCTCTCTAAGGAAATTTGTTGTAAAGCTTTTTTTAAACAAGCTTTTGATATGCAAAGTTGGCAAGGCCGGAGGACTTTATGCTGTCTCCTTTGATGGCTACCATTTAGTTTACTTCTGAATAGGTTTCCTATGTGTATTTTTTGCTTTCAAAGATACTTATGTTCTGTCGGGCATTTCTCAGAATAAAAGAAGAAAGCCAATTCCCCAGGAGGAGACTTCTTTGGAATTCATTGACAATTGCGGTGAATATAATGAATAAATTTTTGGTGGCACAGGCAAGGGGTATGGTAATGTGGAAGAAATTATTTCTCCTCTAAAAAAGGAAGCATCTATTTTTTCTATCCATTAGGGTGCTAAAAGAAAAACCAGAGTGGAAGAGTGCAGAAAGCTGAGACAGAAATGGTGGTGGTGATGATAAGACAGTAGTTTAATTGTTTGTAATTGGAAAACAAATCTCAAAAATCAGACTGTCTCATTCCAAGTCCTAAAGATTGAATTCCTGCACCCAGATTATTAAAAGATAACCCCTTGGTGCAATCTATTCCTGGCAGACACATCTACCACCACCAACTGCATTACAATTTGCACAGGTGAACTTTCAATGAGCCTTTAAAAGCAATTCCATAAAAATTGCATTTCCTTCCTTCCTTCCTTCCTTCCTTCCTTCCTTCCTTCCTTCCTTCCTTCCTTCCTTCCTTCCTTCCTACCTTCCTTCCTTCCTTCTTCCTTCCTTCCTTCCTTCCTTCCTTCCTTCCTTCCTTCCTAAGTTATAGACAAGCTTCAGACACATTCTAGAAACAGAAAAGTCAATATTTAAATTGAGAGAGGAAAACATAAGGAATGGGATCCAGTTTTCTCCTTGTTTGTATATAGTAGGACATGGAAAGGGAAATATGTTTTCATTTTCCAAACATTTATATTCCAGCATATTATATATAATATTATGCAATTGTATTATATATTAGGAAATTGTTTGCAGCAATAGCACACAAGAACTCTCCTGTTTCTAGAACGTGGATGATGTGAAAGTTGAGAATGCCACTGAACTTCTGAGATGGACAAAAATTATAATCTGGCTGTTACCAAAACTCTGAGAAATGTTTATAGTCTTCCACACAAATAAGGTATATTAGTGATATAGATAGATTAGATTGATGATGATGATGATGAAGAAGAAGAAGAAGATAGATAGACAGACGATAGATAGAAGACAGAGAAGATAGATAGATAGATATTGATCAAATGACAGAAAAAGACATAGATAGATGATAGATAGATAGATATTGATCAAATGACAGAGAGATAGATAGATAGATAGATAGATAGATAGATAGATAGATAGATATTGATCAAATGACAGAGAGAGACATAGATAGATAGATGATAGATAGATAGATGATAGATAGAAGACAGAGAAGATAGATAGATAGATAGATAGATGATAGATAGATAGATAGATAGATAGATAGATAGATAGATAGATAGATAGATATTGATCAAATGACAGAGAGAGACATAGATAGATAGATAGATGAGAGAGAGAGAGAGAGACAGACAGACAGACAGACAGACAGACAGATAGACACAAGAAGAGATATTTTGGGTAATGTGATACAATATGTTAGTTGGCTTAGAATTTATGCATTTCTTGGGTTCTCAGTGCCTTGATTATGAGGAAAAGATTTTTTTTAAAAAAAAATCATTTAAAAAATGACAATTTCATCATACCGAACATTAGCAAAATGCCATCCATATTATAAATCCCAAAAATCTGACATTGGTCCATTATGTAAGCTGGGGGTTGGTAAGCTATGGCAATTTATCTTGGGACAAGTAATTTTGCAGATTCCATGTTGAACTGAAATGTAATTAGAGATGGACAGAGAACAAGACGAGGGTATGGAAAAGAAAATTGTGGTTTGACTGCAGGCTAAATTAATGCAATATCCCCCTTGTGTGGAAAATAATTAAGAAAAAGATAGAAGACACCATTATTTGTGTGTTTTAAGGTGAAACAGATCAAGTTAACATTAGCTTTTCTGTAAGCCCTTCTTCTGTTACAGTTCTCTTGAGGAGGTCATTAAAGTCAGGGTTTTTTCCCCCCTAAATTGGGCTAGCCTCTCATACTTTATTAAAGTCAACATATTCCTAAATTGGATTGACCTCTTCTACTTTAACGGCCACAGAGGAGGTAATGCAAATGTATTGACCCAGAGAACGGTCAAAGATGATTCTTTTTGACAGAGACTTCCATCAGTACACCTTAAGTTTCTTAGCCAAGAAAATCTGACATCCTGCCAGAAGTTTGCATATTTCTCTAAAAAAATCAATCTCTGAAATCTGACATCCTGCCAGACGTTTGCGTATGTCTCTAAAAACAATCTACTCTCTGCTAGCTTCTGTGTTATGATTCTTCAAACTTTTCTTCTGCGGAACATGTTTCAGCTTTGCCAGCTTATTCTTAGGACCACGGAGAAATTCATTTCAAATTCTTTCTCAGGTGTTTTGGGATTTAGAACTTTGCTGGAAGTAAAACACAGTAAAATAAAGTTGCACACATACAGAATAACAGAATTGGAAGGGAACTTGGAGGTCTCCTAGTCCAACCCCCTGCTTAGGCAGGAAACCCTACACCACTTCAGACAAATGGTTATCCAACATCTTCTTAAAACTTCCAGTGCTGGAGCGTTCACAACCTCTGGAGGCAAGTTGTTCCACTGATTAATTGTTCTCACCATTAGGAAATTTCTCCTTAGTTCTAAGTTGCTTCTCTCCTTGATTAGTTTCCACCCATTGCTTCTTGTTCTACCTTCAGGTGCTTTGGAGAACAGCTTGACCCCTTCTTCTTTGGGGCAGCCCCTGAGATATTGGAACACTGCTATCATGTCTCCCCTAGTCCTACTTTTCATCAAACTAGACATACCCAATTCCAGCAACCGTTCTTCATATGTTTTAGCCTCCAGTACCCTAATCATCTTTGTTGCTCTTCTCTGCACTCTTTCTAGAGTCTCGACATCTTTTTTACATTGTGGCAACCAAAACTGAATGCAATATTCCAAGTGTGGTCTTACCAAGGCATTATAAAGTGGTATTAACACTTCACGTGATCTTGATTCTATCCCTCTATTCAGTGATGGGATGTGTGTGTGTGTGTGTGTGTGTGTGTGTGTGTGTGTGTGTGTGTGTGTATAAATAAATGTGTAACTGACTAAGGATATGCCTAATTAATTTTGTGAGTAATACTTTCCTGCACACATGTTATTTGTTTATAGTATCAAATTTTATTATGTGCTTGTTCACTGACCGCAACGAAGGTTTTGTTCTATTTAGGGCCAGGCCTCCCATGAAGCAGAAGGAAACAAACCTCCTTGGGGGGCAAACTGAGATGCATGGTGAATTGAGTTAAGGCAGTGTTTTTCAACCTTGGCCACTTGTAGATGAGTGTAGACTTCAGTTCCCAGAATTCCTCAGCCAGATTTCTGGGAGAAGTCCACGCATCTACATGTTGCTGTGTTTGAGAAACAAGGGGTTAAAGCAGGGATCTCCAAACTTGGCAACTTTGAGACTTGTGGACTTCAACTCCCAGAATTCCTCATCCTGCCATGGTGGTTGAGGAATTGTAGATGTTATGGAAGTTGGGTTAAAGGTTAAGGAGAAGATATTCCCAACCAACCACTGCAAGAGTAAATTACTTTCCAATGCAACAATGATGGGAACAAGGCATGTGGATCAACTTACAAGCTCTTGGTAGGGAAGAATTTGCTACAGAGAACACATGGAAATGGCCCCTTCTCCTCCATCAAATAATGTATCTTGTTCAACTGCTTTTGCTCTACTCATTTTAAATTATGGCAGCCAGCAAATGATTTCTCTTCTGTTTTCCTTCAGCCAAGGTGTTCCAAAGAGCAGGAACAAAAAAATAAAATAAAAATCATATGTGACAGAAGTGGGTTTTAACTAGCGGACTGTATTTTTCTAAAAATTGAGAATTTTAAATTTCAACTTCTACTCTTTTTTCTTGAATATTTTCCAACTGATTGCCAAATCAAAAGGGTGAACAGTCAGTGGCCTCTAAGCCAGCAATGTAGAGCCCATAGAATCATCTACAATTGCTAAGTGATTCTTGGATTCAAGAAGTCTGTGCTGGGGGTCAGAGCCAAATGTGTCATCAGCTTAGAATCCTTACATTGATACAAACGATCCAACTCCAACCCCTAATGAATTCCGTTGACTCTTATCTGATGCCAGTTTAGTATTGAACTTTAGCTGACTACATTCTTGTGTATAAAAGGTAAAGGTAAAGTTTCCCCTCGTACATATGTCCTAGTCATTCTCGACTCTAGGGGGCAGTGCTCATCTCTGTTTCAAAGTCGAAGAGCCAGCACTGTCCGAAGACGTCTCCGTGGTCATGTGGCCAGCATGACTCAATACCAAAGGCACATGGAACGTTGTTAGCTTCCCACCAAAGCAGGAGTGGGTTCTACTTACCTTTACTACTGGTTGTGAAATGGGAGCACTCACATGCGTGCGTTTCTGCACATGCGCAGATCATACCTTATGATGTCCAGGCGGGTGGTGGAGCCTCCTGCCACTTTTACTATCGGTTCTCAAGAACCAGACAGAACCGGGAGCAATCCACCACTGCACCAAAGGTGGTCCCTATTTTTCTACTTGCATTTTTTACGTGCTTTCGAACTGCTAGGTGGGCAAAAGCTGGGACAAGTAATGGAGATCACTCCGTTATATGGCACTCCGGATTCGAACCGCTGAACTTCCAACCTTTTGATCGACAAGCTCAGCATCTTAGCCGCTGAGCCACCTCGTCCCTTATTGTGTATACCCTTGAATAAATCTTCTCTGCTGCAGCTTAACATACAGTCCTGATTCTTTGGGTACTGACAGCGATCTCTTTGGTTCCATCCAGAGGTGGGTTTCAGCAGGTTCTGACCGGTTCTGGAGAACCGGTAGCAGAAATTTTGACTAGTTCAGAGAAGCGGTAGTAAAAATTCTGACTGGCCCCACCCCCATCTATTCTGTGCCTACCAAGTCCCAGCTGATTGGGAGGAAATGTGGATTTTGCAGTATCCTTCTCCTGGAGTGGGGTGGGAATGGAGATTTTACAGTTTCCTTCCCCTGCCATGCCCACCAAGCCACGCCCACAGAACCGGTAGTAAAAATTTTTGAAACCCACCACTTGTTCCATCCAAAACTGGAGAAATTAGACCTTTGCTTCTCATAGTACCATGATGTAGGTGCATGGAGCACTGGGGAAATTATTCCAGGAGAGCAGAGCTATGAGAAAATCTCTCCAAAAAAAAAAAAGAAACTTCAGAGTAGATTGTGCTTCAAATGGAATTAGCAGAGGGATTACTGTGTAAGCAGTGGAAAGCTGTATCTTTGTGCTGTCTTTGCTGTCAAATTTGTTTTTTAAAACCAAATGCAAAAACGGACCCCAGGATGAGTTTTGGGATGAAATTCCATGTCTAAAAATGGTGTTGCTTCTACTTTTTAAAAATCAAGCCTTTTTGGTACCTGGGGAACAAAACGCGTGACTCCGCGGTCAGGAAAAATGCTGCCCAGGAAAGAAATGCTTTTTGAAGCCAAATTTGTTTTTTAAAACCAAATGCAAAAACGGACCACAGGATGAATTTTGGGATGAAATTCCATGTCTAAAAATGGTGCTGCTTCCACTTTTTAAAAATCGAGCCTTTCTGGTGCCTAGGGAACAAAACGCGTGACTCCGCGGTCAGGAAAAATGCTGCCCAGGAAAAAAATGCTTTTTGAAGCCAAATTTGTTTTTTAAAACCAAATGCAAAAACGGACCACAGGATGAGTTTTGGGATGAAATTCCATGTCTAAAAATGGTGCTACTTCCACTTTTTAAAAATCGAGCCTTTCTGGTGCCTAGGGAACAAAACGCGTGACTCCGCGGTCAGGAAAATGCTGCCCAGGAAAAAAAAGTTTTTTGAAGCCAAATTTGACTTTTTAAACCAAATTCAAAAACAGACCCCAGGGTGAGTTTTGGGATGAAATTCCATGTCTAAAAATGGTGTTGCTTCCACTTTTTAAAAATCAAGGCTTTTTGGTGCCTGGGGAACAAAACGCGTGACTCCGCGGTCAGGAAAAATGCTGCCCAGGAAAGAAATGCTTTTTTAAGCCAAATTTTTTTTTCTGAAACCAAATGCAAAAACGGACACCAGGATGAGTTTCACGATGAAATTCCATGTCTAAAAATGGTGTTGCTTCCACTTTTTAAAAATCGAGCCTTTTTGGTGCCAGGAGAAGAAAACGCTTTACTCCGCGGTCAGGAAAAATGCCGCCCAGGAAACAAAAATGTTTTTTAAAGAGAATTTTTTTTTTGAAACCAAATGCAAAAACGGACACCAGGATGAGTTTCAGGATGAAATTCCATGTCTAAAAATGGTGTTGCTTCCACTTTTTAAAAATAGAGCCTTTTTGGTGCCAGGAAAAGAAAACGCTTTACTCCGCGGTCAGGAAAAATGCTGCCCAGGAACCAAAATGTTTTTTGAAGCCAAAATTTGTTTCTTTAAACCAAATGCAAAAACGGACACCAGGATGAGTTTCACGATGAAATTCCATGTCTAAAAATGGTGTTGCTTCTACTTTTTAAAAATCAAGCCTTTTTGGTGCCAGGAGAAGAAAACGCTTTACTCCGCGGTCAGGAAAAATGCCGCCCAGGAACCAAAAATGTTTTTTAAAGAGAATTTTTTTTTTGAAACCAAATGCAAAAACGGACACCAGGATGAGTTTCAGGATGAAATTCCATGTCTAAAAATGGTGTTGCTTCCACTTTTTAAAAATCAAGCCTTTTTGGTGCCAGGAGAAGAAAACGCTTTACTCCGCGGTCAGGAAAAATGCTGCCCAGGAACCAAAATGTTTTTTGAAGCCAAAATTTGTTTCTTTAAACCAAATGCAAAAACGGACACCAGGATGAGTTTCAGGATGAAATTCCATGTCTAAAAATGGTGTTGCTTCCACTTTTTAAAAATCAAGCCTTTTTGGTGCCAGGAGAAGAAAACGCTTTACTCCGCGGTCAGGAAAAATGCTGCCCAGGAACCAAAATGTTTTTTGAAGCCAAATTTTTTTTTTGAAACCAAATGCAAAAAGGGACACCAGGATGAGTTTCAGGATGAAATTCCATGTTTAAAAATGGTGTTGCTTCTACTTTTTAAAAATCAAGCCTTTTTGGTGCCAGGAGAAGAAAACGCTTTACTCCGCGGTCAGGAAAAATGCCGCCCATGAACCAAAAATGTTTTTTGAAGCCAAATTTTTTTTTTGAAACCAAATGCAAAAACGGACACCAGGATGAGTTTCAGGATGAAATTCCATGTTTAAAAATGGTGTTGCTTCTACTTTTTAAAAATCAAGCCTTTTTGGTGCCAGGAGAAGAAAACGCTTTACTCCGCGGTCAGGAAAAATGCCGCCCAGGAACCAAAAATGTTTTTTAAAAAGAATTTTTTTTTTTGAAACCAAATGCATAAACGAACACCAGGATGAGTTTCAGGATGAAATTCCATGTCTAAAAATGGTGTTGCTTCCACTTTTTAAAAATCAAGCCTTTTTGGTGCCAGGAGAAGAAAACGCTTTACTCCGCGGTCAGGAAAAATGCTGCCCAGGAACCAAAATGTTTTTTGAAGCCAAATTTTTTTTTTGAAACCAAATGCAAAAATAGACACCAGGATGAATTTAGGATGAAATTCCATGTCTAAAAATGGTGTTGCTTCTACTTTTTAAAAATGAAGCCTTTTTGGTGCCAGGAGAAGAAAACGCTTTACTCCGCGGTCAGGAAAAATGCCGCCCATGAACCAAAAATGTTTTTTGAAGCCAAATTTTTTTTTTAAAACCAAATGCAAAAAGGGAAACCAGGATGAGTTTCAGGATGAAATTCCATGTTTAAAAATGGTGTTGCTTCTACTTTTTAAAAATCAAGCCTTTTTGGTGCCAGGAGAAGAAAACGCTTTACTCCGCGGTCAGGAAAAATGCCGCCCAGGAACCAAAAATGTTTTTTAAAAAGAATTTTTTTTTTTGAAACCAAATGCATAAACGGACACCAGGATGAGTTTCAGGATGAAATTCCATGTCTAAAAATGGTGTTGCTTCCACTTTTTAAAAATCAAGCCTTTTTGGTGCCAGGAGAAGAAAACACTTTACTCCGCGGTCAGGAAAAATGCTGCCCAGGAACCAAAATGTTTTTTCAAGCCAAAATTTGTTTCTTTAAACCAAATGCAAAAACGGACACCAGGATGAGTTTCAGGATGAAATTCCATGTCTAAAAATGGTGTTGCTTCTACTTTTTTAAAATCAAGCCTTTTTGGTGCCAGGAGAAGAAAACGCTTTACTCCGCGGTCAGGAAAAATGCCGCCCAGGAACCAAAAATGTTTTTTAAAAAGAATTTTTTTTTGGAAACCAAATGCATTAACGGACACCAGGATGAGTTTCACGATGAAATTCCATGTTTAAAAATGGTGTTGCTTCTACTTTTTAAAAATCAAGCCTTTTTGGTGCCAGGAGAAGAAAACGCTTTACTCCGCGGTCAGGAAAAATGCCGCCCAGGAACCAAAAATGTTTTTTAAAAAGAATTTTTTTTTTTGAAACCAAATGCATAAACGAACACCAGGATGAGTTTCAGGATGAAATTCCATGTCTAAAAATGGTGTTGCTTCCACTTTTCAAAAATCAAGCCTTTTTGGTGCCAGGAGAAGAAAACGCTTTACTCCGCGGTCAGGAAAAATGCCGCCCATGAACCAAAAATGTTTTTTGAAGCCAAATTTTTTTTTTTAAACCAAATGCAAAAAGGGACACCAGGATGAGTTTCAGGATGAAATTCCATGTTTAAAAATAGTGTTGCTTCTACTTTTTAAAAATCAAGCCTTTTTGATGCCAGGAGAAGAAAACGCTTTACTCCGCGGTCAGGAAAAATGCCGCCCAGGAACCAAAAATGTTTTTTAAAAAGAATTTTTTTTTTTGAAACCAAATGCATAAACGGACACCAGGATGAGTTTCAGGATGAAATTCCATGTCTAAAAATGGTGTTGCTTCCACTTTTTAAAAATCAAGCCTTTTTGGTGCCAGGAGAAGAAAACGCTTTACTCCGCGGTCAGGAAAAATGCTGCCCAGGAACCAAAATGTTTTTTCAAGCCAAAATTTGTTTCTTTAAACCAAATGCAAAAACGGACACCAGGATGAGTTTCAGGATGAAATTCCATGTCTAAAAATGGTGTTGCTTCAACTTTTTTAAAATCCAGCCTTTTTGGTGCCAGGAGAAGAAAACGCTTTACTCCGCGGTCAGGAAAAATCCTGCCCAGGAACCAAAATGTTTTTTGAAGCCAAAATTTGTTTCTTTAAACCAAATGCAAAAACGGACACCAGGATGAGTTTCACAATGAAATTCCATGTCTAAAAATGGTGTTGCTTCTACTTTTTAAAAATCAAGCCTTTTTGGTGCCAGGAGAAGAAAACGCTTTACTCCGCGTTCAGGAAAAATCCTGCCCAGGAACCAAAATGTTTTTTGAAGCCAAATTTTTTTTTTTGAAACCAAATGCAAAAAGGGACACCAAGATGAGTTTCACGATGAAATTCCATGTCTAAAAATGGTGTTGCTTCCACTTTTTAAAAATCGAGCCTTTTTGGTGCCAGGAGAAGAAAACGCTTTAGTCCGCGGTCAGGAAAAATCCTGCCCAGGAACCAAAATGTTTTTTGAAGCCAAATTTTTTTTTCTGAAACCAAATGCAAAAACGGACACCAGGATGAGTTTCACGATGAAATTCCATGTCTAAAAATGGTGTTGCTTCCACTTTTTAAAAATCGAGCCTTTTTGGTGCCAGGAGAAGAAAACGCTTTACTCCGCGGTCAGGAAAAATGCCGCCCAGGAAACAAAAATGTTTTTTAAAGAGAATTTTTTTTTTGAAACCAAATGCAAAAACGGACACCAGGATGAGTTTCAGGATGAAATTCCATGTCTAAAAATGGTGTTGCTTCCACTTTTTAAAAATAGAGCCTTTTTGGTGCCAGGAAAAGAAAACGCTTTACTCCGCAGTCAGGAAAAATCCTGCCCAGGAACCAAAATGTTTTTTGAAGCCAAATTTTTTTTTTTGAAACCAAATGCAAAAACGGACACCAGGATGAGTTTCACGATGAAATTCCATGTCTAAAAATGGTGTTGCTTCCACTTTTTAAAAATCGAGCCTTTTTGGTGCCAGGAGAAGAAAACGCTTTAGTCCGCGGTCAGGAAAAATCCTGCCCAGGAACCAAAATGTTTTTTGAAGCCAAATTTTTTTTTCTGAAACCAAATGCAAAAACGGACACCAGGATGAGTTTCACGATGAAATTCCATGTCTAAAAATGGTGTTGCTTCCACTTTTTAAAAATCGAGCCTTTTTGGTGCCAGGAGAAGAAAACGCTTTACTCCGCGGTCAGGAAAAATGCCGCCCAGGAAACAAAAATGTTTTTTAAAGAGAATTTTTTTTTTGAAACCAAATGCAAAAACGGACACCAGGATGAGTTTCAGGATGAAATTCCATGTCTAAAAATGGTGTTGCTTCCACTTTTTAGAAATAGAGCCTTTTTGGTGCCAGGAGAAGAAAACGCTTTACTCCGCGGTCAGGAAAAATCCTGCCCAGGAACCAAAATGTTTTTTGAAGCCAAATTTTTTTTTTGAAACCAAATGCAAAAACGGACACCAGGATGAGTTTCAGGATGAAATTCCATGTTTAAAAATGGTGTTGCTTCTACTTTTTAAAAATCAAGCCTTTTTGGTGCCAGGAGAAGAAAACGCTTTACTCCGCGGTCAGGAAAAATGCCGCCCAGGAACCAAAAATGT
Organism: Pituophis catenifer annectens; assembly: GCF_029215685.1. NCBI lineage: Eukaryota > Metazoa > Chordata > Lepidosauria > Squamata > Colubridae > Pituophis > Pituophis catenifer. The sequence continues at coordinate 8,551,826 of NW_027256894.1, forward strand.
TTTTTAAAAAGAATTTTTTTTTTTGAAACCAAATGCATAAACGAACACCAGGATGAGTTTCAGGATGAAATTCCATGTCTAAAAATGGTGTTGCTTCCACTTTTTAAAAATCAAGCCTTTTTGGTGCCAGGAGAAGAAAACGCTTTACTCCGCGGTCAGGAAAAATGCTGCCCAGGAACCAAAATGTTTTTTGAAGCCAAATTTTTTTTTTGAAACCAAATGCAAAAATAGACACCAGGATGAATTTAGGATGAAATTCCATGTCTAAAAATGGTGTTGCTTCTACTTTTTAAAAATGAAGCCTTTTTGGTGCCAGGAGAAGAAAACGCTTTACTCCGCGGTCAGGAAAAATGCCGCCCATGAACCAAAAATGTTTTTTGAAGCCAAATTTTTTTTTTAAAACCAAATGCAAAAAGGGACACCAGGATGAGTTTCAGGATGAAATTCCATGTTTAAAAATGGTGTTGCTTCTACTTTTTAAAAATCAAGCCTTTTTGGTGCCAGGAGAAGAAAACGCTTTACTCCGCGGTCAGGAAAAATGCCGCCCAGGAACCAAAAATGTTTTTTAAAAAGAATTTTTTTTTTTGAAACCAAATGCATAAACGGACACCAGGATGAGTTTCAGGATGAAATTCCATGTCTAAAAATGGTGTTGCTTCCACTTTTTAAAAATCAAGCCTTTTTGGTGCCAGGAGAAGAAAACACTTTACTCCGCGGTCAGGAAAAATGCTGCCCAGGAACCAAAATGTTTTTTCAAGCCAAAATTTGTTTCTTTAAACCAAATGCAAAAACGGACACCAGGATGAGTTTCAGGATGAAATTCCATGTCTAAAAATGGTGTTGCTTCTACTTTTTTAAAATCAAGCCTTTTTGGTGCCAGGAGAAGAAAACGCTTTACTCCGCGGTCAGGAAAAATGCCGCCCAGGAACCAAAAATGTTTTTTAAAAAGAATCTTTTTTTTTTGAAACCAAATGCATAAACGGACACCAGGATGAGTTTCAGGATGAAATTCCATGTCTAAAAATGGTGTTGCTTCCACTTTTTAAAAATCAAGCCTTTTTGGTGCCAGGAGAAGAAAACGCTTTACTCCGCGATCAGGAAAAATGCTGCCCAGGAACCAAAATGTTTTTTCAAGCCAAAATTTGTTTCTTTAAACCAAATGCAAAAACGGACACCAGGATGAGTTTCAGGATGAAATTCCATGTCTAAAAATGGTGTTGCTTCTACTTTTTTAAAATCAAGCCTTTTTGGTGCCAGGAGAAGAAAATGCTTTACTCCGCGGTCAGGAAAAATGCTGCCCAGGAATCAAAATGTTTTTTGAAGCCAAGTTTTTTTTTTAAACCAAATCCAAAATCGGACACCAGGATGAGTTTCAGAATGAAATTCCATGTCGAAAAATGGTGTTGCTTCTAATTTTTAAAAATCAAGCCTTTTTGGTGCCAGGAGAAGAAAACGCTTTACTCCGCGGTCAGGAAAAATGCCGCCCAGGAACCAAAAATGTTTTTTAAAGAGAATTTTTTTTTTGAAACCAAATGCAAAAACGGACACCAGGATGAGTTTTAGGATGAAATTCCATGTCTAAAAATGGTATTGCTTCCACTTTTCAAAAATCGAGCCTTTTTCGTGCCAGGAGAAGAAAACGCTTTACTCCGCGGTCAGGAAAAATGCCGCCCAGGAACCAAAAATGTTTTTTAAAAAGAATTTTTTTTTGGAAACCAAATGCATTAACGGACACCAGGATGAGTTTCACGATGAAATTCCATGTTTAAAAATGGTGTTGCTTCTACTTTTTAAAAATCAAGCCTTTTTGGTGCCAGGAGAAGAAAACGCTTTACTCCGCGGTCAGGAAAAATGCCGCCCAGGAACCAAAAATGTTTTTTAAAAAGAATTTTTTTTTTTGAAACCAAATGCATAAACGAACACCAGGATGAGTTTCAGGATGAAATTCCATGTCTAAAAATGGTGTTGCTTCTACTTTTTAAAAATCAAGCCTTTTTGGTGCCAGGAGAAGAAAACGCTTTACTCCGCGGTCAGGAAAAATGCCGCCCATGAACCAAAAATGTTTTTTGAAGCCAAATTTTTTTTTTTAAACCAAATGCAAAAAGGGACACCAGGATGAGTTTCAGGATGAAATTCCATGTTTAAAAATGGTGTTGCTTCTACTTTTTAAAAATCAAGCCTTTTTGGTGCCAGGAGAAGAAAACGCTTTACTCCGCGGTCAGGAAAAATGCCGCCCAGGAACCAAAAATGTTTTTTAAAAAGAATTTTTTTTTTTGAAACCAAATGCATAAACGGACACCAGGATGAGTTTCAGGATGAAATTCCATGTCTAAAAATGGTGTTGCTTCCACTTTTTAAAAATCAAGCCTTTTTGGTGCCAGGAGAAGAAAACGCTTTACTCCGCGGTCAGGAAAAATGCTGCCCAGGAACCAAAATGTTTTTTCAAGCCAAAATTTGTTTCTTTAAACCAAATGCAAAAACGGACACCAGGATGAGTTTCACGATGAAATTCCATGTCTAAAAATGGTGTTGCTTCAACTTTTTTAAAATCCAGCCTTTTTGGTGCCAGGAGAAGAAAACGCTTTACTCCGCGGTCAGGAAAAATCCTGCCCAGGAACCAAAATGTTTTTTGAAGCCAAAATTTGTTTCTTTAAACCAAATGCAAAAACGGACACCAGGATGAGTTTCACAATGAAATTCCATGTCTAAAAATGGTGTTGCTTCTACTTTTTAAAAATCAAGCCTTTTTGGTGCCAGGAGAAGAAAACGCTTTACTCCGCGTTCAGGAAAAATCCTGCCCAGGAACCAAAATGTTTTTTGAAGCCAAATTTTTTTTTTTGAAACCAAATGCAAAAACGGACACCAGGATGAGTTTCACGATGAAATTCCATGTCTAAAAATGGTGTTGCTTCCACTTTTTAAAAATCGAGCCTTTTTGGTGCCAGGAGAAGAAAACGCTTTAGTCCGCGGTCAGGAAAAATCCTGCCCAGGAACCAAAATGTTTTTTGAAGCCAAATTTTTTTTTCTGAAACCAAATGCAAAAACGGACACCAGGATGAGTTTCACGATGAAATTCCATGTCTAAAAATGGTGTTGCTTCCACTTTTTAAAAATCGAGCCTTTTTGGTGCCAGGAGAAGAAAACGCTTTACTCCGCGGTCAGGAAAAATGCCGCCCAGGAAACAAAAATGTTTTTTAAAGAGAATTTTTTTTTTGAAACCAAATGCAAAAACGGACACCAGGATGAGTTTCAGGATGAAATTCCATGTCTAAAAATGGTGTTGCTTCCACTTTTTAAAAATAGAGCCTTTTTGGTGCCAGGAAAAGAAAACGCTTTACTCCGCAGTCAGGAAAAATCCTGCCCAGGAACCAAAATGTTTTTTGAAGCCAAATTTTTTTTTTTGAAACCAAATGCAAAAACGGACACCAGGATGAGTTTCACGATGAAATTCCATGTCTAAAAATGGTGTTGCTTCCACTTTTTAAAAATCGAGCCTTTTTGGTGCCAGGAGAAGAAAACGCTTTAGTCCGCGGTCAGGAAAAACCCTGCCCAGGAACCAAAATGTATTTTGAAGCCAAATTTTTTTTTCTGAAACCAAATGCAAAAACGGACACCAGGATGAGTTTCACGATGAAATTCCATGTCTAAAAATGGTGTTGCTTCCACTTTTTAAAAATCGAGCCTTTTTGGTGCCAGGAGAAGAAAACGCTTTACTCCGCGGTCAGGAAAAATGCCGCCCAGGAAACAAAAATGTTTTTTAAAGAGAATTTTTTTTTTGAAACCAAATGCAAAAACGGACACCAGGATGAGTTTCAGGATGAAATTCCATGTCTAAAAATGGTGTTGCTTCCACTTTTTAAAAATCAAGCCTTTTTGGTGCCAGGAGAAGAAAACGCTTTACTCCGCGGTCAGGAAAAATGCTGCCCAGGAACCAAAATGTTTTTTGAAGCCAAAATTTGTTTCTTTAAACCAAATGCAAAAACGGACACCAGGATGAGTTTCAGGATGAAATTCCATGTCTAAAAATGGTGTTGCTTCCACTTTTTAAAAATCAAGCCTTTTTGGTGCCAGGAGAAGAAAACGCTTTACTCCGCGGTCAGGAAAAATGCCGCCCAGGAACCAAAAATGTTATTTAAAGAGAATTTTTTTTTTTGAAACCAAATGCAAAAACGGACACCAGGATGAGTTTCAGGATGAAATTCCATGTCTAAAAATGGTGTTGCTTCCACTTTTTAAAAATCGAGCCTTTTTGGTGCCAGGAGAAGAAAACGCTTTACTCCGCGGTCAGGAAAAATGCTGCCCAGGAACCAAAATGTTTTTTGAAGCCAAAATTTGTTTCTTTAAACCAAATGCAAAAACGGACACCAGGATGAGTTTCAGGATGAAATTCCATGTCTAAAAATGGTGTTGCTTCCACTTTTTAAAAATAGAGCCTTTTTGGTGCCAGGAAAAGAAAACGCTTTACTCCGCAGTCAGGAAAAATCCTGCCCAGGAACCAAACTGTTTTTTGAAGCCAAAATTTGTTTCTTTAAACCAAATGCAAAAATGGACACCAGGATGAGTTTCACGATGAAATTCCATGTCTAAAAATGGTGTTGCTTCCACTTTTTAAAAATCGAGCCTTTTTGGTGCCAGGAGAAGAAAACGCTTTACTCCGCGGTCAGGAAAAATGCTGCCCAGGAACCAAAATGTTTTTTGAAGCCAAAATTTGTTTATTTAAACCAAATGCAAAAACAGACACCAGGATGAGTTTCAGGATGAAATTCCATGTCTAAACTGGTGTTGCTTCCACTTTTTAAAAATCAAGCCTTTTTGGTACCAGGAGAAGAAAACGCTTTACTCCGCGGTCAGGAAAAATGCCGCCCAGGAAACAAAAATGTTTTCTGAAGCCAATTTTTTTTTTGAAACCAAATGCAAAAACGGACACCAGGATGAGTTTCAGGATGAAATTCCATGTCTAAAAATGGTGTTGCTTCCACTTTTTAAAAATCAAGCCTTTTTGGTGCCAGGAGAAGAAAACGCTTTACTCCGCGGTCAGGAAAAATGCCGCCCAGGAACCAAAAATGTTTTTTAAAAAGAATTTTTTTTTTTTGAAACCAAATGCATAAACGGACACCAGGTTGAGTTTCAGGATGAAATTCCATGTCTAAAAATGGTGTTGCTTCTACTTTTTAAAAATCAAGCCTTTTTGGTGCCAGGAGAAGAAAATGCTTTACTCCGCGGTCAGTAAAAATGCCGCACAGGAACCAAAAATGTTTTTTGAAGCCAAATTTTTTCTTTGAAACCAAATGCAAAAACGGACACCAGGATGAGTTTCAGGATGAAATTCCATGTTTAAAAATTGTGTTGCTTCTACTTTTTCAAAATCGAGCCTTTTTGGTGCCAGGAGAAGAAAACGCTTTACTCCGCGGTCAGGAAAAATGCCGCCCATGAACCAAAAATGTTTTTTGAAGCCAAATTTTTTTTTTGAAACCAAATGCAAAAACGGACACCAGTATGAGTTTCAGGATGAAATTCCATGTTTAAAAATGGTGTTCCTTCTACTTTTTAAAAATCCAGCCTTTTTGGTGCCAGGAGAAGAAAACGCTTTACTCCGCGGTCAGGAAAAATGCCGCCCAGGAACCAAAAATGTTTTTTAAAGAGAATTTTTTTTTTTGAAACCAAATGCAAAAACGGACACCAGGATGAGTTTCAGGATGAAATTCCATGTCTAAAAATGGTGTTGCTTCTACTTTTTAAAAATCAAGCCTTTTTGGTGCCAGGAGAAGAAAACGCTTTACTCCGCAGTCAGGAAAAATCCTGCCCAGGAACCAAAATGTTTTTTGAAGCCAATTTTTTTTTTAAACCAAATCCAAAATCGGACACCAGGATGAGTTTTAGGATGAAATTCCATGTCTAAAAATGGTGTTGCTTCCACCTTTCAAAAATCGAGCCTTTTTGGTGCCAGGAGAAGAAAACGCTTTACTCCGCGGTCAGGAAAAATGCCGCCCAGGAACCAAAAATGTCTTTTAAAAAGAATTTTTTTTTTTGAAACCAAATGCATAAACGGACACCAGGATGAGTTTCAGGATGAAATTCCATGTCTAAAAATGGTGTTGCTTCCACTTTTTAAAAATCAAGCCTTTTTGGTGCCAGGAGAAGAAAACGCTTTACTCCGCGGTCAGGAAAAATGCCGCCCAGGAACCAAAAATGTCTTTTAAAAAGAATTTTTTTTTTTGAAACCAAATGCATAAACGGACACGAGGATGAGTTTCAGGATGAAATTCCATGTCTAAAAATGGTGTTGCTTCCACTTTTTAAAAATCGAGCCTTTTTGGTGCCAGGAGAAGAAAACGCTTTACTCCGCGGTCAGGAAAAATGCCGCCCAGGAACCAAAAATGTTTTTTAAAAAGAATTTATTTTTTTTTTGAAACCAAATGCATTAACGGACACCAGGATGAGTTTCAGGATGAAATTCCATGTCTAAAAATGGTGTTGCTTCCACTTTTTAAAAATCGAGCCTTTTTTTTGCCAGGAGAAGAAAACGCTTTACTCCGCGGTCAGGAAAAATGCTGCCCAAAAAACAAAATGTTTTTTCAAGCCAAAATTTGTTTCTTTAAACCAAATGCAAAAACGGACACGAGGATGAGTTTCAGGATGAAATTCCATGTCTAAAAATGGTGTTGCTTCCACTTTTTAAAAATCAAGCCTTTTTGGTGCCAGGAGAAGAAAACGCTTTACTCCGCGGTCAGGAAAAATGCTGCCCAGGAACCAAAATGTTTTTTGAAGCCAAATTTTTTTTTTGAAACCAAATGCAAAAAGGGACACCAGGATGACTTTCAGGATCAAATTCCATGTTTAAAAATGGTGTTGCTTCTACTTTTTAAAAATCAAGCCTTTTTGGTGCCAGGAGAAGAAAACGCTTTACTCCGCGGTCAGGAAAAATGCCGCCCATGAACCAAAAATGTTTTTTGAAGCCAATTTTTTTTTTTGAAACCAAATGCAAAAACGGACACCAGGATGAGTTTCAGGATGAAATTCCATGTTTAAAAATGGTGTTGCTTCTACTTTTTAAAAATCAAGCCTTTTTGGTGCCAGGAGAAGAAAACGCTTTACTCCGCGGTCAGGAAAAATGCCGCCCAGGAACCAAAAATGTTTTTTAAAAAGAATTTTTTTTTTTGAAACCAAATGCATAAACGGACACCAGGATGAGTTTCAGGATGAAATTCCATGTCTAAAAATGGTGTTGCTTCCACTTTTTAAAAATCAAGCCTTTTTGGTGCCAGGAGAAGAAAACGCTTTACTCCGCGGTCAGGAAAAATGCTGCCCAGGAACTAAAATGTTTTTTGAAGCCAATTTTTTTTTTTTAAAACCAAATCCAAAATCGGACACCAGGATGAATTTTAGGATGAAATTCCATGTCTAAAAATGGTGTTGCTTCCACTTTTCAAAAATCGAGCCTTTTTGGTGCCAGGAGAAGAAAACGCTTTACTCCGCGGTCAGGAAAAATGCCGCCCAGGAACCAAAAATGTTTTTTAAAAAGAATTTATTTTTTTTTGAAACCAAATGCATTAACGGACACCAGGATGAGTTTCAGGATGAAATTCCATGTCTAAAAATGGTGTTGCTTCCACTTTTCAAAAATCGAGCCTTTTTGGTGCCAGGAGAAGAAAACGCTTTACTCCGCGGTCAGGAAAAATGCCGCCCAGGAACCAAAAATGTTTTTTAAAAAGAATTTATTTTTTTTTGAAACCAAATGCATTAACGGACACCAGGATGAGTTTCAGGATGAAATTCCATGTCTAAAAATGGTGTTGCTTCCACTTTTTAAAAATCGAGCCTTTTTTTTGCCAGGAGAAGAAAACGCTTTACTCCGCGGTCAGGAAAAATGCTGCCCAGGAACCAAAATGTTTTTTCAAGCCAAAATTTGTTTCTTTAAACCATATGCAAAAACGGACACGAGGATTAGTTTCAGGATGAAATTCCATGTCTAAAAATGGTGTTGCTTCCACTTTTTAAAAATCAAGCCTTTTTGGTGCCAGGAGAAGAAAACGCTTTACTCCGCGGTCAGGAAAAATGCTGCCCAGGAACCAAAATGTTTTTTGAAGCCAAATTTTTTTTTTGAAACCAAATGCAAAAAGGGACACCAGGATGACTTTCAGGATGAAATTCCATGTTTAAAAATGGTGTTGCTTCTACTTTTTAAAAATCAAGCCTTTTTGGTGCCAGGAGAAGAAAACGCTTTACTCCGCGGTCAGGAAAAATGCCGCCCAGGAACCAAAAATGTTTTTTAAAAAGAATTTTTTTTTTTGAAACCAAATGCATAAACGGACACCAGTATGAGTTTCAGGATGAAATTCCATGTCTAAAAATGGTGTTGCTTCCACTTTTTAAAAATCAAGCCTTTTTGGTGCCAGGAGAAGAAAACGCTTTACTCCGCGGTCAGGAAAAATGCTGCCCAGGAACCAAAATGTTTTTTCAAGCCAAAATTTGTTTCTTTAAACCAAATGCAAAAACGGACACCAGGATGAGTTTCAGGATGAAATTCCATGTCTAAAAATGGTGTTGCTTCTACTTTTTAAAAATCAAGCCTTTTTGGTGCCAGGAGAAGAAAACGCTTTACTCCGCGGTCAGGAAAAATGCTGCCCAGGAACTAAAATGTTTTTTGAAGCCAATTTTTTTTTTTAAAACCAAATCCAAAATCGGACACCAGGATGAATTTTAGGATGAAATTCCATGTCTAAAAATGGTGTTGCTTCCACTTTTCAAAAATCGAGCCTTTTTGGTGCCAGGAGAAGAAAACGCTTTACTCCGCGGTCAGGAAAAATGCCGCCCAGGAACCAAAAATGTTTTTTAAAAAGAATTTATTTTTTTTTGAAACCAAATGCCAAAAGGGACACCAGGATGAGTTTCAGGATGAAATTCCATGTTTAAAAATGGTGTTGCTTCTACTTTTTAAAAATCAAGCCTTTTTGGTGCCAGGAGAAGAAAACGCTTTACTCCGCGGTCAGGAAAAATGCCGCCCATGAACCAAAAATGTTTTTTGAAGCCAAATTTTTTTTTTGAAACCAAATGCAAAAACGGACACCAGGATGAGTTTCAGGATGAAATTCCATGTTTAAAAATGGTGTTGCTTCTACTTTTTAAAAATCAAGCCTTTTTGGTGCCAGGAGAAGAAAACGCTTTACTCCGCGGTCAGGAAAAATGCCGCCCAGGAACCAAAAATGTTTTTTAAAAAGAATTTTTTTTTTTGAAACCAAATGCATAAACGAACACCAGGATGAGTTTCAGGATGAAATTCCATGTCTAAAAATGGTGTTGCTTCCACTTTTTAAAAATCAAGCCTTTTTGGTGCCAGGAGAAGAAAACGCTTTACTCCGCGGTCAGGAAAAATGCCGCCCATGAACCAAATATTTTTTTTTTAAGCCAAATTTTTTTTTTAAAACCAAATGCAAAAAGGGACACCAGGATGAGTTTCAGGATGAAATTCCATGTCTAAAAATGGTGTTGCTTCCACTTTTTAAAAATCAAGCCTTTTTGGTGCCAGGAGAAGAAAACGCTTTACTCCGCTGTCAGGAAAAATGCTGCCCAGGAACCAAAATGTTTTTTGAAGCCAAATTTTTTTTTTGAAACCAAATGCAAAAATAGACACCAGGATGAGTTTTAGGATGAAATTCCATGTCTAAAAATGGTGTTGCTTCTACTTTTTAAAAATGAAGCCTTTTTGGTGCCAGGAGAAGAAAACGCTTTACTCCGCGGTCAGGAAAAATGCCGCCCATGAACCAAAAATGTTTTTTGAAGCCAAATTTTTTTTTTAAAACCAAATGCAAAAAGGGACACCAGGATGAGTTTCAGGATGAAATTCCATGTTTAAAAATGGTGTTGCTTCTACTTTTTAAAAATCAAGCCTTTTTGGTGCCAGGAGAAGAAAACGCTTTACTCCGCGGTCAGGAAAAATGCCGCCCAGGAACCAAAAATGTTTTTTAAAAAGAATTTTTTTTTTTGAAACCAAATGCATAAACGGACACCAGGATGAGTTTCAGGATGAAATTCCATGTCTAAAAATGGTGTTGCTTCCACTTTTTAAAAATCAAGCCTTTTTGGTGCCAGGAGAAGAAAACACTTTACTCCGCGGTCAGGAAAAATGCTGCCCAGGAACCAAAATGTTTTTTCAAGCCAAAATTTGTTTCTTTAAACCAAATGCAAAAACGGACACCAGGATGAGTTTCAGGATGAAATTCCATGTCTAAAAATGGTGTTGCTTCTACTTTTTTAAAATCAAGCCTTTTTGGTGCCAGGAGAAGAAAACGCTTTACTCCGCGGTCAGGAAAAATGCCGCCCAGGAACCAAAAATGTTTTTTAAAAAGAATCTTTTTTCTTTGAAACCAAATGCATAAACGGACACCAGGATGAGTTTCAGGATGAAATTCCATGTCTAAAAATGGTGTTGCTTCCACTTTTTAAAAATCAAGCCTTTTTGGTGCCAGGAGAAGAAAACGCTTTACTCCGCGATCAGGAAAAATGCTGCCCAGGAACCAAAATGTTTTTTCAAGCCAAAATTTGTTTCTTTAAACCAAATGCAAAAACGGACACCAGGATGAGTTTCAGGATGAAATTCCATGTCTAAAAATGGTGTTGCTTCTACTTTTTTAAAATCAAGCCTTTTTGGTGCCAGGAGAAGAAAATGCTTTACTCAGCGGTCAGGAAAAATGCTGCCCAGGAATCAAAATGTTTTTTGAAGCCAATTTTTTTTTTAAACCAAATCCAAAATCGGACACCAGGATGAGTTTCAGAATGAAATTCCATGTCTAAAAATGGTGTTGCTTCTAATTTTTAAAAATCAAGCCTTTTTGGTGCCAGGAGAAGAAAACGCTTTACTCCGCGGTCAGGAAAAATGCCGCCCAGGAACCAAAAATGTTTTTTAAAGAGAATTTTTTTTTTGAAACCAAATGCAAAAACGGACACCAGGATGAGTTTTAGGATGAAATTCCATGTCTAAAAATGGTATTGCTTCCACTTTTCAAAAATCGAGCCTTTTTCGTGCCAGGAGAAGAAAACGCTTTACTCCGCGGTCAGGAAAAATGCCGCCCAGGAACCAAAAATGTTTTTTAAAAAGAATTTTTTTTTTGAAACCAAATGCATTAACGGACACCAGGATGAGTTTCACGATGAAATTCCATGTTTAAAAATGGTGTTGCTTCTACTTTTTAAAAATCAAGCCTTTTTGGTGCCAGGAGAAGAAAACGCTTTACTCCGCGGTCAGGAAAAATGCCGCCCAGGAACCAAAAATGTTTTTTAAAAAGAATTTTTTTTTTTGAAACCAAATGCATAAACGAACACCAGGATGAGTTTCAGGATGAAATTCCATGTCTAAAAATGGTGTTGCTTCCACTTTTCAAAAATCAAGCCTTTTTGGTGCCAGGAGAAGAAAACGCTTTACTCCGCGGTCAGGAAAAATGCTGCCCAGGAACCAAAATGTTTTTTGAAGCCAAATTTTTTTTTTGAAACCAAATGCAAAAATAGACACCAGGATGAGTTTTAGGATGAAATTCCATGTCTAAAAATGGTGTTGCTTCTACTTTTTAAAAATGAAGCCTTTTTGGTGCCAGGAGAAGAAAACGCTTTACTCCGCGTTCAGGAAAAATGCCGCCCATGAACCAAAAATGTTTTTTGAAGCCAAATTTTTTTTTTAAAACCAAATGCAAAAAGGGACACCAGGATGAGTTTCAGGATGAAATTCCATGTTTAAAAATGGTGTTGCTTCTACTTTTTAAAAATCAAGCCTTTTTGGTGCCAGGAGAAGAAAACGCTTTACTCCGCGGTCAGGAAAAATGCCGCCCAGGAACCAAAAATGTTTTTTAAAAAGAATTTTTTTTTTTGAAACCAAATGCATAAACGGACACCAGGATGAGTTTCAGGATGAAATTCCATGTCTAAAAATGGTGTTGCTTCCACTTTTTAAAAATCAAGCCTTTTTGGTGCCAGGAGAAGAAAACGCTTTACTCCGCGGTCAGGAAAAATGCTGCCCAGGAACCAAAATGTTTTTTCAAGCCAAAATTTGTTTCTTTAAACCAAATGCAAAAACGGACACCAGGATGAGTTTCAGGATGAAATTCCATGTCTAAAAATGGTGTTGCTTCAACTTTTTTAAAATCCAGCCTTTTTGGTGCCAGGAGAAGAAAACGCTTTACTCCGCGGTCAGGAAAAATCCTGCCCAGGAACCAAAATGTTTTTTGAAGCCAAAATTTGTTTCTTTAAACCAAATGCAAAAACGGACACCAGGATGAGTTTCCCAATGAAATTCCATGTCTAAAAATGGTGTTGCTTCTACTTTTTAAAAATCAAGCCTTTTTGGTGCCAGGAGAAGAAAACGCTTTACTCTGCGGTCAGGAAAAATACTGCCCAGGAACCAAAATGTTTTTTGAAGCCAAATTTTTTTTTTTGAAACCAAATGCAAAAACGGACACCAGGATGAGTTTCAGGATGAAATTCCATGTCTAAAAATGGTGTTGCTTCCACTTTTTAAAAATCGAGCCATTTTGGTGCCAGGAGAAGAAAACGCTTTACTCCGCGTTCAGGAAAAATCCTGCCCAGGAACCAAAATGTTTTTTGAAGCCAAATTTTTTTTTTTTAAACCAAATGCAAAAACGGACACCAGGATGAGTTTCACGATGAAATTCCATGTCTAAAAATGGTGTTGCTTCCACTTTTTAAAAATCGAGCCTTTTTGGTGCCAGGAGAAGAAAACGCTTTAGTCCGCGGTCAGGAAAAATCCTGCCCAGGAACCAAAATGTTTTTTGAAGCCAAATTTTTTTTTCTGAAACCAAATGCAAAAACGGACACCAGGATGAGTTTCACGATGAAATTCCATGTCTAAAAATGGTGTTGCTTCCACTTTTTAAAAATCGAGCCTTTTTGGTGCCAGGAGAAGAAAACGCTTTACTCCGCGGTCAGGAAAAATCCTGCCCAGGAACCAAAAATGTTTTTTAAAGAGAATTTTTTTTTTTGAAACCAAATGCAAAAACGGACACCAGGATGAGTTTCAGGATGAAATTCCATGTCTAAAAATGGTGTTGCTTCAACTTTATAAAAATCGAGCCTTTTTGGTGCCAGGAGAAGAAAACGCTTTACTCCGCGGTCAGGAAAAATCCTGCCCAGGAACCAAAATGTTTTTTGAAGCCAAAATTTGTTTCTTTAAACCAAATGCAAAAACGGACACCAGGATTAGTTTCAGGATGAAATTCCATGTGTAAAAATGGTGTTGCTTCAACTTTTTAAAAATCCAGCCTTTTTGGTGCCAGGAGAAGAAAACGCTTTACTCCGCGGTCAGGAAAAATCCTGCCCAGGAACCAAAATGTTTTTTGAAGCCAAAATTTGTTTCTTTAAACCAAATGCAAAAACGGACACCAGGATGAGTTTCACGATGAAATTCCATGTCTAAAAATGGTGTTGCTTCCACTTTTTAAAAATCCAGCCTTTTTGGTGCCAGGAGAAGAAAACGCTTTACTCCGCGGTCAGGAAAAATCCTGCCCAGGAACCAAAATGTTTTTTGAAGCCAAAATTTGTTTCTTTAAACCAAATGCAAAAACGGACACCAGGATGAGTTTCAGGATGAAATTCCATGTCTACAAATGGTGTTGCTTCCACTTTTTAAAAATCGAGCCTTTTTGGTGCCAGGAGAAGAAAACGCTTTACTCCGCGGTCAGGAAAAATGCTGCCCAGGAACCAAAATGTTTTTTGAAGCCAAATTTTTTTTTTTGAAACCAAATGCAAAAACGGACACCAGGATGAGTTTCACGATGAAATTCCTTGTCTAAAAATGGTGTTGCTTCCACTTTTTAAAAATCGAGCCTTTTTGGTGCCAGGAGAAGAAAACGCTTTACTCCGCGGTCAGGAAAAATCCTGCCCAGGAACCAAAATGATTTTGAAGCCAAATTTTTTTTTTTTGAAACGAAATGCAAAAACGGACACCAGGATGAGTTTCACGATGAAATTCCATGTCTAAAAATGGTGTTGCTTCCACTTTTTAAAAATCGAGCCTTTTTGGTGCCAGGAGAAGAAAACGCTTTACTCCGCGGTCAGGAAAAATCCTGCCCAGGAACCAAAATGTTTTTTGAAGCCAAATTTTTTTTTTTTGAAACCAAATGCAAAAACGGACACCAGGATTAGTTTCATGATGAAATTCCATGTCTAAAAATGGTGTTGCTTCCACTTTTTAAAAATCGAGCCTTTTTGGTGCCAGGAGAAGAAAACGCTTTACTCTGCGGTCAGGAAAAATGCTGCCCAGGAACCAAAATGTTTTTTGAAGCCAAATTTTTTTTTTTGAAACCAAATGCAAAAACGGACACCAGGATGACTTTAACGATGAAATTCCATGTCTAAAAATGGTGTTGCTTCCACTTTTTAAAAATCGAGCCTTTTTGGTGCCAGGAGAAGAAAACGCTTTAGTCCGCCGTCAGGAAAAATCCTGCCCAGGAACCAAAATGTTTTTTGAAGCCAAATTTTTTTTTTTGAAACCAAATGCAAAAACGGACACCAGGATGAGTTTCACGATGAAATTCCATGTCTAAAAATGGTGTTGCTTTCACTTTTTAAAAATCGAGCCTTTTTGGTGCCAGGAGAAGAAAACGCTTTACTCCGCGGTCAGGAAAAATCCTGCCCAGGAACCAAAATGTTTTTTGAAGCCAAATTTTTTTTTCTGAAACCAAATGCAAAAACGGACACCAGGAGGAGTTTCACGATGAAATTCCATGTCTAAAAATGGTGTTGCTTCCACTTTTTAAAAATCGAGCCTTTTTGGTGCCAGGAGAAGAAAACGCTTTACTCTGCGGTCAGGAAAAATGCTGCCCAGGAACCAAAATGTTTTTTGAAGCCAAATTTTTTTTTTTGAAACCAAATGCAAAAACGGACACCAGGATGAGTTTCACGATGAAATTCCATGTCTAAAAATGGTGTTGCTTCCACTTTTTAAAAATCGAGCCTTTTTGGTGCCAGGAGAAGAAAACGCTTTACTCCGCGGTCAGGAAAAATCCTGCCCAGGAACCAAAATGTTTTTTGAAGCCAATTTTTTTTTTAAACCAAATGCAAAAACGGACACCAGGATGAGTTTCACGATGAAATTCCATGTCTAAAAATGGGGTTGCTTCCACTTTTTAAAAATCAAGCCTTTTTGGTGCCAGGAGAAGAAAACGCTTTACTCCACGATCAGGAAAAATGCCGCCCAGGAACCAATAATGTTTTTTAAAGAGAATTTTTTTTTAAACCAAATGCAAAAACGGACACCAGGATGAGTTTCAGGATGAAATTCCATGTCTAAAAATGGTGTTGCTTCAACTTTTTAAAAATCCAGCCTTTTTGGTGCCAGGAGAAGAAAACGCTTTACTCCGCGGTCAGGAAAAATCCTGCCCAGGAACCAAAATGTTTTTTGAAGCCAAAATTTGTTGCTTTAAACCAAATGCAAAAACGGACACCAGGATGAGTTTCAGGATGAAATTCCATGTCTAAAAATGGTGTTGCTTCAACTTTTTAAAAATCCAGCCTTTTTGGTGCCAGGAGAAGAAAACGCTTTACTCTGCGGTCAGGAAAAATGCTGCCCAGGAACCAAAATGTTTTTTGAAGCCAAATTTTTTTTTTTGAAACCAAATGCAAAAACGGACACCAGGATGAGTTTCAGGATGAAATTCCATGTCTAAAAATGGTGTTGCTTCCACTTTTTAAAAATCGAGCCTTTTTGGTGCCAGGAGAAGAAAACGCTTTACTCCGCGGTCAGGAAAAATCCTGCCCAGGAACCAAAATGTTTTTTGAAGCCAAATTTTTTTTTTTGAAACCAAATGCAAAAACGGACACCAGGATGAGTTTCACGATGAAATTCCATGTCTAAAAATGGTGTTGCTTCCACTTTTTAAAAATCGAGCCTTTTTGGTGCCAGGAGAAGAAAACGCTTTACTCCGCGGTCAGGAAAAATCCTGCCCAGGAACCAAAATGTTTTTTGAAGCCAAATTTTTTTTTTTGAAACCAAATGCAAAAACGGACACCAGGATTAGTTTCATGATGAAATTCCATGTCTAAAAATGGTGTTGCTTCCACTTTTTAAAAATCGAGCCTTTTTGGTGCCAGGAAAAGAAAAACTTTACTCCGCAGTCAGGAAAAATCCTGCCCAGGAACCAAAATGTTTTTTGAAGCCAAAATTTGTTTCTTTAAACCAAATGCAAAAACGGACACCAGGAGGAGTTTCACGATGAAATTCCATGTCTAAAAATGGTGTTGCTTCAACTTTTTAAAAATCCAGCCTTTTTGGTGCCAGGAGAAGAAAACGCTTTACTCTGCGGTCAGGAAAAATGCTGCCCAGGAACCAAAATGTTTTTTGAAGCCAAATTTTTTTTTTTGAAACCAAATGCAAAAACGGACACCAGGATGAGTTTCACGATGAAATTCCATGTCTAAAAATGGTGTTGCTTCCACTTTTTAAAAATCGAGCCTTTTTGGTGCCAGGAGAAGAAAACGCTTTACTCCGCGGTCAGGAAAAATCCTGCCCAGGAACCAAAATGTTTTTTGAAGCCAAATTTTTTTTTTTTTTAAACCAAATGCAAAAACGGACACCAGGATGAGTTTCACGATGAAATTCCATGTCTAAAAATGGTGTTGCTTCCACTTTTTAAAAATCGAGCCTTTTTGGTGCCAGGAGAAGAAAACGCTTTACTCCGCGGTCAGGAAAAATCCTGCCCAGGAACCAAAATGTTTTTTGAAGCCAAATTTTTTTTTTTTGAAACCAAATGCAAAAACGGACACCAGGATTAGTTTCATGATGAAATTCCATGTCTAAAAATGGTGTTGCTTCCACTTTTTAAAAATCGAGCCTTTTTGGTGCCAGGAAAAGAAAAACTTTACTCCGCAGTCAGGAAAAATCCTGCCCAGGAACCAAAATGTTTTTTGAAGCCAAAATTTGTTTCTTTAAACCAAATGCAAAAACGGACACCAGGAGGAGTTTCACGATGAAATTCCATGTCTAAAAATGGTGTTGCTTCCACTTTTTAAAAATCGAGCCTTTTTGGTGCCAGGAGAAGAAAACGCTTTACTCTGCGGTCAGGAAAAATGCTGCCCAGGAACCAAAATGTTTTTTGAAGCCAAATTTTTTTTTTTGAAACCAAATGCAAAAACGGACACCAGGATGAGTTTCAGGATGAAATTCCATGTCTAAAAATGGTGTTGTTTCAACTTTTTAAAAATCGAGCCTTTTTGGTGCCAGGAGAAGAAAACGCTTTACTCCGCGGTCAGGAAAAATCCTGCCCAGAAACCAAAAGGTTTTTTGAAGCCAAATTTTTTTTTCTGAAACCAAATGCAAAAACGGACACCAGGATGAGTTTCAGGATGAAATTCCATGTCTAAAAATGGTGTTGCTTCCACTTTTTAAAAATCGAGCCATTTTGGTGCCAGGAGAAGAAAACGCTTTACTCCGCGGTCAGGAAAAATCCTGCCCAGGAACCAAAATGTTTTTTGAAGCCAAATTTTTTTTTTTGAAACCAAATGCAAAAACGGACACCAGGATGAGTTTCACGATGAAATTCCATGTCTAAAAATGGTGTTGCTTCCACTTTTTAAAAATCGAGCCTTTTTGGTGCCAGGAGAAGAAAACGCTTTACTCCGCGGTCAGGAAAAATCCTGCCCAGGAACCAAAATGTTTTTTGAAGCCAAATTTTTTTTTTTTGAAACCAAATGCAAAAACGGACACCAGGATTAGTTTCATGATGAAATTCCATGTCTAAAAATGGTGTTGCTTCCACTTTTTAAAAATCGAGCCTTTTTGGTGCCAGGAAAAGAAAAACTTTACTCCGCAGTCAGGAAAAATCCTGCCCAGGAACCAAAATGTTTTTTGAAGCCAAAATTTGTTTCTTTAAACCAAATGCAAAAACGGACACCAGGAGGAGTTTCACGATGAAATTCCATGTCTAAAAATGGTGTTGCTTCAACTTTTTAAAAATCCAGCCTTTTTGGTGCCAGGAGAAGAAAACGCTTTACTCTGCGGTCAGGAAAAATGCTGCCCAGGAACCAAAATGTTTTTTGAAGCCAAATTTTTTTTTTTGAAACCAAATGCAAAAACGGACACCAGGATGAGTTTCACGATGAAATTCCATGTCTAAAAATGGTGTTGCTTCCACTTTTTAAAAATCGAGCCTTTTTGGTGCCAGGAGAAGAAAACGCTTTACTCTGCGGTCAGGAAAAATGCTGCCCAGGAACCAAAATGTTTTTTGAAGCCAAATTTTTTTTTTTGAAACCAAATGCAAAAACGGACACCAGGATGAGTTTCACGATGAAATTCCATGTCTAAAAATGGTGTTGCTTCCACTTTTTAAAAATCGAGCCTTTTTGGTGCCAGGAGAAGAAAACGCTTTACTCCGCGGTCAGGAAAAATCCTGCCCAGGAACCAAAATGTTTTTTGAAGCCAATTTTTTTTTTAAACCAAATGCAAAAACGGACACCAGGATGAGTTTCACGATGAAATTCCATGTCTAAAAATGGTGTTGCTTCCACTTTTTAAAAATCGAGCCTTTTTGGTGCCAGGAAAAGAAAAACTTTACTCCGCAGTCAGGAAAAATCCTGCCCAGGAACCAAAATGTTTTTTGAAGCCAAAATTTGTTTCTTTAAACCAAATGCAAAAACGGACACCAGGATGAGTTTCAGGATGAAATTCCATGTCTAAAAATGGTGTTGTTTCAACTTTTTAAAAATCGAGCCTTTTTGGTGCCAGGAGAAGAAAACGCTTTACTCCGCGGTCAGGAAAAATCCTGCCCAGAAACCAAAAGGTTTTTTGAAGCCAAATTTTTTTTTCTGAAACCAAATGAAAAAACGGACACCAGGATGAGTTTCACGATGAAATTCCATGTCTAAAAATGGTGTTGCTTCCACTTTTTAAAAATCGAGCCTTTTTGGTGCCAGGAGAAGAAAACGCTTTACTCCGCGGTCAGGAAAAATCCTGCGCAGGAACCAAAATGTTTTTTGAAGCCAAAATTTGTTTCTTTAAACCAAATGCAAAAACGGACACCAGGATGAGTTTCAGGATGAAATTCCATGTCTAAAAATGGTGTTGCTTCCACTTTTTAAAAATCGAGCCATTTTGGTGCCAGGAGAAGAAAACGCTTTACTCCGCGGTCAGGAAAAATCCTGCCCAGGAACCAAAATGTTTTTTGAAGCCAAATTTTTTTTTTTGAAACCAAATGCAAAAACGGACACCAGGATGAGTTTCACGATGAAATTCCATGTCTAAAAATGGTGTTGCTTCCACTTTTTAAAAATCGAGCCTTTTTGGTGCCAGGAGAAGAAAACGCTTTACTCCGCGGTCAGGAAAAATCCTGCCCAGGAACCAAAATGTTTTTTGAAGCCAAATTTTTTTTTCTGAAACCAAATGCAAAAACGGACACCAGGATGAGTTTCACGATGAAATTCCATGTCTAAAAATGGTGTTGCTTCCACTTTTTAAAAATCGAGCCTTTTTGGTGCCAGGAGAAGAAAACGCTTTACTCCGCGGTCAGGAAAAATGCTGCCCAGGAACCAAAATGTTTTTTGAAGCCAAATTTTTTTTTTGAAACCAAATGGAAAAACGGACACCAGGATGAGTTTCACGATGAAATTCCATGTCTACAAATGGTGTTGCTTCTACTTTTTAAAAATCGAGCCTTTTTGGTGCCAGGAGAAGAAAACGCTTTAGTCCGCGGTCAGGAAAAATCCTGCCCAGGAACCAAAATGTTTTTTGAAGCCAAATTTTTTTTTCTGAAACCAAATGCAAAAACGGACACCAGGATGAGTTTCACGATGAAATTCCATGTCTAAAAATGGTGTTGCTTCCACTTTTTAAAAATCGAGCCTTTTTGGTGCCAGGAGAAGAAAACGCTTTACTCCGCGGTCAGGAAAAATCCTGCCCAGGAACCAAAATGTTTTTTGAAGCCAAATTTTTTTTTTTTGAAACCAAATGCAAAAACGGACACCAGGATTAGTTTCATGATGAAATTCCATGTCTAAAAATGGTGTTGCTTCCACTTTTTAAAAATCGAGCCTTTTTGGTGCCAGGAAAAGAAAAACTTTACTCCGCAGTCAGGAAAAATCCTGCCCAGGAACCAAAATGTTTTTTGAAGCCAAAATTTGTTTCTTTAAACCAAATGCAAAAACGGACACCAGGATGAGTTTCAGGATGAAATTCCATGTCTAAAAATGGTGTTGCTTCAACTTTTTAAAAATCCAGCCTTTTTGGTGCCAGGAGAAGAAAACGCTTTACTCTGCGGTCAGGAAAAATGCTGCCCAGGAACCAAAATGTTTTTTGAAGCCAAATTTTTTTTTTTGAAACCAAATGCAAAAACGGACACCAGGATGAGTTTCAGGATGAAATTCCATGTCTAAAAATGGTGTTGCTTCCACTTTTTAAAAATCGAGCCTTTTTGGTGCCAGGAGAAGAAAACGCTTTACTCCGCGGTCAGGAAAAATCCTGCCCAGGAACCAAAATGTTTTTTGAAGCCAAAATTTGTTTCTTTAAACCAAATGCAAAAACGGACACCAGGAGGAGTTTCACGATGAAATTCCATGTCTAAAAATGGTGTTGCTTCAACTTTTTAAAAATCCAGCCTTTTTGGTGCCAGGAGAAGAAAACGCTTTACTCTGCGGTCAGGAAAAATGCTGCCCAGGAACCAAAATGTTTTTTGAAGCCAAATTTTTTTTTTTGAAACCAAATGCAAAAACGGACACCAGGATGAGTTTCACGATGAAATTCCATGTCTAAAAATGGTGTTGCTTCCACTTTTTAAAAATCGAGCCTTTTTGGTGCCAGGAGAAGAAAACGCTTTACTCCGCGGTCAGGAAAAATCCTGCCCAGGAACCAAAATGTTTTTTGAAGCCAAATTTTTTTTTTTTTTAAACCAAATGCAAAAACGGACACCAGGATGAGTTTCACGATGAAATTCCATGTCTAAAAATGGTGTTGCTTCCACTTTTTAAAAATCGAGCCTTTTTGGTGCCAGGAGAAGAAAACGCTTTACTCCGCGGTCAGGAAAAATCCTGCCCAGGAACCAAAATGTTTTTTGAAGCCAAATTTTTTTTTTTTGAAACCAAATGCAAAAACGGACACCAGGATTAGTTTCATGATGAAATTCCATGTCTAAAAATGGTGTTGCTTCCACTTTTTAAAAATCGAGCCTTTTTGGTGCCAGGAAAAGAAAAACTTTACTCCGCAGTCAGGAAAAATCCTGCCCAGGAACCAAAATGTTTTTTGAAGCCAAAATTTGTTTCTTTAAACCAAATGCAAAAACGGACACCAGGAGGAGTTTCACGATGAAATTCCATGTCTAAAAATGGTGTTGCTTCCACTTTTTAAAAATCGAGCCTTTTTGGTGCCAGGAGAAGAAAACGCTTTACTCTGCGGTCAGGAAAAATGCTGCCCAGGAACCAAAATGTTTTTTGAAGCCAAATTTTTTTTTTTGAAACCAAATGCAAAAACGGACACCAGGATGAGTTTCAGGATGAAATTCCATGTCTAAAAATGGTGTTGTTTCAACTTTTTAAAAATCGAGCCTTTTTGGTGCCAGGAGAAGAAAACGCTTTACTCCGCGGTCAGGAAAAATCCTGCCCAGAAACCAAAAGGTTTTTTGAAGCCAAATTTTTTTTTCTGAAACCAAATGCAAAAACGGACACCAGGATGAGTTTCAGGATGAAATTCCATGTCTAAAAATGGTGTTGCTTCCACTTTTTAAAAATCGAGCCATTTTGGTGCCAGGAGAAGAAAACGCTTTACTCCGCGGTCAGGAAAAATCCTGCCCAGGAACCAAAATGTTTTTTGAAGCCAAATTTTTTTTTTTGAAACCAAATGCAAAAACGGACACCAGGATGAGTTTCACGATGAAATTCCATGTCTAAAAATGGTGTTGCTTCCACTTTTTAAAAATCGAGCCTTTTTGGTGCCAGGAGAAGAAAACGCTTTACTCCGCGGTCAGGAAAAATCCTGCCCAGGAACCAAAATGTTTTTTGAAGCCAAATTTTTTTTTTTTGAAACCAAATGCAAAAACGGACACCAGGATTAGTTTCATGATGAAATTCCATGTCTAAAAATGGTGTTGCTTCCACTTTTTAAAAATCGAGCCTTTTTGGTGCCAGGAAAAGAAAAACTTTACTCCGCAGTCAGGAAAAATCCTGCCCAGGAACCAAAATGTTTTTTGAAGCCAAAATTTGTTTCTTTAAACCAAATGCAAAAACGGACACCAGGAGGAGTTTCACGATGAAATTCCATGTCTAAAAATGGTGTTGCTTCAACTTTTTAAAAATCCAGCCTTTTTGGTGCCAGGAGAAGAAAACGCTTTACTCTGCGGTCAGGAAAAATGCTGCCCAGGAACCAAAATGTTTTTTGAAGCCAAATTTTTTTTTTTGAAACCAAATGCAAAAACGGACACCAGGATGAGTTTCACGATGAAATTCCATGTCTAAAAATGGTGTTGCTTCCACTTTTTAAAAATCGAGCCTTTTTGGTGCCAGGAGAAGAAAACGCTTTACTCTGCGGTCATGAAAAATGCTGCCCAGGAACCAAAATGTTTTTTGAAGCCAAATTTTTTTTTTTGAAACCAAATGCAAAAACGGACACCAGGATGAGTTTCACGATGAAATTCCATGTCTAAAAATGGTGTTGCTTCCACTTTTTAAAAATCGAGCCTTTTTGGTGCCAGGAGAAGAAAACGCTTTACTCCGCGGTCAGGAAAAATCCTGCCCAGGAACCAAAATGTTTTTTGAAGCCAAATTTTTTTTTTTGAAACCAAATGCAAAAACGGACACCAGGATGAGTTTCACGATGAAATTCCATGTCTAAAAATGGTGTTGCTTCCACTTTTTAAAAATCGAGCCTTTTTGGTGCCAGGAGAAGAAAACGCTTTACTCCGCGGTCAGGAAAAATCCTGCCCAGGAACCAAAATGTTTTTTGAAGCCAAATTTTTTTTTTTTTGAAACCAAATGCAAAAACGGACACCAGGATTAGTTTCATGATGAAATTCCATGTCTAAAAATGGTGTTGCTTCCACTTTTTAAAAATCGAGCCTTTTTGGTGCCAGGAAAAGAAAAACTTTACTCCGCAGTCAGGAAAAATCCTGCCCAGGAACCAAAATGTTTTTTGAAGCCAAAATTTGTTTCTTTAAACCAAATGCAAAAACGGACACCAGGATGAGTTTCAGGATGAAATTCCATGTCTAAAAATGGTGTTGTTTCAACTTTTTAAAAATCGAGCCTTTTTGGTGCCAGGAGAAGAAAACGCTTTACTCCGCGGTCAGGAAAAATCCTGCCCAGAAACCAAAAGGTTTTTTGAAGCCAAATTTTTTTTTCTGAAACCAAATGAAAAAACGGACACCAGGATGAGTTTCACGATGAAATTCCATGTCTAAAAATGGTGTTGCTTCCACTTTTTAAAAATCGAGCCTTTTTGGTGCCAGGAGAAGAAAACGCTTTACTCCGCGGTCAGGAAAAATCCTGCGCAGGAACCAAAATGTTTTTTGAAGCCAAAATTTGTTTCTTTAAACCAAATGCAAAAACGGACACCAGGATGAGTTTCAGGATGAAATTCCATGTCTAAAAATGGTGTTGCTTCCACTTTTTAAAAATCGAGCCATTTTGGTGCCAGGAGAAGAAAACGCTTTACTCCTCGGTCAGGAAAAATCCTGCCCAGGAACCAAAATGTTTTTTGAAGCCAAATTTTTTTTTTTGAAACCAAATGCAAAAACGGACACCAGGATGAGTTTCACGATGAAATTCCATGTCTAAAAATGGTGTTGCTTCCACTTTTTAAAAATCGAGCCTTTTTGGTGCCAGGAGAAGAAAACGCTTTACTCCGCGGTCAGGAAAAATCCTGCCCAGGAACCAAAATGTTTTTTGAAGCCAAATTTTTTTTTCTGAAACCAAATGCAAAAACGGACACCAGGATGAGTTTCACGATGAAATTCCATGTCTAAAAATGGTGTTGCTTCCACTTTTTAAAAATCGAGCCTTTTTGGTGCCAGGAGAAGAAAACGCTTTACTCCGCGGTCAGGAAAAATGCTGCCCAGGAACCAAAATGTTTTTTGAAGCCAAATTTTTTTTTTGAAACCAAATGGAAAAACGGACACCAGGATGAGTTTCACGATGAAATTCCATGTCTACAAATAGTGTTGCTTCTACTTTTTAAAAATCGAGCCTTTTTGGTGCCAGGAGAAGAAAACGCTTTAGTCCGCGGTCAGGAAAAATCCTGCCCAGGAACCAAAATGTTTTTTGAAGCCAAATTTTTTTTTCTGAAACCAAATGCAAAAACGGACACCAGGATGAGTTTCACGATGAAATTCCATGTCTAAAAATGGTGTTGCTTCCACTTTTTAAAAATCGAGCCTTTTTGGTGCCAGGAGAAGAAAACGCTTTACTCCGCGGTCAGGAAAAATCCTGCCCAGGAACCAAAATGTTTTTTGAAGCCAAATTTTTTTTTTTTGAAACCAAATGCAAAAACGGACACCAGGATTAGTTTCATGATGAAATTCCATGTCTAAAAATGGTGTTGCTTCCACTTTTTAAAAATCGAGCCTTTTTGGTGCCAGGAAAAGAAAAACTTTACTCCGCAGTCAGGAAAAATCCTGCCCAGGAACCAAAATGTTTTTTGAAGCCAAAATTTGTTTCTTTAAACCAAATGCAAAAACGGACACCAGGATGAGTTTCAGGATGAAATTCCATGTCTAAAAATGGTGTTGTTTCAACTTTTTAAAAATCGAGCCTTTTTGGTGCCAGGAGAAGAAAACGCTTTACTCCGCGGTCAGGAAAAATCCTGCCCAGAAACCAAAAGGTTTTTTGAAGCCAAATTTTTTTTTCTGAAACCAAATGAAAAAACGGACACCAGGATGAGTTTCAGGATGAAATTCCATGTCTAAAAATGGTGTTGCTTCCACTTTTTAAAAATCGAGCCATTTTGGTTCCAGGAGAAGAAAACGCTTTACTCCGCGGTCAGGAAAAATCCTGCCCAGGAACCAAAATGTTTTTTGAAGCCAAATTTTTTTTTTGAAACCAAATGCAAAAACGGACACCAGGATGAGTTTCACGATGAAATTCCATGTCTAAAAATGGTGTTGCTTCCACTTTTTAAAAATCGAGCCTTTTTGGTGCCAGGAGAAGAAAACGCTTTACTCCGCGGTCAGGAAAAATCCTGCCCAGGAACCAAAATGTTTTTTGAAGCCAAATTTTTTTTTCTGAAACCAAATGCAAAAACGGACACCAGGATGAGTTTCACGATGAAATTCCATGTCTAAAAATGGTGTTGCTTCCACTTTTTAAAAATCGAGCCTTTTTGGTGCCAGGAGAAGAAAACGCTTTACTCCGCGGTCAGGAAAAATCCTGCCCAGGAACCAAAATGTTTTTTGAAGCCAAAATTTGTTTCTTTAAACCAAATGCAAAAACGGACACCAGGATGAGTTTCAGGATGAAATTCCATGTCTAAAAATGGTGTTGCTTCCACTTTTTAAAAATCGAGCCTTTTTGGTGCCAGGAGAAGAAAACGCTTTACTCCGCGGTCAGGAAAAATCCTGCCCAGGAACCAAAATGTTTTTTGAAGCCAAATTTTTTTTTCTGAAACCAAATGCAAAAACGGACACCAGGATGAGTTTCACGATGAAATTCCATGTCTAAAAATGGTGTTGCTTCCACTTTTTAAAAATCGAGCCTTTTTGGTGCCAGGAGAAGAAAACGCTTTACTCCGCGGTCAGGAAAAATCCTGCCCAGGAACCAAAATGTTTTTTGAAGCCAAATTTTTTTTTTGAAACCAAATGGAAAAACGGACACCAGGATGAGTTTCAGGATGAAATTCCATGTCTACAAATGGTGTTGCTTCTACTTTTTAAAAATCAAGCCTTTTTGGTGCCAGGAGAAGAAAACGCTTTACTCCGCGGTCAGGAAAAATCCTGCCCAGGAACCAAAATGTTTTTTGAAGCCAAAATTTGTTTCTTTAAACCAAATGCAAAAACGGACACCAGGATGAGTTTCACGATGAAATTCCATGTCTAAAAATGGTGTTGCTTCTACTTTTTAAAAATCGAGCCTTTTTGGTGCCAGGAGAAGAAAACGCTTTACTCCGCGGTCAGGAAAAATCCTGCCCAGGAACCAAAATGTTTTTTGAAGCCAAATTTTTTTTTCTGAAACCAAATGCAAAAACGGACACCAGGAGGAGTTTCACGATGAAATTCCATGTCTAAAAATGGTGTTGCTTCCACTTTTTAAAAATCGAGCCTTTTTGGTGCCAGGAGAAGAAAACGCTTTACTCTGCGGTCAGGAAAAATGCTGCCCAGGAACCAAAATGTTTTTTGAAGCCAAATTTTTTTTTTTGAAACCAAATGCAAAAACGGACACCAGGATGAGTTTCACGATGAAATTCCATGTCTAAAAATGGTGTTGCTTCCACTTTTTAAAAATCGAGCCTTTTTGGTGCCAGGAGAAGAAAACGCTTTAGTCCGCGGTCAGGAAAAATCCTGCCCAGGAACCAAAATGTTTTTTGAAGCCAAATTTTTTTTTCTGAAACCAAATGCAAAAACGGACACCAGGATGAGTTTCACGATGAAATTCCATGTCTAAAAATGGTGTTGCTTCCACTTTTTAAAAATCGAGCCTTTTTGGTGCCAGGAGAAGAAAACGCTTTACTCCGCGGTCAGGAAAAATCCTGCCCAGGAACCAAAATGTTTTTTGAAGCCAAATTTTTTTTTTTTGAAACCAAATGCAAAAACGGACACCAGGATTAGTTTCATGATGAAATTCCATGTCTAAAAATGGTGTTGCTTCCACTTTTTAAAAATCGAGCCTTTTTGGTGCCAGGAAAAGAAAAACTTTACTCCGCAGTCAGGAAAAATCCTGCCCAGGAACCAAAATGTTTTTTGAAGCCAAATTTTTTTTTTTGAAACCAAATGCAAAAACGGACACCAGGATGAGTTTCACGATGAAATTCCATGTCTAAAAATGGTGTTGCTTCCACTTTTTAAAAATCGAGCCTTTTTGGTGCCAGGAGAAGAAAACTTTTTACTCCGCGGTCAGGAAAAATCCTGCCCAGGAACCAAAATGTTTTTTGAAGCCAAATTTTTTTTTCTGAAACCAAATGCAAAAACGGACACCAGGATGAGTTTCACGATGAAATTCCATGTCTAAAAATGGTGTTGCTTCCACTTTTTAAAAATCGAGCCTTTTTGGTGCCAGGAGAAGAAAACGCTTTACTCCGCGGTCAGGAAAAATCCTGCCCAGGAACCAAAATGTTTTTTGAAGCCAAAATTTGTTTCTTTAAACCAAATGCAAAAACGGACACCAGGATGAGTTTCAGGATGAAATTCCATGTCTAAAAATGGTGTTGCTTCCACTTTTTAAAAATCGAGCCTTTTTGGTGCCAGGAGAAGAAAACGCTTTACTCCGCGGTCAGGAAAAATCCTGCCCAGGAACCAAAATGTTTTTTGAAGCCAAATTTTTTTTTTTGAACCCAAATGGAAAAACGGACACCAGGATGAGTTTCACGATGAAATTCCATGTCTAAAAATGGTGTTGCTTCCACTTTTTAAAAATCGAGCCTTTTTGGTGCCAGGAGAAGAAAAACTTTACTCCGCAGTCAGGAAAAATCCTGCCCAGGAACCAAAATGTTTTTTGAAGCCAATTTTTTTTTTAAACCAAATGCAAAAACGGACACCAGAATGAGTTACACGATGAAATTCCATGTCTAAAAATGGGGTTGCTTCCACTTTTTAAAAATCAAGCCTTTTTGGTGCCAGGAGAAGAAAACGCTTTACTCCGCGGTCAGGAAAAATGCCGCCCAGGAACCAATAATGTTTTTTAAAGAGAATTTTTTTTTTAAACCAAATGCAAAAACGGACACCAGGATGAGTTTCAGGATGAAATTCCATGTCTAAAAATGGTGTTGCTTCCACTTTTTAAAAATCGAGCCTTTTTGGTGCCAGGAGAAGAAAACGCTTTACTCCGCTGTCAGGAAAAATCCTGCCCAGGAACCAAAATGTTTTTTGAAGCCAAAATTTGTTTCTTTAAACCAAATGCAAAAACGGACACCAGGATGAGTTTCACGATGAAATTCCATGTCTAAAAATGGTGTTGCTTCTACTTTTTAAAAATCAAGCCTTTTTGGTGCCAGGAGAAGAAAACGCTTTACTCCGCGGTCAGGAAAAATCCTGCCCAGGAAGCAAAATGTTTTTTGAAGCCAAATTTTTTTTTTTGAAACCAAATGCAAAAACGGACACCAGGATTAGTTTCATGATGAAATTCCATGTCTAAAAATGGTGTTGCTTCCACTTTTTAAAAATCGAGCCTTTTTGGTGCCAGGAGAAGAAAAACTTTACTCCGCAGTCAGGAAAAATCCTGCCCAGGAACCAAAATGTTTTTTGAAGCCAAAATTTGTTTCTTTAAACCAAATGCAAAAACGGACACCAGGATGAGTTTCAGGATGAAATTCCATGTCTAAAAATGGTGTTGTTTCAACTTTTTAAAAATCGAGCCTTTTTGGTGCCAGGAGAAGAAAACGCTTTACTCCGCGGTCAGGAAAAATCCTGCCCAGAAACCAAAAGGTTTTTTGAAGCCAAATTTTTTTTTCTGAAACCAAATGCAAAAATGGACACCAGGATGAGTTTCACGATGAAATTCCATGTCTAAAAATGGTGTTGCTTCCACTTTTTAAAAATCGAGCCTTTTTGGTGCCAGGAGAAGAAAACGCTTTACTCCGCGGTCAGGAAAAATCCTGCCCAGGAACCAAAAATGTTTTTTAAAGAGAATTTTTTTTTTTGAAACCAAATGCAAAAACGGACACCAGGATGAGTTTCAGGATGAAATTCCATGTCTAAAAATGGTGTTGCTTCCACTTTTTAAAAATCGAGCCTTTTTGGTGCCAGGAGAAGAAAACGCTTTACTCCGCTGTCAGGAAAAATCCTGCCCAGGAACCAAAATGTTTTTTGAAGCCAAAATTTGTTTCTTTAAACCAAATGCAAAAACGGACACCAGGATGAGTTTCACGATGAAATTCCATGTCTAAAAATGGTGTTGCTTCTACTTTTTAAAAATCAAGCCTTTTTGGTGCCAGGAGAAGAAAACGCTTTACTCCGCGGTCAGGAAAAATCCTGCCCAGGAAGCAAAATGTTTTTTGAAGCCAAATTTTTTTTTTTGAAACCAAATGCAAAAACGGACACCAGGATTAGTTTCATGATGAAATTCCATGTCTAAAAATGGTGTTGCTTCCACTTTTTAAAAATCGAGCCTTTTTGGTGCCAGGAGAAGAAAAACTTTACTCCGCAGTCAGGAAAAATCCTGCCCAGGAACCAAAATGTTTTTTGAAGCCAAAATTTGTTTCTTTAAACCAAATGCAAAAACGGACACCAGGATGAGTTTCAGGATGAAATTCCATGTCTAAAAATGGTGTTGTTTCAACTTTTTAAAAATCGAGCCTTTTTGGTGCCAGGAGAAGAAAACGCTTTACTCCGCGGTCAGGAAAAATCCTGCCCAGAAACCAAAAGGTTTTTTGAAGCCAAATTTTTTTTTCTGAAACCAAATGCAAAAATGGACACCAGGATGAGTTTCACGATGAAATTCCATGTCTAAAAATGGTGTTGCTTCCACTTTTTAAAAATCGAGCCTTTTTGGTGCCAGGAGAAGAAAACGCTTTACTCCGCGGTCAGGAAAAATCCTGCCCAGGAACCAAAAATGTTTTTTAAAGAGAATTTTTTTTTTTGAAACCAAATGCAAAAACGGACACCAGGATGAGTTTCAGGATGAAATTCCATGTCTAAAAATGGTGTTGCTTCAACTTTTTAAAAATCGAGCCTTTTTGGTGCCAGGAGAAGAAAACGCTTTACTCCGCGGTCAGGAAAAATCCTGCCCAGGAACCAAAAGGTTTTTTGAAGCCAAATTTTTTTTTCTGAAACCAAATGCAAAAACGGACACCAGGATGAGTTTCACGATGAAATTCCATGTCTAAAAATAGTGTTGCTTCCACTTTTTAAAAATCGAGCCTTTTTGGTTCCAGGAGAAGAAAACGCTTTACTCCGCGGTCAGGAAAAATCCTGCCCAGGAACCAAAAGGTTTTTTGAAGCCAAATTTTTTTTTCTGAAACCAAATGCAAAAACGGACACCAGGATGAGTTTCACGATGAAATTCCATGTCTAAAAATGGTGTTGCTTCAACTTTTTAAAAATCGAGCCTTTTTGGTGCCAGGAGAAGAAAACGCTTTACTCCGCGGTCAGGAAAAATGCCGCCCAGGAACCAAAAATGTCTTTTAAAAAGAATTTTTTTTTTTGAAACCAAATGCATAAACGGACACGAGGATGAGTTTCAGGATGAAATTCCATGTCTAAAAATAGTGTTGCTTCCACTTTTTAAAAATCGAGCCTTTTTGGTTCCAGGAGAAGAAAACGCTTTACTCCGCGGTCAGGAAAAATGCTGCCCAGGAACCAAAATGTTTTTTGAAGCCAAATTTTTTTTTTTGAAACCAAATGCAAAAACGGACACCAGGATGAGTTTCACGATGAAATTCCATGTCTAAAAATGGTGTTGCTTCCACTTTTTAAAAATCGAGCCTTTTTGGTGCCAGGAGAAGAAAACGCTTTAGTCCGCGGTCAGGAAAAATCCTGCCCAGGAACCAAAATGTTTTTTGAAGCCAATATTTTTTTTAAACGAAATGCAAAAACGGACACCAGGATGAGTTTCACGATGAAATTCCATGTCTAAAAATGGGGTTGCTTCCACTTTTTAAAAATCAAGCCTTTTTGGTGCCAGGAGAAGAAAACGCTTTACTCCGCGGTCAGGAAAAATGCCGCCCAGGAACCAATAATGTTTTTTAAAGAGAATTTTTTTTTTAAACCAAATGCAAAAACGGACACCAGGATGAGTTTCAGGATGAAATTCCATGTCTAAAAATGGTGTTGCTTCAACTTTTTAAAAATCCAGCCTTTTTGGTGCCAGGAGAAGAAAACGCTTTACTCCGCGGTCAGGAAAAATCCTGCCCAGGAACCAAAATGTTTTTTGAAGCCAAAATTTGTTTCTTTAAACCAAATGCAAAAACGGACACCAGGATGAGTTTCACGATGAAATTCCATGTCTAAAAATGGTGTTGCTTCCACTTTTTAAAAATCGAGCCTTTTTGGTGCCAGGAGAAGAAAACGCTTTAGTCCGCGGTCAGGAAAAATCCTGCCCAGGAACCAAAATGTTTTTTGAAGCCAAATTTTTTTTTTTGAAACCAAATGCAAAAACGGACACCAGGATGAGTTTCACGATGAAATTCCATGTCTAAAAATGGTGTTGCTTCCACTTTTTAAAAATCGAGCCTTTTTGGTGCCAGGAGAAGAAAACGCTTTACTCCGCGGTCAGGAAAAATCCTGCCCAGGAACCAAAATGTTTTTTGAAGCCAAATTTTTTTTTCTGAAACCAAATGCAAAAACGGACACCAGGAGGAGTTTCAGATTGAAATTCCATGTCTAAAAATGGTGTTGCTTCCACTTTTTAAAAATCGAGCCTTTTTGGTGCCAGGAGAAGAAAACGCTTTACTCCGCGGTCAGGAAAAATCCTGCCCAGGAACCAAAATGTTTTTTGAAGCCAAATTTTTTTTTTTGAAACCAAATGCAAAAACGGACACCAGGATGAGTTTCACGATGAAATTCCATGTCTAAAAATGGTGTTGCTTCCACTTTTTAAAAATCGAGCCTTTTTGGTGCCAGGAGAAGAAAACGCTTTAGTCCGCGGTCAGGAAAAATCCTGCCCAGGAACCAAAATGTTTTTTGAAGCCAAATTTTTTTTTCTGAAACCAAATGCAAAAACGGACACCAGGATGAGTTTCACGATGAAATTCCATGTCTAAAAATGGTGTTGCTTCCACTTTTTAAAAATCGAGCCTTTTTGGTGCCAGGAGAAGAAAACGCTTTACTCCGCGGTCAGGAAAAATCCTGCCCAGGAACCAAAATGTTTTTTGAAGCCAAATTTTTTTTTTTTGAAACCAAATGCAAAAACGGACACCAGGATTAGTTTCATGATGAAATTCCATGTCTAAAAATGGTGTTGCTTCCACTTTTTAAAAATCGAGCCTTTTTGGTGCCAGGAAAAGAAAAACTTTACTCCGCAGTCAGGAAAAATCCTGCCCAGGAACCAAAATGTTTTTTGAAGCCAAAATTTGTTTCTTTAAACCAAATGCAAAAACGGACACCAGGATGAGTTTCAGGATGAAATTCCATGTCTAAAAATGGTGTTGTTTCAACTTTTTAAAAATCGAGCCTTTTTGGTGCCAGGAGAAGAAAACGCTTTACTCCGCGGTCAGGAAAAATCCTGCCCAGAAACCAAAAGGTTTTTTGAAGCCAAATTTTTTTTTCTGAAACCAAATGCAAAAACGGACACCAGGATGAGTTTCAGGATGAAATTCCATGTCTAAAAATGGTGTTGCTTCCACTTTTTAAAAATCGAGCCTTTTTGGTGCCAGGAGAAGAAAACGCTTTACTCCGCGGTCAGGAAAAATCCTGCCCAGGAACCAAAATGTTTTTTGAAGCCAAATTTTTTTTTTTTGAAACCAAATGCAAAAACGGACACCAGGATGAGTTTCACGATGAAATTCCATGTCTAAAAATGGTGTTGCTTCCACTTTTTAAAAATCGAGCCTTTTTGGTGCCAGGAGAAGAAAATACTTTACTCCGCAGTCAGGAAAAATCCTGCCCAGGAACCAAAATGTTTTTTGAAGCCAAAATTTGTTTCTTTAAACCAAATGCAAAAACGGACACCAGGATGAGTTTCAGGATGAAATTCCATGTCTAAAAATGGTGTTGCTTCCACTTTTTAAAAATCGAGCCTTTTTGGTGCCAGGAGAAGAAAACGCTTTACTCCGCGGTCAGGAAAAATGCTGCCCAGGAACCAAAATGTTTTTTGAAGCCAAATTTTTTTTTTTGAAACCAAATGCAAAAACGGACACCAGGATTAGTTTCATGATGAAATTCCATGTCTAAAAATGGTGTTGCTTCCACTTTTTAAAAATCGAGCCTTTTTGGTGCCAGGAGAAGAAAAACTTTACTCCGCAGTCAGGAAAAATCCTGCCCAGGAACCAAAATGTTTTTTGAAGCCAAAATTTGTTTCTTTAAATCAAATGCAAAAACGGACACCAGGATGAGTTTCAGGATGAAATTCCATGTCTAAAAATGGTGTTCTTTCAACTTTTTAAAAATCGAGCCTTTTTGGTGCCAGGAGAAGAAAACGCTTTACTCCGCGGTCAGGAAAAATCCTGCCCAGAAACCAAAAGGTTTTTTGAAGCCAAATTTTTTTTTTGAAACCAAATGCAAAAATGGACACCAGGATGAGTTTCACGATGAAATTCCATGTCTAAAAATGGTGTTGCTTCCACTTTTTAAAAATCGAGCCTTTTTGGTGCCAGGAGAAGAAAACGCTTTACTCCGCGGTCAGGAAAAATTCCGCCCAGGAACCAAAAATGTTTTTTAAAGAGAATTTTTTTTTTTGAAACCAAATGCAAAAACGGACACCAGGATGAGTTTCAGGATGAAATTCCATGTCTAAAAATGGTGTTGCTTCCACTTTTTAAAAATCGAGCCATTTTGGTGCCAGGAGAAGAAAACGCTTTACTCCGCGGTCAGGAAAAATCCTGCCCAGGAACCAAAATGTTTTTTGAAGCCAAATTTTTTTTTTTGAAACCAAATGCAAAAACGGACACCAGGATGAGTTTCACGATGAAATTCCATGTCTAAAAATGGTGTTGCTTCCACTTTTTAAAAATCGAGCCTTTTTGGTGCCAGGAGAAGAAAACGCTTTACTCCGCGGTCAGGAAAAATCCTGCCCAGGAACCAAAATGTTTTTTGAAGCCAAATTTTTTTTTCTGAAACCAAATGCAAAAACGGACACCAGGATGAGTTTCACGATGAAATTCCATGTCTAAAAATGGTGTTGCTTCCACTTTTTAAAAATCGAGCCTTTTTGGTGCCAGGAGAAGAAAACGCTTTACTCTGCGGTAAGGAAAAATCCTGCCCAGGAACCAAAAGGTTTTTTGAAGCCAAATTTTTTTTTTTGAACCCAAATGGAAAAACGGACACCAGGATGAGTTTCACGATGAAATTCCATGTCTAAAAATGGTGTTGCTTCCACTTTTTAAAAATCGAGCCTTTTTGGTGCCAGGAGAATAAAACGCTTTACTCCGCGGTCAGGAAAAATCCTGCCCAGGAACCAAAATGTTTTTTGAAGCCAATTTTTTTTTTAAACCAAATGCAAAAACGGACACCAGAATGAGTTTCACGATGAAATTCCATGTCTAAAAATGGGGTTGCTTCCACTTTTTAAAATCAAGCCTTTTTGGTGCCAGGAGAAGAAAACGCTTTACTCCGCGGTCAGGAAAAATGCCGCCCAGGAACCAATAATGTTTTTTAAAGAGAATTTTTTTTTTAAACCAAATTCAAAAACGGACACCAGGATGAGTTTCAGGATGAAATTCCATGTCTAAAAATGGTGTTGCTTCCACTTTTTAAAAATCGAGCCTTTTTGGTGCCAGGAGAAGAAAACGCTTTACTCCGCGGTCAGGAAAAATCCTGCCCAGGAACCAAAATGTTTTTTGAAGCCAAAATTTGTTTCTTTAAACCAAATGCAAAAACGGACACCAGGATGAGTTTCACGATGAAATTCCATGTCTAAAAATGGTGTTGCTTCTACTTTTTAAAAATCAAGCCTTTTTGGTGCCAGGAGAAGAAAACGCTTTACTCCGCGGTCAGGAAAAATCCTGCCCAGGAAGCAAAATGTTTTTTGAAGCCAAATTTTTTTTTTTGAAACCAAATGCAAAAACGGACACCAGGATTAGTTTCATGATGAAATTCCATGTCTAAAAATGGTGTTGCTTCCACTTTTTAAAAATCGAGCCTTTTTGGTGCCAGGAGAAGAAAAACTTTACTCCGCAGTCAGGAAAAATCCTGCCCAGGAACCAAAATGTTTTTTGAAGCCAAAATTTGTTTCTTTAAATCAAATGCAAAAACGGACACCAGGATGAGTTTCAGGATGAAATTCCATGTCTAAAAATGGTGTTGTTTCAACTTTTTAAAAATCGAGCCTTTTTGGTGCCAGGAGAAGAAAACGCTTTACTCCGCGGTCAGGAAAAATCCTGCCCAGAAACCAAAAGGTTTTTTGAAGCCAAATTTTTTTTTCTGAAACCAAATGCAAAAATGGACACCAGGATGAGTTTCACGATGAAATTCCATGTCTAAAAATGGTGTTGCTTCCACTTTTTAAAAATCGAGCCTTTTTGGTGCCAGGAGAAGAAAACGCTTTACTCCGCGGTCAGGAAAAATCCTGCCCAGAAACCAAAAGGTTTTTTGAAGCCAAATTTTTTTTTTTGAAACCAAA
This sequence comes from Pituophis catenifer annectens, assembly GCF_029215685.1. NCBI lineage: Eukaryota > Metazoa > Chordata > Lepidosauria > Squamata > Colubridae > Pituophis > Pituophis catenifer. Next base: position 8,587,163 of record NW_027256894.1, read on the forward strand.
TGCAAAAATGGACACCAGGATGAGTTTCACGATGAAATTCCATGTCTAAAAATGGTGTTGCTTCCACTTTTTAAAAATCGAGCCTTTTTGGTGCCAGGAGAAGAAAACGCTTTACTCCGCGGTCAGGAAAAATTCCGCCCAGGAACCAAAAATGTTTTTTAAAGAGAATTTTTTTTTTTGAAACCAAATGCAAAAACGGACACCAGGATGAGTTTCAGGATGAAATTCCATGTCTAAAAATGGTGTTGCTTCCACTTTTTAAAAATCGAGCCATTTTGGTGCCAGGAGAAGAAAACGCTTTACTCCGCGGTCAGGAAAAATCCTGCCCAGGAACCAAAATGTTTTTTGAAGCCAAATTTTTTTTTTTGAAACCAAATGCAAAAACGGACACCAGGATGAGTTTCACGATGAAATTCCATGTCTAAAAATGGTGTTGCTTCCACTTTTTAAAAATCGAGCCTTTTTGGTGCCAGGAGAAGAAAACGCTTTACTCCGCGGTCAGGAAAAATCCTGCCCAGGAACCAAAATGTTTTTTGAAGCCAAATTTTTTTTTCTGAAACCAAATGCAAAAACGGACACCAGGATGAGTTTCACGATGAAATTCCATGTCTAAAAATGGTGTTGCTTCCACTTTTTAAAAATCGAGCCTTTTTGGTGCCAGGAGAAGAAAACGCTTTACTCTGCGGTAAGGAAAAATCCTGCCCAGGAACCAAAAGGTTTTTTGAAGCCAAATTTTTTTTTTTGAACCCAAATGGAAAAACGGACACCAGGATGAGTTTCACGATGAAATTCCATGTCTAAAAATGGTGTTGCTTCCACTTTTTAAAAATCGAGCCTTTTTGGTGCCAGGAGAATAAAACGCTTTACTCCGCGGTCAGGAAAAATGCCGCCCAGGAACCAATAATGTTTTTTAAAGAGAATTTTTTTTTTAAACCAAATTCAAAAACGGACACCAGGATGAGTTTCAGGATGAAATTCCATGTCTAAAAATGGTGTTGCTTCCACTTTTTAAAAATCGAGCCTTTTTGGTGCCAGGAGAAGAAAACGCTTTACTCCGCGGTCAGGAAAAATCCTGCCCAGGAACCAAAATGTTTTTTGAAGCCAAAATTTGTTTCTTTAAACCAAATGCAAAAACGGACACCAGGATGAGTTTCACGATGAAATTCCATGTCTAAAAATGGTGTTGCTTCTACTTTTTAAAAATCAAGCCTTTTTGGTGCCAGGAGAAGAAAACGCTTTACTCCGCGGTCAGGAAAAATCCTGCCCAGGAAGCAAAATGTTTTTTGAAGCCAAATTTTTTTTTTTGAAACCAAATGCAAAAACGGACACCAGGATTAGTTTCATGATGAAATTCCATGTCTAAAAATGGTGTTGCTTCCACTTTTTAAAAATCGAGCCTTTTTGGTGCCAGGAGAAGAAAAACTTTACTCCGCAGTCAGGAAAAATCCTGCCCAGGAACCAAAATGTTTTTTGAAGCCAAAATTTGTTTCTTTAAATCAAATGCAAAAACGGACACCAGGATGAGTTTCAGGATGAAATTCCATGTCTAAAAATGGTGTTGTTTCAACTTTTTAAAAATCGAGCCTTTTTGGTGCCAGGAGAAGAAAACGCTTTACTCCGCGGTCAGGAAAAATCCTGCCCAGAAACCAAAAGGTTTTTTGAAGCCAAATTTTTTTTTCTGAAACCAAATGCAAAAATGGACACCAGGATGAGTTTCACGATGAAATTCCATGTCTAAAAATGGTGTTGCTTCCACTTTTTAAAAATCGAGCCTTTTTGGTGCCAGGAGAAGAAAACGCTTTACTCCGCGGTCAGGAAAAATCCTGCCCAGGAACCAAAATGTTTTTTGAAGCCAAATTTTTTTTTCTGAAACCAAATGCAAAAACGGACACCAGGATGAGTTTCACGATGAAATTCCATGTCTAAAAATGGTGTTGCTTCCACTTTTTAAAAATCGAGCCTTTTTGGTGCCAGGAGAAGAAAACGCTTTACTCTGCGGTAAGGAAAAATCCTGCCCAGGAACCAAAAGGTTTTTTGAAGCCAAATTTTTTTTTTTGAACCCAAATGGAAAAACGGACACCAGGATGAGTTTCACGATGAAATTCCATGTCTAAAAATGGTGTTGCTTCCACTTTTTAAAAATCGAGCCTTTTTGGTGCCAGGAGAATAAAACGCTTTACTCCGCGGTCAGGAAAAATCCTGCCCAGGAACCAAAATGTTTTTTGAAGCCAATTTTTTTTTTAAACCAAATGCAAAAACGGACACCAGAATGAGTTTCACGATGAAATTCCATGTCTAAAAATGGGGTTGCTTCCACTTTTTAAAATCAAGCCTTTTTGGTGCCAGGAGAAGAAAACGCTTTACTCCGCGGTCAGGAAAAATGCCGCCCAGGAACCAATAATGTTTTTTAAAGAGAATTTTTTTTTTAAACCAAATTCAAAAACGGACACCAGGATGAGTTTCAGGATGAAATTCCATGTCTAAAAATGGTGTTGCTTCCACTTTTTAAAAATCGAGCCTTTTTGGTGCCAGGAGAAGAAAACGCTTTACTCCGCGGTCAGGAAAAATCCTGCCCAGGAACCAAAATGTTTTTTGAAGCCAAAATTTGTTTCTTTAAACCAAATGCAAAAACGGACACCAGGATGAGTTTCACGATGAAATTCCATGTCTAAAAATGGTGTTGCTTCTACTTTTTAAAAATCAATCCTTTTTGGTGCCAGGAGAAGAAAACGCTTTACTCCGCGGTCAGGAAAAATGCCGCCCAGGAACCAATAATGTTTTTTAAAGAGAATTTTTTTTTTAAACCAAATTCAAAAACGGACACCAGGATGAGTTTCAGGATGAAATTCCATGTCTAAAAATGGTGTTGCTTCCACTTTTTAAAAATCGAGCCTTTTTGGTGCCAGGAGAAGAAAACGCTTTACTCCGCGGTCAGGAAAAATCCTGCCCAGGAACCAAAATGTTTTTTGAAGCCAAAATTTGTTTCTTTAAACCAAATGCAAAAACGGACACCAGGATGAGTTTCACGATGAAATTCCATGTCTAAAAATGGTGTTGCTTCTACTTTTTAAAAATCAAGCCTTTTTGGTGCCAGGAGAAGAAAACGCTTTACTCCGCGGTCAGGAAAAATCCTGCCCAGGAAGCAAAATGTTTTTTGAAGCCAAATTTTTTTTTTTGAAACCAAATGCAAAAACGGACACCAGGATTAGTTTCATGATGAAATTCCATGTCTAAAAATGGTGTTGCTTCCACTTTTTAAAAATCGAGCCTTTTTGGTGCCAGGAGAAGAAAAACTTTACTCCGCAGTCAGGAAAAATCCTGCCCAGGAACCAAAATGTTTTTTGAAGCCAAAATTTGTTTCTTTAAATCAAATGCAAAAACGGACACCAGGATGAGTTTCAGGATGAAATTCCATGTCTAAAAATGGTGTTGTTTCAACTTTTTAAAAATCGAGCCTTTTTGGTGCCAGGAGAAGAAAACGCTTTACTCCGCGGTCAGGAAAAATCCTGCCCAGAAACCAAAAGGTTTTTTGAAGCCAAATTTTTTTTTCTGAAACCAAATGCAAAAATGGACACCAGGATGAGTTTCACGATGAAATTCCATGTCTAAAAATGGTGTTGCTTCCACTTTTTAAAAATCGAGCCTTTTTGGTGCCAGGAGAAGAAAACGCTTTACTCCGCGGTCAGGAAAAATCCTGCCCAGGAACCAAAATGTTTTTTGAAGCCAAATTTTTTTTTCTGAAACCAAATGCAAAAACGGACACCAGGATGAGTTTCACGATGAAATTCCATGTCTAAAAATGGTGTTGCTTCCACTTTTTAAAAATCGAGCCTTTTTGGTGCCAGGAGAAGAAAACGCTTTACTCTGCGGTAAGGAAAAATCCTGCCCAGGAACCAAAAGGTTTTTTGAAGCCAAATTTTTTTTTTTGAACCCAAATGGAAAAACGGACACCAGGATGAGTTTCACGATGAAATTCCATGTCTAAAAATGGTGTTGCTTCCACTTTTTAAAAATCGAGCCTTTTTGGTGCCAGGAGAATAAAACGCTTTACTCCGCGGTCAGGAAAAATCCTGCCCAGGAACCAAAATGTTTTTTGAAGCCAATTTTTTTTTTAAACCAAATGCAAAAACGGACACCAGAATGAGTTTCACGATGAAATTCCATGTCTAAAAATGGGGTTGCTTCCACTTTTTAAAATCAAGCCTTTTTGGTGCCAGGAGAAGAAAACGCTTTACTCCGCGGTCAGGAAAAATGCCGCCCAGGAACCAATAATGTTTTTTAAAGAGAATTTTTTTTTTAAACCAAATTCAAAAACGGACACCAGGATGAGTTTCAGGATGAAATTCCATGTCTAAAAATGGTGTTGCTTCCACTTTTTAAAAATCGAGCCTTTTTGGTGCCAGGAGAAGAAAACGCTTTACTCCGCGGTCAGGAAAAATCCTGCCCAGGAACCAAAATGTTTTTTGAAGCCAAAATTTGTTTCTTTAAACCAAATGCAAAAACGGACACCAGGATGAGTTTCACGATGAAATTCCATGTCTAAAAATGGTGTTGCTTCTACTTTTTAAAAATCAATCCTTTTTGGTGCCAGGAGAAGAAAACGCTTTACTCCGCGGTCAGGAAAAATGCCGCCCAGGAACCAATAATGTTTTTTAAAGAGAATTTTTTTTTTAAACCAAATTCAAAAACGGACACCAGGATGAGTTTCAGGATGAAATTCCATGTCTAAAAATGGTGTTGCTTCCACTTTTTAAAAATCGAGCCTTTTTGGTGCCAGGAGAAGAAAACGCTTTACTCCGCGGTCAGGAAAAATCCTGCCCAGGAACCAAAATGTTTTTTGAAGCCAAAATTTGTTTCTTTAAACCAAATGCAAAAACGGACACCAGGATGAGTTTCACGATGAAATTCCATGTCTAAAAATGGTGTTGCTTCTACTTTTTAAAAATCAAGCCTTTTTGGTGCCAGGAGAAGAAAACGCTTTACTCCGCGGTCAGGAAAAATCCTGCCCAGGAAGCAAAATGTTTTTTGAAGCCAAATTTTTTTTTTTGAAACCAAATGCAAAAACGGACACCAGGATTAGTTTCATGATGAAATTCCATGTCTAAAAATGGTGTTGCTTCCACTTTTTAAAAATCGAGCCTTTTTGGTGCCAGGAGAAGAAAAACTTTACTCCGCAGTCAGGAAAAATCCTGCCCAGGAACCAAAATGTTTTTTGAAGCCAAAATTTGTTTCTTTAAATCAAATGCAAAAACGGACACCAGGATGAGTTTCAGGATGAAATTCCATGTCTAAAAATGGTGTTGTTTCAACTTTTTAAAAATCGAGCCTTTTTGGTGCCAGGAGAAGAAAACGCTTTACTCCGCGGTCAGGAAAAATCCTGCCCAGAAACCAAAAGGTTTTTTGAAGCCAAATTTTTTTTTCTGAAACCAAATGCAAAAATGGACACCAGGATGAGTTTCACGATGAAATTCCATGTCTAAAAATGGTGTTGCTTCCACTTTTTAAAAATCGAGCCTTTTTGGTGCCAGGAGAAGAAAACGCTTTACTCCGCGGTCAGGAAAAATCCTGCCCAGAAACCAAAAGGTTTTTTGAAGCCAAATTTTTTTTTTTGAAACCAAATGCAAAAATGGACACCAGGATGAGTTTCACGATGAAATTCCATGTCTAAAAATGGTGTTGCTTCCACTTTTTAAAAATCGAGCCTTTTTGGTGCCAGGAGAAGAAAACGCTTTACTCCGCGGTCAGGAAAAATTCCGCCCAGGAACCAAAAATGTTTTTTAAAGAGAATTTTTTTTTTTGAAACCAAATGCAAAAACGGACAAGAGGATGAGTTTCAGGATGAAATTCCATGTCTAAAAATGGTGTTGCTTCCACTTTTTAAAAATCGAGCCATTTTGGTGCCAGGAGAAGAAAACGCTTTACTCCGCGGTCAGGAAAAATCCTGCCCAGGAACCAAAATGTTTTTTGAAGCCAAATTTTTTTTTTTGAAACCAAATGCAAAAACGGACACCAGGATGAGTTTCACGATGAAATTCCATGTCTAAAAATGGTGTTGCTTCCACTTTTTAAAAATCGAGCCTTTTTGGTGCCAGGAGAAGAAAACGCTTTACTCCGCGGTCAGGAAAAATCCTGCCCAGGAACCAAAATGTTTTTTGAAGCCAAATTTTTTTTTCTGAAACCAAATGCAAAAACGGACACCAGGATGAGTTTCACGATGAAATTCCATGTCTAAAAATGGTGTTGCTTCCACTTTTTAAAAATCGAGCCTTTTTGGTGCCAGGAGAAGAAAACGCTTTACTCTGCGGTAAGGAAAAATCCTGCCCAGGAACCAAAAGGTTTTTTGAAGCCAAATTTTTTTTTTTGAACCCAAATGGAAAAACGGACACCAGGATGAGTTTCACGATGAAATTCCATGTCTAAAAATGGTGTTGCTTCCACTTTTTAAAAATCGAGCCTTTTTGGTGCCAGGAGAATAAAACGCTTTACTCCGCGGTCAGGAAAAATCCTGCCCAGGAACCAAAATGTTTTTTGAAGCCAATTTTTTTTTAAAACCAAATGCAAAAACGGACACCAGAATGAGTTTCACGATGAAATTCCATGTCTAAAAATGGGGTTGCTTCCACTTTTTAAAATCAAGCCTTTTTGGTGCCAGGAGAAGAAAACGCTTTACTCCGCGGTCAGGAAAAATGCCGCCCAGGAACCAATAATGTTTTTTAAAGAGAATTTTTTTTTTAAACCAAATTCAAAAACGGACACCAGGATGAGTTTCAGGATGAAATTCCATGTCTAAAAATGGTGTTGCTTCCACTTTTTAAAAATCGAGCCTTTTTGGTGCCAGGAGAAGAAAACGCTTTACTCCGCGGTCAGGAAAAATCCTGCCCAGGAACCAAAATGTTTTTTGAAGCCAAAATTTGTTTCTTTAAACCAAATGCAAAAACGGACACCAGGATGAGTTTCACGATGAAATTCCATGTCTAAAAATGGTGTTGCTTCTACTTTTTAAAAATCAAGCCTTTTTGGTGCCAGGAGAAGAAAACGCTTTACTCCGCGGTCAGGAAAAATCCTGCCCAGGAAGCAAAATGTTTTTTGAAGCCAAATTTTTTTTTTTGAAACCAAATGCAAAAACGGACACCAGGATTAGTTTCATGATGAAATTCCATGTCTAAAAATGGTGTTGCTTCCACTTTTTAAAAATCGAGCCTTTTTGGTGCCAGGAGAAGAAAAACTTTACTCCGCAGTCAGGAAAAATCCTGCCCAGGAACCAAAATGTTTTTTGAAGCCAAAATTTGTTTCTTTAAATCAAATGCAAAAACGGACACCAGGATGAGTTTCAGGATGAAATTCCATGTCTAAAAATGGTGTTGTTTCAACTTTTTAAAAATCGAGCCTTTTTGGTGCCAGGAGAAGAAAACGCTTTACTCCGCGGTCAGGAAAAATCCTGCCCAGAAACCAAAAGGTTTTTTGAAGCCAAATTTTTTTTTCTGAAACCAAATGCAAAAATGGACACCAGGATGAGTTTCACGATGAAATTCCATGTCTAAAAATGGTGTTGCTTCCACTTTTTAAAAATCGAGCCTTTTTGGTGCCAGGAGAAGAAAACGCTTTACTCCGCGGTCAGGAAAAATTCCGCCCAGGAACCAAAAATGTTTTTTAAAGAGAATTTTTTTTTTTGAAACCAAATGCAAAAACGGACACCAGGATGAGTTTCAGGATGAAATTCCATGTCTAAAAATGGTGTTGCTTCCACTTTTTAAAAATCGAGCCATTTTGGTGCCAGGAGAAGAAAACGCTTTACTCCGCGGTCAGGAAAAATCCTGCCCAGGAACCAAAATGTTTTTTGAAGCCAAATTTTTTTTTTTGAAACCAAATGCAAAAACGGACACCAGGATGAGTTTCACGATGAAATTCCATGTCTAAAAATGGTGTTGCTTCCACTTTTTAAAAATCGAGCCTTTTTGGTGCCAGGAGAAGAAAACGCTTTACTCCGCGGTCAGGAAAAATCCTGCCCAGGAACCAAAATGTTTTTTGAAGCCAAATTTTTTTTTCTGAAACCAAATGCAAAAACGGACACCAGGATGAGTTTCACGATGAAATTCCATGTCTAAAAATGGTGTTGCTTCCACTTTTTAAAAATCGAGCCTTTTTGGTGCCAGGAGAAGAAAACCCTTTACTCTGCGGTAAGGAAAAATCCTGCCCAGGAACCAAAAGGTTTTTTGAAGCCAAATTTTTTTTTTTGAAACCAAATGCAAAAACGGACACCAGGATGAGTTTCATGATGAAATTCCATGTCTAAAAATGGTGTTGCTTCCACTTTTTAAAAATCGAGCCTTTTTGGTGCCAGGAGAAGAAAACGCTTTACTCCGCAGTCAGGAAAAATCCTGCCCAGGAACCAAAATGTTTTTTGAAGCCAAAATTTGTTTCTTTAAACCAAATGCAAAAACGGACACCAGGATGAGTTTCAGGATGAAATTCCATTTCTAAAAATGGTGTTGCTTCCACTTTTTAAAAATCGAGCCTTTTTGGTGCCAGGAGAAGAAAACGCTTTACTCCGCGGTCAGGAAAAATGCTGCCCAGGAACCAAAATGTTTTTTGAAGCCAAATTTTTTTTTTTAACCCAAATGGAAAAACGGACACCAGGATGAGTTTCACGATGAAATTCCATGTCTAAAAATGGTGTTGCTTCCACTTTATAAAAATCGAGCCTTTTTGGTGCCAGGAGAATAAAACGCTTTACTCCGCGGTCAGGAAAAATCCTGCCCAGGAACCAAAATGTTTTTTGAAGCCAATTTTTTTTTTAAACCAAATGCAAAAACGGACACAAGGATGAGTTTCACGATGAAATTCCATGTCTAAAAATGGGGTTGCTTCCACTTTTCAAAAATCAAGACTTTTTGGTGCCAGGAGAAGAAAACGCTTTACTCCGCGGTCAGGAAAAATGCCGCCCAGGAACCAATAATGTTTTTTAAAGAGAATTTTTTTTTTTAAACCAAATGCAAAAACGGACACCAGGATGAGTTTCAGGATGAAATTCCATGTCTAAAAATGGTGTTGCTTCCACTTTTTAAAAATCGAGCCTTTTTGGTGCCAGGAGAAGAAAACGCTTTACTCCGCGGTCAGGAAAAATCCTGCCCAGGAACCAAAATGTTTTTTGAAGCCAAAATTTGTTTCTTTAAACCAAATGCAAAAACGGACACCAGGATGAGTTTCACAATGAAATTCCATGTCTAAAAATGGTGTTGCTTCTACTTTTTAAAAATCGAGCCTTTTTGGTGCCAGGAGAATAAAACGCTTTACTCCGCGGTCAGGAAAAATCCTGCCCAGGAACCAAAATGTTTTTTGAAGCCAATTTTTTTTTTAAACCAAATGCAAAAACGGACACAAGGATGAGTTTCACGATGAAATTCCATGTCTAAAAATGGGGTTGCTTCCACTTTTCAAAAATCAAGACTTTTTGGTGCCAGGAGAAGAAAACGCTTTACTCCGCGGTCAGGAAAAATGCCGCCCAGGAACCAATAATGTTTTTTAAAGAGAATTTTTTTTTTTAAACCAAATGCAAAAACGGACACCAGGATGAGTTTCAGGATGAAATTCCATGTCTAAAAATGGTGTTGCTTCCACTTTTTAAAAATCGAGCCTTTTTGGTGCCAGGAGAAGAAAACGCTTTACTCCGCGGTCAGGAAAAATCCTGCCCAGGAACCAAAATGTTTTTTGAAGCCAAAATTTGTTTCTTTAAACCAAATGCAAAAACGGACACCAGGATGAGTTTCACAATGAAATTCCATGTCTAAAAATGGTGTTGCTTCTACTTTTTAAAAATCAAGCCTTTTTGGTGCCAGGAGAAGAAAACGCTTTACTCTGCGGTCAGGAAAAATGCTGCCCAGGAACCAAAATGTTTTTTGAAGCCAAATTTTTTTTTTTGAAACCAAATGCAAAAACGGACACCAGGATGAGTTTCAGGATGAAATTCCATGTCTAAAAATGGTGTTGCTTCCACTTTTTAAAAATCGAGCCTTTTTGGTGCCAGGAGAAGAAAACGCTTTACTCCGCGGTCAGGAAAAATCCTGCCCAGGAACCAAAATGTTTTTTGAAGCCAATTTTTTTTTTAAACCAAATGCAAAAACGGACACCAGAATGAGTTTCACGATGAAATTCCATGTCTAAAAATGGGGTTGCTTCCACTTTTTAAAATCAAGCCTTTTTGGTGCCAGGAGAAGAAAACGCTTTACTCCGCGGTCAGGAAAAATGCCGCCCAGGAACCAATAATGTTTTTTAAGGAGAATTTTTTTTTTAAACCAAATGCAAAAACGGACACCAGGATGAGTTTCAGGATGAAATTCCATGTCTAAAAATGGTGTTGCTTCCACTTTTTAAAAATCGAGCCTTTTTGGTGCCAGGAGAAGAAAACGCTTTACTCCGCGGTCAGGAAAAATCCTGCCCAGGAACCAAAATGTTTTTTGAAGCCAAAATTTGTTTCTTTAAACCAAATGCAAAAACGGACACCAGGATGAGTTTCACGATGAAATTCCATGTCTAAAAATGGTGTTGCTTCTACTTTTTAAAAATCAAGCCTTTTTGGTGCCAGGAGAAGAAAACGCTTTACTCCGCGGTCAGGAAAAATCCTGCCCAGGAAGCAAAATGTTTTTTGAAGCCAATTTTTTTTTTTTGAAACCAAATGCAAAAACGGACACCAGGATTAGTTTCATGATGAAATTCCATGTCTAAAAATGGTGTTGCTTCCACTTTTTAAAAATCGAGCCTTTTTGGTGCCAGGAGAAGAAAAACTTTACTCCGCAGTCAGGAAAAATCCTGCCCAGGAACCAAAATGTTTTTTGAAGCCAAAATTTGTTTCTTTAAATCAAATGCAAAAACGGACACCAGGATGAGTTTCAGGATGAAATTCCATGTCTAAAAATGGTGTTGTTTCAACTTTTTAAAAATCGAGCCTTTTTGGTGCCAGGAGAAGAAAACGCTTTACTCCGCGGTCAGGAAAAATCCTGCCCAGAAACCAAAAGGTTTTTTGAAGCCAAATTTTTTTTTCTGAAACCAAATGCAAAAATGGACACCAGGATGAGTTTCACGATGAAATTCCATGTCTAAAAATGGTGTTGCTTCCACTTTTTAAAAATCGAGCCTTTTTGGTGCCAGGAGAAGAAAACGCTTTACTCCGCGGTCAGGAAAAATTCCGCCCAGGAACCAAAAATGTTTTTTAAAGAGAATTTTTTTTTTTGAAACCAAATGCAAAAACGGACACCAGGATGAGTTTCAGGATGAAATTCCATGTCTAAAAATGGTGTTGCTTCCACTTTTTAAAAATCGAGCCATTTTGGTGCCAGGAGAAGAAAACGCTTTACTCCGCGGTCAGGAAAAATCCTGCCCAGGAACCAAAATGTTTTTTGAAGCCAAATTTTTTTTTTTGAAACCAAATGCAAAAACGGACACCAGGATGAGTTTCACGATGAAATTCCATGTCTAAAAATGGTGTTGCTTCCACTTTTTAAAAATCGAGCCTTTTTGGTGCCAGGAGAAGAAAACGCTTTACTCCGCGGTCAGGAAAAATCCTGCCCAGGAACCAAAATGTTTTTTGAAGCCAAATTTTTTTTTCTGAAACTAAATGCAAAAACGGACACCAGGATGAGTTTCACGATGAAATTCCATGTCTAAAAATGGTGTTGCTTCCACTTTTTAAAAATCGAGCCTTTTTGGTGCCAGGAGAAGAAAACCCTTTACTCTGCGGTAAGGAAAAATCCTGCCCAGGAACCAAAAGGTTTTTTGAAGCCAAATTTTTTTTTTTGAACCCAAATGGAAAAACGGACACCAGGATGAGTTTCACGATGAAATTCCATGTCTAAAAATGGTGTTGCTTCCACTTTTTAAAAATCGAGCCTTTTTGATGCCAGGAGAATAAAACGCTTTACTCCGCGGTCAGGAAAAATCCTGCCCAGGAACCAAAATGTTTTTTGAAGCCAATTTTTTTTTTAAACCAAATGCAAAAACGGACACCAGAATGAGTTTCACGATGAAATTCCATGTCTAAAAATGGGGTTGCTTCCACTTTTTAAAATCAAGCCTTTTTGGTGCCAGGAGAAGAAAACGCTTTACTCAGGAAAAATGCCGCCCAGGAACCAATAATGTTTTTTAAAGAGAATTTTTTTTTTAAACCAAATGCAAAAACGGACACCAGGATGAGTTTCAGGATGAAATTCCATGTCTAAAAATGGTGTTGCTTCCACTTTTTAAAAATCGAGCCTTTTTGGTGCCAGGAGAAGAAAACGCTTTACTCCGCGGTCAGGAAAAATCCTGCCCAGGAACCAAAATGTTTTTTGAAGCCAAAATTTGTTTCTTTAAACCAAATGCAAAAACGGACACCAGGATGAGTTTCACGATGAAATTCCATGTCTAAAAATGATGTTGCTTCTACTTTTTAAAAATCGAGCCTTTTTGGTGCCAGGAGAAGAAAACGCTTTACTCCGCGGTCAGGAAAAATCCTGCCCAGAAACCAAAAGGTTTTTTGAAGCCAAATTTTTTTTTCTGAAACCAAATGCAAAAATGGACACCAGGATGAGTTTCACGATGAAATTCCATGTCTAAAAATGGTGTTGCTTCCACTTTTTAAAAATCGAGCCTTTTTGGTGCCAGGAGAAGAAAACGCTTTACTCCGCGGTCAGGAAAAATTCCGCCCAGGAACCAAAAATGTTTTTTAAAGAGAATTTTTTTTTTTGAAACCAAATGCAAAAACGGACACCAGGATGAGTTTCAGGATGAAATTCCATGTCTAAAAATGGTGTTGCTTCCACTTTTTAAAAATCGAGCCATTTTGGTGCCAGGAGAAGAAAACGCTTTACTCCGCGGTCAGGAAAAATCCTGCCCAGGAACCAAAATGTTTTTTGAAGCCAAATTTTTTTTTTTTGAAACCAAATGCAAAAACGGACACCAGGATGAGTTTCACGATGAAATTCCATGTCTAAAAATGGTGTTGCTTCCACTTTTTAAAAATCGAGCCTTTTTGGTGCCAGGAGAAGAAAACGCTTTACTCCGCGGTCAGGAAAAATTCCGCCCAGGAACCAAAAATGTTTTTTAAAGAGAATTTTTTTTTTTGAAACCAAATGCAAAAACGGACACCAGGATGAGTTTCAGGATGAAATTCCATGTCTAAAAATGGTGTTGCTTCCACTTTTTAAAAATCGAGCCTTTTTGGTGCCAGGAGAAGAAAACGCTTTACTCGGCGGTCAGGAAAAATCCTGCCCAGGAACCAAAATGTTTTTTGAAGCCAAATTTTTTTTTCTGAAACCAAATGCAAAAACGGACACCAGGATGAGTTTCACGATGAAATTCCATGTCTAAAAATGGTGTTGCTTCCACTTTTTAAAAATCGAGCCTTTTTGGTGCCAGGAGAAGAAAACCCTTTACTCTGCGGTAAGGAAAAATCCTGCCCAGGAACCAAAAGGTTTTTTGAAGCCAAATTTTTTTTTTTGAAACCAAATGCAAAAACGGACACCAGGATGAGTTTCATGATGAAATTCCATGTCTAAAAATGGTGTTGCTTCCACTTTTTAAAAATCGAGCCTTTTTGGTGCCAGGAGAAGAAAACGCTTTACTCCGCAGTCAGGAAAAATCCTGCCCAGGAACCAAAATGTTTTTTGAAGCCAAAATTTGTTTCTTTAAACCAAATGCATAAACGGACACCAGGATGAGTTTCAGGATGAAATTCCATGTCTAAAAATGGTGTTGCTTCCACTTTTTAAAAATCGAGCCTTTTTGGTGCCAGGAGAAGAAAACGCTTTACTCCGCGGTCAGGAAAAATGCTGCCCAGGAACCAAAATGTTTTTTGAAGCCAAATTTTTTTTTTTGAACCCAAATGGAAAAACGGACACCAGGATGAGTTTCACGATGAAATTCCATGTCTAAAAATGGTGTTGCTTCCACTTTATAAAAATCGAGCCTTTTTGGTGCCAGGAGAATAAAACGCTTTACTCCGCGGTCAGGAAAAATCCTGCCCAGGAACCAAAATGTTTTTTGAAGCCAATTTTTTTTTTAAACCAAATGCAAAAACGGACACAAGGATGAGTTTCACGATGAAATTCCATGTCTAAAAATGGGGTTGCTTCCACTTTTCAAAAATCAAGCCTTTTTGGTGCCAGGAGAAGAAAACGCTTTACTCCGCGGTCAGGAAAAATGCCGCCCAGGAACCAATAATGTTTTTTAAAGAGAATTTTTTTTTTTAAACCAAATGCAAAAACGGACACCAGGATGAGTTTCAGGATGAAATTCCATGTCTAAAAATGGTGTTGCTTCAACTTTTTAAAAATCCAGCCTTTTTGGTGCCAGGAGAAGAAAACGCTTTACTCCGCGGTCAGGAAAAATCCTGCCCAGGAACCAAAATGTTTTTTGAAGCCAAAATTTGTTTCTTTAAACCAAATGCAAAAACGGACACCAGGATGAGTTTCACAATGAAATTCCATGTCTAAAAATGGTGTTGCTTCCACTTTTTAAAAATCGAGCCTTTTTGGTGCCAGGAGAAGAAAACGCTTTACTCCGCGGTCAGGAAAAATTCCGCCCAGGAACCAAAAATGTTTTTTAAAGAGAATTTTTTTTTTTGAAACCAAATGCAAAAACGGACACCAGGATGAGTTTCAGGATGAAATTCCATGTCTAAAAATGGTGTTGCTTCCACTTTTTAAAAATCGAGCCATTTTGGTGCCAGGAGAAGAAAACGCTTTACTCCGCGGTCAGGAAAAATCCTGCCCAGGAACCAAAATGTTTTTTGAAGCCAAATTTTTTTTTTTGAAACCAAATGCAAAAACGGACACCAGGATGAGTTTCACGATGAAATTCCATGTCTAAAAATGGTGTTGCTTCCACTTTTTAAAAATCGAGCCTTTTTGGTGCCAGGAGAAGAAAACGCTTTACTCGGCGGTCAGGAAAAATCCTGCCCAGGAACCAAAATGTTTTTTGAAGCCAAATTTTTTTTTCTGAAACCAAATGCAAAAACGGACACCAGGATGAGTTTCACGATGAAATTCCATGTCTAAAAATGGTGTTGCTTCCACTTTTTAAAAATCGAGCCTTTTTGGTGCCAGGAGAAGAAAACCCTTTACTCTGCGGTAAGGAAAAATCCTGCCCAGGAACCAAAAGGTTTTTTGAAGCCAAATTTTTTTTTTTGAAACCAAATGCAAAAACGGACACCAGGATGAGTTTCATGATGAAATTCCATGTCTAAAAATGGTGTTGCTTCCACTTTTTAAAAATCGAGCCTTTTTGGTGCCAGGAGAAGAAAACGCTTTACTCCGCAGTCAGGAAAAATCCTGCCCAGGAACCAAAATGTTTTTTGAAGCCAAAATTTGTTTCTTTAAACCAAATGCATAAACGGACACCAGGATGAGTTTCAGGATGAAATTCCATGTCTAAAAATGGTGTTGCTTCCACTTTTTAAAAATCGAGCCTTTTTGGTGCCAGGAGAAGAAAACGCTTTACTCCGCGGTCAGGAAAAATGCTGCCCAGGAACCAAAATGTTTTTTGAAGCCAAATTTTTTTTTTTGAACCCAAATGGAAAAACGGACACCAGGATGAGTTTCACGATGAAATTCCATGTCTAAAAATGGTGTTGCTTCCACTTTATAAAAATCGAGCCTTTTTGGTGCCAGGAGAATAAAACGCTTTACTCCGCGGTCAGGAAAAATCCTGCCCAGGAACCAAAATGTTTTTTGAAGCCAATTTTTTTTTTAAACCAAATGCAAAAACGGACACAAGGATGAGTTTCACGATGAAATTCCATGTCTAAAAATGGGGTTGCTTCCACTTTTCAAAAATCAAGCCTTTTTGGTGCCAGGAGAAGAAAACGCTTTACTCCGCGGTCAGGAAAAATGCCGCCCAGGAACCAATAATGTTTTTTAAAGAGAATTTTTTTTTTTAAACCAAATGCAAAAACGGACACCAGGATGAGTTTCAGGATGAAATTCCATGTCTAAAAATGGTGTTGCTTCAACTTTTTAAAAATCCAGCCTTTTTGGTGCCAGGAGAAGAAAACGCTTTACTCCGCGGTCAGGAAAAATCCTGCCCAGGAACCAAAATGTTTTTTGAAGCCAAAATTTGTTTCTTTAAACCAAATGCAAAAACGGACACCAGGATGAGTTTCACAATGAAATTCCATGTCTAAAAATGGTGTTGCTTCTACTTTTTAAAAATCAAGCCTTTTTGGTGCCAGGAGAAGAAAACGCTTTACTCTGCGGTCAGGAAAAATGCTGCCCAGGAACCAAAATGTTTTTTGAAGCCAATTTTTTTTTTAAACCAAATGCAAAAACGGACACAAGGATGAGTTTCACGATGAAATTCCATGTCTAAAAATGGGGTTGCTTCCACTTTTCAAAAATCAAGCCTTTTTGGTGCCAGGAGAAGAAAACGCTTTACTCCGCGGTCAGGAAAAATGCCGCCCAGGAACCAATAATGTTTTTTAAAGAGAATTTTTTTTTTTAAACCAAATGCAAAAACGGACACCAGGATGAGTTTCAGGATGAAATTCCATGTCTAAAAATGGTGTTGCTTCAACTTTTTAAAAATCCAGCCTTTTTGGTGCCAGGAGAAGAAAACGCTTTACTCCGCGGTCAGGAAAAATCCTGCCCAGGAACCAAAATGTTTTTTGAAGCCAAAATTTGTTTCTTTAAACCAAATGCAAAAACGGACACCAGGATGAGTTTCACAATGAAATTCCATGTCTAAAAATGGTGTTGCTTCTACTTTTTAAAAATCAAGCCTTTTTGGTGCCAGGAGAAGAAAACGCTTTACTCTGCGGTCAGGAAAAATGCTGCCCAGGAACCAAAATGTTTTTTGAAGCCAAATTTTTTTTTTTGAAACCAAATGCAAAAACGGACACCAGGATGAGTTTCACGATGAAATTCCATGTCTAAAAATGGTGTTGCTTCCACTTTTTAAAAATCGAGCCATTTTGGTGCCAGGAGAAGAAAACGCTTTACTCCGCGGTCAGGAAAAATCCTGCCCAGGAACCAAAATGTTTTTTGAAGCCAAATTTTTTTTTTTGAAACCAAATGCAAAAACGGACACCAGGTTGAGTTTCACGATGAAATTCCATGTCTAAAAATGGTGTTGCTTCCACTTTTTAAAAATCGAGCCTTTTTGGTGCCAGGAGAAGAAAACGCTTTAGTCCGCGGTCAGGAAAAATCCTGCCCAGGAACCAAAAGGTTTTTTGAAGCCAAATTTTTTTTTCTGAAACCAAATGCAAAAACGGACACCAGGATGAGTTTCACGATGAAATTCCATGTCTAAAAATGGTGTTGCTTCCACTTTTTAAAAATCGAGCCTTTTTTGTGCCAGGAGAAGAAAACGCTTTACTCCGCGGTCAGGAAAAATCCTGCCCAGGAACCAAAATGTTTTTTGAAGCCAAAATTTGTTTCTTTAAACCAAATGCAAAAACCGACACCAGGATGAGTTTCACGATGAAATTCCATGTCTAAAAATGGTGTTGCTTCTACTTTTTAAAAATCAATCCTTTTTGGTGCCAGGAGAAGAAAACGCTTTACTTCGCGGTCAGGAAAAATGCTGCCCAGGAACCAAAATGTTTTTTGAAGCCAAATTTTTTTTTTTGAACCCAAATGTAAAAACGGACACCAGGATGAGTTTCACGATGAAATTCCATGTCTAAAAATGGTGTTGCTTCCACTTTTTAAAAATCGAGCCTTTTTGGTGCCAGGAGAATAAAACGCTTTACTCCGCGGTCAGGAAAAATGCTGCCCAGAAACCAAAATGTTTTTTGAAGCCAAATTTTTTTTTTGAAACCAAATGCAAAAACGGACACCAGGATGAGTTTCAGGATGAAATTCCATGTCTAAAAATGGTGTTGCTTCCACTTTTTAAAAATCGAGCCATTTTGGTGCCAGGAGAAGAAAACGCTTTACTCCGCGGTCAGGAAAAATCCTGCCCAGGAACCAAAATGTTTTTTGAAGCCAAATTTTTTTTTTTGAAACCAAATGCAAAAACGGACACCAGGATGAGTTTCACGATGAAATTCCATGTCTAAAAATGGTGTTGCTTCCACTTTTTAAAAATCGAGCCTTTTTGGTGCCAGGAGAAGAAAACGCTTTAGTCCGCGGTCAGGAAAAATCCTGCCCAGGAACCAAAATGTTTTTTGAAGCCAAATTTTTTTTTCTGAAACCAAATGCAAAAACGGACACCAGGATGAGTTTCACGATGAAATTCCATGTCTAAAAATGGTGTTGCTTCCACTTTTTAAAAATCGAGCCTTTTTTGTGCCAGGAGAAGAAAATGCTTTACTCCGCGGTCAGGAAAAATCCTGCCCAGGAACCAAAAATGTTTTTTAAAGAGAATTTTTTTTTTTGAAACCAAATGCAAAAACGGACACCAGGATGAGTTTCAGGATGAAATTCCATGTCTAAAAATGGTGTTGCTTCAACTTTTTAAAAATCGAGCCTTTTTGGTGCCAGGAGAAGAAAACGCTTTACTCTGCGGTCAGGAAAAATGCTGCCCAGGAACCAAAATGTTTTTTGAAGCCAAATTTTTTTTTCTGAAACCAAATGCAAAAACGGACACCAGGATGAGTTTCACGATGAAATTCCATGTCTAAAAATAGAGTTGCTTCCACTTTTTAAAAATCGAGCCTTTTTGGTTCCAGGAGAAGAAAACGCTTTACTCCGCGGTCAGGAAAAATCCTGCCCAGGAACCAAAATGTTTTTTGAAGCCAAAATTTGTTTCTTTAAACCAAATGCAAAAACCGACACCAGGATGAGTTTCACGATGAAATTCCATGTCTAAAAATGGTGTTGCTTCTACTTTTTAAAAATCAAGCCTTTTTGGTGCCAGGAGAAGAAAACGCTTTACTTCGCGGTCAGGAAAAATGCTGCCCAGGAACCAAAATGTTTTTTGAAGCCAAATTTTTTTTTTTGAACCCAAATGTAAAAACGGACACCAGGATGAGTTTCACGATGAAATTCCATGTCTAAAAATGGTGTTGCTTCCACTTTTTAAAAATCGAGCCTTTTTGGTGCCAGGAGAATAAAACGCTTTACTCCGCGGTCAGGAAAAATGCTGCCCAGGAACCAAAATGTTTTTTGAAGCCAAATTTTTTTTTTGAAACCAAATGCAAAAACGGACACCAGGATGAGTTTCAGGATGAAATTCCATGTCTAAAAATGGTGTTGCTTCCACTTTTTAAAAATCGAGCCATTTTGGTGCCAGGAGAAGAAAACGCTTTACTCCGCGGTCAGGAAAAATCCTGCCCAGGAACCAAAATGTTTTTTGAAGCCAAATTTTTTTTTTTGAAACCAAATGCAAAAACGGACACCAGGATGAGTTTCACGATGAAATTCCATGTCTAAAAATGGTGTTGCTTCCACTTTTTAAAAATCGAGCCTTTTTGGTGCCAGGAGAACAAAACGCTTTAGTCCGCGGTCAGGAAAAATCCTGCCCAGGAACCAAAATGTTTTTTGAAGCCAAATTTTTTTTTTTGAAACCAAATGCAAAAACGGACACCAGGATGAGTTTCACGATGAAATTCCATGTCTAAAAATGGTGTTGCTTTCACTTTTTAAAAATCGAGCCTTTTTGGTGCCAGGAGAAGAAAACGCTTTAGTCCGCGGTCAGGAAAAATCCTGCCCAGGAACCAAAATGTTTTTTGAAGCCAAATTTTTTTTTCTGAAACCAAATGCAAAAACGGACACCAGGATGAGTTTCACGATGAAATTCCATGTCTAAAAATGGTGTTGCTTCCACTTTTTAAAAATCGAGCCTTTTTTGTGCCAGGAGAAGAAAACGCTTTACTCCGCGGTCAGGAAAAATCCTGCCCAGGAACCAAAAATGTTTTTTAAAGAGAATTTTTTTTTTTGAAACCAAATGCAAAAACGGACACCAGGATGAGTTTCAGGATGAAATTCCATGTCTAAAAATGGTGTTGCTTCAACTTTTTAAAAATCGAGCCTTTTTGGTGCCAGGAGAAGAAAACGCTTTACTCCGCGGTCAGGAAAAATCCTGCCCAGGAACCAAAAGGTTTTTTGAAGCCAAATTTTTTTTTCTGAAACCAAATGCAAAAATGGACACCAGGATGAGTTTCACGATGAAATTCCATGTCTAAAAATGGTGTTGCTTCCACTTTTTAAAAATCGAGCCTTTTTGGTGCCAGGAGAAGAAAACGCTTTACTCCGCGGTCAGGAAAAATTCCGCCCAGGAACCAAAAATGTTTTTTAAAGAGAATTTTTTTTTTTGAAACCAAATGCAAAAACGGACACCAGGATGAGTTTCAGGATGAAATTCCATGTCTAAAAATGGTGTTGCTTCCACTTTTTAAAAATCGAGCCATTTTGGTGCCAGGAGAAGAAAACGCTTTACTCCGCGGTCAGGAAAAATCCTGCCCAGGAACCAAAATGTTTTTTGAAGCCAAATTTTTTTTTTTGAAACCAAATGCAAAAACGGACACCAGGATGAGTTTCACGATGAAATTCCATGTCTAAAAATGGTGTTGCTTCCACTTTTTAAAAATCGAGCCTTTTTGGTGCCAGGAGAAGAAAACGCTTTACTCCGCGGTCAGGAAAAATCCTGCCCAGGAACCAAAATGTTTTTTGAAGCCAAATTTTTTTTTCTGAAACCAAATGCAAAAACGGACACCAGGATGAGTTTCACGATGAAATTCCATGTCTAAAAATGGTGTTGCTTCCACTTTTTAAAAATCGAGCCTTTTTGGTGCCAGGAGAAGAAAACCCTTTACTCTGCGGTAAGGAAAAATCCTGCCCAGGAACCAAAAGGTTTTTTGAAGCCAAATTTTTTTTTTTGAAACCAAATGCAAAAACGGACACCAGGATGAGATTCATGATGAAATTCCATGTCTAAAAATGGTGTTGCTTCCACTTTTTAAAAATCGAGCCTTTTTGGTGCCAGGAGAAGAAAACGCTTTACTCCGCAGTCAGGAAAAATCCTGCCCAGGAACCAAAATGTTTTTTGAAGCCAAAATTTGTTTCTTTAAACCAAATGCAAAAACGGACACCAGGATGAGTTTCAGGATGAAATTCCATTTCTAAAAATGGTGTTGCTTCCACTTTTTAAAAATCGAGCCTTTTTGGTGCCAGGAGAAGAAAACGCTTTACTCCGCGGTCAGGAAAAATGCTGCCCAGGAACCAAAATGTTTTTTGAAGCCAAATTTTTTTTTTTGAACCCAAATGGAAAAACGGACACCAGGATGAGTTTCACGATGAAATTCCATGTCTAAAAATGGTGTTGCTTCCACTTTATAAAAATCGAGCCTTTTTGGTGCCAGGAGAATAAAACGCTTTACTCCGCGGTCAGGAAAAATCCTGCCCAGGAACCAAAATGTTTTTTGAAGCCAATTTTTTTTTTAAACCAAATGCAAAAACGGACACAAGGATGAGTTTCACGATGAAATTCCATGTCTAAAAATGGGGTTGCTTCCACTTTTCAAAAATCAAGACTTTTTGGTGCCAGGAGAAGAAAACGCTTTACTCCGCGGTCAGGAAAAATGCCGCCCAGGAACCAATAATGTTTTTTAAAGAGAATTTTTTTTTTTAAACCAAATGCAAAAACGGACACCAGGATGAGTTTCAGGATGAAATTCCATGTCTAAAAATGGTGTTGCTTCCACTTTTTAAAAATCGAGCCTTTTTGGTGCCAGGAGAAGAAAACGCTTTACTCCGCGGTCAGGAAAAATCCTGCCCAGGAACCAAAATGTTTTTTGAAGCCAAAATTTGTTTCTTTAAACCAAATGCAAAAACGGACACCAGGATGAGTTTCACAATGAAATTCCATGTCTAAAAATGGTGTTGCTTCTACTTTTTAAAAATCGAGCCTTTTTGGTGCCAGGAGAATAAAACGCTTTACTCCGCGGTCAGGAAAAATCCTGCCCAGGAACCAAAATGTTTTTTGAAGCCAATTTTTTTTTTAAACCAAATGCAAAAACGGACACAAGGATGAGTTTCACGATGAAATTCCATGTCTAAAAATGGGGTTGCTTCCACTTTTCAAAAATCAAGACTTTTTGGTGCCAGGAGAAGAAAACGCTTTACTCCGCGGTCAGGAAAAATGCCGCCCAGGAACCAATAATGTTTTTTAAAGAGAATTTTTTTTTTTAAACCAAATGCAAAAACGGACACCAGGATGAGTTTCAGGATGAAATTCCATGTCTAAAAATGGTGTTGCTTCCACTTTTTAAAAATCGAGCCTTTTTGGTGCCAGGAGAAGAAAACGCTTTACTCCGCGGTCAGGAAAAATCCTGCCCAGGAACCAAAATGTTTTTTGAAGCCAAAATTTGTTTCTTTAAACCAAATGCAAAAACGGACACCAGGATGAGTTTCACAATGAAATTCCATGTCTAAAAATGGTGTTGCTTCTACTTTTTAAAAATCAAGCCTTTTTGGTGCCAGGAGAAGAAAACGCTTTACTCTGCGGTCAGGAAAAATGCTGCCCAGGAACCAAAATGTTTTTTGAAGCCAAATTTTTTTTTTTGAAACCAAATGCAAAAACGGACACCAGGATGAGTTTCAGGATGAAATTCCATGTCTAAAAATGGTGTTGCTTCCACTTTTTAAAAATCGAGCCTTTTTGGTGCCAGGAGAAGAAAACGCTTTACTCCGCGGTCAGGAAAAATCCTGCCCAGGAACCAAAATGTTTTTTGAAGCCAATTTTTTTTTTAAACCAAATGCAAAAACGGACACCAGAATGAGTTTCACGATGAAATTCCATGTCTAAAAATGGGGTTGCTTCCACTTTTTAAAATCAAGCCTTTTTGGTGCCAGGAGAAGAAAACGCTTTACTCCGCGGTCAGGAAAAATGCCGCCCAGGAACCAATAATGTTTTTTAAAGAGAATTTTTTTTTAAAACCAAATGCAAAAACGGACACCAGGATGAGTTTCAGGATGAAATTCCATGTCTAAAAATGGTGTTGCTTCCACTTTTTAAAAATCGAGCCTTTTTGGTGCCAGGAGAAGAAAACGCTTTACTCCGCGGTCAGGAAAAATCCTGCCCAGGAACCAAAATGTTTTTTGAAGCCAAAATTTGTTTCTTTAAACCAAATGCAAAAACGGACACCAGGATGAGTTTCACGATGAAATTCCATGTCTAAAAATGGTGTTGCTTCTACTTTTTAAAAATCAAGCCTTTTTGGTGCCAGGAGAAGAAAACGCTTTACTCCGCGGTCAGGAAAAATCCTGCCCAGGAAGCAAAATGTTTTTTGAAGCCAAATTTTTTTTTTTGAAACCAAATGCAAAAACGGACACCAGGATTAGTTTCATGATGAAATTCCATGTCTAAAAATGGTGTTGCTTCCACTTTTTAAAAATCGAGCCTTTTTGGTGCCAGGAGAAGAAAAACTTTACTCCGCAGTCAGGAAAAATCCTGCCCAGGAACCAAAATGTTTTTTGAAGCCAAAATTTGTTTCTTTAAATCAAATGCAAAAACGGACACCAGGATGAGTTTCAGGATGAAATTCCATGTCTAAAAATGGTGTTGTTTCAACTTTTTAAAAATCGAGCCTTTTTGGTGCCAGGAGAAGAAAACGCTTTACTCAGGAAAAATCCTGCCCAGAAACCAAAAGGTTTTTTGAAGCCAAATTTTTTTTTCTGAAACCAAATGCAAAAATGGACACCAGGATGAGTTTCACGATGAAATTCCATGTCTAAAAATGGTGTTGCTTCCACTTTTTAAAAATCGAGCCTTTTTGGTGCCAGGAGAAGAAAACGCTTTACTCCGCGGTCAGGAAAAATTCCGCCCAGGAACCAAAAATGTTTTTTAAAGAGAATTTTTTTTTTTGAAACCAAATGCAAAAACGGACACCAGGATGAGTTTCAGGATGAAATTCCATGTCTAAAAATGGTGTTGCTTCCACTTTTTAAAAATCGAGCCATTTTGGTGCCAGGAGAAGAAAACGCTTTACTCCGCGGTCAGGAAAAATCCTGCCCAGGAACCAAAATGTTTTTTGAAGCCAAATTTTTTTTTTTGAAACCAAATGCAAAAACGGACACCAGGATGAGTTTCACGATGAAATTCCATGTCTAAAAATGGTGTTGCTTCCACTTTTTAAAAATCGAGCCTTTTTGGTGCCAGGAGAAGAAAACGCTTTACTCCGCGGTCAGGAAAAATCCTGCCCAGGAACCAAAATGTTTTTTGAAGCCAAATTTTTTTTTTTGAACCCAAATGGAAAAACGGACACCAGGATGAGTTTCACGATGAAATTCCATGTCTAAAAATGGTGTTGCTTCCACTTTTTAAAAATCGAGCCTTTTTGGTGCCAGGAGAATAAAACGCTTTACTCCGCGGTCAGGAAAAATCCTGCCCAGGAACCAAAATGTTTTTTGAAGCCAATTTTTTTTTTAAACCAAATGCAAAAACGGACACCAGAATGAGTTTCACGATGAAATTCCATGTCTAAAAATGGGGTTGCTTCCACTTTTTAAAATCAAGCCTTTTTGGTGCCAGGAGAAGAAAACGCTTTACTCAGGAAAAATGCCGCCCAGGAACCAATAATGTTTTTTAAAGAGAATTTTTTTTTTAAACCAAATGCAAAAACGGACACCAGGATGAGTTTCAGGATGAAATTCCATGTCTAAAAATGGTGTTGCTTCCACTTTTTAAAAATCGAGCCTTTTTGGTGCCAGGAGAAGAAAACGCTTTACTCCGCGGTCAGGAAAAATCCTGCCCAGGAACCAAAATGTTTTTTGAAGCCAAAATTTGTTTCTTTAAACCAAATGCAAAAACGGACACCAGGATGAGTTTCACGATGAAATTCCATGTCTAAAAATGATGTTGCTTCTACTTTTTAAAAATCAAGCCTTTTTGGTGCCAGGAGAAGAAAACGCTTTACTCCGCGGTCAGGAAAAATCCTGCCCAGGAAGCAAAATGTTTTTTGAAGCCAAATTTTTTTTTTTGAAACCAAATGCAAAAACGGACACCAGGATTAGTTTCATGATGAAATTCCATGTCTAAAAATGGTGTTGCTTCCACTTTTTAAAAATCGAGCCTTTTTGGTGCCAGGAGAAGAAAAACTTTACTCCGCAGTCAGGAAAAATCCTGCCCAGGAACCAAAATGTTTTTTGAAGCCAAAATTTGTTTCTTTAAATCAAATGCAAAAACGGACACCAGGATGAGTTTCAGGATGAAATTCCATGTCTAAAAATGGTGTTGTTTCAACTTTTTAAAAATCGAGCCTTTTTGGTGCCAGGAGAAGAAAACGCTTTACTCCGCGGTCAGGAAAAATCCTGCTCAGAAACCAAAAGGTTTTTTGAAGCCAAATTTTTTTTTCTGAAACCAAATGCAAAAATGGACACCAGGATGAGTTTCACGATGAAATTCCATGTCTAAAAATGGTGTTGCTTCCACTTTTTAAAAATCGAGCCTTTTTGGTGCCAGGAGAAGAAAACGCTTTACTCCGCGGTCAGGAAAAATTCCGCCCAGGAACCAAAAATGTTTTTTAAAGAGAATTTTTTTTTTTGAAACCAAATGCAAAAACGGACACCAGGATGAGTTTCAGGATGAAATTCCATGTCTAAAAATGGTGTTGCTTCCACTTTTTAAAAATCGAGCCATTTTGGTGCCAGGAGAAGAAAACGCTTTACTCCGCGGTCAGGAAAAATCCTGCCCAGGAACCAAAATGTTTTTTGAAGCCAAATTTTTTTTTTTGAAACCAAATGCAAAAACGGACACCAGGATGAGTTTCACGATGAAATTCCATGTCTAAAAATGGTGTTGCTTCCACTTTTTAAAAATCGAGCCTTTTTGGTGCCAGGAGAAGAAAACGCTTTACTCGGCGGTCAGGAAAAATCCTGCCCAGGAACCAAAATGTTTTTTGAAGCCAAATTTTTTTTTCTGAAACCAAATGCAAAAACGGACACCAGGATGAGTTTCACGATGAAATTCCATGTCTAAAAATGGTGTTGCTTCCACTTTTTAAAAATCGAGCCTTTTTGGTGCCAGGAGAAGAAAACCCTTTACTCTGCGGTAAGGAAAAATCCTGCCCAGGAACCAAAAGGTTTTTTGAAGCCAAATTTTTTTTTTTGAAACCAAATGCAAAAACGGACACCAGGATGAGTTTCATGATGAAATTCCATGTCTAAAAATGGTGTTGCTTCCACTTTTTAAAAATCAAGCCTTTTTGGTGCCAGGAGAAGAAAACGCTTTACTCCGCAGTCAGGAAAAATCCTGCCCAGGAACCAAAATGTTTTTTGAAGCCAAAATTTGTTTCTTTAAACCAAATGCATAAACGGACACCAGGATGAGTTTCAGGATGAAATTCCATGTCTAAAAATGGTGTTGCTTCCACTTTTTAAAAATCGAGCCTTTTTGGTGCCAGGAGAAGAAAACGCTTTACTCCGCGGTCAGGAAAAATGCTGCCCAGGAACCAAAATGTTTTTTGAAGCCAAATTTTTTTTTTTGAACCCAAATGGAAAAACGGACACCAGGATGAGTTTCACGATGAAATTCCATGTCTAAAAATGGTGTTGCTTCCACTTTATAAAAATCGAGCCTTTTTGGTGCCAGGAGAATAAAACGCTTTACTCCGCGGTCAGGAAAAATCCTGCCCAGGAACCAAAATGTTTTTTGAAGCCAATTTTTTTTTTAAACCAAATGCAAAAACGGACACAAGGATGAGTTTCACGATGAAATTCCATGTCTAAAAATGGGGTTGCTTCCACTTTTCAAAAATCAAGCCTTTTTGGTGCCAGGAGAAGAAAACGCTTTACTCCGCGGTCAGGAAAAATGCCGCCCAGGAACCAATAATGTTTTTTAAAGAGAATTTTTTTTTTAAACCAAATGCAAAAACGGACACCAGGATGAGTTTCAGGATGAAATTCCATGTCTAAAAATGGTGTTGCTTCAACTTTTTAAAAATCCAGCCTTTTTGGTGCCAGGAGAAGAAAACGCTTTACTCCGCGGTCAGGAAAAATCCTGCCCAGGAACCAAAATGTTTTTTGAAGCCAAAATTTGTTTCTTTAAACCAAATGCAAAAACGGACACCAGGATGAGTTTCACAATGAAATTCCATGTCTAAAAATGGTGTTGCTTCCACTTTTTAAAAATCGAGCCTTTTTGGTGCCAGGAGAAGAAAACGCTTTACTCCGCGGTCAGGAAAAATTCCGCCCAGGAACCAAAAATGTTTTTTAAAGAGAATTTTTTTTTTTGAAACCAAATGCAAAAACGGACACCAGGATGAGTTTCAGGATGAAATTCCATGTCTAAAAATGGTGTTGCTTCCACTTTTTAAAAATCGAGCCATTTTGGTGCCAGGAGAAGAAAACGCTTTACTCCGCGGTCAGGAAAAATCCTGCCCAGGAACCAAAATGTTTTTTGAAGCCAAATTTTTTTTTTTGAAACCAAATGCAAAAACGGACACCAGGATGAGTTTCACGATGAAATTCCATGTCTAAAAATGGTGTTGCTTCCACTTTTTAAAAATCGAGCCTTTTTGGTGCCAGGAGAAGAAAACGCTTTACTCGGCGGTCAGGAAAAATCCTGCCCAGGAACCAAAATGTTTTTTGAAGCCAAATTTTTTTTTCTGAAACCAAATGCAAAAACGGACACCAGGATGAGTTTCACGATGAAATTCCATGTCTAAAAATGGTGTTGCTTCCACTTTTTAAAAATCGAGCCTTTTTGGTGCCAGGAGAAGAAAACCCTTTACTCTGCGGTAAGGAAAAATCCTGCCCAGGAACCAAAAGGTTTTTTGAAGCCAAATTTTT
The DNA here is from genome assembly GCF_029215685.1 of Pituophis catenifer annectens. Classification (NCBI taxonomy): domain Eukaryota; kingdom Metazoa; phylum Chordata; class Lepidosauria; order Squamata; family Colubridae; genus Pituophis; species Pituophis catenifer. The sequence goes on from NW_027256894.1 coordinate 8,614,861, forward strand.
TTTTTTGAAACCAAATGCAAAAACGGACACCAGGATGAGTTTCATGATGAAATTCCATGTCTAAAAATGGTGTTGCTTCCACTTTTTAAAAATCGAGCCTTTTTGGTGCCAGGAGAAGAAAACGCTTTACTCCGCAGTCAGGAAAAATCCTGCCCAGGAACCAAAATGTTTTTTGAAGCCAAAATTTGTTTCTTTAAACCAAATGCATAAACGGACACCAGGATGAGTTTCAGGATGAAATTCCATGTCTAAAAATGGTGTTGCTTCCACTTTTTAAAAATCGAGCCTTTTTGGTGCCAGGAGAAGAAAACGCTTTACTCCGCGGTCAGGAAAAATGCTGCCCAGGAACCAAAATGTTTTTTGAAGCCAAATTTTTTTTTTTGAACCCAAATGGAAAAACGGACACCAGGATGAGTTTCACGATGAAATTCCATGTCTAAAAATGGTGTTGCTTCCACTTTATAAAAATCGAGCCTTTTTGGTGCCAGGAGAATAAAACGCTTTACTCCGCGGTCAGGAAAAATCCTGCCCAGGAACCAAAATGTTTTTTGAAGCCAATTTTTTTTTTAAACCAAATGCAAAAACGGACACAAGGATGAGTTTCACGATGAAATTCCATGTCTAAAAATGGGGTTGCTTCCACTTTTCAAAAATCAAGCCTTTTTGGTGCCAGGAGAAGAAAACGCTTTACTCCGCGGTCAGGAAAAATGCCGCCCAGGAACCAATAATGTTTTTTAAAGAGAATTTTTTTTTTTAAACCAAATGCAAAAACGGACACCAGGATGAGTTTCAGGATGAAATTCCATGTCTAAAAATGGTGTTGCTTCAACTTTTTAAAAATCCAGCCTTTTTGGTGCCAGGAGAAGAAAACGCTTTACTCCGCGGTCAGGAAAAATCCTGCCCAGGAACCAAAATGTTTTTTGAAGCCAAAATTTGTTTCTTTAAACCAAATGCAAAAACGGACACCAGGATGAGTTTCACAATGAAATTCCATGTCTAAAAATGGTGTTGCTTCTACTTTTTAAAAATCAAGCCTTTTTGGTGCCAGGAGAAGAAAACGCTTTACTCTGCGGTCAGGAAAAATGCTGCCCAGGAACCAAAATGTTTTTTGAAGCCAAATTTTTTTTTTTGAAACCAAATGCAAAAACGGACACCAGGATGAGTTTCACGATGAAATTCCATGTCTAAAAATGGTGTTGCTTCCACTTTTTAAAAATCGAGCCATTTTGGTGCCAGGAGAAGAAAACGCTTTACTCCGCGGTCAGGAAAAATCCTGCCCAGGAACCAAAATGTTTTTTGAAGCCAAATTTTTTTTTTTGAAACCAAATGCAAAAACGGACACCAGGTTGAGTTTCACGATGAAATTCCATGTCTAAAAATGGTGTTGCTTCCACTTTTTAAAAATCGAGCCTTTTTGGTGCCAGGAGAAGAAAACGCTTTAGTCCGCGGTCAGGAAAAATCCTGCCCAGGAACCAAAATGTTTTTTGAAGCCAAATTTTTTTTTCTGAAACCAAATGCAAAAACGGACACCAGGATGAGTTTCACGATGAAATTCCATGTCTAAAAATGGTGTTGCTTCAACTTTTTAAAAATCGAGCCTTTTTGGTGCCAGGAGAAGAAAACGCTTTACTCCGCGGTCAGGAAAAATCCTGCCCAGGAACCAAAAGGTTTTTTGAAGCCAAATTTTTTTTTCTGAAACCAAATGCAAAAACGGACACCAGGATGAGTTTCACGATGAAATTCCATGTCTAAAAATAGTGTTGCTTCCACTTTTTAAAAATCGAGCCTTTTTGGTTCCAGGAGAAGAAAACGCTTTACTCCGCGGTCAGGAAAAATCCTGCCCAGGAACCAAAATGTTTTTTGAAGCCAAAATTTGTTTCTTTAAACCAAATGCAAAAACCGACACCAGGATGAGTTTCACGATGAAATTCCATGTCTAAAAATGGTGTTGCTTCTACTTTTTAAAAATCAATCCTTTTTGGTGCCAGGAGAAGAAAACGCTTTACTTCGCGGTCAGGAAAAATGCTGCCCAGGAACCAAAATGTTTTTTGAAGCCAAATTTTTTTTTTTGAACCCAAATGTAAAAACGGACACCAGGATGAGTTTCACGATGAAATTCCATGTCTAAAAATGGTGTTGCTTCCACTTTTTAAAAATCGAGCCTTTTTGGTGCCAGGAGAATAAAACGCTTTACTCCGCGGTCAGGAAAAATGCTGCCCAGGAACCAAAATGTTTTTTGAAGCCAAATTTTTTTTTTGAAACCAAATGCAAAAACGGACACCAGGATGAGTTTCAGGATGAAATTCCATGTCTAAAAATGGTGTTGCTTCCACTTTTTAAAAATCGAGCCATTTTGGTGCCAGGAGAAGAAAACGCTTTACTCCGCGGTCAGGAAAAATCCTGCCCAGGAACCAAAATGTTTTTTGAAGCCAAATTTTTTTTTTTGAAACCAAATGCAAAAACGGACACCAGGATGAGTTTCACGATGAAATTCCATGTCTAAAAATGGTGTTGCTTCCACTTTTTAAAAATCGAGCCTTTTTGGTGCCAGGAGAAGAAAACGCTTTAGTCCGCGGTCAGGAAAAATCCTGCCCAGGAACCAAAATGTTTTTTGAAGCCAAATTTTTTTTTCTGAAACCAAATGCAAAAACGGACACCAGGATGAGTTTCACGATGAAATTCCATGTCTAAAAATGGTGTTGCTTCCACTTTTTAAAAATCGAGCCTTTTTTGTGCCAGGAGAAGAAAATGCTTTACTCCGCGGTCAGGAAAAATCCTGCCCAGGAACCAAAAATGTTTTTTAAAGAGAATTTTTTTTTTTGAAACCAAATGCAAAAACGGACACCAGGATGAGTTTCAGGATGAAATTCCATGTCTAAAAATGGTGTTGCTTCAACTTTTTAAAAATCGAGCCTTTTTGGTGCCAGGAGAAGAAAACGCTTTACTCTGCGGTCAGGAAAAATGCTGCCCAGGAACCAAAATGTTTTTTGAAGCCAAATTTTTTTTTCTGAAACCAAATGCAAAAACGGACACCAGGATGAGTTTCACGATGAAATTCCATGTCTAAAAATAGAGTTGCTTCCACTTTTTAAAAATCGAGCCTTTTTGGTTCCAGGAGAAGAAAACGCTTTACTCCGCGGTCAGGAAAAATCCTGCCCAGGAACCAAAATGTTTTTTGAAGCCAAAATTTGTTTCTTTAAACCAAATGCAAAAACCGACACCAGGATGAGTTTCACGATGAAATTCCATGTCTAAAAATGGTGTTGCTTCTACTTTTTAAAAATCAAGCCTTTTTGGTGCCAGGAGAAGAAAACGCTTTACTTCGCGGTCAGGAAAAATGCTGCCCAGGAACCAAAATGTTTTTTGAAGCCAAATTTTTTTTTTTGAACCCAAATGTAAAAACGGACACCAGGATGAGTTTCACGATGAAATTCCATGTCTAAAAATGGTGTTGCTTCCACTTTTTAAAAATCGAGCCTTTTTGGTGCCAGGAGAATAAAACGCTTTACTCCGCGGTCAGGAAAAATGCTGCCCAGGAACCAAAATGTTTTTTGAAGCCAAATTTTTTTTTTGAAACCAAAAGCAAAAACGGACACCAGGATGAGTTTCAGGATGAAATTCCATGTCTAAAAATGGTGTTGCTTCCACTTTTTAAAAATCGAGCCATTTTGGTGCCAGGAGAAGAAAACGCTTTACTCCGCGGTCAGGAAAAATGCTGCCCAGGAACCAAAATGTTTTTTGAAGCCAAATTTTTTTTTTTTGAAACCAAATGCAAAAACGGACACCAGGATGAGTTTCACGATGAAATTCCATGTCTAAAAATGGTGTTGCTTCCACTTTTTAAAAATCGAGCCTTTTTGGTGCCAGGAGAAGAAAACGCTTTACTCCGCGGTCAGGAAAAATCCTGCCCAGGAACCAAAATGTTTTTTGAAGCCAAATTTTTTTTTTTGAAACCAAATGCAAAAACGGACACCAGGATGAGTTTCACGATGAAATTCCATGTCTAAAAATGGTGTTGCTTCCACTTTTTAAAAATCGAGCCTTTTTGGTGCCAGGAGAAGAAAACGCTTTACTCCGCGGTCAGGAAACATCCTGCCCAGGAACCAAAAATGTTTTTTAAAGAGAATTTTTTTTTTGAAACCAAATGCAAAAACGGACAGCAGGATGAGTTTCACAATGAAATTCTATGTCTAAAAAGGGTGTTGCTTCCACTTTTTAAAAATCGAGCCATTTTGGTGCCAGGAGAAGAAAACGCTTTACTCCGCGGTCAGGAAAAATCCTGCCCAGGAACCAAAATGTTTTTTGAAGCCAAATTTTTTTTTTGAAACCAAATGCAAAAACGGACACCAGGATGAGTTTCACGATGAAATTCCATGTCTAAAAATGGTGTTGCTTCCACTTTTTAAAAATCAAGCCTTTTTGGTGCCAGGAGAAGAAAATGCTTTACTCCGTGGTCAGGAAAAATCCTGCCCAGGAACCAAAATGTTTTTTGAAGCCAAATTTTTTTTTTTGAAATCAAATGCAAAAACGGACACCAGGATGAGTTTCACGATGAAATTCCATGTCTAAAAATGGTGTTGCTTCCACTTTTTAAAAATCAAGCCTTTTTGATGCCAGGAGAAGAAAACGCTTTACTCCGCGGTCAGGAAAAATGCCGCCCAGGAACCAAAAATATTTTTTAAAGAGAATTTTTTTTTTGAAACTAAATGCAAAAACGGACACCAGGATGAGTTTCACGATGAAATTCCATGTCTAAAAATGGTGTTGCTTCCACTTTTTAAAAATCGAGCCATTTTGGTGCCAGGAGAAGAAAACGCTTTACTCCGCGGTCAGGAAAAATCCTGCCCAGGAACCAAAATGTTTTTTGAAGCCAAATTTTTTTTTTGAAACCAAATGCAAAAACGGACACCAGGATGAGTTTCACGATGAAATTCCATGTCTAAAAATGGTGTTGCTTCCACTTTTTAAAAATCGAGCCTTTTTGGTGCCAGGAGAAGAAAACGATTTACTTCGCGGTCAGGAAAAATGCTGCCCAGGAACCAAAATGTTTTTTGAAGCCAAATTTTTTTTTTTTGAACCCAAATGTAAAAACGGACACCAGGATGAGTTTCACGATGAAATTCCATGTCTAAAAATGGTGTTGCTTCCACTTTTTAAAAATCGAGCCTTTTTGGTGCCAGGAGAATAAAACGCTTTACTCCGCGGTCAGGAAAAATGCTGCCCAGGAACCAAAATGTTTTTTGAAGCCAAATTTTTTTTTTGAAACCAAATGCAAAAACGGACACCAGGATGAGTTTCAGGATGAAATTCCATGTCTAAAAATGGTGTTGCTTCCACTTTTTAAAAATCGAGCCTTTTTGGTGCCAGGAGAATAAAACGCTTTACTCCGCGGTCAGGAAAAATGCTGCCCAGGAACCAAAATGTTTTTTGAAGCCAAATTTTTTTTTTGAAACCAAATGCAAAAACGGACACCAGGATGAGTTTCAGGATGAAATTCCATGTCTAAAAATGGTGTTGCTTCCACTTTTTAAAAATCGAGCCATTTTGGTGCCAGGAGAAGAAAACGCTTTACTCCGCGGTCAGGAAAAATCCTGCCCAGGAACCAAAATGTTTTTTGAAGCCAAATTTTTTTTTTTGAAACCAAATGCAAAAACGGACACCAGGATGAGTTTCACGATGAAATTCCATGTCTAAAAATGGTGTTGCTTCCACTTTTTAAAAATCGAGCCTTTTTGGTGCCAGGAGAAGAAAACGCTTTAGTCCGCGGTCAGGAAAAATCCTGCCCAGGAACCAAAATGTTTTTTGAAGCCAAATTTTTTTTTCTGAAACCAAATGCAAAAACGGACACCAGGATGAGTTTCACGATGAAATTCCATGTCTAAAAATGGTGTTGCTTCCACTTTTTAAAAATCGAGCCTTTTTTGTGCCAGGAGAAGAAAATGCTTTACTCCGCGGTCAGGAAAAATCCTGCCCAGGAACCAAAAATGTTTTTTAAAGAGAATTTTTTTTTTTGAAACCAAATGCAAAAACGGACACCAGGATGAGTTTCAGGATGAAATTCCATGTCTAAAAATGGTGTTGCTTCAACTTTTTAAAAATCGAGCCTTTTTGGTGCCAGGAGAAGAAAACGCTTTACTCTGCGGTCAGGAAAAATCCTGCCCAGGAACCAAAATGTTTTTTGAAGCCAAAATTTGTTTCTTTAAACCAAATGCAAAAACCGACACCAGGATGAGTTTCACGATGAAATTCCATGTCTAAAAATGGTGTTGCTTCCACTTTTTAAAAATCGAGCCTTTTTTGTGCCAGGAGAAGAAAATGCTTTACTCCGCGGTCAGGAAAAATCCTGCCCAGGAACCAAAAATGTTTTTTAAAGAGAATTTTTTTTTTTGAAACCAAATGCAAAAACGGACACCAGGATGAGTTTCACGATGAAATTCCATGTCTAAAAATAGAGTTGCTTCCACTTTTTAAAAATCGAGCCTTTTTGGTTCCAGGAGAAGAAAACGCTTTACTCCGCGGTCAGGAAAAATCCTGCCCAGGAACCAAAATGTTTTTTGAAGCCAAAATTTGTTTCTTTAAACCAAATGCAAAAACCGACACCAGGATGAGTTTCACGATGAAATTCCATGTCTAAAAATGGTGTTGCTTCCACTTTTTAAAAATCGAGCCTTTTTGGTGCCAGGAGAATAAAACGCTTTACTCCGCGGTCAGGAAAAATGCTGCCCAGGAACCAAAATGTTTTTTGAAGCCAAATTTTTTTTTTGAAACCAAAAGCAAAAACGGACACCAGGATGAGTTTCAGGATGAAATTCCATGTCTAAAAATGGTGTTGCTTCCACTTTTTAAAAATCGAGCCATTTTGGTGCCAGGAGAAGAAAACGCTTTACTCCGCGGTCAGGAAAAATCCTGCCCAGGAACCAAAATGTTTTTTGAAGCCAAATTTTTTTTTTTGAAACCAAATGCAAAAACGGACACCAGGATGAGTTTCACGATGAAATTCCATGTCTAAAAATGGTGTTGCTTCCACTTTTTAAAAATCGAGCCTTTTTGGTGCCAGGAGAACAAAACGCTTTAGTCCGCGGTCAGGAAAAATCCTGCCCAGGAACCAAAATGTTTTTTGAAGCCAAATTTTTTTTTTTGAAACCAAATGCAAAAACGGACACCAGGATGAGTTTCACGATGAAATTCCATGTCTAAAAATGGTGTTGCTTCCACTTTTTAAAAATCGAGCCTTTTTGGTGCCAGGAGAAGAAAACGCTTTAGTCCGCGGTCAGGAAAAATCCTGCCCAGGAACCAAAATGTTTTTTGAAGCCAAATTTTTTTTTCTGAAACCAAATGCAAAAACGGACACCAGGATGAGTTTCACGATGAAATTCCATGTCTAAAAATGGTGTTGCTTCCACTTTTTAAAAATCGAGCCTTTTTTGTGCCAGGAGAAGAAAACGCTTTACTCCGCGGTCAGGAAAAATCCTGCCCAGGAACCAAAAATGTTTTTTAAAGAGAATTTTTTTTTTTGAAACCAAATGCAAAAACGGACACCAGGATGAGTTTCAGGATGAAATTCCATGTCTAAAAATGGTGTTGCTTCAACTTTTTAAAAATCGAGCCTTTTTGGTGCCAGGAGAAGAAAACGCTTTACTCCGCGGTCAGGAAAAATCCTGCCCAGGAACCAAAATGTTTTTTGAAGCCAAAATTTGTTTCTTTAAACCAAATGCAAAAACCGACACCAGGATGAGTTTCACGATGAAATTCCATGTCTAAAAATGGTGTTGCTTCCACTTTTTAAAAATCGAGCCTTTTTTGTGCCAGGAGAAGAAAATGCTTTACTCCGCGGTCAGGAAAAATCCTGCCCAGGAACCAAAAATGTTTTTTAAAGAGAATTTTTTTTTTTGAAACCAAATGCAAAAACGGACACCAGGATGAGTTTCACGATGAAATTCCATGTCTAAAAATAGAGTTGCTTCCACTTTTTAAAAATCGAGCCTTTTTGGTTCCAGGAGAAGAAAACGCTTTACTCCGCGGTCAGGAAAAATCCTGCCCAGGAACCAAAATGTTTTTTGAAGCCAAAATTTGTTTCTTTAAACCAAATGCAAAAACCGACACCAGGATGAGTTTCACGATGAAATTCCATGTCTAAAAATGGTGTTGCTTCTACTTTTTAAAAATCAAGCCTTTTTGGTGCCAGGAGAAGAAAACGCTTTACTTCGCGGTCAGGAAAAATGCTGCCCAGGAACCAAAATGTTTTTTGAAGCCAAATTTTTTTTTTTGAACCCAAATGTAAAAACGGACACCAGGATGAGTTTCACGATGAAATTCCATGTCTAAAAATGGTGTTGCTTCCACTTTTTAAAAATCGAGCCTTTTTGGTGCCAGGAGAATAAAACGCTTTACTCCGCGGTCAGGAAAAATGCTGCCCAGGAACCAAAATGTTTTTTGAAGCCAAATTTTTTTTTTGAAACCAAAAGCAAAAACGGACACCAGGATGAGTTTCAGGATGAAATTCCATGTCTAAAAATGGTGTTGCTTCCACTTTTTAAAAATCGAGCCATTTTGGTGCCAGGAGAAGAAAACGCTTTACTCCGCGGTCAGGAAAAATCCTGCCCAGGAACCAAAATGTTTTTTGAAGCCAAATTTTTTTTTTTGAAACCAAATGCAAAAACGGACACCAGGATGAGTTTCACGATGAAATTCCATGTCTAAAAATGGTGTTGCTTCCACTTTTTAAAAATCGAGCCTTTTTGGTGCCAGGAGAACAAAACGCTTTAGTCCGCGGTCAGGAAAAATCCTGCCCAGGAACCAAAATGTTTTTTGAAGCCAAATTTTTTTTTTTGAAACCAAATGCAAAAACGGACACCAGGATGAGTTTCACGATGAAATTCCATGTCTAAAAATGGTGTTGCTTCCACTTTTTAAAAATCGAGCCTTTTTGGTGCCAGGAGAAGAAAACGCTTTAGTCCGCGGTCAGGAAAAATCCTGCCCAGGAACCAAAATGTTTTTTGAAGCCAAATTTTTTTTTCTGAAACCAAATGCAAAAACGGACACCAGGATGAGTTTCACGATGAAATTCCATGTCTAAAAATGGTGTTGCTTCCACTTTTTAAAAATCGAGCCTTTTTTGTGCCAGGAGAAGAAAACGCTTTACTCCGCGGTCAGGAAAAATCCTGCCCAGGAACCAAAAATGTTTTTTAAAGAGAATTTTTTTTTTTGAAACCAAATGCAAAAACGGACACCAGGATGAGTTTCAGGATGAAATTCCATGTCTAAAAATGGTGTTGCTTCAACTTTTTAAAAATCGAGCCTTTTTGGTGCCAGGAGAAGAAAACGCTTTACTCCGCGGTCAGGAAAAATCCTGCCCAGGAACCAAAATGTTTTTTGAAGCCAAAATTTGTTTCTTTAAACCAAATGCAAAAACCGACACCAGGATGAGTTTCACGATGAAATTCCATGTCTAAAAATGGTGTTGCTTCTACTTTTTAAAAATCAAGCCTTTTTGGTGCCAGGAGAAGAAAACGCTTTACTTCGCGGTCAGGAAAAATGCTGCCCAGGAACCAAAATGTTTTTTGAAGCCAAATTTTTTTTTCTGAAACCAAATGCAAAAACGGACACCAGGATGAGTTTCACGATGAAATTCCATGTCTAAAAATAGTGTTGCTTCCACTTTTTAAAAATCGAGCCTTTTTGGTTCCAGGAGAAGAAAACGCTTTACTCCGCGGTCAGGAAAAATCCTGCCCAGGAACCAAAATGTTTTTTGAAGCCAAAATTTGTTTCTTTAAACCAAATGCAAAAACCGACACCAGGATGAGTTTCACGATGAAATTCCATGTCTAAAAATGGTGTTGCTTCTACTTTTTAAAAATCAAGCCTTTTTGGTGCCAGGAGAAGAAAACGCTTTACTTCGCGGTCAGGAAAAATGCTGCCCAGGAACCAAAATGTTTTTTGAAGCCAAATTTTTTTTTTTGAACCCAAATGTAAAAACGGACACCAGGATGAGTTTCACGATGAAATTCCATGTCTAAAAATGGTGTTGCTTCCACTTTTTAAAAATCGAGCCTTTTTGGTGCCAGGAGAATAAAACGCTTTACTCCGCGGTCAGGAAAAATGCTGCCCAGGAACCAAAATGTTTTTTGAAGCCAAATTTTTTTTTTGAAACCAAATGCAAAAACGGACACCAGGATGAGTTTCAGGATGAAATTCCATGTCTAAAAATGGTGTTGCTTCCACTTTTTAAAAATCGAGCCATTTTGGTGCCAGGAGAAGAAAACGCTTTACTCCGCGGTCAGGAAAAATCCTGCCCAGGAACCAAAATGTTTTTTGAAGCCAAATTTTTTTTTTTGAAACCAAATGCAAAAACGGACACCAGGATGAGTTTCACGATGAAATTCCATGTCTAAAAATGGTGTTGCTTCCACTTTTTAAAAATCGAGCCTTTTTGGTGCCAGGAGAACAAAACGCTTTAGTCCGCGGTCAGGAAAAATCCTGCCCAGGAACCAAAATGTTTTTTGAAGCCAAATTTTTTTTTTGAAACCAAATGCAAAAACGGACACCAGGATGAGTTTCACGATGAAATTCCATGTCTAAAAATGGTGTTGCTTCCACTTTTTAAAAATCGAGCCTTTTTGGTGCCAGGAGAAGAAAACGCTTTACTCCGCGGTCAGGAAAAATCCTGCCCAGGAACCAAAATGTTTTTTGAAGCCAAATTTTTTTTTTTGAAACCAAATGCAAAAACGGACACCAGGATGAGTTTCACGATGAAATTCCATGTCTAAAAATGGTGTTGCTTCCACTTTTTAAAAATCGAGCCTTTTTGGTGCCAGGAGAAGAAAACGCTTTACTCCGCGGTCAGGAAACATCCTGCCCAGGAACCAAAAATGTTTTTTAAAGAGAATTTTTTTTTTGAAACCAAATGCAAAAACGGACAGCAGGATGAGTTTCACAATGAAATTCTATGTCTAAAAAGGGTGTTGCTTCCACTTTTTAAAAATCGAGCCATTTTGGTGCCAGGAGAAGAAAACGCTTTACTCCGCGGTCAGGAAAAATCCTGCCCAGGAACCAAAATGTTTTTTGAAGCCAAATTTTTTTTTTGAAACCAAATGCAAAAACGGACACCAGGATGAGTTTCACGATGAAATTCCATGTCTAAAAATGGTGTTGCTTCCACTTTTTAAAAATCAAGCCTTTTTGGTGCCAGGAGAAGAAAATGCTTTACTCCGTGGTCAGGAAAAATCCTGCCCAGGAACCAAAATGTTTTTTGAAGCCAAATTTTTTTTTTTGAAATCAAATGCAAAAACGGACACCAGGATGAGTTTCACGATGAAATTCCATGTCTAAAAATGGTGTTGCTTCCACTTTTTAAAAATCAAGCCTTTTTGATGCCAGGAGAAGAAAACGCTTTACTCCGCGGTCAGGAAAAATGCCGCCCAGGAACCAAAAATATTTTTTAAAGAGAATTTTTTTTTTGAAACTAAATGCAAAAACGGACACCAGGATGAGTTTCACGATGAAATTCCATGTCTAAAAATGGTGTTGCTTCCACTTTTTAAAAATCGAGCCATTTTGGTGCCAGGAGAAGAAAACGCTTTACTCCGCGGTCAGGAAAAATCCTGCCCAGGAACCAAAATGTTTTTTGAAGCCAAATTTTTTTTTTGAAACCAAATGCAAAAACGGACACCAGGATGAGTTTCACGATGAAATTCCATGTCTAAAAATGGTGTTGCTTCCACTTTTTAAAAATCGAGCCTTTTTGGTGCCAGGAGAAGAAAACGATTTACTTCGCGGTCAGGAAAAATGCTGCCCAGGAACCAAAATGTTTTTTGAAGCCAAATTTTTTTTTTTGAACCCAAATGTAAAAACGGACACCAGGATGAGTTTCACGATGAAATTCCATGTCTAAAAATGGTGTTGCTTCCACTTTTTAAAAATCGAGCCTTTTTGGTGCCAGGAGAATAAAACGCTTTACTCCGCGGTCAGGAAAAATGCTGCCCAGGAACCAAAATGTTTTTTGAAGCCAAATTTTTTTTTTGAAACCAAATGCAAAAACGGACACCAGGATGAGTTTCAGGATGAAATTCCATGTCTAAAAATGGTGTTGCTTCCACTTTTTAAAAATCGAGCCATTTTGGTGCCAGGAGAAGAAAACGCTTTACTCCGCGGTCAGGAAAAATCCTGCCCAGGAACCAAAATGTTTTTTGAAGCCAAATTTTTTTTTTTGAAACCAAATGCAAAAACGGACACCAGGATGAGTTTCACGATGAAATTCCATGTCTAAAAATGGTGTTGCTTCCACTTTTTAAAAATCGAGCCTTTTTGGTGCCAGGAGAACAAAACGCTTTAGTCCGCGGTCAGGAAAAATCCTGCCCAGGAACCAAAATGTTTTTTGAAGCCAAATTTTTTTTTTTGAAACCAAATGCAAAAACGGACACCAGGATGAGTTTCACGATGAAATTCCATGTCTAAAAATGGTGTTGCTTCCACTTTTTAAAAATCGAGCCTTTTTGGTGCCAGGAGAAGAAAACGCTTTACTCCGCGGTCAGGAAAAATCCTGCCCAGGAACCAAAATGTTTTTTGAAGCCAAATTTTTTTTTTTGAAACCAAATGCAAAAACGGACACCAGGATGAGTTTCACGATGAAATTCCATGTCTAAAAATGGTGTTGCTTCCACTTTTTAAAAATCGAGCCTTTTTGGTGCCAGGAGAAGAAAACGCTTTACTCCGCGGTCAGGAAACATCCTGCCCAGGAACCAAAAATGTTTTTTAAAGAGAATTTTTTTTTTGAAACCAAATGCAAAAACGGACAGCAGGATGAGTTTCACAATGAAATTCTATGTCTAAAAAGGGTGTTGCTTCCACTTTTTAAAAATCGAGCCATTTTGGTGCCAGGAGAAGAAAACGCTTTATTCCGCGGTCAGGAAAAATCCTGCCCAGGAACCAAAATGTTTTTTGAAGCCAAATTTTTTTTTTGAAACCAAATGCAAAAACGGACACCAGGATGAGTTTCACGATGAAATTCCATGTCTAAAAATGGTGTTGCTTCCACTTTTTAAAAATCAAGCCTTTTTGGTGCCAGGAGAAGAAAATGCTTTACTCCGTGGTCAGGAAAAATCCTGCCCAGGAACCAAAATGTTTTTTGAAGCCAATTTTTTTTTTTTGAAATCAAATGCAAAAACGGACACCAGGATGAGTTTCACGATGAAATTCCATGTCTAAAAATGGTGTTGCTTCCACTTTTTAAAAATCAAGCCTTTTTGATGCCAGGAGAAGAAAACGCTTTACTCCGCGGTCAGGAAAAATGCCGCCCAGGAACCAAAAATATTTTTTAAAGAGAATTTTTTTTTTGAAACTAAATGCAAAAACGGACACCAGGATGAGTTTCACGATGAAATTCCATGTCTAAAAATGGTGTTGCTTCCACTTTTTAAAAATCGAGCCATTTTGGTGCCAGGAGAAGAAAACGCTTTACTCCGCGGTCAGGAAAAATCCTGCCCAGGAACCAAAATGTTTTTTGAAGCCAAATTTTTTTTTTGAAATCAAATGCAAAAACGGACACCAGGATGAGTTTCACGATGAAATTCCATGTCTAAAAATGGTGTTGCTTCCACTTTTTAAAAATCGAGCCTTTTTGGTGCCAGGAGAAGAAAACGATTTAGTCCGCGGTCAGGAAAAATCCTGCCCAGGAACCAAAATGTTTTTTGAAGCCAAATTTTTTTTTCTGAAACCAAATGCAAAAACGGACACCAGGATGAGTTTCACGATGAAATTCCATGTCTAAAAATGGTGTTGCTTCCACTTTTTAAAATTCAAGCCTTTTTGGTGCCAGGAGAAGAAAACGCTTTACTCCGCGGTCAGGAAAAATCCTGCCCAGGAACCAAAATGTTTTTTGAAGCCAAAATTTGTTTCTTTAAACCAAATGCAAAAACGGACACCAGGATGAGTTTCACGATGAAATTCCATGTCTAAAAATGGTGTTGCTTCCACTTTTTAAAAATCGAGCCTTTTTGGTGCCAGGAGAAGAAAACGCTTTACTCCGCGGTCAGGAAAAATGCCGCCCAGGAACCAAAAATGTTTTTTAAAGAGAATTTTTTTTTTGAAACCAAATGCAAAAACGGACAGCAGGATGAGTTTCACGATGAAATTCCATGTCTAAAAATGGTGTTGCTTCCACTTTTTAAAAATCGAGCCTTTTTGGTGCCAGGAGAAGAAAACGCTTTACTCCGCGGTCAGGAAAAATGCTGCCCAGGAACCAAAATGTTTTTTGAAGCCAAATTTTTTTTTTGAAACCAAATGCAAAAACGGACACCAGGATGAGTTTCGCGATGAAATTCCATGTCTAAAAATGGTGTTGCTTCCAGTTTTTAAAAATCGAGCCTTTTTGGTGCCAGGAGAAGAAAACGCTTTACTCCGCGGTCAGGAAAAATCCTGCCCAGGAACCAAAATGTTTTTTGAAGCCAAAATTTGTTTCTTTAAACCAAATGCAAAAACGGACACCAGGATGAGTTTCACGATGAAATTCGATGTCTAAAAATGGTGTTGCTTCAACTTTTTAAAAATCGAGCCTTTGTGGTGCCAGGAGAAGAAAACGCTTTACTCCGCGGTCAGGAAAAATGCCGCCCAGGAACCAAAAATGTTTTTTAAAGAGAATTTTTTTTTTTGAAACCAAATGCAAAAACGGACAGCAGGATGATTTTCACGATGAAATTCCATATCTAAACATGGTGTTGCTTCCACTTTTTAAAAATCAAGCCTTTTTGGTGCCAGGAGAAGAAAACGCTTTACTCCGCGGTCAGGAAAAATGCCGCCCAGGAACCAAAAATATTTTTTAAAGAGAATTTTTTTTTTGAAACCAAATGCAAAAACGGACACCAGGATGAGTTTCAGGATGAAATTCCATGTCTAAAAATGGTGTTGCTTCCACTTTTTAAAAATTTAGCCTTTTTGGTGCCAGGAGAAGAAAACGCTTTATTCCGCGGTCAGGAAAAATCCTGCCCAGGAACCAAAATGTTTTTTGAAGCCAAAATTTTTTTTTCTGAAACCAAATGCAAAAACGGACACCAGGATGAGTTTCGCGATGAAATTCCATGTCTAAAAATGGTGTTGCTTCCACTTTTTAAAAATCGAGCCTTTTTGGTGCCAGGAGAAGAAAACGCTTTACTCCGCAGTCAGGAAAAATCCTGCCCAGGAACCAAAATGTTTTTTGAAGCCAAAATTTGTTTCTTTAAACCAAATGCAAAAACGGACACCAGGATGAGTTTCAGGATGAAATTCCATGTCTAAAAATGGTGTTGCTTCCAGTTTTTAAAAATTGAGCCTTTTTGGTGCCAGGAGTAGAAAACGCTTTACTCCGCGGTCAGGAAAAATGCCGCCCAGGAACCAAAAATGTTTTTTAAAGAGAATTTTTTTTTTTGAAACCAAATGCAAAAACGGACAGCAGGATGATTTTCACGATGAAATTCCATATCTAAAAATGGTGTTGCTTCCACTTTTTAAAAATCAAGCCTTTTTGGTGCCAGGAGAAGAAAACGCTTTACTCCGCGGTCAGGAAAAATGCCGCCCAGGAACCAAAAATATTTTTTAAAGAGAATTTTTTTTTTGAAACCAAATGCAAAAACGGACACCAGGATGAGTTTCAGGATGAAATTCCATGTCTAAAAATGGTGTTGCTTCCACTTTTTAAAAATCGAGCCTTTTTGGTGCCAGGAGAAGAAAACGCTTTATTCCGCGGTCAGGAAAAATCCTGCCCAGGAACCAAAATGTTTTTTGAAGCCAAAATTTTTTTTTCTGAAACCAAATGCAAAAACGGACACCAGGATGAGTTTCGCGATGAAATTCCATGTCTAAAAATGGTGTTGCTTCCACTTTTTAAAAATCGAGCCTTTTTGGTGCCAGGAGAAGAAAACGCTTTACTCCGCAGTCAGGAAAAATCCTGCCCAGGAACCAAAATGTTTTTTGAAGCCAAAATTTGTTTCTTTAAACCAAATGCAAAAACGGACACCAGGATGAGTTTCAGGATGAAATTCCATGTCTAAAAATGGTGTTGCTTCCAGTTTTTAAAAATTGAGCCTTTTTGGTGCCAGGAGTAGAAAACGCTTTACTCCGCGGTCAGGAAAAATGCCGCCCAGGAACCAAAAATATTTTTTAAAGAGAATTTTTTTTTTTAAACCAAATGCAAAAACGGACACCAGGATGAGTTTCACGATGAAATTCCATGTCTAAAAATGGTGTTGCTTCCACTTTTTAAAAATCGAGCCTTTTTGGTGCCAGGAGAAGAAAACGCTTTACTCCGCGGTCAGGAAACATCCTGCCCAGGAACCAAAAATGTTTTTTAAAGAGAATTTTTTTTTTTAAACCAAATGCAAAAACGGACACCAGGATGAGTTTCACGATGAAATTCCATGTCTAAAAATGGTGTTGCTTCCACTTTTTAAAAATCGAGCCTTTTTGGTGCCAGGAGAAGAAAACGCTTTACTCCGCGGTCAGGAAACATCCTGCCCAGGAACCAAAAATGTTTTTTAAAGAGAATTTTTTTTTTTGAAACCAAATGCAAAAACGGACAGCAGGATGAGTTTCACAATGAAATTCCATGTCTAAAAATGGTGTTGCTTCAACTTTTTAAAAATCGAGCCTTTTTGCTGCCAGGAAAAGAAAACGCTTTACTCCGCGGTCAGGAAAAATCCTGCCCAGAAACCAAAATGTTTTTTGAAGCCAAATTATTTTTTTTGAAATCAAATGCAAAAACGGACACCAGGATGAGTTTCACGATGAAATTCCATGTCTAAAAATGGTGTTGCTTCCACTTTTTAAAAATCAAGCCTTTTTGGTGCCAGGAGAAGAAAATGCTTTACTCCGTGGTCAGGAAAAATCCTGCCCAGGAACCAAAATGTTTTTTGAAGCCAAATTTTTTTTTTTGAAATCAAATGCAAAAACGGACACCAGGATGAGTTTCACGATGAAATTCCATGTCTAAAAATGGTGTTGCTTCCACTTTTTAAAAATCAAGCCTTTTTGATGCCAGGAGAAGAAAACGCTTTACTCCGCGGTCAGGAAAAATGCCGCCCAGGAACCAAAAATATTTTTTAAAGAGAATTTTTTTTTTGAAACTAAATGCAAAAACGGACACCAGGATGAGTTTCACGATGAAATTCCATGTCTAAAAATGGTGTTGCTTTCACTTTTTAAAAATCGAGCCATTTTGGTGCCAGGAGAAGAAAACGCTTTACTCCGCGGTCAGGAAAAATCCTGCCCAGGAACCAAAATGTTTTTTGAAGCCAAATTTTTTTTTTGAAACCAAATGCAAAAACGGACACCAGGATGAGTTTCACGATGAAATTCCATGTCTAAAAATGGTGTTGCTTCCACTTTTTAAAAATCGAGCCTTTTTGGTGCCAGGAGAAGAAAACGCTTTAGTCCGCGGTCAGGAAAAATCCTGCCCAGGAACCAAAATGTTTTTTGAAGCCAAATTTTTTTTTCTGAAACCAAATGCAAAAACGGACACCAGGATGAGTTTCACGATGAAATTCCATGTCTAAAAATGGTGTTGCTTCCACTTTTTAAAAATCGAGCCTTTTTGGTGCCAGGAGAAGAAAACGCTTTACTCCGCGGTCAGGAAAAATCCTGCCCAGGAACCAAAATGTTTTTTGAAGCCAAAATTTGTTTCTTTAAACCAAATGCAAAAACGGACACCAGGATGAGTTTCACGATGAAATTCGATGTCTAAAAATGGTGTTGCTTCAACTTTTTAAAAATCGAGCCTTTTTGGTGCCAGGAGAAGAAAACGCTTTAGTCCGCGGTCAGGAAAAATCCTGCCCAGGAACCAAAATGTTTTTTGAAGCCAAATTTTTTTTTCTGAAACCAAATGCAAAAACGGACACCAGGATGAGTTTCACGATGAAATTCCATGTCTAAAAATGGTGTTGCTTCCACTTTTTGAAAATCAAGCCTTTTTGATGCCAGGAGAAGAAAACGCTTTACTCCGCGGTCAGGAAAAATGCCGCCCAGGAACCAAAAATATTTTTTAAAGAGAATTTTTTTTTTGAAACTAAATGCAAAAACGGACACCAGGATGAGTTTCACGATGAAATTCCATGTCTAAAAATGGTGTTGCTTCCACTTTTTAAAAATCGAGCCATTTTGGTGCCAGGAGAAGAAAACGCTTTACTCCGCGGTCAGGAAAAATCCTGCCCAGGAACCAAAATGTTTTTTGAAGCCAAATTTTTTTTTTGAAACCAAATGCAAAAACGGACACCAGGATGAGTTTCACGATGAAATTCCATGTCTAAAAATGGTGTTGCTTCCACTTTTTAAAAATCGAGCCTTTTTGGTGCCAGGAGAAGAAAACGCTTTACTCCGCGGTCAGGAAAAATCCTGCCCAGGAACCAAAATGTTTTTTGAAGCCAAAATTTGTTTCTTTAAACCAAATGCAAAAACGGACACCAGGATGAGTTTCACGATGAAATTCGATGTCTAAAAATGGTGTTGCTTCAACTTTTTAAAAATCGAGCCTTTGTGGTGCCAGGAGAAGAAAACGCTTTACTCCGCGGTCAGGAAAAATGCCGCCCAGGAACCAAAAATGTTTTTTAAAGAGAATTTTTTTTTCGAAACCAAATGCAAAAACGGACAGCAGGATGAGTTTCACGATGAAATTCCATGTCTAAAAATGGTGTTGCTTCCACTTTTTAATAATCAAGCCTTTTTGGTGCCAGGAGAAGAAAACGCTTTACTCCGCGGTCAGGAAAAATGCCGCCCAGGAACCAAAAATATTTTTTAAAGAGAATTTTTTTTTTGAAACCAAATGCAAAAACGGACACCAGGATGAGTTTCAGGATGAAATTCCATGTCTAAAAATGGTGTTGCTTCCACTTTTTAAAAATCGAGCCTTTTTGGTGCCAGGAGAAGAAAACGCTTTACTCCGCGGTCAGGAAAAATGCTGCCCAGGAACCAAAATGTTTTTTGAAGCCAAATTTTTTTTTTGAAACCAAATGCAAAAACGGACACCAGGATGAGTTTCGCGATGAAATTCCATGTCTAAAAATGGTGTTGCTTCCAGTTTTTAAAAATTGAGCCTTTTTGGTGCCAGGAGAAGAAAACGCTTTACTCTGCGGTCAGGAAAAATGCCGCCCAAGAACCAAAAATATTTTTTAAAGAGAATTTTTTTTTTTAAACCAAATGCAAAAACGGACACCAGGATGAGTTTCACGATGAAATTCCATGTCTAAAAATGGTGTTGCTTCCACTTTTTAAAAATCGAGCCTTTTTGGTGCCAGGAGAAGAAAACGCTTTACTCCGCGGTCAGGAAAAATCCTGCCCAGGAACCAAAATGTTTTTTGAAGCCAAATTTTTTTTTTTGAAACCAAATGCAAAAACGGACAGCAGGATGAGTTTCACAATGAAATTCCATGTCTAAAAATGGTGTTGCTTCAACTTTTTAAAAATCGAGCCTTTTTGCTGCCAGGAAAAGAAAACGCTTTACTCCGCGGTCAGGAAAAATCCTGCCCAGAAACCAAAATGTTTTTTGAAGCCAAATTATTTTTTTTGAAATCAAATGCAAAAACGGACACCAGGATGAGTTTCACGATGAAATTCCATGTCTAAAAATGGTGTTGCTTCCACTTTTTAAAAATCAAGCCTTTTTGGTGCCAGGAGAAGAAAATGCTTTACTCCGCGGTCAGGAAAAATCCTGCCCAGGAACCAAAATGTTTTTTGAAGCCAAATTTTTTTTTTTGAAATCAAATGCAAAAACGGACACCAGGATGAGTTTCACGATGAAATTCCATGTCTAAAAATGGTGTTGCTTCCACTTTTTAAAAATCGAGCCATTTTGGTGCCAGGAGAAGAAAACGCTTTACTCCGCGGTCAGGAAAAATCCTGCCCAGGAACCAAAATGTTTTTTGAAGCCAAATTTTTTTTTTGAAACCAAATGCAAAAACGGACACCAGGATGAGTTTCACGATGAAATTCCATGTCTAAAAATGGTGTTGCTTCCACTTTTTAAAAATCGAGCCTTTTTGGTGCCAGGAGAAGAAAACGCTTTAGTCCGCGGTCAGGAAAAATCCTGCCCAGGAACCAAAATGTTTTTTGAAGCCAAAATTTGTTTATTTAAACCAAATGCAAAAACGGACACCAGGATGAGTTTCACGATGAAATTCGATGTCTAAAAATGGTGTTGCTTCAACTTTTTAAAAATCGAGCCTTTGTGGTGCCAGGAGAAGAAAACGCTTTACTCCGCGGTCAGGAAAAATGCCGCCCAGGAACCAAAAATGTTTTTTAAAGAGAATTTTTTTTTGAAACCAAATGCAAAAACGGACAGCAGGATGAGTTTCACGATGAAATTCCATGTCTAAAAATGGTGTTGCTTCCACTTTTTAAAAATCAAGCCTTTTTGGTGCCAGGAGAAGAAAACGCTTTACTCCGCGGTAAAGGAAAAATGCCGCCCAGGAACCAAAAATATTTTTTAAAGAGAATTTTTTTTTTGAAACCAAATGCAAAAACGGACACCAGGATGAGTTTCAGGATGAAATTCCATGTCTAAAAATGGTGTTGCTTCCACTTTTTAAAAATCAAGCCTTTTTGGTGCCAGGAGAAGAAAACGCTTTAGTCCGCGGTCAGGAAAAATCCTGCCCAGGAACCAAAATGTTTTTTGAAGCCAAAATTTGTTTCTTTAAACCAAATGCAAAAACGGACACCAGGATGAGTTTCACGATGAAATTCCATGTCTAAAAATGGTGTTGCTTCCACTTTTTAAAAATCGAGCCTTTTTGGTGCCAGGAGAAGAAAACGCTTTAGTCCGCGGTCAGGAAAAATCCTGCCCAGGAACCAAAAGGTTTTTTGAAGCCAATTTTTTTTTTCTGAAACCAAATGCAAAAACGGACACCAGGATGAGTTTCACGATGAAATTCCATGTCTAAAAATGGTGTTGCTTCCACTTTTTAAAAATCGAGCCTTTTTGGTGCCAGGAGAAATAAACGCTTTACTCCGCGGTCAGGAAAAATCCTGCCCAGGAACCAAAATGTTTTTTGAAGCCAAAATTTGTTTCTTTAAACCAAATGCAAAAACGGACAGCAGGATGAGTTTCACAATGAAATTCCATGTCTAAAAATGGTGTTGCTTCAACTTTTTAAAAATCGAGCCTTTTTGCTGCCAGGAAAAGAAAACGCTTTACTCCGCGGTCAGGAAAAATCCTGCCCAGAAACCAAAATGTTTTTTGAAGCCAAATTATTTTTTTTGAAATCAAATGCAAAAACGGACACCAGGATGAGTTTCACGATGAAATTCCATGTCTAAAAATGGTGTTGCTTCCACTTTTTAAAAATCAAGCCTTTTTGGTGCCAGGAGAAGAAAATGCTTTACTCCGCGGTCAGGAAAAATCCTGCCCAGGAACCAAAATGTTTTTTGAAGCCAAATTTTTTTTTTTGAAATCAAATGCAAAAACGGACACCAGGATGAGTTTCACGATGAAATTCCATGTCTAAAAATGGTGTTGCTTCCACTTTTTAAAAATCGAGCCATTTTGGTGCCAGGAGAAGAAAACGCTTTACTCCGCGGTCAGGAAAAATCCTGCCCAGGAACCAAAATGTTTTTTGAAGCCAAATTTTTTTTTTGAAACCAAATGCAAAAACGGACACCAGGATGAGTTTCACGATGAAATTCCATGTCTAAAAATGGTGTTGCTTCCACTTTTTAAAAATCGAGCCTTTTTGGTGCCAGGAGAAGAAAACGCTTTAGTCCGCGGTCAGGAAAAATCCTGCCCAGGAACCAAAATGTTTTTTGAAGCCAAATTTTTTTTTCTGAAACCAAATGCAAAAACGGACACCAGGATGAGTTTCACGATGAAATTCCATGTCTAAAAATGGTGTTGCTTCCACTTTTTAAAAATCGAGCCTTTTTGGTGCCAGGAGAAGAAAACGCTTTACTCCGCGGTCAGGAAAAATCCTGCCCAGGAACCAAAATGTTTTTTGAAGCCAAAATTTGTTTATTTAAACCAAATGCAAAAACGGACACCAGGATGAGTTTCACGATGAAATTCGATGTCTAAAAATGGTGTTGCTTCAACTTTTTAAAAATCGAGCCTTTGTGGTGCCAGGAGAAGAAAACGCTTTACTCCGCGGTCAGGAAAAATGCCGCCCAGGAACCAAAAATGTTTTTTAAAGAGAATTTTTTTTTTGAAACCAAATGCAAAAACGGACAGCAGGATGAGTTTCACGATGAAATTCCATGTCTAAAAATGGTGTTGCTTCCACTTTTTAAAAATCAAGCCTTTTTGGTGCCAGGAGAAGAAAACGCTTTACTCCGCGGTAAAGGAAAAATGCCGCCCAGGAACCAAAAATATTTTTTAAAGAGAATTTTTTTTTTGAAACCAAATGCAAAAACGGACACCAGGATGAGTTTCAGGATGAAATTCCATGTCTAAAAATGGTGTTGCTTCCACTTTTTAAAAATCAAGCCTTTTTGGTGCCAGGAGAAGAAAACGCTTTAGTCCGCGGTCAGGAAAAATCCTGCCCAGGAACCAAAATGTTTTTTGAAGCCAAAATTTGTTTCTTTAAACCAAATGCAAAAACGGACACCAGGATGAGTTTCACGATGAAATTCCATGTCTAAAAATGGTGTTGCTTCCACTTTTTAAAAATCGAGCCTTTTTGGTGCCAGGAGAAGAAAACGCTTTAGTCCGCGGTCAGGAAAAATCCTGCCCAGGAACCAAAAGGTTTTTTGAAGCCAATTTTTTTTTTCTGAAACCAAATGCAAAAACGGACACCAGGATGAGTTTCACGATGAAATTCCATGTCTAAAAATGGTGTTGCTTCCACTTTTTAAAAATCGAGCCTTTTTGGTGCCAGGAGAAATAAACGCTTTACTCCGCGGTCAGGAAAAATGCCGCCCAGGAACCAATAATGTTTTTTAAAGAGAATTTTTTTTTTTAAACCAAATGCAAAAACGGACACCAGGATGAGTTTCAGGATGAAATTCCATGTCTAAAAATGGTGTTGCTTCCACTTTTTAAAAATCGAGCCTTTTTGGTGCCAGGAGAAGAAAACGCTTTACTCCGCGGTCAGGAAAAATGCTGCCCAGGAACCAAAATGTTTTTTGAAGCCAAATTTTTTTTTTGAAACCAAATGCAAAAACGGACACCAGGATGAGTTTCGCGATGAAATTCCATGTCTAAAAATGGTGTTGCTTCCAGTTTTTAAAAATTGAGCCTTTTTGGTGCCAGGAGAAGAAAACGCTTTACTCTGCGGTCAGGAAAAATGCCGCCCAAGAACCAAAAATATTTTTTAAAGAGAATTTTTTTTTTTTAAACCAAATGCAAAAACGGACACCAGGATGAGTTTCACGATGAAATTCCATGTCTAAAAATGGTGTTGCTTCCACTTTTTAAAAATCAAGCCTTTTTGGTGCCAGGAGAAGAAAATGCTTTACTCCGCGGTCAGGAAAAATCCTGCCCAGGAACCAAAATGTTTTTTGAAGCCAAATTTTTTTTTTTGAAATCAAATGCAAAAACGGACACCAGGATGAGTTTCACGATGAAATTCCATGTCTAAAAATGGTGTTGCTTCCACTTTTTAAAAATCGAGCCATTTTGGTGCCAGGAGAAGAAAACGCTTTACTCCGCGGTCAGGAAAAATCCTGCCCAGGAACCAAAATGTTTTTTGAAGCCAAATTTTTTTTTTGAAACCAAATGCAAAAACGGACACCAGGATGAGTTTCACGATGAAATTCCATGTCTAAAAATGGTGTTGCTTCCACTTTTTAAAAATCGAGCCTTTTTGGTGCCAGGAGAAGAAAACGCTTTACTCCGCGGTCAGGAAAAATCCTGCCCAGGAACCAAAATGTTTTTTGAAGCCAAAATTTGTTTATTTAAACCAAATGCAAAAACGGACACCAGGATGAGTTTCACGATGAAATTCGATGTCTAAAAATGGTGTTGCTTCAACTTTTTAAAAATCGAGCCTTTGTGGTGCCAGGAGAAGAAAACGCTTTACTCCGCGGTCAGGAAAAATGCCGCCCAGGAACCAAAAATGTTTTTTAAAGAGAATTTTTTTTTTGAAACCAAATGCAAAAACGGACAGCAGGATGAGTTTCACGATGAAATTCCATGTCTAAAAATGGTGTTGCTTCCACTTTTTAAAAATCAAGCCTTTTTGGTGCCAGGAGAAGAAAACGCTTTACTCCGCGGTAAAGGAAAAATGCCGCCCAGGAACCAAAAATATTTTTTAAAGAGAATTTTTTTTTTGAAACCAAATGCAAAAACGGACACCAGGATGAGTTTCAGGATGAAATTCCATGTCTAAAAATGGTGTTGCTTCCACTTTTTAAAAATCAAGCCTTTTTGGTGCCAGGAGAAGAAAACGCTTTAGTCCGCGGTCAGGAAAAATCCTGCCCAGGAACCAAAATGTTTTTTGAAGCCAAAATTTGTTTCTTTAAACCAAATGCAAAAACGGACACCAGGATGAGTTTCACGATGAAATTCCATGTCTAAAAATGGTGTTGCTTCCACTTTTTAAAAATCGAGCCTTTTTGGTGCCAGGAGAAATAAACGCTTTACTCCGCGGTCAGGAAAAATGCCGCCCAGGAACCAATAATGTTTTTTAAAGAGAATTTTTTTTTTTAAACCAAATGCAAAAACGGACACCAGGATGAGTTTCAGGATGAAATTCCATGTCTAAAAATGGTGTTGCTTCAACTTTTTAAAAATCGAGCCTTTTTGGTGCCAGGAGAAGAAAACGCTTTACTCCGCGGTCAGGACAAATGCTGCCCAGGAACCAAAATGTTTTTTGAAGCCAAATTTTTTTTTTTGAAACCAAATGCAAAAACGGACACCAGGATGAGTTTCACGATGAAATTCCATGTCTAAAAATGGTGTTGCTTCCACTTTTTAAAAATCGAGCCTTTTTGGTGCCAGGAGAAGAAAACGCTTTAGTCCGCGGTCAGGAAAAATCCTGCCCAGGAACCAAAAGGTTTTTTGAAGCCAATTTTTTTTTTCTGAAACCAAATGCAAAAACGGACACCAGGATGAGTTTCACGATGAAATTCCATATCTAAAAATGGTGTTGCTTCCACTTTTTAAAAATCGAGCCTTTTTGGTGCCAGGAGAAATAAACGCTTTACTCCGCGGTCAGGAAAAATGCCGCCCAGGAACCAATAATGTTTTTTAAAGAGATTTTTTTTTTTAAACCAAATGCAAAAACGGACACCAGGATGAGTTTCAGGATGAAATTCCATGTCTAAAAATGGTGTTGCTTCAACTTTTTAAAAATCGAGCCGTTTTGGTGGCAGGAGAAGAAAACGCTTTACTCCGCGGTCAGGAAAAATCCTGCCCAGGAACCAAAATGTTTTTTGAAGCCAAATTTTTTTTTTTGAAACCAAATGCAAAAACGGACACCAGGATGAGTTTCACGATGAAATTCCATGTCTAAAAATAGTGTTGCTTCCACTTTTTAAAAATCGAGCCTTTTTGGTGCCAGGAGAAGAAAACGCTTTACTCCGCGGTCAGGAAAAATCCTGCCCAGGAACCAAAATGTTTTTTGAAGCCAAAATTTGTTTCTTTAAACCAAATGCAAAAACGGACACCAGGATGAGTTTCACGATGAAATTCCATGTCTAAAAATGGTGTTGCTTCTACTTTTTAAAAATCAAGCCTTTTTGGTGCCAGGAGAAGAAAACGCTTTACTCCGCGGTCAGGAAAAATGCTGCCCAGGAACCAAAATATTTTTTGAAGCCAAATTTTTTTTTTTGAACCCAAATGGAAAAACGGACACCAGGATGAGTTTCACGATGAAATTCCATGTCTAAAAATGGTGTTGCTTCCACTTTTTAAAAATCGAGCCTTTTTGGTGCCAGGAGAAGAAAACGCTTTACTCCGCGGTCAGGAAAAATCCTGCCCTGGAACCAAAAGGTTTTTTGAAGCCAATTTTTTTTTTCTGAAACCAAATGCAAAAACGGACACCAGGATGAGTTTCACGATGAAATTCCATGTCTAAAAATGGTGTTGCTTCCACTTTTTAAAAATCGAGCCTTTTTGGTGCCAGGAGAAATAAACGCTTTACTCCGCGGTCAGGAAAAATGCCGCCCAGGAACCAAAAATATTTTTTAAAGAGAATTTTTTTTTTTAAACCAAATGCAAAAACGGACACCAGGATGAGTTTCACGATGAAATTCCATGTCTAAAAATGGTGTTGCTTCCACTTTTTAAAATCGAGACTTTTTGGTGCCAGGAGAAGAAAACGCTTTACTCCGCGGTCAGGAAACATCCTGCCCAGGAACCAAAAATGTTTTTTAAAGAGAATTTTTTTTTTTGAAACCAAATGCAAAAACAGACAGCAGGATGAGTTTCACAATGAAATTCCATGTCTAAAAATGGTGTTGCTTCAACTTTTTAAAAATCGAGCCTTTTTGCTGCCAGGAAAAGAAAACGCTTTACTCCGCGGTCAGGAAAAATCCTGCCCAGAAACCAAAATGTTTTTTGAAGCCAAATTATTTTTTTTGAAATCAAATGCAAAAACGGACACCAGGATGAGTTTCACGATGAAATTCCATGTCTAAAAATGGTGTTGCTTCCACTTTTTAAAAATCAAGCCTTTTTGGTGCCAGGAGAAGAAAATGCTTTACTCCGTGGTCAGGAAAAATCCTGCCCAGGAACCAAAATGTTTTTTGAAGCCAAATTTTTTTTTTTGAAATCAAATGCAAAAACGGACACCAGGATGAGTTTCACGATGAAATTCCATGTCTAAAAATGGTGTTGCTTCCACTTTTTAAAAATCAAGCCTTTTTGGTGCCAGGAGAAGAAAACGCTTTACTCCGCGGTAAAGGAAAAATGCCGCCCAGGAACCAAAAATATTTTTTAAAGAGAATTTTTTTTTTGAAACCAAATGCAAAAACGGACACCAGGATGAGTTTCAGGATGAAATTCCATGTCTAAAAATGGTGTTGCTTCCACTTTTTAAAAATCAAGCCTTTTTGGTGCCAGGAGAAGAAAACGCTTTAGTCCGCGGTCAGGAAAAATCCTGCCCAGGAACCAAAATGTTTTTTGAAGCCAAAATTTGTTTCTTTAAACCAAATGCAAAAACGGACACCAGGATGAGTTTCACGATGAAATTCCATGTCTAAAAATGGTGTTGCTTCCACTTTTTAAAAATCGAGCCTTTTTGGTGCCAGGAGAAGAAAACGCTTTAGTCCGCGGTCAGGAAAAATCCTGCCCAGGAACCAAAAGGTTTTTTGAAGCCAATTTTTTTTTTCTGAAACCAAATGCAAAAACGGACACCAGGATGAGTTTCACGATGAAATTCCATGTCTAAAAATGGTGTTGCTTCCACTTTTTAAAAATCGAGCCTTTTTGGTGCCAGGAGAAATAAACGCTTTACTCCGCGGTCAGGAAAAATGCCGCCCAGGAACCAATAATGTTTTTTAAAGAGAATTTTTTTTTTAAACCAAATGCAAAAACGGACACCAGGATGAGTTTCAGGATGAAATTCCATGTCTAAAAATGGTGTTGCTTCAACTTTTTAAAAATCGAGCCTTTTTGGTGCCAGGAGAAGAAAACGCTTTACTCCGCGGTCAGGACAAATGCTGCCCAGGAACCAAAAGGTTTTTTGAAGCCAAATTTTTTTTTTTGAAACCAAATGCAAAAACGGACACCAGGATGAGTTTCACGATGAAATTCCATGTCTAAAAATGGTGTTGCTTCCACTTTTTAAAAATCGAGCCTTTTTGGTGCCAGGAGAAGAAAACGCTTTAGTCCGCGGTCAGGAAAAATCCTGCCCAGGAACCAAAAGGTTTTTTGAAGCCAATTTTTTTTTTCTGAAACCAAATGCAAAAACGGACACCAGGATGAGTTTCACGATGAAATTCCATATCTAAAAATGGTGTTGCTTCCACTTTTTAAAAATCGAGCCTTTTTGGTGCCAGGAGAAATAAACGCTTTACTCCGCGGTCAGGAAAAATGCCGCCCAGGAACCAATAATGTTTTTTAAAGAGATTTTTTTTTTTTAAACCAAATGCAAAAACGGACACCAGGATGAGTTTCAGGATGAAATTCCATGTCTAAAAATGGTGTTGCTTCAACTTTTTAAAAATCGAGCCGTTTTGGTGGCAGGAGAAGAAAACGCTTTACTCCGCGGTCAGGAAAAATCCTGCCCAGGAACCAAAATGTTTTTTGAAGCCAAATTTTTTTTTTTGAAACCAAATGCAAAAACGGACACCAGGATGAGTTTCACGATGAAATTCCATGTCTAAAAATAGTGTTGCTTCCACTTTTTAAAAATCGAGCCTTTTTGGTGCCAGGAGAAGAAAACGCTTTACTCCGCGGTCAGGAAAAATCCTGCCCAGGAACCAAAATGTTTTTTGAAGCCAAAATTTGTTTCTTTAAACCAAATGCAAAAACGGACACCAGGATGAGTTTCACGATGAAATTCCATGTCTAAAAATGGTGTTGCTTCTACTTTTTAAAAATCAAGCCTTTTTGGTGCCAGGAGAAGAAAACGCTTTACTCCGCGGTCAGGAAAAATGCTGCCCAGGAACCAAAATATTTTTTGAAGCCAAATTTTTTTTTTTGAACCCAAATGGAAAAACGGACACCAGGATGAGTTTCACGATGAAATTCCATGTCTAAAAATGGTGTTGCTTCCACTTTTTAAAAATCGAGCCTTTTTGGTGCCAGGAGAAGAAAACGCTTTACTCCGCGGTCAGGAAAAATCCTGCCCAGGAACCAAAAGGTTTTTTGAAGCCAAATTTTTTTTTCTGAAACCAAATGCAAAAACGGACACCAGGATGAGTTTCACGATGAAATTCCATGTCTAAAAATGGTGTTGCTTCCAGTTTTTAAAAATTGAGCCTTTTTGGTGCCAGGAGAAGAAAACGCTTTACTCCGCGGTCAGGAAAAATGCCGCCCAGGAACCAAAAATATTTTTTAAAGAGAATTTTTTTTTTGAAACTAAATGCAAAAACGGACACCAGGATGAGTTTCACGATGAAATTCCATGTCTAAAAATGGTGTTGCTTCCACTTTTTAAAAATCGAGCCTTTTTGGTGCCAGGAGAAGAAAACGCTTTAGTCCGCGGTCAGGAAAAATCCTGCCCTGGAACCAAAAGGTTTTTTGAAGCCAATTTTTTTTTTCTGAAACCAAATGCAAAAACGGACACCAGGATGAGTTTCACGATGAAATTCCATGTCTAAAAATGGTGTTGCTTCCACTTTTTAAAAATCGAGCCTTTTTGGTGCCAGGAGAAATAAACGCTTTACTCCGCGGTCAGGAAAAATGCCGCCCAGGAACCAAAAATATTTTTTAAAGAGAATGTTTTTTTTTAAACCAAATGCAAAAACGGACACCAGGATGAGTTTCACGATGAAATTCCATGTCTAAAAATGGTGTTGCTTCCACTTTTTAAAAATCGAGACTTTTTGGTGCCAGGAGAAGAAAACGCTTTACTCCGCGGTCAGGAAACATCCTGCCCAGGAACCAAAAATGTTTTTTAAAGAGAATTTTTTTTTTTGAAACCAAATGCAAAAACGGACAGCAGGATGAGTTTCACAATGAAATTCCATGTCTAAAAATGGTGTTGCTTCAACTTTTTAAAAATCGAGCCTTTTTGCTGCCAGGAAAAGAAAACGCTTTACTCCGCGGTCAGGAAAAATCCTGCCCAGAAACCAAAATGTTTTTTGAAGCCAAATTATTTTTTTTGAAATCAAATGCAAAAACGGACACCAGGATGAGTTTCACGATGAAATTCCATGTCTAAAAATGGTGTTGCTTCCACTTTTTAAAAATCAAGCCTTTTTGGTGCCAGGAGAAGAAAATGCTTTACTCCGTGGTCAGGAAAAATCCTGCCCAGGAACCAAAATGTTTTTTGAAGCCAAATTTTTTTTTTTGAAATCAAATGCAAAAACGGACACCAGGATGAGTTTCACGATGAAATTCCATGTCTAAAAATGGTGTTGCTTCCACTTTTTAAAAATCAAGCCTTTTTGATGCCAGGAGAAGAAAACGCTTTACTCCGCGGTCAGGAAAAATGCCGCCCAGGAACCAAAAATATTTTTTAAAGAGAATTTTTTTTTTGAAACTAAATGCAAAAACGGACACCAGGATGAGTTTCACGATGAAATTCCATGTCCAAAAATGGTGTTGCTTCCACTTTTTAAAAATCGAGCCATTTTGGTGCCAGGAGAAGAAAACGCTTTACTCCGCGGTCAGGAAAAATCCTGCCCAGGAACCAAAATGTTTTTTGAAGCCAAATTTTTTTTTTGAAACCAAATGCAAAAACGGACACCAGGATGAGTTTCACGATGAAATTCCATGTCTAAAAATGGTGTTGCTTCCACTTTTTAAAAATTGAGCCTTTTTGGTGCCAGGAGAAGAAAACGCTTTAGTCCGCGGTCAGGAAAAATCCTGCCCAGGAACCAAAATGTTTTTTGAAGCCAAATTTTTTTTTTGAAACCAAATGCAAAAACGGACACCAGGATGAGTTTCACGATGAAATTCCATGTCTAAAAATGGTGTTGCTTCCACTTTTTAAAAATCGAGCCTTTTTGGTGCCAGGAGAAGAAAACGCTTTACTCCGCGGTCAGGAAAAATCCTGCCCAGGAACCAAAATGTTTTTTGAAGCCAAAATTTGTTTCTTTAAACCAAATGCAAAAACGGACACCAGGATGAGTTTCACGATGAAATTCGATGTCTAAAAATGGTGTTGCTTCAACTTTTTAAAAATCGAGCCTTTTTGGTGCCAGGAGAAGAAAACGCTTTAGTCCGCGGTCAGGAAAAATCCTGCCCAGGAACCAAAATGTTTTTTGAAGCCAAATTTTTTTTTCTGAAACCAAATGCAAAAACGGACACCAGGATGAGTTTCACGATGAAATTCCATGTCTAAAAATGGTGTTGCTTCCACTTTTTAAAAATCAAGCCTTTTTGATGCCAGGAGAAGAAAACGCTTTACTCCGCGGTCAGGAAAAATGCCGCCCAGGAACCAAAAATATTTTTTAAAGAGAATTTTTTTTTTGAAACTAAATGCAAAAACGGACACCAGGATGAGTTTCACGATGAAATTCCATGTCTAAAAATGGTGTTGCTTCCACTTTTTAAAAATCGAGCCATTTTGGTGCCAGGAGAAGAAAACGCTTTACTCCGCGGTCAGGAAAAATCCTGCCCAGGAACCAAAATGTTTTTTGAAGCCAAATTTTTTTTTTGAAACCAAATGCAAAAACGGACACCAGGATGAGTTTCACGATGAAATTCCATGTCTAAAAATGGTGTTGCTTCCACTTTTTAAAAATCGAGCCTTTTTGATGCCAGGAGAAGAAAACGCTTTACTCCGCGGTCAGGAAAAATCCTGCCCAGGAACCAAAATGTTTTTTGAAGCCAAAATTTGTTTCTTTAAACCAAATGCAAAAACGGACACCAGGATGAGTTTCACGATGAAATTCGATGTCTAAAAATGGTGTTGCTTCAACTTTTTAAAAATCGAGCCTTTGTGGTGCCAGGAGAAGAAAACGCTTTACTCCGCGGTCAGGAAAAATGCCGCCCAGGAACCAAAAATGTTTTTTAAAGAGAATTTTTTTTTTGAAACCAAATGCAAAAACGGACAGCAGGATGAGTTTCACGATGAAATTCCATGTCTAAAAATGGTGTTGCTTCCACTTTTTAATAATCAAGCCTTTTTGGTGCCAGGAGAAGAAAACGCTTTACTCCGCGGTCAGGAAAAATGCCGCCCAGGAACCAAAAATATTTTTTAAAGAGAATTTTTTTTTTGAAACCAAATGCAAAAACGGACACCAGGATGAGTTTCAGGATGAAATTCCATGTCTAAAAATGGTGTTGCTTCCACTTTTTAAAAATCGAGCCTTTTTGGTGCCAGGAGAAGAAAACGCTTTACTCCGCGGTCAGGAAAAATCCTGCCCAGGAACCAAAATGTTTTTTGAAGCCAAATTTTTTTTTTGAAACCAAATGCAAAAACGGACACCAGGATGAGTTTCGCGATGAAATTCCATGTCTAAAAATGGTGTTGCTTCCAGTTTTTAAAAATTGAGCCTTTTTGGTGCCAGGAGAAGAAAACGCTTTACTCTGCGGTCAGGAAAAATGCCGCCCAAGAACCAAAAATATTTTTTAAAGAGAATTTTTTTTTTTAAACCAAATGCAAAAACGGACACCAGGATGAGTTTCACGATGAAATTCCATGTCTAAAAATGGTGTTGCTTCCACTTTTTAAAAATCGAGCCTTTTTGGTGCCAGGAGAAGAAAACGCTTTACTCCGCGGTCAGGAAAAATCCTGCCCAGGAACCAAAATGTTTTTTGAAGCCAAATTTTTTTTTTTGAAACCAAATGCAAAAACGGACAGCAGGATGAGTTTCACAATGAAATTCCATGTCTAAAAATGGTGTTGCTTCAACTTTTTAAAAATCGAGCCTTTTTGCTGCCACGAAAAGAAAACGCTTTACTCCGCGGTCAGGAAAAATCCTTCCCAGAAACCAAAATGTTTTTTGAAGCCAAATTATTTTTTTTGAAATCAAATGCAAAAACGGACACCAGGATGAGTTTCACGATGAAATTCCATGTCTAAAAATGGTGTTGCTTCCACTTTTTAAAAATCAAGCCTTTTTGGTGCCAGGAGAAGAAAATGCTTTACTCCGCGGTCAGGAAAAATCCTGCCCAGGAACCAAAATGTTTTTTGAAGCCAAATTTTTTTTTTTGAAATCAAATGCAAAAACGGACACCAGGATGAGTTTCACGATGAAATTCCATGTCTAAAAATGGTGTTGCTTCCACTTTTTAAAAATCGAGCCATTTTGGTGCCAGGAGAAGAAAACGCTTTACTCCGCGGTCAGGAAAAATCCTGCCCAGGAACCAAAATGTTTTTTGAAGCCAAATTTTTTTTTTGAAACCAAATGCAAAAACGGACACCAGGATGAGTTTCACGATGAAATTCCATGTCTAAAAATGGTGTTGCTTCCACTTTTTAAAAATCGAGCCTTTTTGGTGACAGGAGAAGAAAACGCTTTAGTCCGCGGTCAGGAAAAATCCTGCCCAGGAACCAAAATGTATTTTGAAGCCAAATTTTTTTTTCTGAAACCAAATGCAAAAACGGACACCAGGATGAGTTTCACGATGAAATTCCATGTCTAAAAATGGTGTTGCTTCCACTTTTTAAAAATCGAGCCTTTTTGGTGCCAGGAGAAGAAAACGCTTTACTCCGCGGTCAGGAAAAATCCTGCCCAGGAACCAAAATGTTTTTTGAAGCCAAAATTTGTTTCTTTAAACCAAATGCAAAAACGGACACCAGGATGAGTTTCACGATGAAATTCGATGTCTAAAAATGGTGTTGCTTCAACTTTTTAAAAATCGAGCCTTTGTGGTGCCAGGAGAAGAAAACGCTTTACTCCGCGGTCAGGAAAAATGCCGCCCAGGAACCAAAAATGTTTTTTAAAGAGAATTTTTTTTTTGAAACCAAATGCAAAAACGGACAGCAGGATGAGTTTCACGATGAAATTCCATGTCTAAAAATGGTGTTGCTTCCACTTTTTAAAAATCAAGCCTTTTTGGTGCCAGGAGAAGAAAACGCTTTACTCCGCGGTCAGGAAAAATGCCGCCCAGGAACCAAAAATATTTTTTAAAGAGAATTTTTTTTTTGAAACCAAATGCAAAAACGGACACCAGGGTGAGTTTCAGGATGAAATTCCATGTCTAAAAATGGTGTTGCTTCCACTTTTTAAAAATCAAGCCTTTTTGGTGCCAGGAGAAGAAAACGCTTTAGTCCGCGGTCAGGAAAAATCCTGCCCAGGAACCAAAATGTTTTTTGAAGCCAAAATTTGTTTCTTTAAACCAAATGCAAAAACGGACACCAGGATGAGTTTCACGATGAAATTCCATGTCTAAAAATGGTGTTGCTTCCACTTTTTAAAAATCGAGCCTTTTTGGTGCCAGGAGAAGAAAACGCTTTAGTCCGCGGTCAGGAAAAATCCTGCCCAGGAACCAAAAGGTTTTTTGAAGCCAATTTTTTTTTTCTGAAACCAAATGCAAAAACGGACACCAGGATGAGTTTCACGATGAAATTCCATGTCTAAAAATGGTGTTGCTTCCACTTTTTAAAAATCGAGCCTTTTTGGTGCCAGGAGAAATAAACGCTTTACTCCGCGGTCAGGAAAAATGCCGCCCAGGAACCAATAATGTTTTTTAAAGAGAATTTTTTTTTTTAAACCAAATGCAAAAACGGACACCAGGATGAGTTTCAGGATGAAATTCCATGTCTAAAAATGGTGTTGCTTCAACTTTTTAAAAATCGAGCCTTTTTGGTGCCAGGAGAAGAAAACGCTTTACTCCGCGGTCAGGACAAATGCTGCCCAGGAACCAAAATGTTTTTTGAAGCCAAATTTTTTTTTTTGAAACCAAATGCAAAAACGGACACCAGGATGAGTTTCACGATGAAATTCCATGTCTAAAAATGGTGTTGCTTCCACTTTTTAAAAATCGAGCCTTTTTGGTGCCAGGAGAAGAAAACGCTTTAGTCCGCGGTCAGGAAAAATCCTGCCCAGGAACCAAAAGGTTTTTTGAAGCCAATTTTTTTTTTCTGAAACCAAATGCAAAAACGGACACCAGGATGAGTTTCAGGATGTAATTCCATGTCTAAAAATGGTGTTGCTTCAACTTTTTAAAAATCGAGCCGTTTTGGTGGCAGGAGAAGAAAACGCTTTACTCCGCGGTCAGGAAAAATCCTGCCCAGGAACCAAAATGTTTTTTGAAGCCAAAATTTGTTTCTTTAAACCAAATGCAAAAACGGACACCAGGATGAGTTTCACGATGAAATTCCATGTCTAAAAATGGTGTTGCTTCTACTTTTTAAAAATCAAGCCTTTTTGGTGCCAGGAGAAGAAAACGCTTTACTCCGCGGTCAGGAAAAATGCTGCCCAGGAACCAAAATATTTTTTGAAGCCAAATTTTTTTTTTTGAACCCAAATGGAAAAACGGACACCAGGATGAGTTTCACGATGAAATTCCATGTCTAAAAATGGTGTTGCTTCCACTTTTTAAAAATCGAGCCTTTTTGGTGCCAGGAGAAGAAAACGCTTTACTCCGCGGTCAGGAAAAATCCTGCCCAGGAACCAAAAGGTTTTTTGAAGCCAAATTTTTTTTTCTGAAACCAAATTCAAAAACGGACACCAGGATGAGTTTCACGATGAAATTCCATGTCTAAAAATGGTGTTGCTTCCACTTTTTAAAAATCGAGCCTTTTTGGTGCCAGGAGAAGAAAACGCTTTACTCCGCGGTCAGGACAAATGCTGCCCAGGAACCAAAATGTTTTTTGAAGCCAAATTTTTTTTTTGAAACCAAATGCAAAAACGGACACCAGGATGAGTTTCGTGATGAAATTCCATGTCTAAAAATGGTGTTGCTTCCAGTTTTTAAAAATTGAGCCTTTTTGGTGCCAGGAGAAGAAAACGCTTTACTCCGCGGTCAGGAAAAATGCCGCCCAGGAACCAAAAATATTTTTTAAAGAGAATTTTTTTTTTTAAAGCAAATGCAAAAACGGACACCAGGATGAGTTTCACGATGAAATTCCATGTCTAAAAATGGTGTTGCTTCCACTTTTTAAAAATCGAGCCTTTTTGGTGCCAGGAGAAGAAAACGCTTTAGTCCGCGGTCAGGAAAAATCCTGCCCTGGAACCAAAAGGTTTTTTGAAGCCAATTTTTTTTTTCTGAAACCAAATGCAAAAACGGACACCAGGATGAGTTTCACGATGAAATTCCATGTCTAAAAATGGTGTTGCTTCCACTTTTTAAAAATCGAGCCTTTTTGGTGCCAGGAGAAATAAACGCTTTACTCCGCGGTCAGGAAAAATGCCGCCCAGGAACCAAAAATATTTTTTAAAGAGAATTTTTTTTTTTAAACCAAATGCAAAAACGGACACCAGGATGAGTTTCAGGATGAAATTCCATGTCTAAAAATGGTGTTGCTTCCACTTTTTAAAAATCGAGACTTTTTGGTGCCAGGAGAAGAAAACGCTTTACTCCGCGGTCAGGAAAAATCCTGCCCAGGAACCAAAAGGTTTTTTGAAGCCAAATTTTTTTTTCTGAAACCAAATGCAAAAACGGACACCAGGATGAGTTTCACGATGAAATTCCATGTCTAAAAATGGTGTTGCTTCCACTTTTTAAAAATCGAGCCTTTTTGGTGCCAGGAGAAGAAAACGCTTTACTTCGCGGTCAGGACAAATGCTGCCCAGGAACCAAAATGTTTTTTGAAGCCAAATTTTTTTTTTGAAACCAAATGCAAAAACGGACACCAGGATGAGTTTCGTGATGAAATTCCATGTCTAAAAATGGTGTTGCTTCCAGTTTTTGAAAATTGAGCCTTTTTGGTGCCAGGAGAAGAAAACGCTTTACTCCGCGGTCAGGAAAAATGCCGCCCAGGAACCAAAAATATTTTTTAAAGAGAATTTTTTTTTTAAACCAAATGCAAAAACGGACACCAGGATGAGTTTCACGATGAAATTCCATGTCTAAAAATGGTGTTGCTTCCACTTTTTAAAAATCGAGCCTTTTTGGTGCCAGGAGAAGAAAACGCTTTAGTCCGCGGTCAGGAAAAATGATGCCCAGGAACCAATAATGTTTTTTAAAGAGAATTTTTTTTTTTTAAACCAAATGCAAAAACGGACACCAGGATGAGTTTCAGGATGAAATTCCATGTCTAAAAATGGTGTTGCTTCAACTTTTTAAAAATCGAGCCGTTTTGGTGGCAGGAGAAGAAAACGCTTTACTCCGCGGTCAGGAAAAATGCTGCCCAGGAACCAAAATGTTTTTTGAAGCCAAATTTTTTTTTTTTGAAACCAAATGCAAAAACGGACACCAGGATGAGTTTCACGATGAAATTCCATGTCTAAAAATAGTGTTGCTTCCACTTTTTAAAAATCGAGCCTTTTTGGTGCCAGGAGAAGAAAACGCTTTACTCCGCGGTCAGGAAAAATCCTGCCCAGGAACCAAAATGTTTTTTGAAGCCAAAATTTGTTTCTTTAAACCAAATGCAAAAACGGACACCAGGATGAGTTTCACGATGAAATTCCATGTCTAAAAATGGTGTTGCTTCTACTTTTTAAAAATCAAGCCTTTTTGGTGCCAGGAGAAGAAAACGCTTTACTCCGCGGTCAGGAAAAATGCTGCCCAGGAACCAAAATGTTTTTTGAAGCCAAAATTTGTTTCTTTAAACCAAATGCAAAAACGGACACCAGGATGAGTTTCACGATGAAATTCCATGTCTAAAAATGGTGTTGCTTCTACTTTTTAAAAATCAAGCCTTTTTGGGGCCAGGAGAAGAAAACGCTTTACTCCGCGGTCAGGAAAAATCCTGCCCAGGAACCAAAATGTTTTTTGAAGCCAAATTTTTTTTTTTGAACCCAAATGGAAAAACGGACACCAGGATGAGTTTCACGATGAAATTCCATGTCTAAAACTGGTGTTGCTTCCACTTTTTAAAAATCCAGCCTTTTTGGTGCCAGGAGAAGAAAACGCTTTACTCCGCGGTCAGGAAAAATCCTGCCCAGGAACCAAAATGTTTTTTGAAGCCAAAATTTGTTTCTTTAAACCAAATGCAAAAACGGACACCAGGATGAGTTTCACAATGAAATTCCATGTCTAAAAATGGTGTTGCTTCTACTTTTTAAAAATCTAGCCTTTTTGGTGCCAGGAGAAGAAAACGCTTTACTCTGCGGTCAGGAAAAATCCTGCCCAGGAACCAAAATGTTTTTTGAAGCCAAATTTTTTTTTTTGAAACCAAATGCAAAAACGGACACCAGGATGAGTTTCACGATGAAATTCCATGTCTAAAAATGGTGTTGCTTCTACTTTTTAAAAATCTAGCCTTTTTGGTGCCAGGAGAAGAAAACGCTTTACTCTGCGGTCAGGAAAAATGCTGCCCAGGAACCAAAATGTTTTTTGAAGCCAAATTTTTTTTTTTGAAACCAAATGCAAAAACGGACACCAGGATGAGTTTCACGATGAAATTCCATGTCTAAAAATGGTGTTGCTTCTACTTTTTAAAAATCTAGCCTTTTTGGTGCCAGGAGAAGAAAACGCTTTACTCTGCGGTCAGGAAAAATCCTGCCCAGGAACCAAAATGTTTTTTGAAGCCAAATTTTTTTTTTTGAAACCAAATGCAAAAACGGACACCAGGATGAGTTTCACGATGAAATTCCATGTCTAAAAATGGTGTTGCTTCTACTTTTTAAAAATCTAGCCTTTTTGGTGCCAGGAGAAGAAAACGCTTTACTCTGCGGTCAGGAAAAATGCTGCCCAGGAACCAAAATGTTTTTTGAAGCCAAATTTTTTTTTTTGAAACCAAATGCAAAAACGGACACCAGGATGAGTTTCACGATGAAATTCCATGTCTAAAAATTGTGTTGCTTCCACTTTTTAAAAATCGAGCCATTTTGGTGCCAGGAGAAGAAAACGCTTTACTCCGCGGTCAGGAAAAATCCTGCCCAGGAACCAAAATGTTTTTTGAAGCCAAATTTTTTTTTTTGAAACCAAATGCAAAAACGGACACTAGGATGAGTTTCACGATGAAATTCCATGTCTAAAAATGGTGTTGCTTCCACTTTTTAAAAATCGAGCCTTTTTTGTGCCAGGAGAAGAAAACGCTTTACTCCGCGGTCAGGAAAAATCCTGCCCAGGAACCAAAAATGTTTTTTAAAGAGAATTTTTTTTTTTGAAACCAAATGCAAAAACGGACACCAGGATGAGTTTCAGGATGAAATTCCATGTCTAAAAATGGTGTTGCTTCAACTTTTTAAAAATCGAGCCTTTTTGGTGCCAGGAGAAGAAAACGCTTTACTCCGCGGTCAGGAAAAATCCTGCCCAGGAACCAAAATGTTTTTTGAAGCCAAATTTTTTTTTCTGAAACCAAATGGAAAAACGGACACCAGGATGAGTTTCACGATGAAATTCCATGTCTAAAACTGGTGTTGCTTCCACTTTTTAAAAATCCAGCCTTTTTGGTGCCAGGAGAAGAAAACGCTTTACTCCGCGGTCAGGAAAAATCCTGCCCAGGAACCAAAATGTTTTTTGAAGCCAAAATTTGTTTCTTTAAACCAAATGCAAAAACGGACACCAGGATGAGTTTCACAATGAAATTCCATGTCTAAAAATGGTGTTGCTTCTACTTTTTAAAAATCTAGCCTTTTTGGTGCCAGGAGAAGAAAACGCTTTACTCTGCGGTCAGGAAAAATGCTGCCCAGGAACCAAAATGTTTTTTGAAGCCAAATTTTTTTTTTTAAACCAAATGCAAAAACGGACACCAGGATGAGTTTCAGGATGAAATTCCATGTCTAAAAATGGTGTTGCTTCCACTTTTTAAAAATCGAGCCATTTTGGTGCCAGGAGAAGAAAACGCTTTACTCCGCGGTCAGGAAAAATCCTGCCCAGGAACCAAAATGTTTTTTGAAGCCAAATTTTTTTTTTTGAAACCAAATGCAAAAACGGACACCAGGATGAGTTTCACGATGAAATTCCATGTCTAAAAATGGTGTTGCTTCTACTTTTTAAAAATCTAGCCTTTTTGGTGCCAGGAGAAGAAAACGCTTTACTCTGCGGTCAGGAAAAATGCTGCCCAGGAACCAAAATGTTTTTTGAAGCCAAATTTTTTTTTTTGAAACCAAATGCAAAAACGGACACCAGGATGAGTTTCACGATGAAATTCCATGTCTAAAAATGGTGTTGCTTCCACTTTTTAAAAATCGAGCCATTTTGGTGCCAGGAGAAGAAAACGCTTTACTCCGCGGTCAGGAAAAATCCTGCCCAGGAACCAAAATGTTTTTTGAAGCCAAATTTTTTTTTTTGAAACCAAATGCAAAAACGGACACCAGGATGAGTTTCACGATGAAATTCCATGTCTAAAAATGGTGTTGCTTCCACTTTTTAAAAATCGAGCCTTTTTGGTGCCAGGAGAAGAAAACGCTTTAGTCCGCGGTCAGGAAAAATCCTGCCCTGGAACCAAAAGGTTTTTTGAAGCCAAATTTTTTTTTTGAAACCAAATGCAAAAACGGACACCAGGATGAGTTTCGTGATGAAATTCCATGTCTAAAAATGGTGTTGCTTCCATTTTTTAAAAATTGAGCCTTTTTGGTGCCAGGAGAAGAAAACGCTTTACTCCGCGGTCAGGAAAAATGCCGCCCAGGAACCAAAAATATTTTTTAAAGAGAATTTTTTTTTTTAAAGCAAATGCAAAAACGGACACCAGGATGAGTTTCACGATGAAATTCCATGTCTAAAAATGGTGTTGCTTCCACTTTTTAAAAATCGAGCCTTTTTGGTGCCAGGAGAAGAAAACGCTTTAGTCCGCGGTCAGGAAAAATCCTGCCCTGGAACCAAAAGGTTTTTTGAAGCCAATTTTTTTTTTCTGAAACCAAATGCAAAAACGGACACCAGGATGAGTTTCACGATGAAATTCCATGTCTAAAAATGGTGTTGCTTCCACTTTTTAAAAATCGAGCCTTTTTGGTGCCAGGAGAAATAAACGCTTTACTCCGCGGTCAGGAAAAATGCCGCCCAGGAACCAAAAATATTTTTTAAAGAGAATTTTTTTTTTTAAAACAAATGCAAAAACGGACACCAGGATGAGTTTCAGGATGAAATTCCATGTCTAAAAATGGTGTTGCTTCCACTTTTTAAAAATCGAGACTTTTTGGTGCCAGGAGAAGAAAACGCTTTACTCCGCGGTCAGGAAAAATCCTGCCCAGGAACCAAAAGGTTTTTTGAAGCCAAATTTTTTTTTCTGAAACCAAATGCAAAAACGGACACCAGGATGAGTTTCACGATGAAATTCCATGTCTAAAAATGGTGTTGCTTCCACTTTTTAAAAATCGAGCCTTTTTGGTGCCAGGAGAAGAAAACGCTTTACTTCGCGGTCAGGACAAATGCTGCCCAGGAACCAAAATGTTTTTTGAAGCCAAATTTTTTTTTTGAAACCAAATGCAAAAACGGACACCAGGATGAGTTTCGTGATGAAATTCCATGTCTAAAAATGGTGTTGCTTCCAGTTTTTGAAAATTGAGCCTTTTTGGTGCCAGGAGAAGAAAACGCTTTACTCCGCGGTCAGGAAAAATGCCGCCCAGGAACCAAAAATATTTTTTAAAGAGAATTTTTTTTTTAAACCAAATGCAAAAACGGACACCAGGATGAGTTTCACGATGAAATTCCATGTCTAAAAATGGTGTTGCTTCCACTTTTTAAAAATCGAGCCTTTTTGGTGCCAGGAGAAGAAAACGCTTTAGTCCGCGGTCAGGAAAAATGATGCCCAGGAACCAATAATGTTTTTTAAAGAGAATTTTTTTTTTTAAACCAAATGCAAAAACGGACACCAGGATGAGTTTCACGATGAAATTCCATGTCTAAAAATGGTGTTGCTTCTACTTTTTAAAAATCGAGCCGTTTTGGTGCCAGGAGAAGAAAACGCTTTACTCTGCGGTCAGGAAAAATGCTGCCCAGGAACCAAAATGTTTTTTGAAGCCAAAATTTGTTTCTTTAAACCAAATGCAAAAACGGACACCAGGATGAGTTTCACGATGAAATTCCATGTCTAAAAATGGTGTTGCTTCCACTTTTTAAAAATCGAGCCATTTTGGTGCCAGGAGAAGAAAACGCTTTACTCCGCGGTCAGGAAAAATCCTGCCCAGGAACCAAAATGTTTTTTGAAGCCAAATTTTTTTTTTTGAAACCAAATGCAAAAACGGACACCAGGATGAGTTTCACGATGAAATTCCATGTCTAAAAATGGTGTTGCTTCTACTTTTTAAAAATCTAGCCTTTTTGGTGCCAGGAGAAGAAAACGCTTTACTCTGCGGTCAGGAAAAATGCTGCCCAGGAACCAAAATGTTTTTTGAAGCCAAATTTTTTTTTTTGAAACCAAATGCAAAAACGGACACCAGGATGAGTTTCACGATGAAATTCCATGTCTAAAAATTGTGTTGCTTCCACTTTTTAAAAATCGAGCCATTTTGGTGCCAGGAGAAGAAAACGCTTTACTCCGCGGTCAGGAAAAATCCTGCCCAGGAACCAAAATGTTTTTTGAAGCCAAATTTTTTTTTTTGAAACCAAATGCAAAAACGGACACTAGGATGAGTTTCACGATGAAATTCCATGTCTAAAAATGGTGTTGCTTCAACTTTTTAAAAATCGAGCCTTTTTTGTGCCAGGAGAAGAAAACGCTTTACTCCGCGGTCAGGAAAAATCCTGCCCAGGAACCAAAAATGTTTTTTAAAGAGAATTTTTTTTTTTGAAACCAAATGCAAAAACGGACACCAGGATGAGTTTCAGGATGAAATTCCATGTCTAAAAATGGTGTTGCTTCAACTTTTTAAAAATCGAGCCTTTTTGGTGCCAGGAGAAGAAAACGCTTTACTCCGCGGTCAGGAAAAATCCTGCCCAGGAACCAAAATGTTTTTTGAAGCCAAATTTTTTTTTCTGAAACCAAATGGAAAAACGGACACCAGGATGAGTTTCACGATGAAATTCCATGTCTAAAACTGGTGTTGCTTCCACTTTTTAAAAATCCAGCCTTTTTGGTGCCAGGAGAAGAAAACGCTTTACTCCGCGGTCAGGAAAAATCCTGCCCAGGAACCAAAATGTTTTTTGAAGCCAAAATTTGTTTCTTTAAACCAAATGCAAAAACGGACACCAGGATGAGTTTCACAATGAAATTCCATGTCTAAAAATGGTGTTGCTTCTACTTTTTAAAAATCTAGCCTTTTTGGTGCCAGGAGAAGAAAACGCTTTACTCTGCGGTCAGGAAAAATGCTGCCCAGGAACCAAAATGTTTTTTGAAGCCAAATTTTTTTTTTTAAACCAAATGCAAAAACGGACACCAGGATGAGTTTCAGGATGAAATTCCATGTCTAAAAATGGTGTTGCTTCCACTTTTTAAAAATCGAGCCATTTTGGTGCCAGGAGAAGAAAACGCTTTACTCCGCGGTCAGGAAAAATCCTGCCCAGGAACCAAAATGTTTTTTGAAGCCAAA
The DNA here is from genome assembly GCF_029215685.1 of Pituophis catenifer annectens. NCBI lineage: Eukaryota > Metazoa > Chordata > Lepidosauria > Squamata > Colubridae > Pituophis > Pituophis catenifer. The sequence goes on from NW_027256894.1 coordinate 8,657,827, forward strand.
TTTTTTTTTTTGAAACCAAATGCAAAAACGGACACCAGGATGAGTTTCACGATGAAATTCCATGTCTAAAAATGGTGTTGCTTCTACTTTTTAAAAATCTAGCCTTTTTGGTGCCAGGAGAAGAAAACGCTTTACTCTGCGGTCAGGAAAAATGCTGCCCAGGAACCAAAATGTTTTTTGAAGCCAAATTTTTTTTTTTGAAACCAAATGCAAAAACGGACACCAGGATGAGTTTCACGATGAAATTCCATGTCTAAAAATGGTGTTGCTTCCACTTTTTAAAAATCGAGCCATTTTGGTGCCAGGAGAAGAAAACGCTTTACTCCGCGGTCAGGAAAAATCCTGCCCAGGAACCAAAATGTTTTTTGAAGCCAAATTTTTTTTTTTGAAACCAAATGCAAAAACGGACACCAGGATGAGTTTCAGGATGAAATTCCATGTCTAAAAATGGTGTTGCTTCCACTTTTTAAAAATCGAGCCTTTTTGGTGCCAGGAGAAGAAAACGCTTTACTCCGCGGTCAGGAAAAATCCTGCCCAGGAACCAAAAATGTTTTTTAAAGAGAATTTTTTTTTTTGAAACCAAATGCAAAAACGGACACCAGGATGAGTTTAACGATGAAATTCCATGTCTAAAAATGGTGTTGCTTCAACTTTTTAAAAATCGAGCCTTTTTGGTGCCAGGAGAAGAAAACGCTTTACTCCGCGGTCAGGAAAAATCCTGCCCAGGAACCAAAAGGTTTTTTGAAGCCAAATTTTTTTTTCTGAAACCAAATGCAAAAACGGACACCAGGATGAGTTTCACGATGAAATTCCATGTCTAAAAATAGTGTTGCTTCCACTTTTTAAAAATCGAGCCTTTTTGGTTCCAGGAGAAGAAAACGCTTTACTCCGCGGTCAGGAAAAATCCTGCCCAGGAACCAAAATGTTTTTTGAGGCCAAAATTTGTTTCTTTAAACCAAATGCAAAAACCGACACCAGGATGAGTTTCACGATGAAATTCCATGTCTAAAAATGGTGTTGCTTCTACTTTTTAAAAATCAAGCCTTTTTGGTGCCAGGAGAAGAAAACGCTTTACTCCGCGGTCAGGAAAAATGCTGCCCAGGAACCAAAATGTTTTTTGAAGCCAAATTTTTTTTTTAAACCAAATGCAAAAACGGACACCAGGATGAGTTTCAGGATGAAATTCCATGTCTAAAAATGGTGTTGCTCCCACTTTTTAAAAATCGAGCCTTTTTGGTGCCAGGAGAACAAAACGCTTTAGTCCGCGGTCAGGAAAAATCCTGCCCAGGAACCAAAATGTTTTTTGAAGCCAAATTTTTTTTTTTGAAACCAAATGCAAAAACGGACACCAGGATGAGTTTCACGATGAAATTCCATGTCTAAAAATGGTGTTGCTTCCACTTTTTAAAAATCGAGCCTTTTTGGTGCCAGGAAAAGAAAACGCTTTACTCCGCGGTCAGGAAAAATCCTGCCCAGGAACCAAAATGTTTTTTGAAGCCAATTTTTTTTTTTTAAACCAAATGCAAAAACGGACACCAGGATGAGTTTCACGATGAAATTCCATGTCTAAAAATGGTGTTGCTTCCACTTTTTAAAAATCAAGCCTTTTTGGTGCCAGGAGAAGAAAACGCTTTACTCCGCGGTCAGGAAAAATCCTGCCCAGGAACCAAAATATTTTACTCCGCGGTCAGGAAAAATGCTGCCCAGGAACCAAAATGTTTTTTGAAGCCAAATTTTTTTTTTGAACCCAAATGGAAAAACGGACACCAGGATGAGTTTCACGATGAAATTCCATGTCTAAAAATGGTGTTGCTTCCACTTTTTAAAAATCGAGCCTTTTTGGTGCCAGGAGAAGAAAACGCTTTACTCCGCGGTCAGGAAAAATCCTGCCCAGGAACCAAAATGTTTTTTGAAGCCAATTTTTTTTTTTAAACCAAATGCAAAAACGGACACCAGGATGTGTTTCACGATGAAATTCCATGTCTAAAAATGGTTTTGCTTCTACTTTTTAAAAATCGAGCCTTTTTGGTGCCAGGAGAAGAAAACGCTTTACTCCGCGGTCAGGAAAAATGCCGCCCAGGAACCAAAATGTTTTTTAAAGAGAATTTTTTTTTGAAACCAAATGCAAAAACGGACACCAGGATGAGTTTCATGATGAAATTCCATGTCTAAAAATGGTGTTGCTTCCACTTTTTAAAAATCAAGCCTTTTTGGTGCCAGGAGAAGAAAACGTTTACTCCGCGGTCAGGAAAAATCCTGCCCAGGAACCAAAATGTTTTTTGAAGCCAAATTTTTTTTTTTGAAACCAAATGCAAAAACGGACACCAGGATGAGTTTCGCGATGAAATTCCATGTCTAAAAATGGTGTTGCTTCCACTTTTTAAAAATCGAGCCTTTTTGGTGCCAGGAGAAGAAAACGCTTTACTCCGCAGTCAGGAAAAATCCTGCCCAGGAACCAAAATGTTTTTTGAAGCCAAAATTTGTTTCTTTAAACCAAATGCAAAAACGGACACCAGGATGAGTTTCACGATGAAATTCCATGTCTAAAAATGGTGTTGCTTCCAGTTTTTAAAAATTGAGCCTTTTTGGTGCCAGGAGAAGAAAAGGCTTTACTCCGCGGTCAGGAAAAATGCCGCCCAGGAACCAAAAATATTTTTTAAAGAGAATTTTTTTTTTTAAACCAATTGCAAAAACGGACACCAGGATGAGTTTCACGATGAAATTCCATGTCTAAAAATGGTGTTGCTTCCACTTTTTAAAAATCGAGCCTTTTTGGTGCCAGGAGAAGAAAACGCTTTACTCCGCGGTCAGGAAAAATCCTGCCCAGGAACCAAAATATTTTACTCCGCGGTCAGGAAAAATCCTGCCCAGGAACCAAAATGTTTTTTGAAGCCAAATTTTTTTTTTGAAACCAAATGCAAAAACGGACACCAGGATGAGTTTCACGATGAAATTCCATGTCTAAAAATGGTGTTGCTTCCACTTTTTAAAAATCGAGCCTTTTTGGTGCCAGGAGAAGAAAACGCTTTACTCCGCGGTCAGGAAAAATCCTGCCCAGGAACCAAAATGTTTTTTGAAGCCAAAATTTGTTTCTTTAAACCAAATGCAAAAACGGACACCAGGATGAGTTTCACGATGAAATTCCATGTCTAAAAATGGTGTTGCTTCTACTTTTTAAAAATCAAGCCTTTTTGGTGCCAGGAGAAGAAAACGCTTTACTCCTCGGTCAGGAAAAATCCTGCCCAGGAACCAAAATATTTTACTCCGCGGTCAGGAAAAATGCTGCCCAGGCACCAAAATGTTTTTTGAAGCCAAATTTTTTTTTTTAAACCAAATGCAAAAACGGACACCAGGATGAGTTTCACGATGAAATTCGATGTCTAAATATGGTGTTGCTTCAACTTTTTAAAAATCGAGCCTTTGTGGTGCCAGGAGAAGAAAACGCTTTACTCCGCGGTCAGGAAAAATGCCGCCCAGGAACCAAAAATGTTTTTTAAAGAGAATTTTTTTTTTTGAAACCAAATGCAAAAACGGACAGCAGGATGAGTTTCACGATGAAATTCCATGTCTAAAAATGGTGTTGCTTCCACTTTTTAAAAATCGAGCCTTTTTGGTGCCAGGAGAAGAAAACGCTTTACTCCGCAGTCAGGAAAAATCCTGCCCAGGAACCAAAATGTTTTTTGAAGCCAAAATTTGTTTCTTTAAACCAAATGCAAAAACGGACACCAGGATGAGTTTCACGATGAAATTCCATGTCTAAAAATGGTGTTGCTTCCAGTTTTTAAAATTTGGGCCTTTTTGGTGCCAGGAGAAGAAAACGCTTTACTCCGCGGTCAGGAAAAATCCTGCCCAGGAACCAAAATGTTTTTTGAAGCCAAAATTTGTTTCTTTAAACCAAATGCAAAAACGGACACCAGGATGAGTTTCACGATGAAATTCCATGTCTAAAAATGGTGTTGCTTCTACTTTTTAAAAATCAAGCCTTTTTGGTGCCAGGAGAAGAAAACGCTTTACTCCGCGGTCAGGAAAAATCCTGCCCAGGAACCAAAATATTTTACTCCGCGGTCAGGAAAAATGCTGCCCAGGAACCAAAATGTTTTTTGAAGCCAAATTTTTTTTTTTGAACCCAAATGGAAAAACGGACACCAGGATGAGTTTCACGATGAAATTCCATGTCTAAAAATGGTGTTGCTTCCACTTTTTAAAAATCGAGCCTTTTTGGTGCCAGGAGAAGAAAACGCTTTACTCCGCGGTCAGGAAAAATCCTGCCCAGGAACCAAAATGTTTTTTGAAGCCAATTTTTTTTTTTTAAACCAAATGCAAAAACGGACACCAGGATGAGTTTCACGATGAAATTCCATGTCTAAAAATGGGGTTGCTTCCACTTTTTAAAAATCAAGCCTTTTTGGTGCCAGGAGAAGAAAACGCTTTACTCCGCGGTCAGGAAAAATGCCGCCCAGGAACCAATAATGTTTTTTAAAGAGAATTTTTTTTTGAAACCAAATGCAAAAACGGACACCAGGATGAGTTTCATGATGAAATTCCATGTCTAAAAATGGTGTTGCTTCCACTTTTTAAAAATCAAGCCTTTTTGGTGCCAGGAGAAGAAAACGTTTACTCCGCGGTCAGGAAAAATCCTGCCCAGGAACCAAAATGTTTTTTGAAGCCAAATTTTTTTTTTTTGAAACCAAATGCAAAAACGGACACCAGGATGAGTTTCGCGATGAAATTCCATGTCTAAAAATGGTGTTGCTTCCACTTTTTAAAAATCGAGCCTTTTTGGTGCCAGGAGAAGAAAACGCTTTACTCCGCAGTCAGGAAAAATCCTGCCCAGGAACCAAAATGTTTTTTGAAGCCAAAATTTGTTTCTTTAAACCAAATGCAAAAACGGACACCAGGATGAGTTTCACGATGAAATTCCATGTCTAAAAATGGTGTTGCTTCCAGTTTTTAAAAATTGAGCCTTTTTGGTGCCAGGAGAAGAAAACGCTTTACTCCGCGGTCAGGAAAAATGCCGCCCAGGAACCAAAAATATTTTTTAAAGAGAATTTTTTTTTTTTAAACCAAATGCAAAAACGGACACCAGGATGAGTTTCACGATGAAATTCCATGTCTAAAAATGGTGTTGCTTCCACTTTTTAAAAATCGAGATTTTTGGTGCCAGGAGAAGAAAACGCTTTACTCCGCGGTCAGGAAAAATCCTGCCCAGGAACCAAAATATTTTACTCCGCGGTCAGGAAAAATGCTGCCCAGGAACCAAAATGTTTTTTGAAGCCAAATTTTTTTTTTTGAACCCAAATGGAAAAACGGACACCAGGATGAGTTTCACGATGAAATTCCATGTCTAAAAATGGTGTTGCTTCCACTTTTTAAAAATCGAGCCTTTTTGGTGCCAGGAGAAGAAAACGCTTTACTCCGCGGTCAGGAAAAATCCTGCCCAGGAACCAAAATGTTTTTTGAAGCCAAATTTTTTTTTTGAAACCAAATGCAAAAACGGACACCAGGATGAGTTTCACGATGAAATTCCATGTCTAAAAATGGTGTTGCTTCCACTTTTTAAAAATCGAGCCTTTTTGGTGCCAGGAGAAGAAAACGCTTTACTCCGCGGTCAGGAAAAATCCTGCCCAGGAACCAAAATGTTTTTTGAAGCCAAAATTTGTTTCTTTAAACCAAATGCAAAAACGGACACCAGGATGAGTTTCACGATGAAATTCCATGTCTAAAAATGGTGTTGCTTCTACTTTTTAAAAATCAAGCCTTTTTGGTGCCAGGAGAAGAAAACGCTTTACTCCGCGGTCAGGAAAAATCCTGCCCAGGAACCAAAATATTTTACTCCGCGGTCAGGAAAAATGCTGCCCAGGCACCAAAATGTTTTTTGAAGCCAAATTTTTTTTTTTAAACCAAATGCAAAAACGGACACCAGGATGAGTTTCACGATGAAATTCGATGTCTAAATATGGTGTTGCTTCAACTTTTTAAAAATCGAGCCTTTGTTGTGCCAGGAGAAGAAAACGCTTTACTCCGCGGTCAGGAAAAATGCCGCCCAGGAACCAAAAATGTTTTTTAAAGAGAATTTTTTTTTTTGAAACCAAATGCAAAAACGGACAGCAGGATGAGTTTCACGATGAAATTCCATGTCTAAAAATGGTGTTGCTTCCACTTTTTAAAAATCGAGCCTTTTTGGTGCCAGGAGAAGAAAACGCTTTACTCCGCAGTCAGGAAAAATCCTGCCCAGGAACCAAAATGTTTTTTGAAGCCAAAATTTGTTTCTTTAAACCAAATGCAAAAACGGACACCAGGATGAGTTTCACGATGAAATTCCATGTCTAAAAATGGTGTTGCTTCCAGTTTTTAAAAATTGGGCCTTTTTGGTGCCAGGAGAAGAAAACGCTTTACTCCGCGGTCAGGAAAAATCCTGCCCAGGAACCAAAATGTTTTTTGAAGCCAAAATTTGTTTCTTTAAACCAAATGCAAAAACGGACACCAGGATGAGTTTCACGATGAAATTCCATGTCTAAAAATGGTGTTGCTTCTACTTTTTAAAAATCAAGCCTTTTTGGTGCCAGGAGAAGAAAACGCTTTACTCCGCGGTCAGGAAAAATCCTGCCCAGGAACCAAAATATTTTACTCCGCGGTCAGGAAAAATGCTGCCCAGGAACCAAAATGTTTTTTGAAGCCAAATTTTTTTTTTTGAACCCAAATGGAAAAACGGACACCAGGATGAGTTTCACGATGAAATTCCATGTCTAAAAATGGTGTTGCTTCCACTTTTTAAAAATCGAGCCTTTTTGGTGCCAGGAGAAGAAAACGCTTTACTCCGCGGTCAGGAAAAATCCTGCCCAGGAACCAAAATGTTTTTTGAAGCCAATTTTTTTTTTTAAACCAAATGCAAAAACGGACACCAGGATGAGTTTCACGATGAAATTCCATGTCTAAAAATGGGGTTGCTTCCACTTTTTAAAAATCAAGCCTTTTTGGTGCCAGGAGAAGAAAACGCTTTACTCCGCGGTCAGGAAAAATGCCGCCCAGGAACCAATAATGTTTTTTAAAGAGAATTTTTTTTTGAAACCAAATGCAAAAATGGACACCAGGATGAGTTTCATGATGAAATTCCATGTCTAAAAATGGTGTTGCTTCCACTTTTTAAAAATCAAGCCTTTTTGGTGCCAGGAGAAGAAAACGTTTACTCCGCGGTCAGGAAAAATCCTGCCCAGGAACCAAAATGTTTTTTGAAGCCAAATTTTTTTTTTTTTGAAACCAAATGCAAAAACGGACACCAGGATGAGTTTCGCGATGAAATTCCATGTCTAAAAATGGTGTTGCTTCCACTTTTTAAAAATCGAGCCTTTTTGGTGCCAGGAGAAGAAAACGCTTTACTCCGCAGTCAGGAAAAATCCTGCCCAGGAACCAAAATGTTTTTTGAAGCCAAAATTTGTTTCTTTAAACCAAATGCAAAAACGGACACCAGGATGAGTTTCACGATGAAATTCCATGTCTAAAAATGGTGTTGCTTCCAGTTTTTAAAAATTGAGCCTTTTTGGTGCCAGGAGAAGAAAACGCTTTACTCCGCGGTCAGGAAAAATGCCGCCCAGGAACCAAAAATATTTTTTAAAGAGAATTTTTTTTTTTTAAACCAAATGCAAAAACGGACACCAGGATGAGTTTCACGATGAAATTCCATGTCTAAAAATGGTGTTGCTTCCACTTTTTAAAAATCGAGATTTTTGGTGCCAGGAGAAGAAAACGCTTTACTCCGCGGTCAGGAAAAATCCTGCCCAGGAACCAAAATATTTTACTCCGCGGTCAGGAAAAATGCTGCCCAGGAACCAAAATGTTTTTTGAAGCCAAATTTTTTTTTTTGAACCCAAATGGAAAAACGGACACCAGGATGAGTTTCACGATGAAATTCCATGTCTAAAAATGGTGTTGCTTCCACTTTTTAAAAATCGAGCCTTTTTGGTGCCAGGAGAAGAAAACGCTTTACTCCGCGGTCAGGAAAAATCCTGCCCAGGAACCAAAATGTTTTTTGAAGCCAATTTTTTTTTTTGAAACCAAATGCAAAAACGGACACCAGGATGAGTTTCACGATGAAATTCCATGTCTAAAAATGGTGTTGCTTCCACTTTTTAAAAATCGAGCCTTTTTGGTGCCAGGAGAAGAAAACGCTTTACTCCGCGGTCAGGAAAAATCCTGCCCAGGAACCAAAATGTTTTTTGAAGCCAAAATTTGTTTCTTTAAACCAAATGCAAAAACGGACACCAGGATGAGTTTCACGATGAAATTCCATGTCTAAAAATGGTGTTGCTTCCAGTTTTTAAAAATTGGGCCTTTTTGGTGCCAGGAGAAGAAAACGCTTTACTCCGCGGTCAGGAAAAATCCTGCCCAGGAACCAAAATGTTTTTTGAAGCCAAAATTTGTTTCTTTAAACCAAATGCAAAAACGGACACCAGGATGAGTTTCACGATGAAATTCCATGTCTAAAAATGGTGTTGCTTCCAGTTTTTAAAAATTGGGCCTTTTTGGTGCCAGGAGAAGAAAACGCTTTACTCCGCGGTCAGGAAAAATCCTGCCCAGGAACCAAAATGTTTTTTGAAGCCAAAATTTGTTTCTTTAAACCAAATGCAAAAACGGACACCAGGATGAGTTTCACGATGAAATTCCATGTCTAAAAATGGTGTTGCTTCTACTTTTTAAAAATCAAGCCTTTTTGGTGCCAGGAGAAGAAAACGCTTTACTCCGCGGTCAGGAAAAATCCTGCCCAGGAACCAAAATATTTTTTGAAGCCAAATTTTTTTTTTTGAACCCAAATGGAAAAACGGACACCAGGATGAGTTTCACGATGAAATTCCATGTCTAAAAATGGTGTTGCTTCCACTTTTTAAAAATCGAGCCTTTTTGGTGCCAGGAGAAGAAAACGCTTTACTCCGCGGTCAGGAAAAATCCTGCCCAGGAACCAAAATGTTTTTTGAAGCCAATTTTTTTTTTTAAACCAAATGCAAAAACGGACACCAGGATGAGTTTCACGATGAAATTCCATGTCTAAAAATGGGGTTGCTTCCACTTTTTAAAAATCAAGCCTTTTTGGTGCCAGGAGAAGAAAACGCTTTACTCCGCGGTCAGGAAAAATGCCGCCCAGGAACCAATAATGTTTTTTAAAGAGAATTTTTTTTTGAAACCAAATGCAAAAACGGACACCAGGATGAGTTTCATGATGAAATTCCATGTCTAAAAATGGTGTTGCTTCCACTTTTTAAAAATCAAGCCTTTTTGGTGCCAGGAGAAGAAAACGTTTACTCCGCGGTCAGGAAAAATCCTGCCCAGGAACCAAAATGTTTTTTGAAGCCAAATTTTTTTTTTTTTGAAACCAAATGCAAAAACGGACACCAGGATGAGTTTCGCGATGAAATTCCATGTCTAAAAATGGTGTTGCTTCCACTTTTTAAAAATCGAGCCTTTTTGGTGCCAGGAGAAGAAAACGCTTTACTCCGCAGTCAGGAAAAATCCTGCCCAGGAACCAAAATGTTTTTTGAAGCCAAAATTTGTTTCTTTAAACCAAATGCAAAAACGGACACCAGGATGAGTTTCACGATGAAATTCCATGTCTAAAAATGGTGTTGCTTCCAGTTTTTAAAAATTGAGCCTTTTTGGTGCCAGGAGAAGAAAACGCTTTACTCCGCGGTCAGGAAAAATGCCGCCCAGGAACCAAAAATATTTTTTAAAGAGAATTTTTTTTTTTTAAACCAAATGCAAAAACGGACACCAGGATGAGTTTCACGATGAAATTCCATGTCTAAAAATGGTGTTGCTTCCACTTTTTAAAAATCGAGATTTTTGGTGCCAGGAGAAGAAAACGCTTTACTCCGCGGTCAGGAAAAATCCTGCCCAGGAACCAAAATATTTTACTCCGCGGTCAGGAAAAATGCTGCCCAGGAACCAAAATGTTTTTTGAAGCCAAATTTTTTTTTTTGAACCCAAATGGAAAAACGGACACCAGGATGAGTTTCACGATGAAATTCCATGTCTAAAAATGGTGTTGCTTCCACTTTTTAAAAATCGAGCCTTTTTGGTGCCAGGAGAAGAAAACGCTTTACTCCGCGGTCAGGAAAAATCCTGCCCAGGAACCAAAATGTTTTTTGAAGCCAATTTTTTTTTTTGAAACCAAATGCAAAAACGGACACCAGGATGAGTTTCACGATGAAATTCCATGTCTAAAAATGGTGTTGCTTCCACTTTTTAAAAATCGAGCCTTTTTGGTGCCAGGAGAAGAAAACGCTTTACTCCGCGGTCAGGAAAAATCCTGCCCAGGAACCAAAATGTTTTTTGAAGCCAAAATTTGTTTCTTTAAACCAAATGCAAAAACGGACACCAGGATGAGTTTCACGATGAAATTCCATGTCTAAAAATGGTGTTGCTTCTACTTTTTAAAAATCAAGCCTTTTTGGTGCCAGGAGAAGAAAACGCTTTACTCCGCGGTCAGGAAAAATCTTGCCCAGGAACCAAAATATTTTACTCCGCGGTCAGGAAAAATGCTGCACAGGAACCAAAATGTTTTTTGAAGCCAAATTTTTTTTTTTAAACCAAATGCAAAAACGGACACCAGGATGAGTTTCACGATGAAATTCGATGTCTAAATATGGTGTTGCTTCAACTTTTTAAAAATCGAGCCTTTGTGGTGCCAGGAGAAGAAAACGCTTTACTCCGCGGTCAGGAAAAATGCCGCCCAGGAACCAAAAATGTTTTTTAAAGAGAATTTTTTTTTTTGAAACCAAATGCAAAAACGGACAGCAGGATGAGTTTCACGATGAAATTCCATGTCTAAAAATGGTGTTGCTTCCACTTTTTAAAAATCGAGCCTTTTTGGTGCCAGGAGAAGAAAACGCTTTACTCCGCAGTCAGGAAAAATCCTGCCCAGGAACCAAAATGTTTTTTGAAGCCAAAATTTGTTTCTTTAAACCAAATGCAAAAACGGACACCAGGATGAGTTTCACGATGAAATTCCATGTCTAAAAATGGTGTTGCTTCCAGTTTTTAAAAATTGAGCCTTTTTGGTGCCAGGAGAAGAAAACGCTTTACTCCGCGGTCAGGAAAAATCCTGCCCAGGAACCAAAATGTTTTTTGAAGCCAAAATTTGTTTCTTTAAACCAAATGCAAAAACGGACACCAGGATGAGTTTCACGATGAAATTCCATGTCTAAAAATGGTGTTGCTTCTACTTTTTAAAAATCAAGCCTTTTTGGTGCCAGGAGAAGAAAACGCTTTACTCCGCGGTCAGGAAAAATCCTGCCCAGGAACCAAAATATTTTACTCCGCGGTCAGGAAAAATGCTGCCCAGGAACCAAAATGTTTTTTGAAGCCAAATTTTTTTTTTTGAACCCAAATGGAAAAACGGACACCAGGATGAGTTTCACGATGAAATTCCATGTCTAAAAATGGTGTTGCTTCCACTTTTTAAAAATCGAGCCTTTTTGGTGCCAGGAGAAGAAAACGCTTTACTCCGCGGTCAGGAAAAATCCTGCCCAGGAACCAAAATGTTTTTTGAAGCCAATTTTTTTTTTTTAAACCAAATGCAAAAACGGACACCAGGATGAGTTTCACGATGAAATTCCATGTCTAAAAATGGGGTTGCTTCCACTTTTTAAAAATCAAGCCTTTTTGGTGCCAGGAGAAGAAAACGCTTTACTCCGCGGTCAGGAAAAATCCTGCCCAGGAACCAAAATATTTTACTCCGCGGTCAGGAAAAATGCTGCCCAGGAACCAAAATGTTTTTTGAAGCCAAATTTTTTTTTTTGAACCCAAATGCAAAAACGGACACCAGGATGAGTTTCAGGATGAAATTCCATGTCTAAAAATGGTGTTGCTTCAACTTTTTAAAAATCCAGCCTTTTTGGTGCCAGGAGAAGAAAACGCTTTACTCCGCGGTCAGGAAAAATCCTGCCCAGGAACCAAAATGTTTTTTGAAGCCAAATTTTTTTTTTTGAAACCAAATGCAAAAACGGACACCAGGATGAGTTTCGCGATGAAATTCCATGTCTAAAAATGGTGTTGCTTCCACTTTTTAAAAATCGAGCATTTTTGGTGCCAGGAGAAGAAAACGCTTTACTCCGTGGTCAGGAAAAATCCTGCCCAGGAACCAAAATGTTTTTTGAAGCCAAATTTTTTTTTTTTAAACCAAATGCAAAAACGGACACCAGGATGTGTTTCACGATGAAATTCCATGTCTAAAAATGGTTTTGCTTCTACTTTTTAAAAATCCAGCCTTTTTGGTGCCAGGAGAAGAAAACGCTTTACTCCGCGGTCAGGAAAAATCCTGCCCAGGAACCAAAATGTTTTTTGAAGCCAAATTTTTTTTTTTTTGAAACCAAATGCAAAAACGGACACCAGGATGAGTTTCGCGATGAAATTCCATGTCTAAAAATGGTGTTGCTTCCTCTTTTTAAAAATCGAGCCTTTTTGGTGCCAGGAGAAGAAAACGCTTTACTCCGCAGTCAGGAAAAATCCTGCCCAGGAACCAAAATGTTTTTTGAAGCCAAAATTTGTTTCTTTAAACCAAATGCAAAAACGGACACCAGGATGAGTTTCACGATGAAATTCCATGTCTAAAAATGGTGTTGCTTCCAGTTTTTAAAAATTGACCCTTTTTGGTGCCAGGAGAAGAAAACGCTTTACTCCGCGGTCAGGAAAAATGCCGCCCAGGAACCAAAACTATTTTTTAAAGAGATTTTTTTTTTGAAACCAAATGCAAAAACGGACACCAGGATGAGTTTCACGATGAAATTCCATGTCTAAAAATGGTGTTGCTTCCACTTTTTAAAAATCGAGCCTTTTTGGTACCAGGAGAAGAAAACGCTTTACTCTGCGGTCAGGAAAAATGCCGCCCAGGAACCAAAAATGTTTTTTAAATAGAATTTTTTTTTTGAAACCAAATGCAAAAACGGACACCAGGATGAGTTTCAGGATGAAATTCCATGTCTAAAAATGGTGTTGCTTCAACTTTTTAAAAATCAAGCCTTTTTGGTGCCAGGAGAAGAAAACCCTTTACTCCGCGGTCAGGAAAAATCCTGCCCAGGAACCAAAATGTTTTTTGAAGCCAAATTTTTTTTTCTGAAACCAAATGCAAAAACGGATACCAGGATGAGTTTCAGGATGAAATTCCATGTCTAAAAATGGTGTTGCTTCCACTTTTTAAAAATCGAGCCTTTTTGGTGCCAGGAGAAGAAAACGCTTTACTCCGCGGTCAGGAAAAATCCTGCCCAGGAACCAAAATGTTTTTTGAAGCCAAAATTTGTTTCTTTAAACCAAATGCAAAAACGGACACCAGGATGAGTTTCACGATGAAATTCGATGTCTAAATATGGTGTTGCTTCAACTTTTTAAAAATCGAGCCTTTGTGGTGCCAGGAGAAGAAAACGCTTTACTCCGCGGTCAGGAAAAATGCCGCCCAGGAACCAAAAATGTTTTTTAAAGAGAATTTTTTTTTTTGAAACCAAATGCAAAAACGGACAGCAGGATGAGTTTCACGATGAAATTCCATGTCTAAAAATGGTGTTGCTTCCACTTTTTAAAAATCGAGCCTTTTTGGTGCCAGGAGAAGAAAACGATTTACTCCGCAGTCAGGAAAAATCCTGCCCAGGAACCAAAATGTTTTTTGAAGCCAAAATTTGTTTCTTTAAACCAAATGCAAAAACGGACACCAGGATGAGTTTCACGATGAAATTCCATGTCTAAAAATGGTGTTGCTTCCAGTTTTTAAAAATTGAGCCTTTTTGGTGCCAGGAGAAGAAAACGCTTTACTCCGCGGTCAGGAAAAATGCCGCCCAGGAACCAAAAATATTTTTTAAAGAGAATTTTTTTTTTTAAACCAAATGCAAAAACGGACACCAGGATGAGTTTCACGATGAAATTCCATGTCTAAAAATGGTGTTGCTTCCACTTTTTAAAAATCGAGCCTTTTTGGTGCCAGGAGAAGAAAACGCTTTACTCCGCGGTCAGGAAAAATGCCGCCCAGGAACCAAAAATGTTTTTTAAATAGAATTTTTTTTTTGAAACCAAATGCAAAAACGGACACCAGGATGAGTTTCAGGATGAAATTCCATGTCTAAAAATGGTGTTGCTTCAACTTTTTAAAAATCGAGCATTTTTGGTGCCAGGAGAAGAAAACGCTTTACTCCGCGGTCAGGAAAAATCCTGCCCAGGAACCAAAATGTTTTTTGAAGCCAAATTTTTTTTTTTTTGAAACCAAATGCAAAAACGGACACCAGGATGAGTTTCGCGATGAAATTCCATGTCTAAAAATGGTGTTGCTTCCACTTTTTAAAAATCAAGCCTTTTTGTTGCCAGGAGAAGAAAACGCTTTACTCCGCAGTCAGGAAAAATCCTGCCCAGGAACCAAAATGTTTTTTGAAGCCAAAATTTGTTTCTTTAAACCAAATGCAAAAACGGACACCAGGATGAGTTTCACGATGAAATTCCATGTCTAAAAATGGTGTTGCTTCCAGTTTTTAAAAATTGAGCCTTTTTGGTGCCAGGAGAAGAAAACGCTTTACTCCGCGGTCAGGAAAAATGCCGCCCAGGAACCAAAAATATTTTTTAAAGAGAATTTTTTTTTTTTAAACCAAATGCAAAAACGGACACCAGGATGAGTTTCACGATGAAATTCCATGTCTAAAAATGGTGTTGCTTCCACTTTTTAAAAATCGAGCCTTTTTGGTGCCAGGAGAAGAAAACGCTTTACTCCGCGGTCAGGAAAAATGCCGCCCAGGAACCAAAAATGTTTTTTAAATAGAATTTTTTTTTGAAACCAAATGCAAAAACGGACACCAGGATGAGTTTCAGGATGAAATTCCATGTCTAAAAATGGTGTTGCTTCAACTTTTTAAAAATCGAGCCTTTTTGGTGCCAGGAGAAGAAAACGCTTTACTCCGCGGTCAGGAAAAATCCTGCCCAGGAACCAAAATGTTTTTTGAAGCCAATTTTTTTTTTCTGAAACCAAATGCAAAAACGGACACCAGGATGAGTTTCACGATGAAATTCCATGTCTAAAAATGGTGTTGCTTCCACTTTTTAAAAATCGAGCCGTTTTGGTGCCAGGAGAAGAAAACGCTTTACTCCGCGGTCAGGAAAAATCCTGCCCAGGAACCAAAATGTTTTTTGAAGCCAAAATTTGTTTCTCTAAACCAAATGCAAAAACGGACACCAGGATGAGTTTCACAATGAAATTCGATGTCTAAATATGGTGTTGCTTCAACTTTTTAAAAATCGAGCCTTTGTGGTGCCAGGAGAAGAAAACGCTTTACTCCGCGGTCAGGAAAAATGCCGCCCAGGAACCAAAAATGTTTTTTAAAGAGAATTTTTTTTTTTGAAACCAAATGCAAAAACGGACAGCAGGATGAGTTTCAGGATGAAATTCCATGTCTAAAAATGGTGTTGCTTCCACTTTTTAAAAATCGAGCCTTTTTGGTGCCAGGAGAAGAAAACGCTTTCCTCCGCGGTCAGGAAAAATGCTGCCCAGGAACCAAAATGTTTTTTGAAGCCAAAATTTGTTTCTTTAAACCAAATGCAAAAACGGACACCAGGATGAGTTTCATGATGAAATTCCATGTCTAAAAATGGTGTTGCTTCCACTTTTTAAAAATCGAGCCTTTGTGGTGCCAGGAGAAGAAAACGCTTTACTCCGCGGTCAGGAAAAATGCCGCCCAGGAACCAAAAATGTTTTTTAAAGAGAATTTTTTTTTTTGAAACCAAATGCAAAAACGGACAGCAGGATGAGTTTCACGATGAAATTCCATGTCTAAAAATGGTGTTGCTTCCACTTTTTAAAAATCGAGCCTTTTTGGTGCCAGTAGAAGAAAACGCTTTACTCCGCGGTCAGGAAAAATGCTGCCCAGGAACCAAAATGTTTTTTGAAGCCAAAATTTGTTTCTTTAAACCAAATGCAAAAACGGACACCAGGATGAGTTTCACGATGAAATTCCATGTCTAAAAATGGTGTTGCTTCCACTTTTTAAAAATCGAGCCTTTTTGGTGCCAGGAGAAGAAAACGCTTTAGTCCGCAGTCAGGAAAAATCCTGCCCAGGAACCAAAAGGTTTTTTGAAGCCAATTTTTTTTTTCTGAAACCAAATGCAAAAACGGACACCAGGATGAGTTTCACGATGAAATTCCATGTCTAAAAATGGTGTTGCTTCCACTTTTTAAAAATCGAGCCTTTTTGGTGCCAGGAGAAGAAAACGCTTTACTCCGCGGTCAGGAAAAATGCCGCCCAGGAACCAAAAATATTTTTTAAAGAGAATTTTTTTTTTTTAAACCAAATGCAAAAACGGACACCAGGATGAGTTTCACGATGAAATTCCATGTCTAAAAATGGTGTTGCTTCCACTTTTTAAAAATCGAGCCTTTTTGGTGCCAGGAGAAGAAAACGCTTTACTCCGCGGTCAGGAAAAATGCCGCCCAGGAACCAAAAATGTTTTTTAAATAGAATTTTTTTTTGAAACCAAATGCAAAAACGGACACCAGGATGAGTTTCAGGATGAAATTCCATGTCTAAAAATGGTGTTGCTTCAACTTTTTAAAAATCGAGCCTTTTTGGTGCCAGGAGAAGAAAACGCTTTACTCCGCGGTCAGGAAAAATCCTGCCCAGGAACCAAAATGTTTTTTGAAGCCAATTTTTTTTTTCTGAAACCAAATGCAAAAACGGACACCAGGATGAGTTTCACGATGAAATTCCATGTCTAAAAATGGTGTTGCTTCCACTTTTTAAAAATCGAGCCGTTTTGGTGCCAGGAGAAGAAAACGCTTTACTCCGCGGTCAGGAAAAATCCTGCCCAGGAACCAAAATGTTTTTTGAAGCCAAAATTTGTTTCTCTAAACCAAATGCAAAAACGGACACCAGGATGAGTTTCACAATGAAATTCGATGTCTAAATATGGTGTTGCTTCAACTTTTTAAAAATCGAGCCTTTGTGGTGCCAGGAGAAGAAAACGCTTTACTCCGCGGTCAGGAAAAATGCCGCCCAGGAACCAAAAATGTTTTTTAAAGAGAATTTTTTTTTTTGAAACCAAATGCAAAAACGGACAGCAGGATGAGTTTCAGGATGAAATTCCATGTCTAAAAATGGTGTTGCTTCCACTTTTTAAAAATCGAGCCTTTTTGGTGCCAGGAGAAGAAAACGCTTTCCTCCGCGGTCAGGAAAAATGCTGCCCAGGAACCAAAATGTTTTTTGAAGCCAAAATTTGTTTCTTTAAACCAAATGCAAAAACGGACACCAGGATGAGTTTCATGATGAAATTCCATGTCTAAAAATGGTGTTGCTTCCACTTTTTAAAAATCGAGCCTTTGTGGTGCCAGGAGAAGAAAACGCTTTACTCCGCGGTCAGGAAAAATGCCGCCCAGGAACCAAAAATGTTTTTTAAAGAGAATTTTTTTTTTTGAAACCAAATGCAAAAACGGACAGCAGGATGAGTTTCACGATGAAATTCCATGTCTAAAAATGGTGTTGCTTCCACTTTTTAAAAATCGAGCCTTTTTGGTGCCAGTAGAAGAAAACGCTTTACTCCGCGGTCAGGAAAAATGCTGCCCAGGAACCAAAATGTTTTTTGAAGCCAAAATTTGTTTCTTTAAACCAAATGCAAAAACGGACACCAGGATGAGTTTCACGATGAAATTCCATGTCTAAAAATGGTGTTGCTTCCACTTTTTAAAAATCGAGCCTTTTTGGTGCCAGGAGAAGAAAACGCTTTAGTCCGCAGTCAGGAAAAATCCTGCCCAGGAACCAAAAGGTTTTTTGAAGCCAATTTTTTTTTTCTGAAACCAAATGCAAAAACGGACACCAGGATGAGTTTCACGATGAAATTCCATGTCTAAAAATGGTGTTGCTTCCAGTTTTTAAAAATTGAGCCTTTTTGGTGCCAGGAGAAGAAAACGCTTTACTCCGCGGTCAGGAAAAATCCTGCCCAGGAACCAAAATGTTTTTTGAAGCCAAAATTTGTTTCTTTAAACCAAATGCAAAAACGGACACCAGGATGAGTTTCACGATGAAATTCCATGTCTAAAAATGGTGTTGCTTCTACTTTTTAAAAATCAAGCCTTTTTGGTGCCAGGAGAAGAAAACGCTTTACTCCGCGGTCAGGAAAAATCCTGCCCAGGAACCAAAATATTTTACTCCGCGGTCAGGAAAAATGCTGCCCAGGAACCAAAATGTTTTTTGAAGCCAAATTTTTTTTTTTGAACCCAAATGGAAAAACGGACACCAGGATGAGTTTCACGATGAAATTCCATGTCTAAAAATGGTGTTGCTTCCACTTTTTAAAAATCGAGCCTTTTTGGTGCCAGGAGAAGAAAACGCTTTACTCCGCGGTCAGGAAAAATCCTGCCCAGGAACCAAAATGTTTTTTGAAGCCAATTTTTTTTTTTTAAACCAAATGCAAAAACGGACACCAGGATGAGTTTCACGATGAAATTCCATGTCTAAAAATGGGGTTGCTTCCACTTTTTAAAAATCAAGCCTTTTTGGTGCCAGGAGAAGAAAACGCTTTACTCCGCGGTCAGGAAAAATCCTGCCCAGGAACCAAAATATTTTACTCCGCGGTCAGGAAAAATGCTGCCCAGGAACCAAAATGTTTTTTGAAGCCAAATTTTTTTTTTTGAACCCAAATGCAAAAACGGACACCAGGATGAGTTTCAGGATGAAATTCCATGTCTAAAAATGGTGTTGCTTCAACTTTTTAAAAATCCAGCCTTTTTGGTGCCAGGAGAAGAAAACGCTTTACTCCGCGGTCAGGAAAAATCCTGCCCAGGAACCAAAATGTTTTTTGAAGCCAAATTTTTTTTTTTGAAACCAAATGCAAAAACGGACACCAGGATGAGTTTCGCGATGAAATTCCATGTCTAAAAATGGTGTTGCTTCCACTTTTTAAAAATCGAGCATTTTTGGTGCCAGGAGAAGAAAACGCTTTACTCCGTGGTCAGGAAAAATCCTGCCCAGGAACCAAAATGTTTTTTGAAGCCAAATTTTTTTTTTTTAAACCAAATGCAAAAACGGACACCAGGATGTGTTTCACGATGAAATTCCATGTCTAAAAATGGTTTTGCTTCTACTTTTTAAAAATCCAGCCTTTTTGGTGCCAGGAGAAGAAAACGCTTTACTCCGCGGTCAGGAAAAATCCTGCCCAGGAACCAAAATGTTTTTTGAAGCCAAATTTTTTTTTTTTTGAAACCAAATGCAAAAACGGACACCAGGATGAGTTTCGCGATGAAATTCCATGTCTAAAAATGGTGTTGCTTCCTCTTTTTAAAAATCGAGCCTTTTTGGTGCCAGGAGAAGAAAACGCTTTACTCCGCAGTCAGGAAAAATCCTGCCCAGGAACCAAAATGTTTTTTGAAGCCAAAATTTGTTTCTTTAAACCAAATGCAAAAACGGACACCAGGATGAGTTTCACGATGAAATTCCATGTCTAAAAATGGTGTTGCTTCCAGTTTTTAAAAATTGACCCTTTTTGGTGCCAGGAGAAGAAAACGCTTTACTCCGCGGTCAGGAAAAATGCCGCCCAGGAACCAAAACTATTTTTTAAAGAGATTTTTTTTTTGAAACCAAATGCAAAAACGGACACCAGGATGAGTTTCACGATGAAATTCCATGTCTAAAAATGGTGTTGCTTCCACTTTTTAAAAATCGAGCCTTTTTGGTACCAGGAGAAGAAAACGCTTTACTCTGCGGTCAGGAAAAATGCCGCCCAGGAACCAAAAATGTTTTTTAAATAGAATTTTTTTTTTGAAACCAAATGCAAAAACGGACACCAGGATGAGTTTCAGGATGAAATTCCATGTCTAAAAATGGTGTTGCTTCAACTTTTTAAAAATCAAGCCTTTTTGGTGCCAGGAGAAGAAAACCCTTTACTCCGCGGTCAGGAAAAATCCTGCCCAGGAACCAAAATGTTTTTTGAAGCCAAATTTTTTTTTCTGAAACCAAATGCAAAAACGGATACCAGGATGAGTTTCAGGATGAAATTCCATGTCTAAAAATGGTGTTGCTTCCACTTTTTAAAAATCGAGCCTTTTTGGTGCCAGGAGAAGAAAACGCTTTACTCCGCGGTCAGGAAAAATCCTGCCCAGGAACCAAAATGTTTTTTGAAGCCAAAATTTGTTTCTTTAAACCAAATGCAAAAACGGACACCAGGATGAGTTTCACGATGAAATTCGATGTCTAAATATGGTGTTGCTTCAACTTTTTAAAAATCGAGCCTTTGTGGTGCCAGGAGAAGAAAACGCTTTACTCCGCGGTCAGGAAAAATGCCGCCCAGGAACCAAAAATGTTTTTTAAAGAGAATTTTTTTTTTTGAAACCAAATGCAAAAACGGACAGCAGGATGAGTTTCACGATGAAATTCCATGTCTAAAAATGGTGTTGCTTCCACTTTTTAAAAATCGAGCCTTTTTGGTGCCAGGAGAAGAAAACGATTTACTCCGCAGTCAGGAAAAATCCTGCCCAGGAACCAAAATGTTTTTTGAAGCCAAAATTTGTTTCTTTAAACCAAATGCAAAAACGGACACCAGGATGAGTTTCACGATGAAATTCCATGTCTAAAAATGGTGTTGCTTCCAGTTTTTAAAAATTGAGCCTTTTTGGTGCCAGGAGAAGAAAACGCTTTACTCCGCGGTCAGGAAAAATGCCGCCCAGGAACCAAAAATATTTTTTAAAGAGAATTTTTTTTTTTAAACCAAATGCAAAAACGGACACCAGGATGAGTTTCACGATGAAATTCCATGTCTAAAAATGGTGTTGCTTCCACTTTTTAAAAATCGAGCCTTTTTGGTGCCAGGAGAAGAAAACGCTTTACTCCGCGGTCAGGAAAAATGCCGCCCAGGAACCAAAAATGTTTTTTAAATAGAATTTTTTTTTTGAAACCAAATGCAAAAACGGACACCAGGATGAGTTTCAGGATGAAATTCCATGTCTAAAAATGGTGTTGCTTCAACTTTTTAAAAATCGAGCATTTTTGGTGCCAGGAGAAGAAAACGCTTTACTCCGCGGTCAGGAAAAATCCTGCCCAGGAACCAAAATGTTTTTTGAAGCCAAATTTTTTTTTTTTTGAAACCAAATGCAAAAACGGACACCAGGATGAGTTTCGCGATGAAATTCCATGTCTAAAAATGGTGTTGCTTCCACTTTTTAAAAATCAAGCCTTTTTGTTGCCAGGAGAAGAAAACGCTTTACTCCGCAGTCAGGAAAAATCCTGCCCAGGAACCAAAATGTTTTTTGAAGCCAAAATTTGTTTCTTTAAACCAAATGCAAAAACGGACACCAGGATGAGTTTCACGATGAAATTCCATGTCTAAAAATGGTGTTGCTTCCAGTTTTTAAAAATTGAGCCTTTTTGGTGCCAGGAGAAGAAAACGCTTTACTCCGCGGTCAGGAAAAATGCCGCCCAGGAACCAAAAATATTTTTTAAAGAGAATTTTTTTTTTTTAAACCAAATGCAAAAACGGACACCAGGATGAGTTTCACGATGAAATTCCATGTCTAAAAATGGTGTTGCTTCCACTTTTTAAAAATCGAGCCTTTTTGGTGCCAGGAGAAGAAAACGCTTTACTCCGCGGTCAGGAAAAATGCCGCCCAGGAACCAAAAATGTTTTTTAAATAGAATTTTTTTTTGAAACCAAATGCAAAAACGGACACCAGGATGAGTTTCAGGATGAAATTCCATGTCTAAAAATGGTGTTGCTTCAACTTTTTAAAAATCGAGCCTTTTTGGTGCCAGGAGAAGAAAACGCTTTACTCCGCGGTCAGGAAAAATCCTGCCCAGGAACCAAAATGTTTTTTGAAGCCAATTTTTTTTTTCTGAAACCAAATGCAAAAACGGACACCAGGATGAGTTTCACGATGAAATTCCATGTCTAAAAATGGTGTTGCTTCCACTTTTTAAAAATCGAGCCGTTTTGGTGCCAGGAGAAGAAAACGCTTTACTCCGCGGTCAGGAAAAATCCTGCCCAGGAACCAAAATGTTTTTTGAAGCCAAAATTTGTTTCTCTAAACCAAATGCAAAAACGGACACCAGGATGAGTTTCACAATGAAATTCGATGTCTAAATATGGTGTTGCTTCAACTTTTTAAAAATCGAGCCTTTGTGGTGCCAGGAGAAGAAAACGCTTTACTCCGCGGTCAGGAAAAATGCCGCCCAGGAACCAAAAATGTTTTTTAAAGAGAATTTTTTTTTTTGAAACCAAATGCAAAAACGGACAGCAGGATGAGTTTCAGGATGAAATTCCATGTCTAAAAATGGTGTTGCTTCCACTTTTTAAAAATCGAGCCTTTTTGGTGCCAGGAGAAGAAAACGCTTTCCTCCGCGGTCAGGAAAAATGCTGCCCAGGAACCAAAATGTTTTTTGAAGCCAAAATTTGTTTCTTTAAACCAAATGCAAAAACGGACACCAGGATGAGTTTCATGATGAAATTCCATGTCTAAAAATGGTGTTGCTTCCACTTTTTAAAAATCGAGCCTTTGTGGTGCCAGGAGAAGAAAACGCTTTACTCCGCGGTCAGGAAAAATGCCGCCCAGGAACCAAAAATGTTTTTTAAAGAGAATTTTTTTTTTTGAAACCAAATGCAAAAACGGACAGCAGGATGAGTTTCACGATGAAATTCCATGTCTAAAAATGGTGTTGCTTCCACTTTTTAAAAATCGAGCCTTTTTGGTGCCAGTAGAAGAAAACGCTTTACTCCGCGGTCAGGAAAAATGCTGCCCAGGAACCAAAATGTTTTTTGAAGCCAAAATTTGTTTCTTTAAACCAAATGCAAAAACGGACACCAGGATGAGTTTCACGATGAAATTCCATGTCTAAAAATGGTGTTGCTTCCACTTTTTAAAAATCGAGCCTTTTTGGTGCCAGGAGAAGAAAACGCTTTAGTCCGCAGTCAGGAAAAATCCTGCCCAGGAACCAAAAGGTTTTTTGAAGCCAATTTTTTTTTTCTGAAACCAAATGCAAAAACGGACACCAGGATGAGTTTCACGATGAAATTCCATGTCTAAAAATGGTGTTGCTTCCACTTTTTAAAAATCGAGCCTTTTTGGTGCCAGGAGAAGAAAACGCTTTACTCCGCGGTCAGGAAAAATGCCGCCCAGGAACCAAAAATATTTTTTAAAGAGAATTTTTTTTTTTTAAACCAAATGCAAAAACGGACACCAGGATGAGTTTCACGATGAAATTCCATGTCTAAAAATGGTGTTGCTTCCACTTTTTAAAAATCGAGCCTTTTTGGTGCCAGGAGAAGAAAACGCTTTACTCCGCGGTCAGGAAAAATGCCGCCCAGGAACCAAAAATGTTTTTTAAATAGAATTTTTTTTTGAAACCAAATGCAAAAACGGACACCAGGATGAGTTTCAGGATGAAATTCCATGTCTAAAAATGGTGTTGCTTCAACTTTTTAAAAATCGAGCCTTTTTGGTGCCAGGAGAAGAAAACGCTTTACTCCGCGGTCAGGAAAAATCCTGCCCAGGAACCAAAATGTTTTTTGAAGCCAATTTTTTTTTTCTGAAACCAAATGCAAAAACGGACACCAGGATGAGTTTCACGATGAAATTCCATGTCTAAAAATGGTGTTGCTTCCACTTTTTAAAAATCGAGCCGTTTTGGTGCCAGGAGAAGAAAACGCTTTACTCCGCGGTCAGGAAAAATCCTGCCCAGGAACCAAAATGTTTTTTGAAGCCAAAATTTGTTTCTCTAAACCAAATGCAAAAACGGACACCAGGATGAGTTTCACAATGAAATTCGATGTCTAAATATGGTGTTGCTTCAACTTTTTAAAAATCGAGCCTTTGTGGTGCCAGGAGAAGAAAACGCTTTACTCCGCGGTCAGGAAAAATGCCGCCCAGGAACCAAAAATGTTTTTTAAAGAGAATTTTTTTTTTTGAAACCAAATGCAAAAACGGACAGCAGGATGAGTTTCAGGATGAAATTCCATGTCTAAAAATGGTGTTGCTTCCACTTTTTAAAAATCGAGCCTTTTTGGTGCCAGGAGAAGAAAACGCTTTCCTCCGCGGTCAGGAAAAATGCTGCCCAGGAACCAAAATGTTTTTTGAAGCCAAAATTTGTTTCTTTAAACCAAATGCAAAAACGGACACCAGGATGAGTTTCATGATGAAATTCCATGTCTAAAAATGGTGTTGCTTCCACTTTTTAAAAATCGAGCCTTTGTGGTGCCAGGAGAAGAAAACGCTTTACTCCGCGGTCAGGAAAAATGCCGCCCAGGAACCAAAAATGTTTTTTAAAGAGAATTTTTTTTTTTGAAACCAAATGCAAAAACGGACAGCAGGATGAGTTTCACGATGAAATTCCATGTCTAAAAATGGTGTTGCTTCCACTTTTTAAAAATCGAGCCTTTTTGGTGCCAGTAGAAGAAAACGCTTTACTCCGCGGTCAGGAAAAATGCTGCCCAGGAACCAAAATGTTTTTTGAAGCCAAAATTTGTTTCTTTAAACCAAATGCAAAAACGGACACCAGGATGAGTTTCACGATGAAATTCCATGTCTAAAAATGGTGTTGCTTCCACTTTTTAAAAATCGAGCCTTTTTGGTGCCAGGAGAAGAAAACGCTTTAGTCCGCAGTCAGGAAAAATCCTGCCCAGGAACCAAAAGGTTTTTTGAAGCCAATTTTTTTTTTCTGAAACCAAATGCAAAAACGGACACCAGGATGAGTTTCACGATGAAATTCCATGTCTAAAAATGGTGTTGCTTCCACTTTTTAAAAATCGAGCCTTTTTGGTGCCAGGAGAAGAAAACGCTTTACTCCGCGGTCAGGAAAAATGCCGCCCAGGAACCAATAATGTTTTTTAAAGAGAATTTATTTTTTTTAAACCAAATGCAAAAACGGACACCAGGATGAGTTTCAGGATGAAATTCCATGTCTAAAAATGGTGTTGCTTCAACTTTTTAAAAATCGAGCCGTTTTGGTGGCAGGAGAAGAAAACGCTTTACTCCGCGGTCAGGAAAAATGCTGCCCAGGAACCAAAATGTTTTTTGAAGCCAAATTTTTTTTTTTTAAACCAAATGCAAAAACGGACACCAGGATGAGTTTCACGATGAAATTCCATGTCTAAAAATGGGGTTGCTTCCACTTTTTATAAATCAAGCCTTTTTGGTGCCAGGAGAAGAAAACGCTTTACTCCGCGATCAGGAAAAATGCCGCCCAGGAACCAATAATGTTTTTTAAAGAGAATTTTTTTTTTAAACCAAATGCAAAAACGGACACCAGGATGAGTTTCACGATGAAATTCCATGTCTAAAAATGGTGTTGCTTCCACTTTTTAAAAATCGAGCCTTTTTGGTGCCAGGAGAAGAAAACGCTTTAGTCCGCGGTCAAGAAAAATCCTGCCCAGGAACCAAAATGTTTTTTGAAGCCAAATTTTTTTTTTTTTTGAAACCAAATGCAAAAACGGACACCAGGATGAGTTTCGCGATGAAATTCCATGTCTAAAAATGATGTTGCTTCCACTTTTTAAAAATCGAGCCTTTTTGGTGCCAGGAGAAGAAAACGCTTTACTCCGCGGTCAGGAAAAATCCTGCCCAGGAACCAAAATGTTTTTTGAAGCCAAAATTTGTTTCTTTAAACCAAATGCAAAAACGGACACCAGGATGAGTTTCACGATGAAATTCCATGTCTAAAAATGGTGTTGCTTCCAGTTTTTAAAAATTGAGCCTTTTTGGTGCCAGGAGAAGAAAACGCTTTATTCCGCGGTCAGGAAAAATGCCGCCCAGGAACCAAAAATATTTTTTAAAGAGAATTTTTTTTTTAAACCAAATGCAAAAACGGACACCAGGATGAGTTTCACGATGAAATTCCACGTCTAAAAATGGTGTTGCTTCCACTTTTTAAAAATCGAGCCTTTTTGGTGCCAGGAGAAGAAAACGCTTTACTCCGCGGTCAGGAAAAATGCCGCCCAGTAACCAAAAATGTTTTTTAAATAGAATTTTTTTTTTGAAACCAAATGCAAAAACGGACACCAGGATGAGTTTCAGGATGAAATTCCATGTCTAAAAATGGTGTTGCTTCAACTTTTTAAAAATCGAGCCTTTTTGGTGCCAGGAGAAGAAAACGCTTTACTCCGCGGTCAGGAAAAATCCTGCCCAGGAACCAAAATGTTTTTTGAAGCCAAATTTTTTTTTCTGAAACCAAATGCAAAAACGGACACCAGGATGAGTTTCACGATGAAATTCCATGTCTAAAAATGGTGTTGCTTCCACTTTTTAAAAATCGAGCCTTTTTGGTGCCAGGAGAAGAAAACGCTTTACTCCGCGGTCAGGAAAAATCCTGCCCAGGAACCAAAATGTTTTTTGAAGCCAAAATTTGTTTCTTTAAACCAAATGCAAAAACGGACACCAGGATGAGTTTCACGATGAAATTCGATGTCTAAATATGGTGTTGCTTCAACTTTTTAAAAATCGAGCCTTTGTGGTGCCAGGAGAAGAAAACGCTTTACTCCGCGGTCAGGAAAAATGCCGCCCAGGAACCAAAAATGTTTTTTAAAGAGAATTTTTTTTTTGAAACCAAATGCAAAAACGGACAGCAGGATGAGTTTCACGATGAAATTCCATGTCTAAAAATGGTGTTGCTTCCACTTTTTAAAAATCGAGCCTTTTTGGTCCCAGGAGAAGAAAACGCTTTAGTCCGCAGTCAGGAAAAATCCTGCCCAGGAACCAAAATGTTTTTTGAAGCCAAAATTTGTTTCTTTAAACCAAATGAAAAAACGGACACCAGGATGAGTTTCACGATGAAATTCCATGTCTAAAAATGGTGTTGCTTCCAGTTTTTAAAAATTGAGCCTTTTTGGTGCCAGGAGAAGAAAACGCTTTACTCCGCGGTCAGGAAAAATGCCGCCCAGGAACCAAAAATATTTTTTAAAGAGAATTTTTTTTTTTAAACCAAATGCTAAAACGGACACCAGGATGAGTTTCACGATGAAATTCCATGTCTAAAAATGGTGTTGCTTCCACTTTTTAAAAATCGAGCCTTTTTGGTACCAGGAGAAGAAAACGCTTTACTCCGCGGTCAGGAAAAATGCTGCCCAGGAACCAAAATGTTTTTTGAAGCCAAATTTTTTTTTCTGAAACCAAATGCAAAAACGGACACCAGGATGAGTTTTACGATGAAATTCCATGTCTAAAAATGGTGTTGCTTCCACTTTTTAAAAATCGAGCCTTTTTGGTGCCAGGAGAAGAAAACGCTTTAGTCCGCGGTCAGGAAAAATCCTGCCCAGGAACCAAAATGTTTTTTGAAGCCAAAATTTGTTTCTTTAAACCAAATGCAAAAACGGACACCAGGATGAGTTTCACGATGAAATTCGATGTCTAAATATGGTGTTGCTTCTACTTTTTAAAAATCGAGCCTTTGTGGTGCCAGGAGAAGAAAACGCTTTACTCCGCGGTCAGGAAAAATGCTGCCCAGGAACCAAAAATGTTTTTTAAAGAGAATTTTTTTTTTGAAACCAAATGCAAAAACGGACACCAGGATGAGTTTCAGGATGAAATTCCATGTCTAAAAATGGTGTTGCTTCCA
The DNA here is from genome assembly GCF_029215685.1 of Pituophis catenifer annectens. Taxonomy (NCBI): domain Eukaryota; kingdom Metazoa; phylum Chordata; class Lepidosauria; order Squamata; family Colubridae; genus Pituophis; species Pituophis catenifer. Next base: position 8,685,366 of record NW_027256894.1, read on the forward strand.
CTTTTTAAAAATCGAGCCTTTTTGGTGCCAGGAGAAGAAAACGCTTTAGTCCGCAGTCAGGAAAAATCCTGCCCAGGAACCAAAAGGTTTTTTGAAGCCAATTTTTTTTTTCTGAAACCAAATGCAAAAACGGACACCAGGATGAGTTTCACGATGAAATTCCATGTCTAAAAATGGTGTTGCTTCCACTTTTTAAAAATCGAGCCTTTGTGGTGCCAGGAGAAGAAAACGCTTTACTCCGCGGTCAGGAAAAATGCCGCCCAGGGACCAAAAATATTTTTTAAAGAGAATTTTTTTTTTTGAAACCAAATGCAAAAACGGACACCAGGATGAGTTTCAGGATGAAATTCCATGTCTAAAAATGGTGTTGCTTCCACTTTTTAAAAATCGAGCCTTTTTGGTGCCAGGAGAAGAAAACGCTTTACTCCGCGGTCAGGAAAAATGCTGCCCAGGAACCAAAATGTTTTTTGAAGCCAAAATTTGTTTCTTTAAACCTGTTGCAATATTTTCAGGATCAGACTCAATAAAGATAATAGAAGTTATAGGTTTAAATATAATTCTCTTTAATCATAATAGGCATTCTATATTCGCTGAATATTCAAGATAGAAGCGAGGAAAATGAGGAGGATGGCTCCTTTTATATACAAGGGGCGGAGCCAGGAATGGGAGTGGTAAAATATGAATACATTAAAGCTCAAGTAATAAGTTAACCCCTGATGTTCCATATATACATTATTTACACATTAGAGAATAAGGCATTTACATCTGACAAATCCCCCTCTAAATGCCGGTTCGTTATACAACACCAGTTACATTCAGATTCAGGACAATATAATACATATAATTTAGAAGTTAAATATTTGTGTTGTTTAGAAGGTAAGGGTTTTGTTAATATGTCAGCTAATTGTTCAGAAGTATCACAATGTATTGCTTTGATGAATCCGTCTTGAGATAGTTGTCTCACGTGCTTAAATTTTATATCAATATGCCTGGACCTTTGTCCAATTGCATCGGATCTAGAAATTTCAATGGCCGCTTTATTATCTTCATGCATAATAAATGGTAAAGTAGGTTTCTTCCAAACATCTGTGATCAAATCATTGAACCATACAAGGTTATTTGCAGCTTTAGACAAGCAAACATATTCTGCTTCTGTGGTAGAGGTGGCTACCAGTTCTTGTTTACCAGTATACCAGTAAACTGGACAATCGTTCAATAGAAAAACATAACCAGAAGTACTCTTTCTGCATGATGTATCGCCAGCCCAATCTGCATCAGCATAACAAGTAATTTTTGGTTCTTTGTCATTATTGGGTTCCAATATTAAACAAAAATCTAATGTACTTTTCAGATATCTTAAAATTCTTTTGACAGCTTCCCAATGATACAAGGTTGGTTTGCTAACATATCTTGACAATAAATTGAGAGGTAATGCAATATCTGGCCTAGTCCAATTAGATATATAAAGGAGTGAACCTATAACTGATCTGTAAAATGTGTTGTCTTTAAACTCAGGGGAAGATTCATCATTGTTTCTAAGAAAATCAGTTTGCATAGGTGTGTCACATGTTTTGGCATTATTTAAGTTACATTTGTTTAGGAGTTCAATGATTTTATCTTTTTGAGTAAGTTTGAATCCCCTTTTTGTTTTGTTAATTTGTACACCAAGGTATTTATTCACTCTACCTAGTGATTTCAATGAGAAGTGTTCGTTTAACTTATTTACAAAGATTTCCCTGCTCTCTTTATGCTTTCCAATATATAAAATATCATCCACATAAATTAATACAAATTCAATATGATCATTACTCTTTTTTACAAAGAAACAGTTATCAGCAGTGGTGGCGTTGAAATCCATGGTCTTTAGTACTTTTACCAAACAATCGTACCATCTTTTGCCAGATTGCTTCAATCCGTACAGACTCTTATTTAGTAACCAAATTTCGTTCTTATTAGTGTATTGACTGTGTGGTGCTCTTACATATATTTCCTTATCTAATTTTGCATGTAAGTATGCAGTCTGTATGTCATATTGAAACACGTCTAGATTGAGTGCAGATGCTACTACAAGAGCTGTTTTGACACTCTCTGTTCTCACTGTGGGTGAATATGTGTCAGTATAGTCTTCTGGATATTTTTGTGCATAACCTTGTGCAACTAGTCTGGCCTTGTATAAGGTATTACCTCCTTCTAAATTCTTAATTTTATAAATCCACCTGGTACCTATAATTGTTTTATCCTTAGGTGCGATCGCAGGTGTGAATACATTTAATCCTTGTAAACTTTTCATTTCTTTTTCCATAGCTAGTTCCCATTTTTCTCTTTCTTCACGGGGAAGTTTCAATACTTCCTCATATGTATTAGGTGTTATTTGTTCTCCATCCATATGCATAATATAATCTTTGTATTTATTTGGTATTTGGTTTCTATTATTTCTAATATTTCTTTCAGGTTTGCTATGGTTGTCATGCAAATATCTGGCTTCCTTTTTTGTTAATGTGTCTGTCTTTATTTTATGCTGACTATTTGTCCAAGTTTTGGTTTTGTTCTTACTTTTGTTAATATTTTGATTTTCTGTTGTTCCTTCCTCGCAAGATATATTATCTTTGCTTTTATTAGGAAAAATTTCATTAAGGTGCAACTTAGACCAATTGGCCTGCTCATGAAACACAGCTGTTCTGGATACTATAAATTTGTTATTATTATCGATGAATCTGTACCCTTTGGTTCCAGTTTCGTATCCCATGAATCTTAATCTCCTGGATACGTTTTCTCCCTTTCTCCTCAATTGTTTAGGTATGTGCACGTCTGCAGTAACTCCAAATATGTGCATGTGTGCTAATTTAGGTTTTCTATTGTACATCACCTCATATGGTGTCTTATTCACAATACTGGACCATGTTCTATTTTGAGTGTAATTTGAATAATGTAAGGCTTCTGACCAAAATTGTTTGCCTAAACCAGCATCCTCTAATGTGCACCTAATCATGGTTTGTAGTGTGGAGTTCTTTCTCTCTGCAATCCCATTTTGAAAGGCAGAAAATGGATTGGACGTGAAATGTAGCATCCCTCTATCCTTTAACCATTGGGAGAATTCTTTAGACATGAATTCACATCCCCTATCTGTCATAATTTGTTTTATTCTGATATTATGTTGTGTTTCTATGCGTTTGTAGAATTCCTTAAATTTCTGAAAGGTTTCATCCTTGTGCTTTAATGTGTAAACAAAACCATAGCGACTGTAATCATCCACTATTGTTAGGAAGTAACGTTTTCTATAGGTAATTGATGGAGTTAATGGACCAACTAAGTCCATATGTACCAAATCAAAAATATTGTTAGTTGATCTGTTAGATTTTTTTGGTCTAGGACTGGTTTTTAGTTTGGTGGATTTACATACTGAGCATTCTAAATAATTTTCACAATTTTTTATTTTTACACCTTCTGCGTGTTCAGTCATTTTTTGTACTACAGAAAAGCTAGCATGTCCTAACTTCCTATGTAAGATATGAGCACACTCATCATGAATTGGTTTACCTATTTTTGGTTTCTTCTCATTGTGTGTATTTTTGTTATCATGAGTTAATTTACATTCATCATTGTCACTGTTACTGACATTTTCATCATCTGCTTCAATACAATCTTCCATATTTGAATCAATGTTATGTAACCATCTTTCTTTGGTTATCAGATAGGGTAGACCCCCTTTTATCATCACAGTGCCTACATTTGTTTTGTTCTTTTCTATAGTTGCTTTCCCCTTTGAGAAAACTATATTGATGTCAGATTCTCTGCTTAGTTTTATAGCACTTAGTATGTTGTGAGGTATTTCTGGGATTAATAATACCCCCTCTATTTTCCCTAAACCAGGCAAGGTCACATTTCCTCTGCCTAATACTTGAACCTTTTCTTGATTAGCTACCTTTATCACAAACTTATCTTCTGTAAATGAAGATAATATACTTTTGTTATTAGTGGTGTGATTTGTTGCACCAGAATCAATAAGCCAATTATTGTTCTCATCTTGTTGTGCTTTGGTGCTGTCTTGTTTATTTAGCCCATTTAGTGACCCAGATTTTCTCTCTTTTGAATTTTCTCTACCCCCTCTACTTTCTCTGTAGTTTGGTGGACTTCTATATTTGTGTCTATCTGTGGAAGATTGTCTGTAATTGTATTTGCTCCTATATTCTGGCCTATGTCTCTCCCTTGGGACTTTGGGACAGTCTCTTCTACTGTGTTCCCTGGATCCACAATTGTGGCATCTAAAGGCTTCATTATATTTATCTTGAAAGACTACTTTCCTAAAAGATTTGTGTTCTGTTTGGTTACTGGAACGATTTTTTCTTGAATTGTCTTCTGCTATCAATTTGTTAGATAGACTTTCTATTGATAAATATCCCAAATTAATGGTATCTAAGTGTGACATAAAGCTATCCCATGATGGATCAAGTGAATTGATAATAACACTTTTCATAGTTTGATCTGAAATCACTTCCCCCCTCAATTGCAGCTCAGCTCTTATTTTGTTTAGATTTATCAAATGTTCACTTATAGAAACCCCTGGTTTCACTCTAGAAGAAAAGAAATCCTTAGACATTCTTGTGGTTGTGGCTACGCTATCGCTGTGAAATAGATTAAACATGCATTGAATTATTTCTGATACAGTTAGGTTTGGTTTGATGCTATGATACATTGCAGGAGACACGCTAGAAATTATTATGAAAAATGCTCTATGATGTAAACAGTCTATTTTTAAAGTCCAAGGTCTTCTTGGAGGACTAGTTATAAAGAATAGTAAATTTTCTTTCATAAAAATAACCTGAAGCTGTTGGTACCACTCTTGTAAATTAATGCCATCAACTCTAAGTTTTGGGAAGTCACTGGGTAAGTTCCCCACATTATTTTGTCCATTACTTACAACCTGAGGCAGTCCGTGGTCTCTCAAGTGCAGGAAATTACAGAACGGCATTGGGATGCTTGTGACGAGTCTGCGCGGTTCTCTGGCCAGTTCAAGTCTTTCGGGGCCGTCTACGTAGTTTTGCACATGCGCGTTGCTCATTTCTTCTTTGGCGCCGTTGTGGAAGGTTCTCTCCATTTCAGCTCTCTCGATCCGCTCCTCTTCAGATGAGTCGGTCTCTGGCTCGGTTTTTGGGGCTTTGGTGATGGCGGCGGTTCTTCTCTTTCTCTTGTGTGTGCTGGCACTCGATTCTGTCTGCGGTGTAGGACGGAATCGGCATGGCTCTCTGGGCTCGGGTGTCGTCGTTTTCGAAGTCAGGATGGGAGCGTGCAGGTCTTGAGTTGTCGGTTTGATTGCTTGCTTCTTCGTTGATGTCTTAGAAATTTTCAATCTTGGCCCAAAAGCAGCAAAAAGTGTTTTCATTGCTGACTCTACTTGAGACTTTGTTAAATCGTCTTCACTTTCTGATTTTGGTTCATCTGAAGAGTTTGAGGCTTCTTTTTCACTTTCTTCGTCTGATAGCGTTTTTCGCGCCAGAAATTTTGAACTGAGCGTTTTGATTGGCTCTGCTTCACTCTCTTTTGAAGTTCGTTGAAACCAAGATGGCTGCCGTTCAAAATTTCGCGCGGGGTCACATCTTTTCTTTTTTACAACTATTTTCTCAGTAGTCATTTCACTCACAGTTTTTTGATCTTTGGGTTTTTCTTTAATGATGTTTTTCTCTCTCGCTGCTCCGCTGTTCCTCAGCATCTCCTGGAGGTCCGCGATGAGGCTTTCATCATTCTTTTGGCTTTTTAGTATTTTTAATATTTCTGACCTGAGTTCGTTATTTTCTATCTCGATTTCTTCCTGGTCGTTATTTTCACTCATCAGTTCTTCTTCTTCAGTGGTGTATTCTTCGGATTCTCTCGAAATCGCATTAGTGGATTCGTTGATCATCTCTTGATCAGTTTCTATTTCTTTGCTGTAGGCCCTGGTGTTGGGCCTATCTTTCTTGGACATTTTTAATTACTTATTGAGTCAATTAACCATCCTCTGCTACCAGCTTGTTGCAATATTTTCAGGATCAGACTCAATAAAGATAATAGAAGTTATAGGTTTAAATATAATTCTCTTTAATCATAATAGGCATTCTATATTCGCTGAATATTCAAGATAGAAGCGAGGAAAATGAGGAGGATGGCTCCTTTTATATACAAGGGGCGGAGCCAGGAATGGGAGTGGTAAAATATGAATACATTAAAGCTCAAGTAATAAGTTAACCCCTGATGTTCCATATATACATTATTTACACATTAGAGAATAAGGCATTTACATCTGACAAAACCAAATGCAAAAACGGACACCAGGATGAGTTTCACGATGAAATTCCATGTCTAAAAATGGTGTTGCTTCCACTTTTTAAAAATCGAGCCTTTTTGGTGCCAGGAGAAGAAAACGCTTTAGTCCGCAGTCAGGAAAAATCCTGCCCAGGAACCAAAAGGTTTTTTGAAGCCAATTTTTTTTTTCTGAAACCAAATGCAAAAACGGACACCAGGATGAGTTTCACGATGAAATTCCATGTCTAAAAATGGTGTTGCTTCCACTTTTTAAAAATCGAGCCTTTTTGGTGCCAGGAGAAGAAAACGCTTTACTCCGCGGTCAGGAAAAATGCCGCCCAGGAACCAATAATGTTTTTTAAAGAGAATTTTTTTTTTAAACCAAATGCAAAAACGGACACCAGGATGAGTTTCAGGATGAAATTCCATGTCTAAAAATGGTGTTGCTTCAACTTTTTAAAAATCGAGCCGTTTTGGTGGCAGGAGAAGAAAACGCTTTACTCCGCGGTCAGGAAAAATGCTGCCCAGGAACCAAAATGTTTTTTGAAGCCAAATTTTTTTTTTTAAACCAAATGCAAAAACGGACACCAGGATGAGTTTCACGATGAAATTCCATGTCTAAAAATGGGGTTGCTTCCACTTTTTATAAATCAAGCCTTTTTGGTGCCAGGAGAAGAAAACGCTTTACTCCGCGGTCAGGAAAAATGCCGCCCAGGAACCAATAATGTTTTTTAAAGAGAATTTTTTTTTTAAACCAAATGCAAAAACGGACACCAGGATGAGTTTCAGGATGAAATTCCAAGTCTAAAAATGGTGTTGCTTCAACTTTTTAAAAATCCAGCCTTTTTGGTGCCAGGAGAAGAAAACGCTTTACTCCGCGGTCAAGAAAAATCCTGCCCAGGAACCAAAATGTTTTTTGAAGCCAAATTTTTTTTTTTTTTGAAACCAAATGCAAAAACGGACACCAGGATGAGTTTCAGGATGAAATTCCAAGTCTAAAAATGGTGTTGCTTCTACTTTTTAAAAATCAAGCCTTTTTGGTGCCAGGAGAAGAAAACGCTTTACTCCGCAGTCAGGAAAAATCCTGCCCAGGAACCAAAATGTTTTTTGAAGCCAAAATTTGTTTCTTTAAACCAAATGCAAAAACGGACACCAGGATGAGTTTCACGATGAAATTCCATGTCTAAAAATGGTGTTGCTTCCAGTTTTTAAAAATTGAGCCTTTTTGGTGCCAGGAGAAGAAAACGCTTTATTCCGCGGTCAGGAAAAATGCCGCCCAGGAACCAAAAATATTTTTTAAAGAGAATTTTTTTTTTTAAACCAAATGCAAAAACGGACACCAGGATGAGTTTCACGATGAAATTCCACGTCTAAAAATGGTGTTGCTTCCACTTTTTAAAAATCGAGCCTTTTTGGTCCCAGGAGAAGAAAACGCTTTACTCCGCAGTCAGGAAAAATCCTGTCCAGGAACCAAAATGTTTTTTGAAGCCAAAATTTGTTTCTTTAAACCAAATGCAAAAACGGACACCAGGATGAGTTTCACGATGAAATTCCATGTCTAAAAATGGTGTTGCTTCCAGTTTTTAAAAATTGAGCCTTTTTGGTGCCAGGAGAAGAAAACGCTTTACTCCGTGGTCAGGAAAAATGCCGCCCAGGAACCAAAAATATTTTTTAAAGAGAATTTTTTTTTTTTAAACCAAATGCTAAAACGGACACCAGGATGAGTTTCACGATGAAATTCCATGTCTAAAAATGGTGTTGCTTCAACTTTTTAAAAATCCAGCCTTTTTGGTACCAGGAGAAGAAAACGCTTTACTCCGCGGTCAGGAAAAATCCTGCCCAGGAACCAAAATGTTTTTTGAAGCCAAATTTTTTTTTCTGAAACCAAATGCAAAAACGGACACCAGGATGAGTTTCACGATGAAATTCCATGTCTAAAAATGGTGTTGCTTCCACTTTTTAAAAATCGAGCCTTTTTGGTGCCAGGAGAAGAAAACGCTTTACTCCGCGGTCAGGAAAAATCCTGCCCAGGAACCAAAATGTTTTTTGAAGCCAAAATTTGTTTCTTTAAACCAAATGCAAAAACGGACACCAGGATGAGTTTCACGATGAAATTCGATGTCTAAATATGGTGTTGCTTCAACTTTTTAAAAATCGAGCCTTTGTGGTGCCAGGAGAAGAAAACGCTTTACTCCGCGGTCAGGAAAAATGCCGCCCAGGAACCAAAAATGTTTTTTAAAGAGAATTTTTTTTTTTGAAACCAAATGCAAAAACGGACAGCAGGATGAGTTTCACGATGAAATTCCATGTCTAAAAATGGTGTTGCTTCCACTTTTTAAAAATCGAGCCTTTTTGGTGCCAGGAGAAGAAAACGCTTTAGTCCGCAGTCAGGAAAAATCCTGCCCAGGAACCAAAATGTTTTTTGAAGCCAAAATTTGTTTCTTTAAACCAAATGAAAAAACGGACACCAGGATGAGTTTCACGATGAAATTCCATTTCTAAAAATGGTGTTGCTTCCAGTTTTTAAAAATTGAGCCTTTTTGGTGCCAGGAGAAGAAAACGCTTTAGTCCGCGGTCAGGAAAAATCCTGCCCAGGAACCAAAATGTTTTTTGAAGCCAAAATTTGTTTCTTTAAACCAAATGCAAAAACGGACACCAGGATGAGTTTCACGATGAAATTCGATGTCTAAATATGGTGTTGCTTCAACTTTTTAAAAATCGAGCCTTTGTGGTGCCAGGAGAAGAAAACGCTTTACTCCGCGGTCAGGAAAAATGCTGCCCAGGAACCAAAAATGTTTTTTAAAGAGAATTTTTTTTTTGAAACCAAATGCAAAAACGGACACCAGGATGAGTTTCAGGATGAAATTCCATGTCTAAAAATGGTGTTGCTTCCACTTTTTAAAAATCGAGCCTTTTTGGTGCCAGGAGAAGAAAACGCTTTACTCCGCGGTCAGGAAAAATGCTGCTCAGGAACCAAAATGTTTTTTGAAGCCAAAATTTGTTTCTTTAAACCAAATGCAAAAACGGACACCAGGATGAGTTTCACGATGAAATTCCATGTCTAAAAATGGTGTTGCTTCCACTTTTTAAAAATCGAGCCTTTTTGGTGCCAGGAGAAGAAAACGCTTTAGTCCGCAGTCAGGAAAAATCCTGCCCAGGAACCAAAAGGTTTTTTGAAGCCAATTTTTTTTTTCTGAAACCAAATGCAAAAACGGACACCAGGATGAGTTTCACGATGAAATTCCATGTCTAAAAATGGTGTTGCTTCCACTTTTTAAAAATCGAGCCTTTGTGGTGCCAGGAGAAGAAAACGCTTTACTCCGCGGTCAGGAAAAATGCCGCCCAGGGACCAAAAATATTTTTTAAAGAGAATTTTTTTTTTTGAAACCAAATGCAAAAACGGACACCAGGATGAGTTTCAGGATGAAATTCCATGTCTAAAAATGGTGTTGCTTCCACTTTTTAAAAATCGAGCCTTTTTGGTGCCAGGAGAAGAAAACGCTTTACTCCGCGGTCAGGAAAAATGCTGCCCAGGAACCAAAATGTTTTTTGAAGCCAAAATTTGTTTCTTTAAACCAAATGCAAAAACGGACACCAGGATGAGTTTCACGATGAAATTCCATGTCTAAAAATGGTGTTGCTTCCACTTTTTAAAAATCGAGCCTTTTTGGTGCCAGGAGAAGAAAACGCTTTAGTCCGCAGTCAGGAAAAATCCTGCCCAGGAACCAAAAGGTTTTTTGAAGCCAATTTTTTTTTTCTGAAACCAAATGCAAAAACGGACACCAGGATGAGTTTCACGATGAAATTCCATGTCTAAAAATGGTGTTGCTTCCACTTTTTAAAAATCGAGCCTTTTTGGTGCCAGGAGAAGAAAACGCTTTACTCCGCGGTCAGGAAAAATGCCGCCCAGGAACCAATAATGTTTTTTAAAGAGAATTTTTTTTTTAAACCAAATGCAAAAACGGACACCAGGATGAGTTTCAGGATGAAATTCCATGTCTAAAAATGGTGTTGCTTCAACTTTTTAAAAATCGAGCCGTTTTGGTGGCAGGAGAAGAAAACGCTTTACTCCGCGGTCAGGAAAAATGCTGCCCAGGAACCAAAATGTTTTTTGAAGCCAAATTTTTTTTTTTAAACCAAATGCAAAAACGGACACCAGGATGAGTTTCACGATGAAATTCCATGTCTAAAAATGGGGTTGCTTCCACTTTTTATAAATCAAGCCTTTTTGGTGCCAGGAGAAGAAAACGCTTTACTCCGCGGTCAAGAAAAATCCTGCCCAGGAACCAAAATGTTTTTTGAAGCCAAATTTTTTTTTTTTTTGAAACCAAATGCAAAAACGGACACCAGGATGAGTTTCAGGATGAAATTCCAAGTCTAAAAATGGTGTTGCTTCTACTTTTTAAAAATCAAGCCTTTTTGGTGCCAGGAGAAGAAAACGCTTTACTCCGCAGTCAGGAAAAATCCTGCCCAGGAACCAAAATGTTTTTTGAAGCCAAAATTTGTTTCTTTAAACCAAATGCAAAAACAGACACCAGGATGAGTTTCAGGATGAAATTCCATGTCTAAAAATGGTGTTGCTTCCAGTTTTTAAAAATTGAGCCTTTTTGGTGCCAGGAGAAGAAAACGCTTTATTCCGCGGTCAGGAAAAATGCCGCCCAGGAACCAAAAATATTTTTTAAAGAGAATTTTTTTTTTTAAACCAAATGCAAAAACGGACACCAGGATGAGTTTCACGATGAAATTCCACGTCTAAAAATGGTGTTGCTTCCACTTTTTAAAAATCGAGCCTTTTTGGTGCCAGGAGAAGAAAACGCTTTACTCCGCGGTCAGGAAAAATGCCGCCCAGTAACCAAAAATGTTTTTTAAATAGAATTTTTTTTTTGAAACCAAATGCAAAAACGGACACCAGGATGAGTTTCACGATGAAATTCCATGTCTAAAAATGGGGTTGCTTCCACTTTTTATAAATCGAGCCTTTTTGGTGCCAGGAGAAGAAAACGCTTTACTCCGCGGTCAAGAAAAATCCTGCCCAGGAACCAAAATGTTTTTTGAAGCCAAATTTTTTTTTTTTTTGAAACCAAATGCAAAAACGGACACCAGGATGAGTTTCAGGATGAAATTCCATGTCTAAAAATGGTGTTGCTTCCACTTTTTAAAAATCGAGCCTTTTTGGTGCCAGGAGAAGAAAACGCTTTAGTCCGCAGTCAGGAAAAATCCTGCCCAGGAACCAAAAGGTTTTTTGAAGCCAATTTTTTTTTTCTGAAACCAAATGCAAAAACGGCCCCAGGATGAGTTTCACGATGAAATTCCATGTCTAAAAATGGGGTTGCTTCCACTTTTTATAAATCAAGCCTTTTTGGTGCCAGGAGAAGAAAACGCTTTACTCCGCGGTCAGGAAAAATGCCGCCCAGGAACCAAAATGTTTTTTGAAGCCAAATTTTTTTTTTTTAAACCAAATGCAAAAACGGACACCAGGATGAGTTTCACGATGAAATTCCATGTCTAAAAATGGGGTTGCTTCCACTTTTTATAAATCAAGCCTTTTTGGTGCCAGGAGAAGAAAACGCTTTACTCCGCGGTCAGGAAAAATGCCGCCCAGGAACCAATAATGTTTTTTAAAGAGAATTTTTTTTTTAAACCAAATGCAAAAACGGACACCAGGATGAGTTTCAGGATGAAATTCCAAGTCTAAAAATGGTGTTGCTTTAACTTTTTAAAAATCCAGCCTTTTTGGTGCCAGGAGAAGAAAACGCTTTACTCCGCGGTCAAGAAAAATCCTGCCCAGGAACCAAAATGTTTTTTGAAGCCAAATTTTTTTTTTTTTGAAACCAAATGCAAAAACGGACACCAGGATGAGTTTCGCGATGAAATTCCATGTCTAAAAATGGTGTTGCTTCCACTTTTTAAAAATCGAGCCTTTTTGGTGCCAGGAGAAGAAAACGCTTTACTCCGGAGTCAGGAAAAATCCTGCCCAGGAACCAAAATGTTTTTTGAAGCCAAAATTTGTTTCTTTAAACCAAATGCAAAAACGGACACCAGGATGAGTTTCAGGATGAAATTCCATGTCTAAAAATGGTGTTGCTTCTACTTTTTAAAAATCAAGCCTTTTTGGTGCCAGGAGAAGAAAACGCTTTACTCCGCAGTCAGGAAAAATCCTGCCCAGGAACCAAAATGTTTTTTGAAGCCAAAATTTGTTTCTTTAAACCAAATGCAAAAACGGACACCAGGATGAGTTTCACGATGAAATTCCATGTCTAAAAATGGTGTTGCTTCCAGTTTTTAAAAATTGAGCCTTTTTGGTGCCAGGAGAAGAAAACGCTTTATTCCGCGGTCAGGAAAAATGGCGCCCAGGAACCAAAAATATTTTTTAAAGAGAATTTTTTTTTTTAAACCAAATGCAAAAACGGACACCAGGATGAGTTTCACGATGAAATTCCACGTCTAAAAATGGTGTTGCTTCCACTTTTTAAAAATCGAGCCTTTTTGGTGCCAGGAGAAGAAAACGCTTTACTCCGCGGTCAGGAAAAATGCCGCCCAGTAACCAAAAATGTTTTTTAAATAGAATTTTTTTTTTGAAACCAAATGCAAAAACGGACACCAGGATGAGTTTCAGGATGAAATTCCATGTCTAAAAATGGTGTTGCTTCAACTTTTTAAAAATCGAGCCTTTTTGGTGCCAGGAGAAGAAAACGCTTTACTCCGCGGTCAGGAAAAATCCTGCCCAGGAACCAAAATGTTTTTTGAAGCCAAATTTTTTTTTCTGAAACCAAATGCAAAAACGGACACCAGGATGAGTTTCACGATGAAATTCCATGTCTAAAAATGGTGTTGCTTCCACTTTTTAAAAATCGAGCCTTTTTGGTGCCAGGAGAAGAAAACGCTTTACTCCGCGGTCAGGAAAAATCCTGCCCAGGAACCAAAATGTTTTTTGAAGCCAAAATTTGTTTCTTTAAACCAAATGCAAAAACGGACACCAGGATGAGTTTCACGATGAAATTCGATGTCTAAATATGGTGTTGCTTCAACTTTTTAAAAATCGAGCCTTTGTGGTGCCAGGAGAAGAAAACGCTTTATTCCGCGGTCAGGAAAAATGCCGCCCAGGAACCAAAAATGTTTTTTAAAGAGAATTTTTTTTTTGAAACCAAATGCAAAAACGGACAGCAGGATGAGTTTCACGATGAAATTCCATGTCTAAAAATGGTGTTGCTTCCACTTTTTAAAAATCGAGCCTTTTTGGTCCCAGGAGAAGAAAACGCTTTACTCCGCAGTCAGGAAAAATCCTGTCCAGGAACCAAAATGTTTTTTGAAGCCAAAATTTGTTTCTTTAAACCAAATGCAAAAACGGACACCAGGATGAGTTTCACGATGAAATTCCATGTCTAAAAATGGTGTTGCTTCCAGTTTTTAAAAATTGAGCCTTTTTGGTGCCAGGAGAAGAAAACGCTTTACTCCGCGGTCAGGAAAAATGCCGCCCAGGAACCAAAAATATTTTTTAAAGAGAATTTTTTTTTTTTAAACCAAATGCTAAAACGGACACCAGGATGAGTTTCACGATGAAATTCCATGTCTAAAAATGGTGTTGCTTCAACTTTTTAAAAATCCAGCCTTTTTGGTACCAGGAGAAGAAAACGCTTTACTCCGCGGTCAGGAAAAATCCTGCCCAGGAACCAAAATGTTTTTTGAAGCCAAATTTTTTTTTCTGAAACCAAATGCAAAAACGGACACCAGGATGAGTTTCACGATGAAATTCCATGTCTAAAAATGGTGTTGCTTCCACTTTTTAAAAATCGAGCCTTTTTGGTGCCAGGAGAAGAAAACGCTTTACTCCGCGGTCAGGAAAAATCCTGCCCAGGAACCAAAATGTTTTTTGAAGCCAAAATTTGTTTCTTTAAACCAAATGCAAAAACGGACACCAGGATGAGTTTCACGATGAAATTCGATGTCTAAATATGGTGTTGCTTCAACTTTTTAAAAATCGAGCCTTTGTGGTGCCAGGAGAAGAAAACGCTTTACTCCGCGGTCAGGAAAAATGCCGCCCAGGAACCAAAAATGTTTTTTAAAGAGAATTTTTTTTTTTGAAACCAAATGCAAAAACGGACAGCAGGATGAGTTTCACGATGAAATTCCATGTCTAAAAATGGTGTTGCTTCCACTTTTTAAAAATCGAGCCTTTTTGGTGCCAGGAGAAGAAAACGCTTTAGTCCGCAGTCAGGAAAAATCCTGCCCAGGAACCAAAATGTTTTTTGAAGCCAAAATTTGTTTCTTTAAACCAAATGCAAAAACGGACACCAGGATGAGTTTCACGATGAAATTCCATGTCTAAAAATGGTGTTGCTTCCAGTTTTTAAAAATTGAGCCTTTTTGGTGCCAGGAGAAGAAAACGCTTTACTCCGCGGTCAGGAAAAATGCCGCCCAGGAACCAAAAATATTTTTTAAAGAGAATTTTTTTTTTTTAAACCAAATGCTAAAACGGACACCAGGATGAGTTTCACGATGAAATTCCATGTCTAAAAATGGTGTTGCTTCAACTTTTTAAAAATCGAGCCATTTTGGTGCCAGGAGAAGAAAACGCTTTACTCCGCGGTCAGGAAAAATCCTGCCCAGGAACCAAAATGTTTTTTGAAGCCAAAATTTGTTTCTTTAAACCAAATGCAAAAACGGACACCAGGATGAGTTTCACGATGAAATTCGATGTCTAAATATGGTGTTGCTTCAACTTTTTAAAAATCGAGCCTTTGTGGTGCCAGGAGAAGAAAACGCTTTACTCCGCGGTCAGGAAAAATGCCGCCCAGGAACCAAAAATGTTTTTTAAAGAGAATTTTTTTTTTTGAAACCAAATGCAAAAACGGACACCAGGATGAGTTTCAGGATGAAATTCCAAGTCTAAAAATGGTGTTGCTTCAACTTTTTAAAAATCCAGCCTTTTTGGTGCCAGGAGAAGAAAACGCTTTACTCCGCGGTCAAGAAAAATCCTGCCCAGGAACCAAAATGTTTTTTGAAGCCAAATTTTTTTTTTTTTGAAACCAAATGCAAAAACGGACACCAGGATGAGTTTCACGATGAAATTCCATGTCTAAAAATGGGGTTGCTTCCACTTTTTATAAATCAAGCCTTTTTGGTGCCAGGAGAAGAAAACGCTTTACTCCGCGGTCAGGAAAAATGCCGCCCAGGAACCAATAATGTTTTTTAAAGAGAATTTTTTTTTTAAACCAAATTGAAAAACGGACACCAGGATGAGTTTCAGGATGAAATTCCAAGTCTAAAAATGGTGTTGCTTCAACTTTTTAAAAATCCAGCCTTTTTGGTGCCAGGAGAAGAAAACGCTTTACTCCGCGGTCAAGAAAAATCCTGCCCAGGAACCAAAATGTTTTTTGAAGCCAAATTTTTTTTTTTTTTTGAAACCAAATGCAAAAACGGACACCAGGATGAGTTTCAGGATGAAATTCCAAGTCTAAAAATGGTGTTGCTTCCAGTTTTTAAAAATTGAGCCTTTTTGGTGCCAGGAGAAGAAAACGCTTTATTCCGCGGTCAGGAAAAATGCCGCCCAGGAACCAAAAATATTTTTTAAAGAGAATTTTTTTTTTTAAACCAAATGCTAAAACGGACACCAGGATGAGTTTCACGATGAAATTCCATGTCTAAAAATGGTGTTGCTTCAACTTTTTAAAAATCGAGCCATTTTGGTGCCAGGAGAAGAAAACGCTTTACTCCGCGGTCAGGAAAAATCCTGTCCAGGAACCAAAATGTTTTTTGAAGCCAAAATTTGTTTCTTTAAACCAAATGCAAAAACGGACACCAGGATGAGTTTCACGATGAAATTCGATGTCTAAATATGGTGTTGCTTCAACTTTTTAAAAATCGAGCCTTTGTGGTGCCAGGAGAAGAAAACGCTTTACTCCGCGGTCAGGAAAAATGCCGCCCAGGAACCAAAAATGTTTTTTAAAGAGAATTTTTTTTTTTGAAACCAAATGCAAAAACGGACACCAGGATGAGTTTCAGGATGAAATTCCAAGTCTAAAAATGGTGTTGCTTCAACTTTTTAAAAATCCAGCCTTTTTGGTGCCAGGAGAAGAAAACGCTTTACTCCGCGGTCAAGAAAAATCCTGCCCAGGAACCAAAATGTTTTTTGAAGCCAAATTTTTTTTTTTTTGAAACCAAATGCAAAAACGGACACCAGGATGAGTTTCACGATGAAATTCCATGTCTAAAAATGGGGTTGCTTCCACTTTTTATAAATCAAGCCTTTTTGGTGCCAGGAGAAGAAAACGCTTTACTCCGCGGTCAGGAAAAATGCCGCCCAGGAACCAATAATGTTTTTTAAAGAGAATTTTTTTTTTAAACCAAATTGAAAAACGGACACCAGGATGAGTTTCAGGATGAAATTCCAAGTCTAAAAATGGTGTTGCTTCAACTTTTTAAAAATCCAGCCTTTTTGGTGCCAGGAGAAGAAAACGCTTTACTCCGCGGTCAAGAAAAATCCTGCCCAGGAACCAAAATGTTTTTTGAAGCCAAATTTTTTTTTTTTTTGAAACCAAATGCAAAAACGGACACCAGGATGAGTTTCAGGATGAAATTCCAAGTCTAAAAATGGTGTTGCTTCCAGTTTTTAAAAATTGAGCCTTTTTGGTGCCAGGAGAAGAAAACGATTTATTCCGCGGTCAGGAAAAATGCCGCCCAGGAACCAAAAATATTTTTTAAAGAGAATTTTTTTTTTTAAACCAAATGCAAAAACGGACACCAGGATGAGTTTCACGATGAAATTCCACGTCTAAAAATGGTGTTGCTTCCACTTTTTAAAAATCGAGCCTTTTTGGTGCCAGGAGAAGAAAACGCTTTACTCCGCGGTCAGGAAAAATGCCGCCCAGTAACCAAAAATGTTTTTTAAATAGAATTTTTTTTTTGAAACCAAATGCAAAAACGGACACCAGGATGAGTTTCAGGATGAAATTCCATGTCTAAAAATGGTGTTGCTTCAACTTTTTAAAAATCGAGCCTTTTTGGTGCCAGGAGAAGAAAACGCTTTACTCCGCGGTCAGGAAAAATCCTGCCCAGGAACCAAAATGTTTTTTGAAGCCAAAATTTGTTTCTTTAAACCAAATGCAAAAACGGACACCAGGATGAGTTTCACGATGAAATTCGATGTCTAAATATGGTGTTGCTTCAACTTTTTAAAAATCGAGCCTTTGTGGTGCCAGGAGAAGAAAACGCTTTATTCCGCGGTCAGGAAAAATGCCGCCCAGGAACCAAAAATGTTTTTTAAAGAGAATTTTTTTTTTGAAACCAAATGCAAAAACGGACAGCAGGATGAGTTTCACGATGAAATTCCATGTCTAAAAATGGTGTTGCTTCCACTTTTTAAAAATCGAGCCTTTTTGGTCCCAGGAGAAGAAAACGCTTTACTCCGCAGTCAGGAAAAATCCTGCCCAGGAACCAAAATGTTTTTTGAAGCCAAAATTTGTTTCTTTAAACCAAATGCAAAAACGGACACCAGGATGAGTTTCACGATGAAATTCCATGTCTAAAAATGGTGTTGCTTCCAGTTTTTAAAAATTGAGCCTTTTTGGTGCCAGGAGAAGAAAACGCTTTACTCCGCGGTCAGGAAAAATGCCGCCCAGGAACCAAAAATATTTTTTAAAGAGAATTTTTTTTTTTTAAACCAAATGCTAAAACGGACACCAGGATGAGTTTCACGATGAAATTCCATGTCTAAAAATGGTGTTGCTTCAACTTTTTAAAAATCCAGCCTTTTTGGTACCAGGAGAAGAAAACGCTTTACTCCGCGGTCAGGAAAAATCCTGCCCAGGAACCAAAATGTTTTTTGAAGCCAAATTTTTTTTTCTGAAACCAAATGCAAAAACGGACACCAGGATGAGTTTCACGATGAAATTCCATGTCTAAAAATGGTGTTGCTTCCACTTTTTAAAAATCGAGCCTTTTTGGTGCCAGGAGAAGAAAACGCTTTACTCCGCGGTCAGGAAAAATCCTGCCCAGGAACCAAAATGTTTTTTGAAGCCAAAATTTGTTTCTTTAAACCAAATGCAAAAACGGACACCAGGATGAGTTTCACGATGAAATTCGATGTCTAAATATGGTGTTGCTTCAACTTTTTAAAAATCGAGCCTTTGTGGTGCCAGGAGAAGAAAACGCTTTACTCCGCGGTCAGGAAAAATGCCGCCCAGGAACCAAAAATGTTTTTTAAAGAGAATTTTTTTTTTTGAAACCAAATGCAAAAACGGACAGCAGGATGAGTTTCACGATGAAATTCCATGTCTAAAAATGGTGTTGCTTCCACTTTTTAAAAATCGAGCCTTTTTGGTGCCAGGAGAAGAAAACGCTTTAGTCCGCAGTCAGGAAAAATCCTGCCCAGGAACCAAAATGTTTTTTGAAGCCAAAATTTGTTTCTTTAAACCAAATGCAAAAACGGACACCAGGATGAGTTTCACGATGAAATTCCATGTCTAAAAATGGTGTTGCTTCCAGTTTTTAAAAATTGAGCCTTTTTGGTGCCAGGAGAAGAAAACGCTTTACTCCGCGGTCAGGAAAAATGCCGCCCAGGAACCAAAAATATTTTTTAAAGAGAATTTTTTTTTTTAAACCAAATGCTAAAACGGACACCAGGATGAGTTTCACGATGAAATTCCATGTCTAAAAATGGTGTTGCTTCCACTTTTTAAAAATCGAGCCTTTTTGGTACCAGGAGAAGAAAACGCTTTACTCCGCGGTCAGGAAAAATGCTGCCCAGGAACCAAAATGTTTTTTGAAGCCAAATTTTTTTTTCTGAAACCAAATGCAAAAACGAACACCAGGATGAGTTTCACGATGAAATTCCATGTCTAAAAATGGTGTTGCTTCCACTTTTTAAAAATCGAGCCATTTTGGTGCCAGGAGAAGAAAACGCTTTACTCCGCGGTCAGGAAAAATCCTGCCCAGGAACCAAAATGTTTTTTGAAGCCAAAATTTGTTTCTTTAAACCAAATGCAAAAACGGACACCAGGATGAGTTTCACGATGAAATTCGATGTCTAAATATGGTGTTGCTTCAACTTTTTAAAAATCGAGCCTTTGTGGTGCCAGGAGAAGAAAACGCTTTACTCCGCGGTCAGGAAAAATGCCGCCCAGGAACCAAAAATGTTTTTTAAAGAGAATTTTTTTTTTTGAAACCAAATGCAAAAACGGACACCAGGATGAGTTTCAGGATGAAATTCCAAGTCTAAAAATGGTGTTGCTTCAACTTTTTAAAAATCCAGCCTTTTTGGTGCCAGGAGAAGAAAACGCTTTACTCCGCGGTCAAGAAAAATCCTGCCCAGGAACCAAAATGTTTTTTGAAGCCAAATTTTTTTTTTTTTTGAAACCAAATGCAAAAACGGACACCAGGATGAGTTTCACGATGAAATTCCATGTCTAAAAATGGGGTTGCTTCCACTTTTTATAAATCAAGCCTTTTTGGTGCCAGGAGAAGAAAACGCTTTACTCCGCGGTCAGGAAAAATGCCGCCCAGGAACCAATAATGTTTTTTAAAGAGAATTTTTTTTTTAAACCAAATGCAAAAACGGACACCAGGATGAGTTTCAGGATGAAATTCGAAGTCTAAAAATGGTGTTGCTTCAACTTTTTAAAAATCCAGCCTTTTTGGTGCCAGGAGAAGAAAACGCTTTACTCCGCGGTCAAGAAAAATCCTGCCCAGGAACCAAAATGTTTTTTGAAGCCAAATTTTTTTTTTTTTTTTGAAACCAAATGCAAAAACGGACACCAGGATGAGTTTCAGGATGAAATTCCAAGTCTAAAAATGGTGTTGCTTCTACTTTTTAAAAATCAAGATTTTTTGGTGCCAGGAGAAGAAAACGCTTTACTCCGCAGTCAGGAAAAATCCTGCCCAGGAACCAAAATGTTTTTTGAAGCCAAAATTTGTTTCTTTAAACCAAATGCAAAAACGGACCCCAGGATGAGTTTCACGATGAAATTCCATGTCTAAAAATGGTGTTGCTTCCAGTTTTTAAAAATTGAGCCTTTTTGGTGCCAGGAGAAGAAAACGCTTTATTCCGCGGTCAGGAAAAATGCCGCCCAGGAACCAAAAATATTTTTTAAAGAGAATTTTTTTTTTTAAACCAAATGCAAAAACGGACACCAGGATGAGTTTCACGATGAAATTCCACGTCTAAAAATGGTGTTGCTTCCACTTTTTAAAAATCGAGCCTTTTTGGTGCCAGGAGAAGAAAACGCTTTACTCCGCGGTCAGGAAAAATGCCGCCCAGTAACCAAAAATGTTTTTTAAATAGAATTTTTTTTTTGAAACCAAATGCAAAAACGGACACCAGGATGAGTTTCAGGATGAAATTCCATGTCTAAAAATGGTGTTGCTTCAGGAAAAATCCTGCCCAGGAACCAAAATGTTTTTTGAAGCCAAATTTTTTTTTCTGAAACCAAATGCAAAAACGGACACCAGGATGAGTTTCACGATGAAATTCCATGTCTAAAAATGGTGTTGCTTCCACTTTTTAAAAATCGAGCCTTTTTGGTGCCAGGAGAAGAAAACGCTTTAGTCCGCAGTCAGGAAAAATCCTGCCCAGGAACCAAAAGGTTTTTTGAAGCCAATTTTTTTTTTCTGAAACCAAATGCAAAAACGGCCCCAGGATGAGTTTCACGATGAAATTCCATGTCTAAAAATGGTGTTGCTTCCACTTTTTAAAAATCGAGCCTTTTTGGTGCCAGGAGAAGAAAACGCTTTACTCCGCGGTCAGGAAAAATGCCGTCCAGGAACCAATAATGTTTTTTAAAGAGAATTTTTTTTTTAAACCAAATGCAAAAACGGACACCAGGATGAGTTTCAGGATGAAATTCCATGTCTAAAAATGGTGTTGCTTCAACTTTTTAAAAATCGAGCCGTTTTGGTGGCAGGAGAAGAAAACGCTTTACTCCGCGGTCAGGAAAAATGCTGCCCAGGAACCAAAATGTTTTTTGAAGCCAAATTTTTTTTTTTAAACCAAATGCAAAAACGGACACCAGGATGAGTTTCACGATGAAATTCCATGTCTAAAAATGGGGTTGCTTCCACTTTTTATAAATCAAGCCTTTTTGGTGCCAGGAGAAGAAAACGCTTTACTCCGCGGTCAGGAAAAATGCCGCCCAGGAACCAAAATGTTTTTTGAATCCAAATTTTTTTTTTTTAAACCAAATGCAAAAACGGACACCAGGATGAGTTTCACGATGAAATTCCATGTCTAAAAATGGGGTTGCTTCCACTTTTTATAAATCAAGCCTTTTTGGTGCCAGGAGAAGAAAACGCTTTACTCCGCGGTCAGGAAAAATGCCGCCCAGGAACCAATAATGTTTTTTAAAGAGAATTTTTTTTTTAAACCAAATGCAAAAACGGACACCAGGATGAGTTTCAGGATGAAATTCCAAGTCTAAAAATGGTGTTGCTTCAACTTTTTAAAAATCCAGCCTTTTTGGTGCCAGGAGAAGAAAACGCTTTACTCCGCGGTCAAGAAAAATCCTGCCCAGGAACCAAAATGTTTTTTGAAGCCAAATTTTTTTTTTTTTGAAACCAAATGCAAAAACGGACACCAGGATGAGTTTCGCGATGAAATTCCATGTCTAAAAATGGTGTTGCTTCCACTTTTTAAAAATCGAGCCTTTTTGGTGCCAGGAGAAGAAAACGCTTTACTCCGGAGTCAGGAAAAATCCTGCCCAGGAATCAAAATGTTTTTTGAAGCCAAAATTTGTTTCTTTAAACCAAATGCAAAAACGGACACCAGGATGAGTTTCAGGATGAAATTCCAAGTCTAAAAATGGTGTTGCTTCTACTTTTTAAAAATCAAGCCTTTTTGGTGCCAGGAGAAGAAAACGCTTTACTCCGCAGTCAGGAAAAATCCTGCCCAGGAACCAAAATGTTTTTTGAAGCCAAAATTTGTTTCTTTAAACCAAATGCAAAAACGGACACCAGGATGAGTTTCACGATGAAATTCCATGTCTAAAAATGGTGTTGCTTCCAGTTTTTAAAAATTGAGCCTTTTTGGTGCCAGGAGAAGAAAACGCTTTATTCCGCGGTCAGGAAAAATGCCGCCCAGGAACCAAAAATATTTTTTAAAGAGAATTTTTTTTTTAAAACCAAATGCAAAAACGGACACCAGGATGAGTTTCACGATGAAATTCCACGTCTAAAAATGGTGTTGCTTCCACTTTTTAAAAATCGAGCCTTTTTGGTGCCAGGAGAAGAAAACGCTTTACTCCGCGGTCAGGAAAAATCCTGCCCAGGAACCAAAATGTTTTTTGAAGCCAAAATTTGTTTCTTTAAACCAAATGCAAAAACGGACACCAGGATGAGTTTCACGATGAAATTCGATGTCTAAATATGGTGTTGCTTCAACTTTTTAAAAATCGAGCCTTTGTGGTGCCAGGAGAAGAAAACGCTTTATTCCGCGGTCAGGAAAAATGCCGCCCAGGAACCAAAAATGTTTTTTAAAGAGAATTTTTTTTTTGAAACCAAATGCAAAAACGGACAGCAGGATGAGTTTCACGATGAAATTCCATGTCTAAAAATGGTGTTGCTTCCACTTTTTAAAAATCGAGCCTTTTTGGTCCCAGGAGAAGAAAACGCTTTACTCCGCAGTCAGGAAAAATCCTGCCCAGGAACCAAAATGTTTTTTGAAGCCAAAATTTGTTTCTTTAAACCAAATGCAAAAACGGACACCAGGATGAGTTTCACGATGAAATTCCATGTCTAAAAATGGTGTTGCTTCCAGTTTTTAAAAATTGAGCCTTTTTGGTGCCAGGAGAAGAAAACGCTTTACTCCGCGGTCAGGAAAAATGCCGCCCAGGAACCAAAAATATTTTTTAAAGAGAATTTTTTTTTTTTAAACCAAATGCTAAAACGGACACCAGGATGAGTTTCACGATGAAATTCCATGTCTAAAAATGGTGTTGCTTCAACTTTTTAAAAATCCAGCCTTTTTGGTACAAGGAGAAGAAAACGCTTTACTCCGCGGTCAGGAAAAATCCTGCCCAGGAACCAAAATGTTTTTTGAAGCCAAATTTTTTTTTCTGAAACCAAATGCAAAAACGGACACCAGGATGAGTTTCACGATGAAATTCCATGTCTAAAAATGGTGTTGCTTCCACTTTTTAAAAATCGAGCCTTTTTGGTGCCAGGAGAAGAAAACGCTTTACTCCGCGGTCAGGAAAAATCCTGCCCAGGAACCAAAATGTTTTTTGAAGCCAAAATTTGTTTCTTTAAACCAAATGCAAAAACGGACACCAGGATGAGTTTCACGATGAAATTCGATGTCTAAATATGGTGTTGCTTCAACTTTTTAAAAATCGAGCCTTTGTGGTGCCAGGAGAAGAAAACGCTTTACTCCGCGGTCAGGAAAAATGCCGCCCAGGAACCAAAAATGTTTTTTAAAGAGAATTTTTTTTTTTGAAACCAAATGCAAAAACGGACAGCAGGATGAGTTTCACGATGAAATTCCATGTCTAAAAATGGTGTTGCTTCCACTTTTTAAAAATCGAGCCTTTTTGGTGCCAGGAGAAGAAAACGCTTTAGTCCGCAGTCAGGAAAAATCCTGCCCAGGAACCAAAATGTTTTTTGAAGCCAAAATTTGTTTCTTTAAACCAAATGCAAAAACGGACACCAGGATGAGTTTCACGATGAAATTCCATGTCTAAAAATGGTGTTGCTTCCAGTTTTTAAAAATTGAGCCTTTTTGGTGCCAGGAGAAGAAAACGCTTTACTCCGCGGTCAGGAAAAATGCCGCCCAGGAACCAAAAATATTTTTTAAAGAGAATTTTTTTTTTTAAACCAAATGCTAAAACGGACACCAGGATGAGTTTCACGATGAAATTCCATGTCTAAAAATGGTGTTGCTTCCACTTTTTAAAAATCGAGCCTTTTTGGTACCAGGAGAAGAAAACGCTTTACTCCGCGGTCAGGAAAAATGCTGCCCAGGAACCAAAATGTTTTTTGAAGCCAAATTTTTTTTTCTGAAACCAAATGCAAAAACGAACACCAGGATGAGTTTCACGATGAAATTCCATGTCTAAAAATGGTGTTGCTTCCACTTTTTAAAAATCGAGCCATTTTGGTGCCAGGAGAAGAAAACGCTTTACTCCGCGGTCAGGAAAAATCCTGCCCAGGAACCAAAATGTTTTTTGAAGCCAAAATTTGTTTCTTTAAACCAAATGCAAAAACGGACACCAGGATGAGTTTCACGATGAAATTCGATGTCTAAATATGGTGTTGCTTCAACTTTTTAAAAATCGAGCCTTTGTGGTGCCAGGAGAAGAAAACGCTTTACTCCGCGGTCAGGAAAAATGCCGCCCAGGAACCAAAAATGTTTTTTAAAGAGAATTTTTTTTTTTGAAACCAAATGCAAAAACGGACACCAGGATGAGTTTCAGGATGAAATTCCAAGTCTAAAAATGGTGTTGCTTCAACTTTTTAAAAATCCAGCCTTTTTGGTGCCAGGAGAAGAAAACGCTTTACTCCGCGGTCAAGAAAAATCCTGCCCAGGAACCAAAATGTTTTTTGAAGCCAAATTTTTTTTTTTTTTGAAACCAAATGCAAAAACGGACACCAGGATGAGTTTCACGATGAAATTCCATGTCTAAAAATGGGGTTGCTTCCACTTTTTATAAATCAAGCCTTTTTGGTGCCAGGAGAAGAAAACGCTTTACTCCGCGGTCAGGAAAAATGCCGCCCAGGAACCAATAATGTTTTTTAAAGAGAATTTTTTTTTTAAACCAAATGCAAAAATGGACACCAGGATGAGTTTCAGGATGAAATTCGAAGTCTAAAAATGGTGTTGCTTCAACTTTTTAAAAATCCAGCCTTTTTGGTGCCAGGAGAAGAAAACGCTTTACTCCGCGGTCAAGAAAAATCCTGCCCAGGAACCAAAATGTTTTTTGAAGCCAAATTTTTTTTTTTTTTGAAACCAAATGCAAAAACGGACACCAGGATGAGTTTCACGATGAAATTCCATGTCTAAAAATGGGGTTGCTTCCACTTTTTATAAATCAAGCCTTTTTGGTGCCAGGAGAAGAAAACGCTTTACTCCGCGGTCAGGAAAAATGCCGCCCAGGAACCAATAATGTTTTTTAAAGAGAATTTTTTTTTTAAACCAAATGCAAAAACGGACCCCAGGATGAGTTTCACGATGAAATTCCATGTCTAAAAATGGTGTTGCTTCCAGTTTTTAAAAATTGAGCCTTTTTGGTGCCAGGAGAAGAAAACGCTTTATTCCGCGGTCAGGAAAAATGCCGCCCAGGAACCAAAAATATTTTTTAAAGAGAATTTTTTTTTTTAAACCAAATGCAAAAACGGACACCAGGATGAGTTTCACGATGAAATTCCACGTCTAAAAATGGTGTTGCTTCCACTTTTTAAAAATCGAGCCTTTTTGGTGCCAGGAGAAGAAAACGCTTTACTCCGCGGTCAGGAAAAATGCCGCCCAGTAACCAAAAATGTTTTTTAAATAGAATTTTTTTTTTGAAACCAAATGCAAAAACGGACACCAGGATGAGTTTCAGGATGAAATTCCATGTCTAAAAATGGTGTTGCTTCAGGAAAAATCCTGCCCAGGAACCAAAATGTTTTTTGAAGCCAAATTTTTTTTTCTGAAACCAAATGCAAAAACGGACACCAGGATGAGTTTCACGATGAAATTCCATGTCTAAAAATGGTGTTGCTTCCACTTTTTAAAAATCGAGCCTTTTTGGTGCCAGGAGAAGAAAACGCTTTAGTCCGCAGTCAGGAAAAATCCTGCCCAGGAACCAAAAGGTTTTTTGAAGCCAATTTTTTTTTTCTGAAACCAAATGCAAAAACGGCCCCAGGATGAGTTTCACGATGAAATTCCATGTCTAAAAATGGTGTTGCTTCCACTTTTTAAAAATCGAGCCTTTTTGGTGCCAGGAGAAGAAAACGCTTTACTCCGCGGTCAGGAAAAATGCCGTCCAGGAACCAATAATGTTTTTTAAAGAGAATTTTTTTTTTAAACCAAATGCAAAAACGGACACCAGGATGAGTTTCAGGATGAAATTCCATGTCTAAAAATGGTGTTGCTTCAACTTTTTAAAAATCGAGCCGTTTTGGTGGCAGGAGAAGAAAACGCTTTACTCCGCGGTCAGGAAAAATGCTGCCCAGGAACCAAAATGTTTTTTGAAGCCAAATTTTTTTTTTTAAACCAAATGCAAAAACGGACACCAGGATGAGTTTCACGATGAAATTCCATGTCTAAAAATGGGGTTGCTTCCACTTTTTATAAATCAAGCCTTTTTGGTGCCAGGAGAAGAAAACGCTTTACTCCGCGGTCAGGAAAAATGCCGCCCAGGAACCAAAATGTTTTTTGAAGCCAAATTTTTTTTTTTTAAACCAAATGCAAAAACGGACACCAGGATGAGTTTCACGATGAAATTCCATGTCTAAAAATGGGGTTGCTTCCACTTTTTATAAATCAAGCCTTTTTGGTGCCAGGAGAAGAAAACGCTTTACTCCGCGGTCAGGAAAAATGCCGCCCAGGAACCAATAATGTTTTTTAAAGAGAATTTTTTTTTTAAACCAAATGCAAAAACGGACACCAGGATGAGTTTCAGGATGAAATTCCAAGTCTAAAAATGGTGTTGCTTCAACTTTTTAAAAATCCAGCCTTTTTGGTGCCAGGAGAAGAAAACGCTTTACTCCGCGGTCAAGAAAAATCCTGCCCAGGAACCAAAATGTTTTTTGAAGCCAAATTTTTTTTTTTTTTTAAACCAAATGCAAAAACGGACACCAGGATGAGTTTCGCGATGAAATTCCATGTCTAAAAATGGTGTTGCTTCCACTTTTTAAAAATCGAGCCTTTTTGGTGCCAGGAGAAGAAAACGCTTTACTCCGGAGTCAGGAAAAATCCTGCCCAGGAATCAAAATGTTTTTTGAAGCCAAAATTTGTTTCTTTAAACCAAATGCAAAAACGGACACCAGGATGAGTTTCAGGATGAAATTCCAAGTCTAAAAATGGTGTTGCTTCTACTTTTTAAAAATCAAGCCTTTTTGGTGCCAGGAGAAGAAAACGCTTTACTCCGCAGTCAGGAAAAATCCTGCCCAGGAACCAAAATGTTTTTTGAAGCCAAAATTTGTTTCTTTAAACCAAATGCAAAAACGGACACCAGGATGAGTTTCACGATGAAATTCCATGTCTAAAAATGGTGTTGCTTCCAGTTTTTAAAAATTGAGCCTTTTTGGTGCCAGGAGAAGAAAACGCTTTATTCCGCGGTCAGGAAAAATGCCGCCCAGGAACCAAAAATATTTTTTAAAGAGAATTTTTTTTTTAAAACCAAATGCAAAAACGGACACCAGGATGAGTTTCACGATGAAATTCCACGTCTAAAAATGGTGTTGCTTCCACTTTTTAAAAATCGAGCCTTTTTGGTGCCAGGAGAAGAAAACGCTTTACTCCGCGGTCAGGAAAAATGCCGCCCAGTAACCAAAAATGTTTTTTAAATAGAATTTTTTTTTTGAAACCAAATGCAAAAACGGACACCAGGATGAGTTTCAGGATGAAATTCCATGTCTAAAAATGGTGTTGCTTCCACTTTTTAAAAATCGAGCCTTTTTGGTGCCAGGAGAAGAAAACGCTTTACTCCGCGGTCAGGAAAAATCCTGCCCAGGAACCAAAATGTTTTTTGAAGCCAAAATTTGTTTCTTTAAACCAAATGCAAAAACGGACACCAGGATGAGTTTCACGATGAAATTCGATGTCTAAATATGGTGTTGCTTCAACTTTTTAAAAATCGAGCCTTTGTGGTGCCAGGAGAAGAAAACGCTTTATTCCGCGGTCAGGAAAAATGCCGCCCAGGAACCAAAAATGTTTTTTAAAGAGAATTTTTTTTGAAACCAAATGCAAAAACGGACAGCAGGATGAGTTTCACGATGAAATTCCATGTCTAAAAATGGTGTTGCTTCCACTTTTTAAAAATCGAGCCTTTTTGGTCCCAGGAGAAGAAAACGCTTTACTCCGCAGTCAGGAAAAATCCTGCCCAGGAACCAAAATGTTTTTTGAAGCCAAAATTTGTTTCTTTAAACCAAATGCAAAAACGGACACCAGGATGAGTTTCACGATGAAATTCCATGTCTAAAAATGGTGTTGCTTCCAGTTTTTAAAAATTGAGCCTTTTTGGTGCCAGGAGAAGAAAACGCTTTACTCCGCGGTCAGGAAAAATGCCGCCCAGGAACCAAAAATATTTTTTAAAGAGAATTTTTTTTTTTTAAACCAAATGCTAAAACGGACAACAGGATGAGTTTCACGATGAAATTCCATGTCTAAAAATGGTGTTGCTTCAACTTTTTAAAAATCCAGCCTTTTTGGTACCAGGAGAAGAAAACGCTTTACTCCGCGGTCAGGAAAAATCCTGCCCAGGAACCAAAATGTTTTTTGAAGCCAAATTTTTTTTTCTGAAACCAAATGCAAAAACGGACACCAGGATGAGTTTCACGATGAAATTCCATGTCTAAAAATGGTGTTGCTTCCACTTTTTAAAAATCGAGCCTTTTTGGTGCCAGGAGAAGAAAACGCTTTACTCCGCGGTCAGGAAAAATCCTGCCCAGGAACCAAAATGTTTTTTGAAGCCAAAATTTGTTTCTTTAAACCAAATGCAAAAACGGACACCAGGATGAGTTTCACGATGAAATTCGATGTCTAAATAGGGTGTTGCTTCAACTTTTTAAAAATCGAGCCTTTGTGGTGCCAGGAGAAGAAAACGCTTTACTCCGCGGTCAGGAAAAATGCCGCCCAGGAACCAAAAATGTTTTTTAAAGAGAATTTTTTTTTTTGAAACCAAATGCAAAAACGGACAGCAGGATGAGTTTCACGATGAAATTCCATGTCTAAAAATGGTGTTGCTTCCACTTTTTAAAAATCGAGCCTTTTTGGTGCCAGGAGAAGAAAACGCTTTAGTCCGCAGTCAGGAAAAATCCTGCCCAGGAACCAAAATGTTTTTTGAAGCCAAAATTTGTTTCTTTAAACCAAATGCAAAAACGGACACCAGGATGAGTTTCACGATGAAATTCCATGTCTAAAAATGGTGTTGCTTCCAGTTTTTAAAAATTGAGCCTTTTTGGTGCCAGGAGAAGAAAACGCTTTACTCCGCGGTCAGGAAAAATGCCGCCCAGGAACCAAAAATATTTTTTAAAGAGAATTTTTTTTTTTAAACCAAATGCTAAAACGGACACCAGGATGAGTTTCACGATGAAATTCCATGTCTAAAAATGGTGTTGCTTCCACTTTTTAAAAATCGAGCCTTTTTGGTACCAGGAGAAGAAAACGCTTTACTCCGCGGTCAGGAAAAATGCTGCCCAGGAACCAAAATGTTTTTTGAAGCCAAATTTTTTTTTCTGAAACCAAATGCAAAAACGAACACCAGGATGAGTTTCACGATGAAAGTCCATGTCTAAAAATGGTGTTGCTTCCACTTTTTAAAAATCGAGCCATTTTGGTGCCAGGAGAAGAAAACGCTTTACTCCGCGGTCAGGAAAAATCCTGCCCAGGAACCAAAATGTTTTTTGAAGCCAAAATTTGTTTCTTTAAACCAAATGCAAAAACGGACACCAGGATGAGTTTCACGATGAAATTTGATGTCTAAATATGGTGTTGCTTCAACTTTTTAAAAATCGAGCCTTTGTGGTGCCAGGAGAAGAAAACGCTTTACTCCGCGGTCAGGAAAAATGCTGCCCAGGAACCAAAAATGTTTTTTAAAGAGAATTTTTTTTTTGAAACCAAATGCAAAAACGGACACCAGGATGAGTTTCAGGATGAAATTCCATGTCTAAAAATGGTGTTGCTTCCACTTTTTAAAAATCGAGCCTTTTTGGTGCCAGGAGAAGAAAACGCTTTACTCCGCGGTCAGGAAAAATGCTGCCCAGGAACCAAAATGTTTTTTGAAGCCAAAATTTGTTTCTTTAAACCAAATGCAAAAACGGACACCAGGATGAGTTTCACGATGAAATTCCATGTCTAAAAATGGTGTTGCTTCCACTTTTTAAAAATCGAGCCTTTTTGGTGCCAGGAGAAGAAAACGCTTTAGTCCGCAGTCAGGAAAAATCCTGCCCAGGAACCAAAAGGTTTTTTGAAGCCAATTTTTTTTTTCTGAAACCAAATGCAAAAACGGACACCAGGATGAGTTTCACGATGAAATTCCATGTCTAAAAATGGTGTTGCTTCCACTTTTTAAAAATCGAGCCTTTGTGGTGCCAGGAGAAGAAAACGCTTTACTCCGCGGTCAGGAAAAATGCCGCCCAGGAACCAAAAATGTTTTTTAAAGAGAATTTTTTTTTTTGAAACCAAATGCAAAAACGGACAGCAGGATGAGTTTCACGATGAAATTCCATGTCTAAAAATGGTGTTGCTTCCACTTTTTAAAAATCAAGCCTTTTTGGTGCCAGGAGAAGAAAACGCTTTACTCCGCGGTCAGGAAAAATGCCGCCCAGGTACCAAAAATATTTTTTAAAGAGAATTTTTTTTTTTGAAACCAAATGCAAAAACGGACACCAGGATGAGTTTCAGGATGAAATTCCATGTCTAAAAATGGTGTTGCTTCCACTTTTTAAAAATCGAGCCTTTTTGGTGCCAGGAGAAGAAAACGCTTTACTCCGCGGTCAGGAAAAATGCTGCCCAGGAACCAAAATGTTTTTTGAAGCCAAAATTTGTTTCTTTAAACCAAATGCAAAAACGGACACCAGGATGAGTTTCACGATGAAATTCCATGTCTAAAAATGGTGTTGCTTCCATTTTTTAAAAATCGAGCATTTTTGGTGCCAGGAGAAGAAAACGCTTTAGTCCGCAGTCAGGAAAAATCCTGCCCAGGAACCAAAAGGTTTTTTGAAGCCAATTTTTTTTTTCTGAAACCAAATGCAAAAACGGACACCAGGATGAGTTTCACGATGAAATTCCATGTCTAAAAATGGTGTTGCTTCCACTTTTTAAAAATCGAGCCTTTTTGGTGCCAGGAGAAGAAAACGCTTTACTCCGCGGTCAGGAAAAATGCCGCCCAGGAACCAATAATGTTTTTTAAAGAGAATTTTTTTTTTTAAACCAAATGCAAAAACGGACACCAGGATGAGTTTCAGGATGAAATTCCATGTCTAAAAATGGTGTTGCTTCAACTTTTTAAAAATCGAGCCTTTTTGGTGGCAGGAGAAGAAAACGCTTTACTCCGCGGTCAGGAAAAATCCTGCCCAGGAACCAAAATGTTTTTTGAAGCCAAATTTTTTTTTTTAAACCAAATGCAAAAACGGACACCAGGATGAGTTTCACGATGAAATTCCATGTCTAAAAATGGGGTTGCTTCCACTTTTTATAAATCAAGCCTTTTTGGTGCCAGGAGAAGAAAACGCTTTACTCCGCGGTCAGGAAAAATGCCGCCCAGGAACCAATAATGTTTTTTAAAGAGAATTTTTTTTTTAAACCAAATGCAAAAACGGACACCAGGATGAGTTTCAGGATGAAATTCCAAGTCTAAAAATGGTGTTGCTTCAACTTTTTAAAAATCCAGCCTTTTTGGTGCCAGGAGAAGAAAACGCTTTACTCCGCGGTCAAGAAAAATCCTGCCCAGGAACCAAAATGTTTTTTGAAGCCAAATTTTTTTTTTTTTTGAAACCAAATGCAAAAACGGACACCAGGATGAGTTTCACGATGAAATTCCATGTCTAAAAATGGGGTTGCTTCCACTTTTTATAAATCAAGCGTTTTTGGTGCCAGGAGAAGAAAACGCTTTACTCCGCGGTCAGGAAAAATGCCGCCCAGGAACCAATAATGTTTTTTAAAGAGAATTTTTTTTTAAACCAAATGCAAAAACGGACACCAGGATGAGTTTCAGGATGAAATTCCAAGTCTAAAAATGGTGTTGCTTCAACTTTTTAAAAATCCAGCCTTTTTGGTGCCAGGAGAAGAAAACGCTTTACTCCGCGGTCAAGAAAAATCCTGCCCAGGAACCAAAATGTTTTTTGAAGCCAAATTTTTTTTTTTTTGAAACCAAATGCAAAAACGGACACCAGGATGAGTTTCAGGATGAAATTCCATGTCTAAAAATGGTGTTGCTTCTACTTTTTAAAAATCAAGCCTTTTTGGTGCCAGGAGAAGAAAACGCTTTACTCCGCAGTCAGGAAAAATCCTGCCCAGGAACCAAAATGTTTTTTGAAGCCAAAATTTGTTTCTTTAAACCAAATGCAAAAACGGACACCAGGATGAGTTTCACGATGAAATTCCATGTCTAAAAATGGTGTTGCTTCCAGTTTTTAAAAATTGAGCCTTTTTGGTGCCAGGAGAAGAAAACGCTTTATTCCGCGGTCAGGAAAAATGCCGCCCAGGAACCAAAAATATTTTTTAAAGAGATTTTTTTTTTTTAAACCAAATGCAAAAACGGACACCAGGATGAGTTTCACGATGAAATTCCACGTCTAAAAATGGTGTTGCTTCCACTTTTTAAAAATCGAGCCTTTTTGGTGCCAGGAGAAGAAAACGCTTTACTCCGCGGTCAGGAAAAATGCCGCCCAGTAACCAAAAATGTTTTTTAAATAGAATTTTTTTTTTGAAACCAAATGCAAAAACGGACACCAGGATGAGTTTCAGGATGAAATTCCATGTCTAAAAATGGTGTTGCTTCAACTTTTTAAAAATCGAGCCTTTTTGGTGCCAGGAGAAGAAAACGCTTTACTCCGCGGTCAGGAAAAATCCTGCCCAGGAACCAAAATGTTTTTTGAAGCCAAATTTTTTTTTCTGAAACCAAATGCAAAAACGGACACCAGGATGAGTTTCACGATGAAATTCCATGTCTAAAAATGGTGTTGCTTCCACTTTTTAAAAATCGAGCCTTTTTGGTGCCAGGAGAAGAAAACGCTTTAGTCCGCAGTCAGGAAAAATCCTGCCCAGGAACCAAAAGGTTTTTTGAAGCCAATTTTTTTTTTCTGAAACCAAATGCAAAAACGGCCCCAGGATGAGTTTCACGATGAAATTCCATGTCTAAAAATGGTGTTGCTTCAACTTTTTAAAAATCGAGCCGTTTTGGTGGCAG
The DNA here is from genome assembly GCF_029215685.1 of Pituophis catenifer annectens. Classification (NCBI taxonomy): domain Eukaryota; kingdom Metazoa; phylum Chordata; class Lepidosauria; order Squamata; family Colubridae; genus Pituophis; species Pituophis catenifer. The sequence goes on from NW_027256894.1 coordinate 8,718,680, forward strand.
GAGAAGAAAACGCTTTACTCCGCGGTCAGGAAAAATGCTGCCCAGGAACCAAAATGTTTTTTGAAGCCAATTTTTTTTTTTTAAACCAAATGCAAAAACGGACACCAGGATGAGTTTCACGATGAAATTCCATGTCTAAAAATGGGGTTGCTTCCACTTTTTATAAATCAAGCCTTTTTGGTGCCAGGAGAAGAAAACGCTTTACTCCGCGGTCAGGAAAAATGCCGCCCAGGAACCAATAATGTTTTTTAAAGAGAATTTTTTTTTTAAACCAAATGCAAAAACGGACACCAGGATGAGTTTCAGGATGAAATTCCAAGTCTAAAAATGGTGTTGCTTCTACTTTTTAAAAATCCAGCCTTTTTGGTGCCAGGAGAAGAAAACGCTTTACTCCGCGGTCAAGAAAAATCCTGCCCAGGAACCAAAATGTTTTTTGAAGCCAAATTTTTTTTTTTTTTTTGAAACCAAATGCAAAAACGGACACCAGGATGAGTTTCGCGATGAAATTCCATGTCTAAAAATGGTGTTGCTTCCACTTTTTAAAAATCGAGCCTTTTTGGTGCCAGGAGAAGAAAACGCTTTACTCCGGAGTCAGGAAAAATCCTGCCCAGGAACCAAAATGTTTTTTGAAGCCAAAATTTGTTTCTTTAAACCAAATGCAAAAACGGACACCAGGATGAGTTTCAGGATGAAATTCCATGTCTAAAAATGGTGTTGCTTCTACTTTTTAAAAATCAAGGCTTTTTGGTGCCAGGAGAAGAAAACGCTTTACTCCGCAGTCAGGAAAAATGCTGCCCAGGAACCAAAATGTTTTTTGAAGCCAAATTTTTTTTTTTAAACCCAAATGCAAAAACGGACACCAGGATGAGTTTCACGATGAAATTCCATGTCTAAAAATGGTGTTGCTTCCACTTTTTAAAAATCGAGCCTTTTTGGTGCCAGGAGAAGAAAACGCTTTAGTCCGCAGTCAGGAAAAATCCTGCCCAGGAACCAAAAGGTTTTTTGAAGCCAATTTTTTTTTTCTGAAACCAAATGCAAAAACGGCCCCAGGATGAGTTTCACGATGAAATTCCATGTCTAAAAATGGTGTTGCTTCCACTTTTTAAAAATCGAGCCTTTTTGGTGCCAGGAGAAGAAAACGCTTTACTCCGCGGTCAGGAAAAATGCCGCCCAGGAACAAATAATGTTTTTTAAAGAGAATTTCTTTTTTTAAACCAAATGCAAAAACGGACACCAGGATGAGTTTCAGGATGAAATTCCATGTCTAAAAATGGTGTTGCTTCAACTTTTTAAAAATCGAGCCGTTTTGGTGGCAGGAGAAGAAAACGCTTTACTCCGCGGTCAGGAAAAATGCTGCCCAGGAACCAAAATGTTTTTTGAAGCCAATTTTTTTTTTTTAAACCAAATGCAAAAACGGACACCAGGATGAGTTTCACGATGAAATTCCATGTCTAAAAATGGGGTTGCTTCCACTTTTTATAAATCAAGCCTTTTTGGTGCCAGGAGAAGAAAACGCTTTACTCCGCGGTCAGGAAAAATGCCGCCCAGGAACCAATAATGTTTTTTAAAGAGAATTTTTTTTTTAAACCAAATGCAAAAACGGACACCAGGATGAGTTTCAGGATGAAATTCCAAGTCTAAAAATGGTGTTGCTTCTACTTTTTAAAAATCCAGCCTTTTTGGTGCCAGGAGAAGAAAACGCTTTACTCCGCGGTCAAGAAAAATCCTGCCCAGGAACCAAAATGTTTTTTGAAGCCAAATTTTTTTTTTTTTTTTGAAACCAAATGCAAAAACGGACACCAGGATGAGTTTCGCGATGAAATTCCATGTCTAAAAATGGTGTTGCTTCTACTTTTTAAAAATCAAGGCTTTTTGGTGCCAGGAGAAGAAAACGCTTTACTCCGCAGTCAGGAAAAATCCTGCCCAGGAACCAAAATGTTTTTTGAAGCCAAAATTTGTTTCTTTAAACCAAATGCAAAAACGGACACCAGGATGAGTTTCAGGATGAAATTCCATGTCTAAAAATGGTGTTGCTTCTACTTTTTAAAAATCAAGGCTTTTTGGTGCCAGGAGAAGAAAACGCTTTACTCCGCAGTCAGGAAAAATGCTGCCCAGGAACCAAAATGTTTTTTGAAGCCAAATTTTTTTTTTTAAACCCAAATGCAAAAACGGACACCAGGATGAGTTTCACGATGAAATTCCATGTCTAAAAATGGGGTTGCTTCCACTTTTTAAAAATCAAGCCTTTTTGGTGCCAGGAGAAGAAAACGCTTTACTCCGCGGTCAGGAAAAATGCCGCCCAGGAACCAATAATGTTTTTTAAAGAGAATTTTTTTTTAAAACCAAATGCAAAAACGGACACCAGGATGAGTTTCAGGATGAAATTCCATGTCTAAAAATGGGGTTGCTTCCACTTTTTAAAAATCAAGCCTTTTTGGTGCCAGGAGAAGAAAACGCTTTACTCCGCGGTCAGGAAAAATCCTGTCCAGGAACCAAAATGTTTTTTGAAGCCAAAATTTGTTTCTTTAAACCAAATGCCACAACGGACACCAGGATGAGTTTCACGATGAAAATCCATGTCTAAAAATGGTGTTGCTTCCACTTTTTAAAAATCGAGCCTTTTTGGTGCCAGGAGAAGAAAACGCTTTACTCCGCAGTCAGGAAAAATCCTGCCCAGGAACCCAAATGTTTTTTGAAGCCAAATTTTTTTTTTTGAAACCAAATGCAAAAACGGACACCAGGATGAGTTTCACGATGAAATTCCATGTCTAAAAATGGTGTTGCTTCCACTTTTTAAAAATCGAGACTTTTTGGTGCCAGGAGAAGAAAACGCTTTACTCCGCGGTCAGGAAAAATCCTGCCCAGGAACCAAAATGTTTTTTGAAGCCAAAATTTGTTTCTTTAAACCAAATGCAAAAACGGACACCAGGATTAGTTTCATGATGAAATTCCATGTCTAAAAATGGTGTTGCTTCTACTTTTTAAAAATCAAGCCTTTTTGGTGCCAGGAGAAGAAAACGCTTTACTCCGCGGTCAGGAAAAATGCTGCCCAGGAACCAAAATGTTTTTTGAAGCCAAATTTTTTTTTTTAAACCCAAATGGAAAAACGGACACCAGGATGAGTTTCAGGATGAAATTCCATGTCTAAAAATGGTGTTGCTTCCACTTTTTAAAAATCCAGCCTTTTTGGTGCCAGGAGAAGAAAACGCTTTACTCCGCGGTCAGCAAAAATCCTACCCAGGAACCAAAATGTTTTTTGAAGCCAAATTTTTTTTTTTTGAACCCAAATGGAAAAACGGACACCAGGATGAGTTTCACGATGAAATTCCATGTCTAAAAATGGTGTTGCTTCCACTTTTTAAAAATCGAGCCTTTTTGGTGCCAGGAGAAGAAAACGCTTTACTCCGCAGTCAGGAAAAATCCTGCCCAGGAACCAAAATGTTTTTTGAAGCCAAAATTTGTTTCTTTAAACCAAATGCAAAAACGGACACCAGGATGAGTTTCACGATGAAATTCCATGTCTAAAAATGGTGTTGCTTCCACTTTTTAAAAATCGAGCCTTTTTGGTGCCAGGAGAAGAAAACGCTTTACTCCGCGGTCAGGAAAAATCCTGCCCAGGAACCAAAATGTTTTTTGAAGCCAAAATTTGTTTCTTTAAACCAAATGCAAAAACGGACACCAGGATGAGTTTCACGATGAAATTCCATGTCTAAAAATGGTGTTGCTTCCACTTTTTAAAAATCGAGCCTTTTTGGTGCCAGGAGAAGAAAACGCTTTACTCCGCGGTCAGGAAAAATCCTGCCCAGGAACCAAAATGTTTTTTGAAGCCAAAATTTGTTTCTTTAAACCAAATGCAAAAACGGACACCAGGATGAGTTTCACGATGAAATTCGATGTCTAAATATGGTGTTGCTTCAACTTTTTAAAAATCGAGCCTTTGTGGTGCCAGGAGAAGAAAACGCTTTACTCCGCGGTCAGGAAAAATGCCGCCCAGGAACCAAAAATGTTTTTTAAAGAGAATTTTTTTTTTTGAAACCAAATGCAAAAACGGACAGCAGGATGAGTTTCACGATGAAATTCCATGTCTAAAAATGGTGTTGCTTCCACTTTTTAAAAATCGAGCCTTTTTGGTGCCAGGAGAAGAAAACGCTTTAGTCCGCAGTCAGGAAAAATCCTGCCCAGGAACCAAAATGTTTTTTGAAGCCAAAATTTGTTTCTTTAAACCAAATGCAAAAACGGACACCAGGATGAGTTTCACGATGAAATTCCATGTCTAAAAATGGTGTTGCTTCCAGTTTTTAAAAATTGAGCCTTTTTGGTGCCAGGAGAAGAAAACGCTTTACTCCGCGGTCAGGAAAAATGCCGCCCAGGAACCAAAAATATTTTTTAAAGAGAATTTTTTTTTTAAACCAAATGCTAAAACGGACACCAGGATGAGTTTCACGATGAAATTCCATGTCTAAAAATGGTGTTGCTTCCACTTTTTAAAAATCGAGCCATTTTGGTGCCAGGAGAAGAAAACGCTTTACTCCGCGGTCAGGAAAAATCCTGCCCAGGAACCAAAATGTTTTTTGAAGCCAAAATTTGTTTCTTTAAACCAAATGCAAAAACGGACACCAGGATGAGTTTCACGATGAAATTTGATGTCTAAATATGGTGTTGCTTCAACTTTTTAAAAATCGAGCCTTTGTGGTGCCAGGAGAAGAAAACGCTTTACTCCGCGGTCAGGAAAAATGCTGCCCAGGAACCAAAAATGTTTTTTAAAGAGAATTTTTTTTTTGAAACCAAATGCAAAAACGGACACCAGGATGAGTTTCAGGATGAAATTCCATGTCTAAAAATGGTGTTGCTTCCACTTTTTAAAAATCGAGCCTTTTTGGTGCCAGGAGAAGAAAACGCTTTACTCCGCGGTCAGGAAAAATGCTGCCCAGGAACCAAAATGTTTTTTGAAGCCAAAATTTGTTTCTTTAAACCAAATGCAAAAACGGACACCAGGATGAGTTTCACGATGAAATTCCATGTCTAAAAATGGTGTTGCTTCCACTTTTTAAAAATCGAGCCTTTTTGGTGCCAGGAGAAGAAAACGCTTTAGTCCGCAGTCAGGAAAAATCCTGCCCAGGAACCAAAAGGTTTTTTGAAGCCAATTTTTTTTTTTCTGAAACCAAATGCAAAAACGGACACCAGGATGAGTTTCACGATGAAATTCCATGTCTAAAAATGGTGTTGCTTCCACTTTTTAAAAATCGAGCCTTTGTGGTGCCAGGAGAAGAAAACGCTTTACTCCGCGGTCAGGAAAAATGCCGCCCAGGAACCAAAAATGTTTTTTAAAGAGAATTTTTTTTTTTGAAACCAAATGCAAAAACGGACAGCAGGATGAGTTTCACGATGAAATTCCATGTCTAAAAATGGTGTTGCTTCCACTTTTTAAAAATCAAGCCTTTTTGGTGCCAGGAGAAGAAAACGCTTTACTCCGCGGTCAGGAAAAATGCCGCCCAGGTACCAAAAATATTTTTTAAAGAGAATTTTTTTTTTTGAAACCAAATGCAAAAACGGACACCAGGATGAGTTTCAGGATGAAATTCCATGTCTAAAAATGGTGTTGCTTCCACTTTTTAAAAATCGAGCCTTTTTGGTGCCAGGAGAAGAAAACGCTTTACTCCGCGGTCAGGAAAAATGCTGCCCAGGAACCAAAAGGTTTTTTGAAGCCAATTTTTTTTTTCTGAAACCAAATGCAAAAACGGACACCAGGATGAGTTTCACGATGAAATTCCATGTCTAAAAATGGTGTTGCTTCCACTTTTTAAAAATCGAGCCTTTTTGGTGCCAGGAGAAGAAAACGCTTTACTCCGCGGTCAGGAAAAATGCCGCCCAGGAACCAATAATGTTTTTTAAAGAGAATTTTTTTTTTAAACCAAATGCAAAAACGGACACCAGGATGAGTTTCAGGATGAAATTCCAAGTCTAAAAATGGTGTTGCTTCAACTTTTTAAAAATCCAGCCTTTTTGGTGCCAGGAGAAGAAAACGCTTTACTCCGCGGTCAAGAAAAATCCTGCCCAGGAACCAAAATGTTTTTTGAAGCCAAATTTTTTTTTTTTTTGAAACCAAATGCAAAAACGGACACCAGGATGAGTTTCACGATGAAATTCCATGTCTAAAAATGGGGTTGCTTCCACTTTTTATAAATCAAGCGTTTTTGGTGCCAGGAGAAGAAAACGCTTTACTCCGCGGTCAGGAAAAATGCCGCCCAGGAACCAATAATGTTTTTTAAAGAGAATTTTTTTTTTAAACCAAATGCAAAAACGGACACCAGGATGAGTTTCAGGAAGAAATTCCAAGTCTAAAAATGGTGTTGCTTCAACTTTTTAAAAATCCAGCCTTTTTGGTGCCAGGAGAAGAAAACGCTTTACTCCGCGGTCAAGAAAAATCCTGCCCAGGAACCAAAAGGTTTTTTGAAGCCAAATTTTTTTTTTTTTGAAACCAAATGCAAAAACGGACACCAGGATGAGTTTCAGGATGAAATTCCATGTCTAAAAATGGTGTTGCTTCTACTTTTTAAAAATCAAGCCTTTTTGGTGCCAGGAGAAGAAAACGCTTTACTCCGCAGTCAGGAAAAATCCTGCCCAGGAACCAAAATGTTTTTTGAAGCCAAAATTTGTTTCTTTAAACCAAATGCAAAAACGGACACCAGGATGAGTTTCACGATGAAATTCCATGTCTAAAAATGGTGTTGCTTCCAGTTTTTAAAAATTGAGCCTTTTTGGTGCCAGGAGAAGAAAACGCTTTATTCCGCGGTCAGGAAAAATGCCGCCCAGGAACCAAAAATATTTTTTAAAGAGATTTTTTTTTTTTAAACCAAATGCAAAAACGGACACCAGGATGAGTTTCACGATGAAATTCCACGTCTAAAAATGGTGTTGCTTCCACTTTTTAAAAATCGAGCCTTTTTGGTGCCAGGAGAAGAAAACGCTTTACTCCGCGGTCAGGAAAAATGCCGCCCAGTAACCAAAAATGTTTTTTAAATAGAATTTTTTTTTTGAAACCAAATGCAAAAACGGACACCAGGATGAGTTTCAGGATGAAATTCCATGTCTAAAAATGGTGTTGCTTCAACTTTTTAAAAATCGAGCCTTTTTGGTGCCAGGAGAAGAAAACGCTTTACTCCGCGGTCAGGAAAAATCCTGCCCAGGAACCAAAATGTTTTTTGAAGCCAAATTTTTTTTTCTGAAACCAAATGCAAAAACGGACACCAGGATGAGTTTCACGATGAAATTCCATGTCTAAAAATGGTGTTGCTTCCACTTTTTAAAAATCGAGCCTTTTTGGTGCCAGGAGAAGAAAACGCTTTAGTCCGCAGTCAGGAAAAATCCTGCCCAGGAACCAAAAGGTTTTTTGAAGCCAATTTTTTTTTTCTGAAACCAAATGCAAAAACGGCCCCAGGATGAGTTTCACGATGAAATTCCATGTCTAAAAATGGTGTTGCTTCCACTTTTTAAAAATCGAGCCTTTTTGGTGCCAGGAGAAGAAAACGCTTTACTCCGCGGTCAGGAAAAATGCCGCCCAGGAACAAATAATGGTTTTTAAAGAGAATTTCTTTTTTTAAACCAAATGCAAAAACGGACACCAGGATGAGTTTCAGGATGAAATTCCATGTCTAAAAATGGTGTTGCTTCAACTTTTTAAAAATCGAGCCGTTTTGGTGGCAGGAGAAGAAAACGCTTTACTCCGCGGTCAGGAAAAATGCTGCCCAGGAACCAAAATGTTTTTTGAAGCCAATTTTTTTTTTTTAAACCAAATGCAAAAACGGACACCAGGATGAGTTTCACGATGAAATTCCATGTCTAAAAATGGGGTTGCTTCCACTTTTTATAAATCAAGCCTTTTTGGTGCCAGGAGAAGAAAACGCTTTACTCCGCGGTCAGGAAAAATGCCGCCCAGGAACCAATAATGTTTTTTAAAGAGAATTTTTTTTTTAAACCAAATGCAAAAACGGACACCAGGATGAGTTTCAGGATGAAATTCCAAGTCTAAAAATGGTGTTGCTTCTACTTTTTAAAAATCCAGCCTTTTTGGTGCCAGGAGAAGAAAACGCTTTACTCCGCGGTCAAGAAAAATCCTGCCCAGGAACCAAAATGTTTTTTGAAGCCAAATTTTTTTTTTTTTTTGAAACCAAATGCAAAAACGGACACCAGGATGAGTTTCGCGATGAAATTCCATGTCTAAAAATGGTGTTGCTTCCACTTTTTAAAAATCGAGCCTTTTTGGTGCCAGGAGAAGAAAACGCTTTACTCCGGAGTCAGGAAAAATCCTGCCCAGGAACCAAAATGTTTTTTGAAGCCAAAATTTGTTTCTTTAAACCAAATGCAAAAACGGACACCAGGATGAGTTTCAGGATGAAATTCCATGTCTAAAAATGGTGTTGCTTCTACTTTTTAAAAATCAAGGCTTTTTGGTGCCAGGAGAAGAAAACGCTTTACTCCGCAGTCAGGAAAAATGCTGCCCAGGAACCAAAATGTTTTTTGAAGCCAAATTTTTTTTTTTAAACCCAAATGCAAAAACGGACACCAGGATGAGTTTCACGATGAAATTCCATGTCTAAAAATGGGGTTGCTTCCACTTTTTAAAAATCAAGCCTTTTTGGTGCCAGGAGAAGAAAACGCTTTACTCCGCGGTCAGGAAAAATGCCGCCCAGGAACCAATAATGTTTTTTAAAGAGAATTTTTTTTTAAAACCAAATGCAAAAACGGACACCAGGATGAGTTTCAGGATGAAATTCCATGTCTAAAAATGGGGTTGCTTCCACTTTTTAAAAATCAAGCCTTTTTGGTGCCAGGAGAAGAAAACGCTTTACTCCGCGGTCAGGAAAAATCCTGTCCAGGAACCAAAATGTTTTTTGAAGCCAAAATTTGTTTCTTTAAACCAAATGCAAAAACGGACACCAGGATGAGTTTCAGGATGAAATTCCAAGTCTAAAAATGGTGTTGCTTCTACTTTTTAAAAATCCAGCCTTTTTGGTGCCAGGAGAAGAAAACGCTTTACTCCGCGGTCAAGAAAAATCCTGCCCAGGAACCAAAATGTTTTTTGAAGCCAAATTTTTTTTTTTTTTTTGAAACCAAATGCAAAAACGGACACCAGGATGAGTTTCGCGATGAAATTCCATGTCTAAAAATGGTGTTGCTTCCACTTTTTAAAAATCGAGCCTTTTTGGTGCCAGGAGAAGAAAACGCTTTACTCCGGAGTCAGGAAAAATCCTGCCCAGGAACCAAAATGTTTTTTGAAGCCAAAATTTGTTTCTTTAAACCAAATGCAAAAACGGACACCAGGATGAGTTTCAGGATGAAATTCCATGTCTAAAAATGGTGTTGCTTCTACTTTTTAAAAATCAAGGCTTTTTGGTGCCAGGAGAAGAAAACGCTTTACTCCGCAGTCAGGAAAAATGCTGCCCAGGAACCAAAATGTTTTTTGAAGCCAAATTTTTTTTTTTAAACCCAAATGCAAAAACGGACACGAGGATGAGTTTCACGATGAAATTCCATGTCTAAAAATGGGGTTGCTTCCACTTTTTAAAAATCAAGCCTTTTTGGTGCCAGGAGAAGAAAACGCTTTACTCCGCGGTCAGGAAAAATGCCGCCCAGGAACCAATAATGTTTTTTAAAGAGAATTTTTTTTTAAAACCAAATGCAAAAACGGACACCAGGATGAGTTTCAGGATGAAATTCCATGTCTAAAAATGGGGTTGCTTCCACTTTTTAAAAATCAAGCCTTTTTGGTGCCAGGAGAAGAAAACGCTTTACTCCGCGGTCAGGAAAAATGCTGCCCAGGAACCAAAATGTTTTTTGAAGCCAAATTTTTTTTTTTAAACCCAAATGGAAAAACGGACACCAGGATGAGTTTCAGGATGAAATTCCATGTCTAAAAATGGTGTTGCTTCCACTTTTTAAAAATCCAGCCTTTTTGGTGCCAGGAGAAGAAAACGCTTTACTCCGCGGTCAGCAAAAATCCTACCCAGGAACCAAAATGTTTTTTGAAGCCAAATTTTTTTTTTTTGAACCCAAATGGAAAAACGGACACCAGGATGAGTTTCACGATGAAATTCCATGTCTAAAAATGGTGTTGCTTCCACTTTTTAAAAATCGAGCCTTTTTGGTGCCAGGAGAAGAAAACGCTTTACTCCGCAGTCAGGAAAAATCCTGCCCAGGAACCAAAATGTTTTTTGAAGCCAAAATTTGTTTCTTTAAACCAAATGCAAAAACGGACACCAGGATGAGTTTCACGATGAAATTCCATGTCTAAAAATGGTGTTGCTTCCACTTTTTAAAAATCGAGCCTTTTTGGTGCCAGGAGAAGAAAACGCTATACTCCGCGGTCAGGAAAAATCCTGCCCAGGAACCAAAATGTTTTTTGAAGCCAAAATTTGTTTCTTTAAACCAAATGCAAAAACGGACACCAGGATGAGTTTCACGATGAAATTCCATGTTTAAAAATGGTGTTGTTTCCACTTTTTAAAAATCGAGCCTTTTTGGTGCCAGGAGAAGAAAACGCTTTACTCCGCGGTCAGGAAAAATGCCGCCCAGGAACCAAAAATGTTTTTTAAAGAGAATTTTTTTTTTGAAACCAAATGCAAAAACGGACACCAGGATGAGTTTCAGGATGAAATTCCATGTCTAAAAATGGTGTTGCTTCCACTTTTTAAAAATCGAGCCTTTTTGGTGCCAGGAGAAGAAAACGCTTTACTCCGCGATCAGGAAAAATCCTGCCCAGGAACCAAAATGTTTTTTGAAGCCAAAATTTGTTTCTTTAAACCAAATGCAAAAACGGACACCAGGATGAGTTTCATGATGAAAATCCATGTCTAAAAATGGTGTTGCTTCCACTTTTTAAAAATCGAGCCTTTTTGGTGCCAGGAGAAGAAAACGCTTTACTCCGCAGTCAGGAAAAATCCTGCCCAGGAACCCAAATGTTTTTTGAAGCCAAATTTTTTTTTTTGAAACCAAATGCAAAAACGGACACCAGGATGAGTTTCACGATGAAATTCCATGTCTAAAAATGGTGTTGCTTCCACTTTTTAAAAATCGAGACTTTTTGGTGCCAGGAGAAGAAAACGCTTTACTCCGCGGTCAGGAAAAATCCTGCCCAGGAACCAAAATGTTTTTTGAAGCCAAAATTTGTTTCTTTAAACCAAATGCAAAAACGGACACCAGGATTAGTTTCATGATGAAATTCCATGTCTAAAAATGGGGTTGCTTCCACTTTTTAAAAATCAAGCCTTTTTGGTGCCAGGAGAAGAAAACGCTTTACTCCGCGGTCAGGAAAAATGCCGCCCAGGAACCAATAATGTTTTTTAAAGAGAATTTTTTTTTTAAAACCAAATGCAAAAACGGACACCAGGATGAGTTTCAGGATGAAATTCCATGTCTAAAAATGGTGTTGCTTCCACTTTTTAAAAATCGAGCCTTTTTGGTGCCAGGAGAAGAAAACGCTTTACTCCGCGGTCAGGAAAAATGCCGCCCAGGAACCAATAATGTTTTTTAAAGAGAATTTTTTTTTAAAACCAAATGCAAAAACGGACACCAGGATGAGTTTCAGGATGAAATTCCATGTCTAAAAATGGTGTTGCTTCCACTTTTTAAAAATCGAGCCTTTTTGGTGCCAGGAGAAGAAAACGCTTTACTCCGCAGTCAGGAAAAATCCTGCCCAGGAACCAAAATGTTTTTTGAAGCCAAAATTTGTTTCTTTAAACCAAATGCAAAAACGGACACCAGGATGAGTTTCACGATGAAATTCCATGTCTAAAAATGGTGTTGCTTCCAGTTTTTAAAAATTGAGCCTTTTTGGTGCCAGGAGAAGAAAACGCTTTACTCCGCGGTCAGGAAAAATGCCGCCCAGGAACCAAAAATATTTTTTAAAGAGAATTTTTTTTTTTAAACCAAATGCAAAAACGGACACCAGGATGAGTTTCACGATGAAATTCCATGTCTAAAAATGGGGTTGCTTCCACTTTTTAAAAATCGAGCCTTTTTGGTGCCAGGAGAAGAAAACGCTTTACTCCGCGGTCAGGAAAAATCCTGCCCAGGAACCAAAATGTTTTTTGAAGCCAAAATTTGTTTCTTTAAACCAAATGCAAAAACGGACACCAGGATGAGTTTCACGATGAAATTCCATGTCTAAAAATGGTGTTGCTTCCAGTTTTTAAAAATTGAGCCTTTTTGGTGCCAGGAGAAGAAAACGCTTTACTCCGCGGTCAGGAAAAATGCCGCCCAGGAACCAAAAATATTTTTTAAAGAGAATTTTTTTTTTAAACCAAATGCAAAAACGGACACCAGGATGACTTTCACGATGAAATTCCATGTCTAAAAATGGGGTTGCTTCCACTTTTTAAAAATCGAGCCTTTTTGGTGCCAGGAGAAGAAAACGCTTTACTCCGCGGTCAGGAAAAATGCCGCCCAGGAACCAATAATGTTTTTTAAAGAGAATTTTTTTTTAAAACCAAATGCAAAAACGGACACCAGGATGAGTTTCAGGATGAAATTCCATGTCTAAAAATGGTGTTGCTTCCACTTTTTAAAAATCGAGCCTTTTTGGTGCCAGGAGAAGAAAACGCTTTACTCCGCGGTCAGGAAAAATGCTGCCCAGGAACCAAAATGTTTTTTGAAGCCAAATTTTTTTTTTGAAACCCAAATGGAAAAACGGACACCAGGATGAGTTTCAGGATGAAATTCCATGTCTAAAAATGGTGTTGCTTCCACTTTTTAAAAATCCAGCCTTTTTGGTGCCAGGAGAAGAAAACGCTTTACTCCGCGGTCAGCAAAAATCCTACCCAGGAACCAAAATGTTTTTTGAAGCCAAATTTTTTTTTTTTGAACCCAAATGGAAAAACGGACACCAGGATGAGTTTCACGATGAAATTCCATGTCTAAAAATGGGGTTGCTTCCACTTTTTAAAAATCGAGCCTTTTTGGTGCCAGGAGAAGAAAACGCTTTAGTCCGCAGTCAGGAAAAATCCTGCCCAGGAACCAAAATGTTTTTTGAAGCCAAAATTTGTTTCTTTAAACCAAATGCAAAAACGGACACCAGGATGAGTTTCACGATGAAATTCCATGTCTAAAAATGGTGTTGCTTCCACTTTTTAAAAATCGAGCCTTTTTGGTGCCAGGAGAAGAAAACGCTTTACTCCGCGGTCAGGAAAAATCCTGCCCAGGAACCAAAATGTTTTTTGAAGCCAAAATTTGTTTCTTTAAACCAAATGCAAAAACGGACACCAGGATGAGTTTCACGATGAAATTCCATGTTTAAAAATGGTGTTGTTTCCACTTTTTAAAAATCGAGCCTTTTTGGTGCCAGGAGAAGAAAACGCTTTACTCCGCGATCAGGAAAAATCCTGCCCAGGAACCAAAATGTTTTTTGAAGCCAAAATTTGTTTCTTTAAACCAAATGCAAAAACGGACACCAGGATGAGTTTCACGATGAAAATCCATGTCTAAAAATGGTGTTGCTTCCACTTTTTAAAAATCGAGCCTTTTTGGTGCCAGGAGAAGAAAACGCTTTACTCCGCGGTCAGGAAAAATCCTGCCCAGGAACCAAAATGTTTTTTGAAGCCAAAATTTGTTTCTTTAAACCAAATGCAAAAACGGACACCAGGATTAGTTTCATGATGAAATTCCATGTCTAAAAATGGGGTTGCTTCCACTTTTTAAAAATCAAGCCTTTTTGGTGCCAGGAGAAGAAAACGCTTTACTCCGCGGTCAGGAAAAATGCCGCCCAGGAACCAATAATGTTTTTTAAAGAGAATTTTTTTTTTAAAACCAAATGCAAAAACGGACACCAGGATGAGTTTCAGGATGAAATTCCATGTCTAAAAATGGTGTTGCTTCCACTTTTTAAAAATCGAGCCTTTTTGGTGCCAGGAGAAGAAAACGCTTTACTCCGCGGTCAGGAAAAATGCCGCCCAGGAACCAATAATGTTTTTTAAAGAGAATTTTTTTTTAAAACCAAATGCAAAAACGGACACCAGGATGAGTTTCAGGATGAAATTCCATGTCTAAAAATGGTGTTGCTTCCACTTTTTAAAAATCGAGCCTTTTTGGTGCCAGGAGAAGAAAACGCTTTACTCCGCAGTCAGGAAAAATCCTGCCCAGGAACCAAAATGTTTTTTGAAGCCAAAATTTGTTTCTTTAAACCAAATGCAAAAACGGACACCAGGATGAGTTTCACGATGAAATTCCATGTCTAAAAATGGTGTTGCTTCCAGTTTTTAAAAATTGAGCCTTTTTGGTGCCAGGAGAAGAAAACGCTTTACTCCGCGGTCAGGAAAAATGCCGCCCAGGAACCAAAAATATTTTTTAAAGAGAATTTTTTTTTTTAAACCAAATGCAAAAACGGACACCAGGATGAGTTTCACGATGAAATTCCATGTCTAAAAATGGGGTTGCTTCCACTTTTTAAAAATCGAGCCTTTTTGGTGCCAGGAGAAGAAAACGCTTTACTCCGCGGTCAGGAAAAATCCTGCCCAGGAACCAAAATGTTTTTTGAAGCCAAAATTTGTTTCTTTAAACCAAATGCAAAAACGGACACCAGGATGAGTTTCACGATGAAATTCCATGTCTAAAAATGGTGTTGCTTCCAGTTTTTAAAAATTGAGCCTTTTTGGTGCCAGGAGAAGAAAACGCTTTACTCCGCGGTCAGGAAAAATGCCGCCCAGGAACCAAAAATATTTTTTAAAGAGAATTTTTTTTTTAAACCAAATGCAAAAACGGACACCAGGATGACTTTCACGATGAAATTCCATGTCTAAAAATGGGGTTGCTTCCACTTTTTAAAAATCGAGCCTTTTTGGTGCCAGGAGAAGAAAACGCTTTACTCCGCGGTCAGGAAAAATGCCGCCCAGGAACCAATAATGTTTTTTAAAGAGAATTTTTTTTTAAAACCAAATGCAAAAACGGACACCAGGATGAGTTTCAGGATGAAATTCCATGTCTAAAAATGGTGTTGCTTCCACTTTTTAAAAATCGAGCCTTTTTGGTGCCAGGAGAAGAAAACGCTTTACTCCGCGGTCAGGAAAAATGCTGCCCAGGAACCAAAATGTTTTTTGAAGCCAAATTTTTTTTTTGAAACCCAAATGGAAAAACGGACACCAGGATGAGTTTCAGGATGAAATTCCATGTCTAAAAATGGTGTTGCTTCCACTTTTTAAAAATCCAGCCTTTTTGGTGCCAGGAGAAGAAAACGCTTTACTCCGCGGTCAGCAAAAATCCTACCCAGGAACCAAAATGTTTTTTGAAGCCAAATTTTTTTTTTTTGAACCCAAATGGAAAAACGGACACCAGGATGAGTTTCACGATGAAATTCCATGTCTAAAAATGGGGTTGCTTCCACTTTTTAAAAATCGAGCCTTTTTGGTGCCAGGAGAAGAAAACGCTTTAGTCCGCAGTCAGGAAAAATCCTGCCCAGGAACCAAAATGTTTTTTGAAGCCAAAATTTGTTTCTTTAAACCAAATGCAAAAACGGACACCAGGATGAGTTTCACGATGAAATTCCATGTCTAAAAATGGTGTTGCTTCCACTTTTTAAAAATCGAGCCTTTTTGGTGCCAGGAGAAGAAAACGCTTTACTCCGCGGTCAGGAAAAATCCTGCCCAGGAACCAAAATGTTTTTTGAAGCCAAAATTTGTTTCTTTAAACCAAATGCAAAAACGGACACCAGGATGAGTTTCACGATGAAATTCCATGTTTAAAAATGGTGTTGTTTCCACTTTTTAAAAATCGAGCCTTTTTGGTGCCAGGAGAAGAAAACGCTTTACTCCGCGATCAGGAAAAATCCTGCCCAGGAACCAAAATGTTTTTTGAAGCCAAAATTTGTTTCTTTAAACCAAATGCAAAAACGGACACCAGGATGAGTTTCACGATGAAAATCCATGTCTAAAAATGGTGTTGCTTCCACTTTTTAAAAATCGAGCCTTTTTGGTGCCAGGAGAAGAAAACGCTTTACTCCGCAGTCAGGAAAAATCCTGCCCAGGAACCAAAATGTTTTTTGAAGCCAAAATTTGTTTCTTTAAACCAAATGCAAAAACGGACACCAGGATTAGTTTCATGATGAAATTCCATGTCTAAAAATGGGGTTGCTTCCACTTTTTAAAAATCAAGCCTTTTTGGTGCCAGGAGAAGAAAACGCTTTACTCCGCGGTCAGGAAAAATGCCGCCCAGGAACCAATAATGTTTTTTAAAGAGAATTTTTTTTTTAAAACCAAATGCAAAAACGGACACCAGGATGAGTTTCAGGATGAAATTCCATGTCTAAAAATGGTGTTGCTTCCACTTTTTAAAAATCGAGCCTTTTTGGTGCCAGGAGAAGAAAACGCTTTACTCCGCAGTCAGGAAAAATCCTGCCCAGGAACCAAAATGTTTTTTGAAGCCAAAATTTGTTTCTTTAAACCAAATGCAAAAACGGACACCAGGATGAGTTTCACGATGAAATTCCATGTCTAAAAATGGTGTTGCTTCCAGTTTTTAAAAATTGAGCCTTTTTGGTGCCAGGAGAAGAAAACGCTTTACTCCGCGGTCAGGAAAAATGCCGCCCAGGAACCAAAAATATTTTTTAAAGAGAATTTTTTTTTTAAACCAAATGCAAAAACGGACACCAGGATGAGTTTCACGATGAAATTCCATGTCTAAAAATGGGGTTGCTTCCACTTTTTAAAAATCGAGCCTTTTTGGTGCCAGGAGAAGAAAACGCTTTACTCCGCGGTCAGGAAAAATGCCGCCCAGGAACCAATAATGTTTTTTAAAGAGAATTTTTTTTTAAAACCAAATGCAAAAACGGACACCAGGATGAGTTTCAGGATGAAATTCCATGTCTAAAAATGGTGTTGCTTCCACTTTTTAAAAATCGAGCCTTTTTGGTGCCAGGAGAAGAAAACGCTTTACTCCGCAGTCAGGAAAAATCCTGCCCAGGAACCAAAATGTTTTTTGAAGCCAAAATTTGTTTCTTTAAACCAAATGCAAAAACGGACACCAGGATGAGTTTCACGATGAAATTCCATGTCTAAAAATGGTGTTGCTTCCAGTTTTTAAAAATTGAGCCTTTTTGGTGCCAGGAGAAGAAAACGCTTTACTCCGCGGTCAGGAAAAATGCCGCCCAGGAACCAATAATGTTTTTTAAAGAGAATTTTTTTTTAAAACCAAATGCAAAAACGGACACCAGGATGAGTTTCAGGATGAAATTCCATGTCTAAAAATGGTGTTGCTTCCACTTTTTAAAAATCGAGCCTTTTTGGTGCCAGGAGAAGAAAACGCTTTACTCCGCAGTCAGGAAAAATCCTGCCCAGGAACCAAAATGTTTTTTGAAGCCAAAATTTGTTTCTTTAAACCAAATGCAAAAACGGACACCAGGATGAGTTTCACGATGAAATTCCATGTCTAAAAATGGTGTTGCTTCCAGTTTTTAAAAATTGAGCCTTTTTGGTGCCAGGAGAAGAAAACGCTTTACTCCGCGGTCAGGAAAAATGCCGCCCAGGAACCAAAAATATTTTTTAAAGAAAAATTTTTTTTTTAAACCAAATGCAAAAACGGACACCAGGATGAGTTTCACGATGAAATTCCATGTCTAAAAATGGGGTTGCTTCCACTTTTTAAAAATCGAGCCTTTTTGGTGCCAGGAGAAGAAAACGCTTTACTCCGCGGTCAGGAAAAATCCTGCCCAGGAACCAAAATGTTTTTTGAAGCCAAAATTTGTTTCTTTAAACCAAATGCAAAAACGGACACCAGGATGAGTTTCACGATGAAATTCCATGTCTAAAAATGGTGTTGCTTCCACTTTTTAAAAATCGAGCCTTTTTGGTGCCAGGAGAAGAAAACGCTTTACTCCGCGGTCAGGAAAAATGCTGCCCAGGAACCAAAATGTTTTTTGAAGCCAAATTTTTTTTTTTAAACCCAAATGGAAAAACGGACACCAGGATGAGTTTCAGGATGAAATTCCATGTCTATAAATGGTGTTGCTTCCACTTTTTAAAAATCCAGCCTTTTTGGTGCCAGGAGAAGAAAACGCTTTACTCCGCGGTCAGCAAAAATCCTACCCAGGAACCCAAATGTTTTTTGAAGCCAAATTTTTTTTTTTGAAACCAAATGCAAAAACGGACACCAGGATGAGTTTCACGATGAAATTCCATGTTTAAAAATGGTGTTGTTTCCACTTTTTAAAAATCGAGCCTTTTTGGTGCCAGGAGAAGAAAACGCTTTACTCCGCGGTCAGGAAAAATGCCGCCCAGGAACCAAAAATGTTTTTTAAAGAGAATTTTTTTTTTGAAACCAAATGCAAAAACGGACACCAGGATGAGTTTCACGATGAAATTCCATGTCTAAAAATGGTGTTGCTTCCACTTTTTAAAAATCGAGACTTTTTGGTGCCAGGAGAAGAAAACGCTTTACTCCGCGGTCAGGAAAAATCCTGCCCAGGAACCAAAATGTTTTTTGAAGCCAAAATTTGTTTCTTTAAACCAAATGCAAAAACGGACACCAGGATTATTTTCATGATGAAATTCCATGTCTAAAAATGGGGTTGCTTCCACTTTTTAAAAATCAAGCCTTTTTGGTGCCAGGAGAAGAAAACGCTTTACTCCGCGGTCAGGAAAAATGCCGCCCAGGAACCAATAATGTTTTTTAAAGAGAATTTTTTTTTTAAAACCAAATGCAAAAACGGACACCAGGATGAGTTTCAGGATGAAATTCCATGTCTAAAAATGGTGTTGCTTCCACTTTTTAAAAATCGAGCCTTTTTGGTGCCAGGAGAAGAAAACGCTTTACTCCGCAGTCAGGAAAAATCCTGCCCAGGAACCAAAATGTTTTTTGAAGCCAAAATTTGTTTCTTTAAACCAAATGCAAAAACGGACACCAGGATGAGTTTCACGATGAAATTCCATGTCTAAAAATGGTGTTGCTTCCAGTTTTTAAAAATTGAGCCTTTTTGGTGCCAGGAGAAGAAAACGCTTTACTCCGCGGTCAGGAAAAATGCCGCCCAGGAACCAAAAATATTTTTTAAAGAGAATTTTTTTTTTAAACCAAATGCAAAAACGGACACCAGGATGAGTTTCACGATGAAATTCCATGTCTAAAAATGGGGTTGCTTCCACTTTTTAAAAATCGAGCCTTTTTGGTGCCAGGAGAAGAAAACGCTTTACTCCGCGGTCAGGAAAAATGCCGCCCAGGAACCAATAATGTTTTTTAAAGAGAATTTTTTTTTAAAACCAAATGCAAAAACGGACACCAGGATGAGTTTCAGGATGAAATTCCATGTCTAAAAATGGTGTTGCTTCCACTTTTTAAAAATCGAGCCTTTTTGGTGCCAGGAGAAGAAAACGCTTTACTCCGCAGTCAGGAAAAATCCTGCCCAGGAACCAAAATGTTTTTTGAAGCCAAAATTTGTTTCTTTAAACCAAATGCAAAAACGGACACCAGGATGAGTTTCACGATGAAATTCCATGTCTAAAAATGGTGTTGCTTCCAGTTTTTAAAAATTGAGCCTTTTTGGTGCCAGGAGAAGAAAACGCTTTACTCCGCGGTCAGGAAAAATGCCGCCCAGGAACCAAAAATATTTTTTAAAGAGAATTTTTTTTTTTAAACCAAATGCAAAAACGGACACCAGGATGAGTTTGACGATGAAACTCCATGTCTAAAAATGGGGTTGCTTCCACTTTTTAAAAATCGAGCCTTTTTGGTGCCAGGAGAAGAAAACGCTTTACTCCGCGGTCAGGAAAAATCCTGCCCAGGAACCAAAATGTTTTTTGAAGCCAAAATTTGTTTCTTTAAACCAAATGCAAAAACGGACACCAGGATGAGTTTCACGATGAAATTCCATGTCTAAAAATGGTGTTGCTTCCAGTTTTTAAAAATTGAGCCTTTTTGGTGCCAGGAGAAGAAAACGCTTTACTCCGCGGTCAGGAAAAATGCCGCCCAGGAACCAAAAATGTTTTTTAAATAGAATTTTTTTTTTGAAACCAAATGCAAAAACGGACACCAGGATGAGTTTCACGATGAAATTCCATGTCTAAAAATGGGGTTGCTTCCACTTTTTAAAAATCGAGCCTTTTTGGTGCCAGGAGAAGAAAACGCTTTACTCCGCGGTCAGGAAAAATCCTGCCCAGGAACCAAAATGTTTTTTGAAGCCAAAATTTGTTTCTTTAAACCAAATGCAAAAACGGACACCAGGATGAGTTTCACGATGAAATTCCATGTCTAAAAATGGTGTTGCTTCCACTTTTTAAAAATCGAGCCTTTTTGGTGCCAGGAGAAGAAAACGCTTTACTCCGCGGTCAGGAAAAATGCTGCCCAGGAACCAAAATGTTTTTTGAAGCCAAATTTTTTTTTTTAAACCCAAATGGAAAAACGGACACCAGGATGAGTTTCAGGATGAAATTCCATGTCTATAAATGGTGTTGCTTCCACTTTTTAAAAATCCAGCCTTTTTGGTGCCAGGAGAAGAAAACGCTTTACTCCGCGGTCAGCAAAAATCCTACCCAGGAACCCAAATGTTTTTTGAAGCCAAATTTTTTTTTTTGAAACCAAATGCAAAAACGGACACCAGGATGAGTTTCACGATGAAATTCCATGTTTAAAAATGGTGTTGTTTCCACTTTTTAAAAATCGAGCCTTTTTGGTGCCAGGAGAAGAAAACGCTTTACTCCGCGGTCAGGAAAAATGCCGCCCAGGAACCAAAAATGTTTTTTAAAGAGAATTTTTTTTTTGAAACCAAATGCAAAAACGGACACCAGGATGAGTTTCACGATGAAATTCCATGTCTAAAAATGGTGTTGCTTCCACTTTTTAAAAATCGAGACTTTTTGGTGCCAGGAGAAGAAAACGCTTTACTCCGCGGTCAGGAAAAATCCTGCCCAGGAACCAAAATGTTTTTTGAAGCCAAAATTTGTTTCTTTAAACCAAATGCAAAAACGGACACCAGGATTATTTTCATGATGAAATTCCATGTCTAAAAATGGGGTTGCTTCCACTTTTTAAAAATCAAGCCTTTTTGGTGCCAGGAGAAGAAAACGCTTTACTCCGCGGTCAGGAAAAATGCCGCCCAGGAACCAATAATGTTTTTTAAAGAGAATTTTTTTTTTAAAACCAAATGCAAAAACGGACACCAGGATGAGTTTCAGGATGAAATTCCATGTCTAAAAATGGTGTTGCTTCCACTTTTTAAAAATCGAGCCTTTTTGGTGCCAGGAGAAGAAAACGCTTTACTCCGCGGTCAGGAAAAATCCTGCCCAGGAACCAAAATGTTTTTTGAAGCCAAAATTTGTTTCTTTAAACCAAATGCAAAAACGGACACCAGGATGAGTTTCACGATGAAATTCCATGTCTAAAAATGGTGTTGCTTCCAGTTTTTAAAAATTGAGCCTTTTTGGTGCCAGGAGAAGAAAACGCTTTACTCCGCGGTCAGGAAAAATGCCGCCCAGGAACCAAAAATATTTTTTAAAGAGAATTTTTTTTTTAAACCAAATGCAAAAACGGACACCAGGATGAGTTTCACGATGAAATTCCATGTCTAAAAATGGGGTTGCTTCCACTTTTTAAAAATCGAGCCTTTTTGGTGCCAGGAGAAGAAAACGCTTTACTCCGCGGTCAGGAAAAATGCCGCCCAGGAACCAATAATGTTTTTTAAAGAGAATTTTTTTTTAAAACCAAATGCAAAAACGGACACCAGGATGAGTTTCAGGATGAAATTCCATGTCTAAAAATGGTGTTGCTTCCACTTTTTAAAAATCGAGCCTTTTTGGTGCCAGGAGAAGAAAACGCTTTACTCCGCAGTCAGGAAAAATCCTGCCCAGGAACCAAAATGTTTTTTGAAGCCAAAATTTGTTTCTTTAAACCAAATGCAAAAACGGACACCAGGATGAGTTTCACGATGAAATTCCATGTCTAAAAATGGTGTTGCTTCCAGTTTTTAAAAATTGAGCCTTTTTGGTGCCAGGAGAAGAAAACGCTTTACTCCGCGGTCAGGAAAAATGCCGCCCAGGAACCAAAAATATTTTTTAAAGAGAATTTTTTTTTTTAAACCAAATGCAAAAACGGACACCAGGATGAGTTTGACGATGAAATTCCATGTCTAAAAATGGGGTTGCTTCCACTTTTTAAAAATCGAGCCTTTTTGGTGCCAGGAGAAGAAAACGCTTTACTCCGCGGTCAGGAAAAATCCTGCCCAGGAACCAAAATGTTTTTTGAAGCCAAAATTTGTTTCTTTAAACCAAATGCAAAAACGGACACCAGGATGAGTTTCACGATGAAATTCCATGTCTAAAAATGGTGTTGCTTCCAGTTTTTAAAAATTGAGCCTTTTTGGTGCCAGGAGAAGAAAACGCTTTACTCCGCGGTCAGGAAAAATGCCGCCCAGGAACCAAAAATGTTTTTTAAATAGAATTTTTTTTTTGAAACCAAATGCAAAAACGGACAGCAGGATGAGTTTCACGATGAAATTCCATGTCTAAAAATGGTGTTGCTTCAACTTTTTAAAAATCGAGCCTTTTTGGTGCCAGGAGAAGAAAACGCTTTACTCCGCGGTCAGGAAAAATCCTGCCCAGGAACCAAAATGTTTTTTGAAGCCAAAATTTGTTTCTTTAAACCAAATGCAAAAACGGACACCAGGATGAGTTTCACGATGAAATTCCATGTCTAAAAATGGTGTTGCTTCCACTTTTTAAAAATCGAGCCTTTTTGGTGCCAGGAGAAGAAAACGCTTTACTCCGCGGTCAGGAAAAATCCTGCCCAGGAACCAAAATGTTTTTTGAAGCCAAAATTTGTTTCTTTAAACCACATGCAAAAACGGACACCAGGATGAGTTTCATGATGAAATTCCATGTCTAAAAATGGTGTTGCTTCTACTTTTTAAAAATCAAGCCTTTTTGGTGCCAGGAGAAGAAAACGCTTTACTCCGCGGTCAGGAAAAATGCTGCCCAGGAACCAAAATGTTTTTTGAAGCCAAATTTTTTTTTTTAAACCAAATGCAAAAACAGACACCAGGATGAGTTTCACGATGAAATTCCATGTCTAAAAATGGGGTTGCTTCCACTTTTTATAAATCAAGCCTTTTTGGTGCCAGGAGAAGAAAACGCTTTACTCCGCGGTCAGGAAAAATGCCGCCCAGGAACCAATAATGTTTTTTAAAGAGAATTTTTTTTTTAAACCAAATGCAAAAACGGACACCAGGATGAGTTTCAGGATGAAATTCCAAGTCTAAAAATGGTGTTGCTTCAACTTTTTAAAAATCCAGCCTTTTTGGTGCCAGGAGAAGAAAACGCTTTACTCCGCGGTCAGGAAAAATGCCGCCCAGTAACCAAAAATGTTTTTTAAATAGAATTTTTTTTTTGAAACCAAATGCAAAAACGGACACCAGGATGAGTTTCAGGATGAAATTCCATGTCTAAAAATGGTGTTGCTTCAACTTTTTAAAAATCGAGCCTTTTTGGTGCCAGGAGAAGAAAACGCTTTACTCCGCGGTCAGGAAAAATCCTGCCCAGGAACCAAAAGGTTTTTTGAAGCCAAATTTTTTTTTCTGAAACCAAATGCAAATACGGACACCAGGATGAGTTTCACGATGAAATTCCATGTCTAATAATGATGTTGCTTCCACTTTTTAAAAATCGAGCCTTTTTGGTGCCAGGAGAAGAAAACGCTTTACTCCGCGGTCAGGAAAAATCCTGCCCAGGAACCAAAATGTTTTTTGAAGCCAAATTTTTTTTTTAAACCAAATGCAAAAACGGACACCAGGATGAGTTTCACGATGAAATTCCATGTCTAAAAATGGGGTTGCTTCCACTTTTTAAAAATCAAGCCTTTTTGGTGCCAGGAGAAGAAAACGGTTTACTCCGCGGTCAGGAAAAATCCTGCCCAGGAACCAAAATGTTTTACTCCGCAGTCAGGAAAAATGCTGCCCAGGAACCAAAATGTTTTTTGAAGCCAAATTTTTTTTTTTGAACCCAAATGGAAAAACGGACACCAGGATGAGTTTCACGATGAAATTCCATGTCTAAAAATGGTGTTGCTTCCACTTTTTAAAAATCGAGCCTTTTTGGTGCCAGGAGAAGAAAACGCTTTACTCCGCGGTCAGGAAAAATCCTGCCCAGGAACCAAAATGTTTTTTGAAGCCAAATTTTTTTTTTTAAACCAAATGAAAAAACGGACACCAGGATGAGTTTCACGATGAAATTCCATGTCTAAAAATGGGGTTGCTTCCACTTTTTAAAAATCAAGCCTTTTTGGTGCCAGGAGAAGAAAACGCTTTACTCCGCGGTCAGGAAAAATGCCGCCCAGGAACCAATAATGTTTTTTAAAGAGAATTTTTTTTTAAAACCAAATGCAAAAACGGACACCAGGATGAGTTTCAGGATGAAATTCCATGTCTAAAAATGGGGTTGCTTCAACTTTTTAGAAATCCAGCCTTTTTGGTGCCAGGAGAAGAAAACGCTTTACTCCGCGGTCAGGAAAAATCCTGCCCAGGAACCAAAATGTTTTTTGAAGCCAAATTTTTTTTTTTTGAAACCAAATGCAAAAACGGACACCAGGATGAGTTTCGCGATGAAATTCCATGTCTAAAAATGGTGTTGCTTCCACTTTTTAAAAATCGAGCCTTTTTGGTTCCAGGAGAAGAAAACGCTTTACTCCGCAGTCAGGAAAAATCCTGCCCAGGAACCAAAATGTTTTTTGAAGCCAAAATTTGTTTCTTTAAACTAAATGCAAAAACGGACACCAGGATGAGTTTCACGATGAAATTCCATGTCTAAAAATGGTGTTGCTTCCAGTTTTTAAAAATTGAGCCTTTTTGGTGCCAGGAGAAGAAAACGCTTTACTCCGCGGTCAGGAAAAATGCCGCCCAGGAACCAAAAATATTTTTTAAAGAGAATTTTTTTTTTTAAACCAAATGCAAAAACGGACACCAGGATGAGTTTCACGATGAAATTCCATGTCTAAAAATGGTGTTGCTTCCACTTTTTAAAAATCGAGCCTTTTTGGTGCCAGGAGAAGAAAACGCTTTACTCCGCGGTCAGGAAAAATGCCGCCCAGGAACCAAAAATGTTTTTTAAATAGAATTTTTTTTTTGAAACCAAATGCAAAAACGGACAGCAGGATGAGTTTCACGATGAAATTCCATGTCTAAAAATGGTGTTGCTTCAACTTTTTAAAAATCGAGCCTTTTTGGTGCCAGGAGAATAAAACGCTTTACTCCGCGGTCAGGAAAAATCCTGCCCAGGAACCAAAATGTTTTTTGAAGCCAAAATTTCTTTCTTTAAACCAAATGCAAAAACGGACACCAGGATGAGTTTCACGATGAAATTCCATGTCTAAAAATGGTGTTGCTTCAACTTTTTAAAAATCGAGCCTTTTTGGTGCCAGGAGAAGAAAACGCTTTACTCCGCGGTCAGGAAAAATCCTGCCCAGGAACCAAAATGTTTTTTGAAGCCAAATTTTTTTTTCTGAATCCAAATGCAAAAACGGACACCAGGATGAGTTTCACGATGAAATTCCATGTCTAAAAATGGTGTTGCTTCCACTTTTTAAAAATCGAGCCTTTTTGGTGCCAGGAGAAGAAAACGCTTTACTCCGCGGTCAGGAAAAATCCTGCCCAGGAACCAAAATGTTTTTTGAAGCCAAAATTTGTTTCTTTAAACCAAATGCAAAAACGGACACCAGGATGAGTTTCACGATGAAATTCCATGTCTAAAAATGGTGTTGCTTCCACTTTTTAAAAATCGAGCCTTTTTGGTGCCAGGAGAAGAAAACGCTTTACTCCGCGGTCAGGAAAAATGCCGCCCAGGAACCAAAAATGTTTTTTAAATAGAATTTTTTTTTTGAAACCAAATGCAAAAACGGACAGCAGGATGAGTTTCACGATGAAATTCCATGTCTAAAAATGGTGTTGCTTCAACTTTTTAAAAATCGAGCCTTTTTGGTGCCAGGAGAATAAAACGCTTTACTCCGCGGTCAGGAAAAATCCTGCCCAGGAACCAAAATGTTTTTTGAAGCCAAAATTTCTTTCTTTAAACCAAATGCAAAAACGGACACCAGGATGAGTTTCACGATGAAATTCCATGTCTAAAAATGGTGTTGCTTCAACTTTTTAAAAATCGAGCCTTTTTGGTGCCAGGAGAAGAAAACGCTTTACTCCGCGGTCAGGAAAAATCCTGCCCAGGAACCAAAATGTTTTTTGAAGCCAAATTTTTTTTTCTGAATCCAAATGCAAAAACGGACACCAGGATGAGTTTCACGATGAAATTCCATGTCTAAAAATGGTGTTGCTTCCACTTTTTAAAAATCGAGCCTTTTTGGTGCCAGGAGAAGAAAACGCTTTACTCCGCGGTCAGGAAAAATCCTGCCCAGGAACCAAAATGTTTTTTGAAGCCAAAATTTGTTTCTTTAAACCAAATGCAAAAACGGACACCAGGATGAGTTTCACGATGAAATTCCATGTTTAAAAATGGTGTTGTTTCCACTTTTTAAAAATCGAGCCTTTTTGGTGCCAGGAGAAGAAAACGCTTTACTCCGCGGTCAGGAAAAATGCCGCCCAGGAACCAAAAATGTTTTTTAAAGAGAATTTTTTTTTTGAAACCAAATGCAAAAACGGACACCAGGATGAGTTTCAGGATGAAATTCCATGTCTAAAAATGGTGTTGCTTCCACTTTTTAAAAATCGAGCCTTTTTGGTGCCAGGAGAAGAAAACGCTTTACTCCGCGATCAGGAAAAATCCTGCCCAGGAACCAAAATGTTTTTTGAAGCCAAAATTTGTTTCTTTAAACCAAATGCAAAAACGGACACCAGGATGAGTTTCACGATGAAAATCCATGTCTAAAAATGGTGTTGCTTCCACTTTTTAAAAATCGAGCCTTTTTGGTGCCAGGAGAAGAAAACGCTTTACTCCGCAGTCAGGAAAAATCCTGCCCAGGAACCCAAATGTTTTTTGAAGCCAAATTTTTTTTTTTGAAACCAAATGCAAAAACGGACACCAGGATGAGTTTCACGATGAAATTCCATGTCTAAAAATGGTGTTGCTTCCACTTTTTAAAAATCGAGACTTTTTGGTGCCAGGAGAAGAAAACGCTTTACTCCGCGGTCAGGAAAAATCCTGCCCAGGAACCAAAATGTTTTTTGAAGCCAAAATTTGTTTCTTTAAACCAAATGCAAAAACGGACACCAGGATTAGTTTCATGATGAAATTCCATGTCTAAAAATGGTGTTGCTTCTACTTTTTAAAAATCAAGCCTTTTTGGTGCCAGGAGAAGAAAACGCTTTACTCCGCGGTCAGGAAAAATGCTGCCCAGGAACCAAAATGTTTTTTGAAGCCAAATTTTTTTTTTTAAACCCAAATGGAAAAACGGACACCAGGATGAGTTTCACGATGAAATTCCATGTCTAAAAATGGTGTTGCTTCCACTTTTTAAAAATCGAGACTTTTTGGTGCCAGGAGAAGAAAACGCTTTACTCCGCGGTCAGGAAAAATCCTGCCCAGGAACCAAAATGTTTTTTGAAGCCAAAATTTGTTTCTTTAAACCAAATGCAAAAACGGACACCAGGATTAGTTTCATGATGAAATTCCATGTCTAAAAATGGTGTTGCTTCTACTTTTTAAAAATCAAGCCTTTTTGGTGCCAGGAGAAGAAAACGCTTTACTCCGCGGTCAGGAAAAATGCTGCCCAGGAACCAAAATGTTTTTTGAAGCCAAATTTTTTTTTTTAAACCCAAATGGAAAAACGGACACCAGGATGAGTTTCAGGATGAAATTCCATGTCTAAAAATGGTGTTGCTTCCACTTTTTAAAAATCCAGCCTTTTTGGTGCCAGGAGAAGAAAACGCTTTACTCCGCGGTCAGCAAAAATCCTACCCAGGAACCAAAATGTTTTTTGAAGCCAAATTTTTTTTTTTGAACCCAAATGGAAAAACGGACACCAGGATGAGTTTCACGATGAAATTCCATGTCTAAAAATGGTGTTGCTTCCACTTTTTAAAAATCGAGCCTTTTTGGTGCCAGGAGAAGAAAACGCTTTACTCCGCAGTCAGGAAAAATCCTGCCCAGGAACCAAAATGTTTTTTGAAGCCAAAATTTGTTTCTTTAAACCAAATGCAAAAACGGACACCAGGATGAGTTTCACGATGAAATTCCATGTCTAAAAATGGTGTTGCTTCCACTTTTTAAAAATCGAGCCTTTTTGGTGCCAGGAGAAGAAAACGCTTTACTCCGCGGTCAGGAAAAATCCTGCCCAGGAACCAAAATGTTTTTTGAAGCCAAAATTTGTTTCTTTAAACCAAATGCAAAAACGGACACCAGGATGAGTTTCACGATGAAATTCCATGTTTAAAAATGGTGTTGTTTCCACTTTTTTAAAATCGAGCCTTTTTGGTGCCAGGAGAAGAAAACGCTTTACTCCGCGGTCAGGAAAAATGCCGCCCAGGAACCAAAAATGTTTTTTAAAGAGAATTTTTTTTTTGAAACCAAATGCAAAAACGGACACCAGGATGAGTTTCAGGATGAAATTCCATGTCTAAAAATGGTGTTGCTTCCACTTTTTAAAAATCGAGCCTTTTTGGTGCCAGGAGAAGAAAACGCTTTACTCCGCGCTCAGGAAAAATCCTGCCCAGGAACCAAAATGTTTTTTGAAGCCAAAATTTGTTTCTTTAAACCAAATGCAAAAACGGACACCAGGATGAGTTTCACGATGAAAATCCATGTCTAAAAATGGTGTTGCTTCCACTTTTTAAAAATCGAGCCTTTTTGGTGCCAGGAGAAGAAAACGCTTTACTCCGCAGTCAGGAAAAATCCTGCCCAGGAACCCAAATGTTTTTTGAAGCCAAATTTTTTTTTTTAAACCCAAATGGAAAAACGGACACCAGGATGAGTTTTAGGATGAAATTCCATGTCTAAAAATGGTGTTGCTTCCACTTTTTAAAAATCAAGCCTTTTTGGTGCCAGGAGAAGAAAACGCTTTACTCCGCGGTCAGGAAAAATGCCACCCAGGAACCAATAATGTTTTTTAAAGAGAATTTTTTTTTAAAACCAAATGCAAAAACGGACACCAGGATGAGTTTCAGGATGAAATTCCATGTCTAAAAATGGGGTTGCTTCAACTTTTTAGAAATCCAGCCTTTTTGGTGCCAGGAGAAGAAAACGCTTTACTCCGCGGTCAGGAAAAATGCCGCCCAGGAACCAAAAATATTTTTTAAAGAGAATTTTTTTTTTAAACCAAATGCAAAAACGGACACCAGGATGAGTTTCACGATGAAATTCCATGTCTAAAAATGGGGTTGCTTCCACTTTTTAAAAATCGAGCCTTTTTGGTGCCAGGAGAAGAAAACGCTTTACTCCGCGGTCAGGAAAAATGCCGCCCAGGAACCAATAATATTTTTTAAAGAGAATTTTTTTTTAAAACCAAATGCAAAAACGGACACCAGGATGAGTTTCAGGATGAAATTCCATGTCTAAAAATGGTGTTGCTTCCACTTTTTAAAAATCGAGCCTTTTTGGTGCCAGGAGAAGAAAACGCTTTACTCCGCAGTCAGGAAAAATCCTGCCCAGGAACCAAAATGTTTTTTGAAGCCAAAATTTGTTTCTTTAAACCAAATGCAAAAACGGACACCAGGATGAGTTTCACGATGAAATTCCATGTCTAAAAATGGTGTTGCTTCCAGTTTTTAAAAATTGAGCCTTTTTGGTGCCAGGAGAAGAAAACGCTTTACTCCGCGGTCAGGAAAAATCCTGCCCAGGAACCAAAATGTTTTTTGAAGCCAAAATTTGTTTCTTTAAACCAAATGCAAAAACGGACACCAGGATTAGTTTCATGATGAAATTCCATGTCTAAAAATGGTGTTGCTTCTACTTTTTAAAAATCAAGCCTTTTTGGTGCCAGGAGAAGAAAACGCTTTACTCCGCGGTCAGGAAAAATGCTGCCCAGGAACCAAAATGTTTTTTGAAGCCAAATTTTTTTTTTTAAACCCAAATGGAAAAACGGACACCAGGATGAGTTTCAGGATGAAATTCCATGTCTAAAAATGGTGTTGCTTCCACTTTTTAAAAATCCAGCCTTTTTGGTGCCAGGAGAAGAAAACGCTTTACTCCGCGGTCAGCAAAAATCCTACCCAGGAACCAAAATGTTTTTTGAAGCCAAATTTTTTTTTTTGAACCCAAATGGAAAAACGGACACCAGGATGAGTTTCACGATGAAATTCCATGTCTAAAAATGGTGTTGCTTCCACTTTTTAAAAATCGAGCCTTTTTGGTGCCAGGAGAAGAAAACGCTTTACTCCGCAGTCAGGAAAAATCCTGCCCAGGAACCAAAATGTTTTTTGAAGCCAAAATTTGTTTCTTTAAACCAAATGCAAAAACGGACACCAGGATGAGTTTCACGATGAAATTCCATGTCTAAAAATGGTGTTGCTTCCACTTTTTAAAAATCGAGCCTTTTTGGTGCCAGGAGAAGAAAACGCTTTACTCCGCGGTCAGGAAAAATCCTGCCCAGGAACCAAAATGTTTTTTGAAGCCAAAATTTGTTTCTTTAAACCAAATGCAAAAACGGACACCAGGATGAGTTTCACGATGAAATTCCATGTTTAAAAATGGTGTTGTTTCCACTTTTTTAAAATCGAGCCTTTTTGGTGCCAGGAGAAGAAAACGCTTTACTCCGCGGTCAGGAAAAATGCCGCCCAGGAACCAAAAATGTTTTTTAAAGAGAATTTTTTTTTTGAAACCAAATGCAAAAACGGACACCAGGATGAGTTTCAGGATGAAATTCCATGTCTAAAAATGGTGTTGCTTCCACTTTTTAAAAATCGAGCCTTTTTGGTGCCAGGAGAAGAAAACGCTTTACTCCGCGCTCAGGAAAAATCCTGCCCAGGAACCAAAATGTTTTTTGAAGCCAAAATTTGTTTCTTTAAACCAAATGCAAAAACGGACACCAGGATGAGTTTCACGATGAAAATCCATGTCTAAAAATGGTGTTGCTTCCACTTTTTAAAAATCGAGCCTTTTTGGTGCCAGGAGAAGAAAACGCTTTACTCCGCAGTCAGGAAAAATCCTGCCCAGGAACCCAAATGTTTTTTGAAGCCAAATTTTTTTTTTTAAACCCAAATGGAAAAACGGACACCAGGATGAGTTTTAGGATGAAATTCCATGTCTAAAAATGGTGTTGCTTCCACTTTTTAAAAATCAAGCCTTTTTGGTGCCAGGAGAAGAAAACGCTTTACTCCGCGGTCAGGAAAAATGCCACCCAGGAACCAATAATGTTTTTTAAAGAGAATTTTTTTTTAAAACCAAATGCAAAAACGGACACCAGGATGAGTTTCAGGATGAAATTCCATGTCTAAAAATGGGGTTGCTTCAACTTTTTAGAAATCCAGCCTTTTTGGTGCCAGGAGAAGAAAACGCTTTACTCCGCGGTCAGGAAAAATCCTGCCCAGGAACCAAAATGTTTTTTGAAGCCAAATTTTTTTTTTTTGAAACCAAATGCAAAAACGGACACCAGGATGAGTTTCGCGATGAAATTCCATGTCTAAAAATGGTGTTGCTTCCACTTTTTAAAAATCGAGCCTTTTTGGTGCCAGGAGAAGAAAACGCTTTACTCCGCAGTCAGGAAAAATCCTGCCCAGGAACCAAAATGTTTTTTGAAGCCAAAATTTGTTTCTTTAAACCAAATGCAAAAACGGACACCAGGATGAGTTTCACGATGAAATTCCATGTCTAAAAATGGTGTTGCTTCCAGTTTTTAAAAATTGAGCCTTTTTGGTGCCAGGAGAAGAAAACGCTTTACTCCGCGGTCAGGAAAAATGCCGCCCAGGAACCAAAAATGTTTTTTAAATAGAATTTTTTTTTTGAAACCAAATGCAAAAACGGACAGCAGGATGAGTTTCACGATGAAATTCCATGTCTAAAAATGGTGTTGCTTCAACTTTTTAAAAATCGAGCCTTTTTGGTGCCAGGAGAATAAAACGCTTTACTCCGCGGTCAGGAAAAATCCTGCCCAGGAACCAAAATGTTTTTTGAAGCCAAAATTTCTTTCTTTAAACCAAATGCAAAAACGGACACCAGGATGAGTTTCACGATGAAATTCCATGTCTAAAAATGGTGTTGCTTCAACTTTTTAAAAATCGAGCCTTTTTGGTGCCAGGAGAAGAAAACGCTTTACTCCGCGGTCAGGAAAAATCCTGCCCAGGAACCAAAATGTTTTTTGAAGCCAAATTTTTTTTTCTGAATCCAAATGCAAAAACGGACACCAGGATGAGTTTCACGATGAAATTCCATGTCTAAAAATGGTGTTGCTTCCACTTTTTAAAAATCGAGCCTTTTTGGTGCCAGGAGAAGAAAACGCTTTACTCCGCGGTCAGGAAAAATCCTGCCCAGGAACCAAAATGTTTTTTGAAGCCAAAATTTGTTTCTTTAAACCAAATGCAAAAACGGACACCAGGATGAGTTTCACGATGAAATTCCATGTTTAAAAATGGTGTTGTTTCCACTTTTTAAAAATCGAGCCTTTTTGGTGCCAGGAGAAGAAAACGCTTTACTCCGCGGTCAGGAAAAATGCCGCCCAGGAACCAAAAATGTTTTTTAAAGAGAATTTTTTTTTTGAAACCAAATGCAAAAACGGACACCAGGATGAGTTTCAGGATGAAATTCCATGTCTAAAAATGGTGTTGCTTCCACTTTTTAAAAATCGAGCCTTTTTGGTGCCAGGAGAAGAAAATGCTTTACTCCGCGATCAGGAAAAATCCTGCCCAGGAACCAAAATGTTTTTTGAAGCCAAAATTTGTTTCTTTAAACCAAATGCAAAAACGGACACCAGGATGAGTTTCACGATGAAATTCCATGTTTAAAAATGGTGTTGTTTCCACTTTTTAAAAATCGAGCCTTTTTGGTGCCAGGAGAAGAAAACGCTTTACTCCGCGGTCAGGAAAAATGCCGCCCATGAACCAAAAATGTTTTTTAAAGAGAATTTTTTTTTTGAAACCAAATGCAAAAACGGACACCAGGATGAGTTTCAGGATGAAATTCCATGTCTAAAAATGGTGTTGCTTCCACTTTTTAAAAATCGAGCCTTTTTGGTGCCAGGAGAAGAAAACGCTTTACTCCGCGATCAGGAAAAATCCTGCCCAGGAACCAAAATGTTTTTTGAAGCCAAAATTTGTTTCTTTAAACCAAATGCAAAAACGGACACCAGGATGAGTTTCACGATGAAAATCCATGTCTAAAAATGGTGTTGCTTCCACTTTTTAAAAATCGAGCCTTTTTGGTGCCAGGAGAAGAAAACGCTTTACTCCGCAGTCAGGAAAAATCCTGCCCAGGAACCCAAATGTTTTTTGAAGCCAAATTTTTTTTTTTGAAACCAAATGCAAAAACGGACACCAGGATGAGTTTCACGATGAAATTCCAAGTCTAAAAATGGTGTTGCTTCCACTTTTTAAAAATCGAGCCTTTTTGGTGCCAGGAGAAGAAAACGCTTTACTCCGCAGTCAGGAAAAATCCTGCCCAGGAACCCAAATGTTTTTTGAAGCCAAATTTTTTTTTTTGAAACCAAATGCAAAAACGGACACCAGGATGAGTTTCACGATGAAATTCCATGTCTAAAAATGGTGTTGCTTCCACTTTTTAAAAATCGAGACTTTTTGGTGCCAGGAGAAGAAAACGCTTTACTCCGCGGTCAGGAAAAATCCTGCCCAGGAACCAAAATGTTTTTTGAAGCCAAAATTTGTTTCTTTAAACCAAATGCAAAAACGGACACCAGGATTAGTTTCATGATGAAATTCCATGTCTAAAAATGGTGTTGCTTCTACTTTTTAAAAATCAAGCCTTTTTGGTGCCAGGAGAAGAAAACGCTTTACTCCGCGGTCAGGAAAAATGCTGCCCAGGAACCAAAATGTTTTTTGAAGCCAAATTTTTTTTTTTAAACCCAAATGGAAAAACGGACACCAGGATGAGTTTCGCGATGAAATTCCATGTCTAAAAATGGTGTTGCTTCCACTTTTTAAAAATCGAGCCTTTTTGGTGCCAGGAGAAGAAAACGCTTTACTCCGCAGTCAGGAAAAATCCTGCCCAGGAACCAAAATGTTTTTTGAAGCCAAAATTTGTTTCTTTAAACCAAATGCAAAAACGGACACCAGGATGAGTTTCACGATGAAATTCCATGTCTAAAAATGGTGTTGCTTCCACTTTTTAAAAATCGAGCCTTTTTGGTGCCAGGAGAAGAAAACGCTTTACTCCGCGGTCAGGAAAAATGCCGCCCAGGAACCAAAAATGTTTTTTAAATAGAATTTTTTTTTTGAAACCAAATGCAAAAACGGACAGCAGGATGAGTTTCACGATGAAATTCCATGTCTAAAAATGGTGTTGCTTCAACTTTTTAAAAATCGAGCCTTTTTGGTGCCAGGAGAATAAAACGCTTTACTCCGCGGTCAGGAAAAATCCTGCCCAGGAACCAAAATGTTTTTTGAAGCCAAAATTTCTTTCTTTAAACCAAATGCAAAAACGGACACCAGGATGAGTTTCACGATGAAATTCCATGTCTAAAAATGGTGTTGCTTCAACTTTTTAAAAATCGAGCCTTTTTGGTGCAAGGAGAAGAAAACGCTTTACTCCGCGGTCAGGAAAAATCCTGCCCAGGAACCAAAATGTTTTTTGAAGCCAATTTTTTTTTTCTGAATCCAAATGCAAAAACGGACACCAGGATGAGTTTCACGATGAAATTCCATGTCTAAAAATGGTGTTGCTTCCACTTTTTAAAAATCGAGCCTTTTTGGTGCCAGGAGAAGAAAACGCTTTACTCCGCGGTCAGGAAAAATCCTGCCCAGGAACCAAAATGTTTTTTGAAGCCAAAATTTGTTTCTTTAAACCAAATGCAAAAACGGACACCAGGATGAGTTTCACGATGAAATTCCATGTTTAAAAATGGTGTTGTTTCCACTTTTTAAAAATCGAGCCTTTTTGGTGCCAGGAGAAGAAAACGCTTTACTCCGCGGTCAGGAAAAATGCCGCCCAGGAACCAAAAATGTTTTTTAAAGAGAATTTTTTTTTTGAAACCAAATGCAAAAACGGACACCAGGATGAGTTTCAGGATGAAATTCCATGTCTAAAAATGGTGTTGCTTCCACTTTTTAAAAATCGAGCCTTTTTGGTGCCAGGAGAAGAAAACGCTTTACTCCGCGATCAGGAAAAATCCTGCCCAGGAACCAAAATGTTTTTTGAAGCCAAAATTTGTTTCTTTAAACCAAATGCAAAAACGGACACCAGGATGAGTTTCACGATGAAAATCCATGTCTAAAAATGGTGTTGCTTCCACTTTTTAAAAATCGAGCCTTTTTGGTGCCAGGAGAAGAAAACGCTTTACTCCGCAGTCAGGAAAAATCCTGCCCAGGAACCCAAATGTTTTTTGAAGCCAAATTTTTTTTTTTGAAACCAAATGCAAAAACGGACACCAGGATGAGTTTCACGATGAAATTCCATGTCTAAAAATGGTGTTGCTTCCACTTTTTAAAAATCGAGCCTTTTTGGTGCCAGTAGAAGAAAACGCTTTACTCCGCGGTCAGGAAAAATCCTGCCCAGGAACCAAAATGTTTTTTGAAGCCAAAATTTGTTTCTTTAAACCAAATGCAAAAACGGACACCAGGATTAGTTTCATGATGAAATTCCATGTCTAAAAATGGTGTTGCTTCTACTTTTTAAAAATCAAGCCTTTTTGGTGCCAGGAGAAGAAAACGCTTTACTCCGCGGTCAGGAAAAATGCTGCCCAGGAACCAAAATGTTTTTTGAAGCCAAATTTTTTTTTTTAAACCCAAATGGAAAAACGGACACCAGGATGAGTTTCACGATGAAATTCCATGTCTAAAAATGGTGTTGCTTCCACTTTTTAAAAATCGAGACTTTTTGGTGCCAGGAGAAGAAAACGCTTTACTCCGCGGTCAGGAAAAATCCTGCCCAGGAACCAAAATGTTTTTTGAAGCCAAAATTTGTTTCTTTAAACCAAATGCAAAAACGGACACCAGGATTAGTTTCATGATGAAATTCCATGTCTAAAAATGGTGTTGCTTCTACTTTTTAAAAATCAAGCCTTTTTGGTGCCAGGAGAAGAAAACTCTTTACTCCGCGGTCAGGAAAAATGCTTCCCAGGAACCAAAATGTTTTTTGAAGCCAAATTTTTTTTTTTAAACCCAAATGGAAAAACGGACACCAGGATGAGTTTCAGGATGAAATTCCATGTCTAAAAATGGTGTTGCTTCCACTTTTTAAAAATCCAGCCTTTTTGGTGCCAGGAGAAGAAAACGCTTTACTCCGCGGTCAGCAAAAATCCTACCCAGGAACCAAAATGTTTTTTGAAGCCAAATTTTTTTTTTTGAACCCAAATGGAAAAACGGACACCAGGATGAGTTTCACGATGAAATTCCATGTCTAAAAATGGTGTTGCTTCCACTTTTTAAAAATCGAGCCTTTTTGGTGCCAGGAGAAGAAAACGCTTTACTCCGCAGTCAGGAAAAATCCTGCCCAGGAACCAAAATGTTTTTTGAAGCCAAAATTTGTTTCTTTAAACCAAATGCAAAAACGGACACCAGGATGAGTTTCACGATGAAATTCCATGTCTAAAAATGGTGTTGCTTCCACTTTTTAAAAATCGAGCCTTTTTGGTGCCAGGAGAAGAAAACGCTTTACTCCGCGGTCAGGAAAAATCCTGCCCAGGAACCAAAATGTTTTTTGAAGCCAAAATTTGTTTCTTTAAACCAAATGCAAAAACGGACACCAGGATGAGTTTCACGATGAAATTCCATGTTTAAAAATGGTGTTGTTTCCACTTTTTTAAAATCGAGCCTTTTTGGTGCCAGGAGAAGAAAACGCTTTACTCCGCGGTCAGGAAAAATGCCGCCCAGGAACCAAAAGTGTTTTTTAAAGAGAATTTTTTTTTTGAAACCAAATGCAAAAACGGACACCAGGATGAGTTTCAGGATGAAATTCCATGTCTAAAAATGGTGTTGCTTCCACTTTTTAAAAATCGAGCCTTTTTGGTGCCAGGAGAAGAAAACGCTTTACTCCGCGCTCAGGAAAAATCCTGCCCAGGAACCAAAATGTTTTTTGAAGCCAAAATTTGTTTCTTTAAACCAAATGCAAAAACGGACACCAGGATGAGTTTCACGATGAAAATCCATGTCTAAAAATGGTGTTGCTTCCACTTTTTAAAAATCGAGCCTTTTTGGTGCCAGGAGAAGAAAACGCTTTACTCCGCAGTCAGGAAAAATCCTGCCCAGGAACCCAAATGTTTTTTGAAGCCAAATTTTTTTTTTTAAACCCAAATGGAAAAACGGACACCAGGATGAGTTTTAGGATGAAATTCCATGTCTAAAAATGGTGTTGCTTCCACTTTTTAAAAATCCAGCCTTTTTGGTGCCAGGAGAAGAAAACGCTTTACTCCGCGGTCAGCAAAAATCCTACCCAGGAACCAAAATGTTTTTTGAAGCCAAATTTTTTTTTTTGAACCCAAATGGAAAAACGGACACCAGGATGAGTTTCACGATGAAATTCCATGTCTAAAAATGGTGTTGCTTCCACTTTTTAAAAATCGAGCCTTTTTGGTGCCAGGAGAAGAAAACGCTTTACTCCGCGGTCAGGAAAAATGCCGCCCAGGAACCAAAAATGTTTTTTAAAGAGAATTTTTTTTTTGAAACTGTTGCAATATTTTCAGGATCAGACTCAATAATAATAATAAGAGTTAGAGGTTTAAATATATCTCTCTTTAATTATAACAGGCATTCTATATTCACTGAATATTCACAGATAGAAGCAAAGAAAATGGTGAAGGTGGCTCCTTATATATACAAAGGGTGGAGCCAAGAGTGGGAGTGGTGAATTATGAATACATTAAGAACCAAAGAATAAGTTAACCCCCGATATCCCATATATACATTATTTACACATTAGGGAATAAGGCATTTACATCTGACAAATCCCCCTCTAAATGCCGGTTCGCTATACAACACCAATTACATTCAGATTCAGGACAATATAAGACATACAATTTAGAAGTTAAATATTTGTGCTGTTTAGAAGGTAAAGGCTTCGTCAATATGTCAGCTAATTGTTCAGAGGTATCACAATGCACTGCTTTGATAAATCCATCTTGAGACAATTGTCTCACATGCTTAAATTTTATATCTATATGCCTGGACCTTTGTCCAATGGCATCGGATCTAGATATTTCAATGGCTGCTTTATTGTCTTCATGCATAACAAAAGGCAAAGCAGGTTTTTTCCAAACATCTGAAATTAAATCATTAAACCATACAAGGTTATTTGCAGCTTTGGATAAACAAACATATTCCGCTTCTGTGGTCGAAGTGGCTACCAGTTCTTGTTTACCAGTGTACCAGTAAACTGGACAGTCATTTAATAAAAAAATATAACCAGAAGTACTTTTTCTGCATGATATATCTCCAGCCCAATCCGCATCTGCGTAACATGTAAGCTTTGGTTCTTTATTATCACTAGGTTCTAATACTAAGCAAAAGTCTAATGTACTTTTCAGATATCTTAAAATTCTTTTGACAGCTTCCCAGTGATACATTGTTGGTTTGCTAACGTGCCTTGATAATAAATTGAGTGGTAATGCAATATCTGGCCTAGTCCAATTAGATATATAAAGAAGTGAACCTATGACTGATCTATAAAATGTATTATCCTTGAATTCAGGGGAAGATTCATCAGTATTTCTAAGGAAATCAGTTTGCATAGGAGTGTCACAGGGTTTGGCATTGTTTAAATTGCATTTGTTTAGAAGTTCAATAATCTTATCTTTCTGAGTAAGTTTGAATCCCCTTCTAGTTTTGTTAATTTGTACACCAAGGTATTTGTTTACTTTACCTAGAGATTTCAACGAGAAATGTTCGTTTAGCTTATTTACAAAGGTTTCTCTTCTCTCTTTGTGTTTTCCTATATATAAAATATCATCTACATAAATTAATACAAATTCAATGTAATCATCACTCTTTTTGACAAAGAAACAGTTATCAGCAGTGGTAGCGTTGAAATCCATGGTCTTAAGTACTTTTACCAAGCAATCGTACCATCTTTTGCCAGATTGCTTTAATCCGTATAAACTCTTGTTCAATAGCCAAATTTCATTTTTATTAGTGTATTGACTGTGAGGTGCTCTTACATATATTTCCTTATCTAGTTTTGCGTGTAGATACGCAGTCTGTATGTCATATTGAAATACATCAAGATTGAGTGCAGATGCCACTACTAGAGCTGTTTTAACACTCTCTGTTCTCACTGTGGGGGAGTATGTGTCAGTATAGTCCTCCGGATATTTTTGTGCATAACCTTGTGCAACCAATCTAGCTTTGTATAGAGTATTGCCTCCTTCTAGGTTCTTAATTTTATAAATCCACCTGGTACCTATAATTGTTTTATCTTTAGGTGCAATCGCAGGTGTGAATACATTTAATCCTTGCAAACTTTCCATCTCTTTTTTCATAGCTAGTTCCCATTTTTCCTTTTCTTCACGAGGGAGTTTTAATACTTCCTCATATGTATTAGGTGTTATTTGTTCACCATCCATATGCATTATGTAATCTCTGTATTTATTTGGTATTTGATTTCTGTTGTTCCTAATAGCTCTTTCAGGTTTGCTATGGTTGTCATGCAAATATCTTGCTTCCTTTTTTGTTAATGTGTCTGTCTTTATTTTGTGTTGACTATTTGTCCAAATTTTGGTTTTGTTTTTATTTTTGTTGATATTTTGATTTTCTATTGTCCCTTCCTCACGAGATTTTGTATCTTTGCATTTATTTGGAAATATTTCATTAAGATGTAATTTAGACCAGTTGGCCTGGTCATGGAACACAGCTGTTCTGGAAACTATAAATTTGTTATTATTATCAATGAATCTGTACCCTTTGGTGCCAGTTTCATATCCCATAAATCTTAGTCTTCTGGATACGTTTTCTCCCTTTCTTCTCAACTGTTTAGGTATGTGTACGTCTGCAGTGACTCCAAATATGTGCATGTGTGCTAATTTTGGTTTCCTATTATACATCACCTCATATGGTGTCTTATTCACAATACTGGACCAGGTTCTATTTTGAGTGTAATTTGAATAATGTAAGGCTTCTGACCAAAATTGTTTGCCTAAACCAGCATCCTCTAATGTGCACCTAATCATGGTTTGTAATGTGGAATTCTTTCTCTCTGCAATCCCGTTTTGGAACGCAGAAAATGGATTAGACGTGAAATGTAGCATTCCTCTATCCTTTAACCATTGGGAGAATTCTTTAGACATGAATTCACATCCCCTATCTGTCATAATTTGTTTTATTCTGATATTATGTTGTGTTTCTATGCGTTTGTAAAATTCCTTAAATTTTTGAAAGGTTTCATCCTTGTGTTTTAATGTGTAAACAAAACCATAGCGACTGTAATCGTCTACTATTGTTAGGAAGTAACGTTTTCTATAAGTGATTGATGGAGTTAATGGGCCAACTAAGTCTATGTGTACTAAGTCAAAAATTTTGTTAGTTGATCTGGTGGATTTTTTTGGCCTGGGACTAGTTTTTAGTTTAGTAGATTTACATACTGAGCATTCCAAATAATTTTCACAATTTTTTATTTTGACACCTTCTGCGTGTTCAGTCATTTTTTGTACTACAGGAAAACTTGCATGCCCTAACTTCCTATGTAAGATGTGAGCACACTCATCATGAATTGGTTTACCTATTTTTGGTTTCTTCTCATTGTGTGTATCTGCGTGATCATGAGATATTTTACATTCATCATTGTCACTGTTACTAATATTTTCATCATCTGCCTCAATACAATCTTCCATATTTGAATCAATGTTATGTAACCATCTTTCTTTTGTTATCAGATAGGGTAGGCCTCCTTTAATCATCACAGTGCCTACATTTGTTTTATTCTTCTCTAAAGTTGCTTTTCCCTTTGAGAAAACTATATTGATGTCAGAATCTCTGCTTAGTTTTATGGCACTTAGTATGTTATGAGGTATTTCTGGTATTAACAATACCCCCTCTATTTTTCCTAGACCAGGCAAGGTCACATTCCCTCTGCCTAATACTTGAACCTTTTCTTGATTAGCTACCTTTATTACAAACTTATCTTCTGTAAATGAAGACAATATATTTTTGTTATTAGTGGTGTGATTAGTTGCCCCAGAATCAATAAGCCAATTATTGTTCTCATTTTGTTGCGTTTTAGTGCTGTCTTGTTTATTTAGTCCATTCAGTGAACCAGATTTTCTCTCTTTTGAATTTTCTCTGCCCCCTCTACTTTCTCTGTAATTTGGTGGGCTTCTATATTTATGTCTATCTGTGGAAGACTGTCTATAATTGTATTTACTCCTATATTCTGACCTATGTCTTTCCTTTGAAATTTTGGGACAGTCTCTTCTATTGTGTTCCCTGGACCCACAATTATGGCATTTAAAAGTTTCATTATATTTTTCTTGGAAAGCTACCTTCCTAAAAGATTTGTGTTCTGTGTGATTGCTGGAACGATTTTTTCTTGAATTGTCTTCTGCTATCAATTTGTTAGATAGACTTTCTATGGATAAATATCCTAGATTGATGGTGTCTAAGTGTGACATAAAACTATCCCATGATGAATCAAGTGAATTGATAATAACACTTTTCATTGTTTGATCTGAAATCACTTCCCCCCTCAAATGCAGCTCAGCTCTTATTTTGTTTAAAGATATTAAATGCTCACTTATGGAAACCCCTGGTTTTACTCTGGAAGAAAAGAAATCCTTAGACATTCTTGTAGTGGTAGCTACACTATCGCTGTGAAACAAATTAAACATGCATTGAATTATTTCTGAAACAGTTAGATTTGGTTTGATGCTATGATACATTGCAGGAGACATGCTAGATATTATTAAGAAAAATGCTCTATGATGTAAACAATCTATTTTTAAAGTCCAAGGTCTTCTTGGGGGACTAGTGATAAAAAATAGTAAATTTTCTTTCATAAAGACAACCTGGAGCTGTTGATACCATTCTTGCAAATTAATGCCATCAACTCTAAGTTTTGGGAAGTCACTGGGTAAGTTTCCCACATTATTTTGTCCATTACTTACAACCTGAGGTAGTCCGTGGTCTCGCAAGTGTAGGAAATTGCAAAACGGCATGGGGATGCTCGCAACGAGTCTGCGCGGTTCTCTGGCCAGTTCAAGTCTTTCCGGACCGTCTACGTAGTTTCGCACATGCGCGTTGCTCATTTCTTCTTTGGCGTCGTCGTGGAAGGTTCTCTCCATTGCAGCTCGCTCGCTCCGTTCCTCTTCAGACGAGTCGGTCTCTGGCTCGGTCTTAGGAGTCCTGATGGCGGCGACTGCTCTTCTCTTTCTTTTGGGTGCGTTGGCACTTGCTTCGGTCTGCGGTGTAGGGCGGAATCGACATGGCTCTCTGGGCTCGGGCGTCGTCGCTCTCGAAGTCAGGATGGGAGCGTGCAGGTCTTGAGGTATCGGCTTGTTCGCTTGCTTCTTCGTTGGCGCTTTGGAAATTTTTAATTTTGGCCCAAATGCAGCAAAAAGCGTCTTCATTGCTGACTTTACTTGGGATTTCGTTAAGTCGTCTTCACTTTCTGATTCTGGCTCTTCTGAAGAGTTTGAATCCTCCTTTTCACTTTCGTTGTCTGATAACGTTTTTCGCGCCAGAAATTTTGAACTGAGCATTTTGATTGGCTCTGCTTCGCTCACTTTGGAGGCTTGTTGAAACCAAGATGGCTGCCATTCAAAATTTCGCGCGGGATCACATTTTTTCTTTTTCATAACGACTTTCTCTGTAGTCATATCACTCACAGTTTTTTGGTCTTTGGGTTTCTCTTTAGCGATGTTTTTCTCTCTCGCTGCTCCGCTGTTCTTCAGCATTTCTTGGAGGTTCGCGATGAGGCTTTCATCATTCTTCTGGCTTTTTAATAGCTTCAATATCTCTGACCTGAGTTCGTTATTTTCTATTTCGATTTCCTCCTGGTCATCATTTTCATTTATTAGTTCTTCTTCTTCAGTGGTGTATTCTTCGGATTCTCTCGAAATCGCGTTTGTGGATTCATTGATTATTTCTTGTTCAGTTTCTATTTCTTTGCTGTAGGCCCTGGTGTTGGGCCTATCTTTCTTAGACATTTTTAAGTATTTATTGAGTCAATTAACCATCCTCTGCTACCAGCTTGTTGCAATATTTTCAGGATCAGACTCAATAATAATAATAAGAGTTAGAGGTTTAAATATATCTCTCTTTAAATATAACAGGCATTCTATATTCACTGAATATTCACAGATAGAAGCAAAGAAAATGGTGAAGGTGGCTCCTTATATATACAAAGGGTGGAGCCAAGAGTGGGAGTGGTGAATTATGAATACATTAAGAACCAAAGAATAAGTTAACCCCCGATATCCCATATATACATTATTTACACATTAGGGAATAAGGCATTTACATCTGACAGAAACCAAATGCAAAAACGGACACCAGGATGAGTTTCAGGATGAAATTCCATGTCTAAAAATGGTGTTGCTTCCACTTTTTAAAAATCGAGCCTTTTTGGTGCCAGGAGAAGAAAACGCTTTACTCCGCGATCAGGAAAAATCCTGCCCAGGAACCAAAATGTTTTTTGAAGCCAAATTTTTTTTTTTAAACCCAAATGGAAAAACGGACACCAGGATGAGTTTCAGGATGAAATTCCATGTCTAAAAATGGTGTTGCTTCCACTTTTTAAAAATCCAGCCTTTTTGGTGCCAGGAGAAGAAAACGCTTTACTCCGCGGTCAGCAAAAATCCTACCCAGGAACCAAAATGTTTTTTGAAGCCAAATTTTTTTTTTTTGAACCCAAATGGAAAAACGGACACCAGGATGAGTTTCACGATGAAATTCCATGTCTAAAAATGGTGTTGCTTCCACTTTTTAAAAATCGAGCCTTTTTGGTGCCAGGAGAAGAAAACGCTTTACTCCGCGGTCAGGAAAAATCCTGCCCAGGAACCAAAATGTTTTTTGAAGCCAAAATTTGTTTCTTTAAACCAAATGCAAAAACGGACACCAGGATGAGTTTCACGATGAAATTCCATGTCTAAAAATGGGGTTGCTTCCAGTTTTTAAAAATTGAGCCTTTTTGGTGCCAGGAGAAGAAAACGCTTTACTCCGCGGTCAGGAAAAATGCCGCCCAGGAACCAAAATGTTTTTTGAAGCCAAATTTTTTTTTTTAAACCAAATGCAAAAGCGGACACCAGGATGAGTTTCACGATGAAATTCCATGTCTAAAAATGGGGTTGCTTCCACTTTTTAAAAATCAAGCCTTTTTGGTGCCAGGAGAAGAAAACGCTTTACTCCGCGGTCAGGAAAAATGCCGCCCAGGAACCAATAATGTTTTTTAAAGAGAATTTTTTTTAAAAACCAAATGCAAAAACGGACACCAGGATGAGTTTCAGGATGAAATTCCATGTCTAAAAATGGTGTTGCTTCAACTTTTTAAAAATCCAGCCTTTTTGGTGCCAGGAGAAGAAAACGCTTTACTCCGCGGTCAGGAAAAATCCTGCCCAGGAACCAAAATGTTTTTTGAAGCCAAATTTTTTTTTTTTGAAACCAAATGCAAAAACGGACACCAGGATGAGTTTCGCCATGAAATAACATGTC
Source organism: Pituophis catenifer annectens (assembly GCF_029215685.1). NCBI lineage: Eukaryota > Metazoa > Chordata > Lepidosauria > Squamata > Colubridae > Pituophis > Pituophis catenifer. The sequence goes on from NW_027256894.1 coordinate 8,763,312, forward strand.
TAAAAATGGTGTTGCTTCCACTTTAAAAATCGAGCCTTTTTGGTGCCAGGAGAAGAAAACGCTTTACTCCGCAGTCAGGAAAAATCCTGCCCAGGAACCAAAATGTTTTTTGAAGCCAAAATTTGTTTCTTTAAACCAAATGCAAAAACAGACACCAGGATGAGTTTCACGATGAAATTCCATGTCTAAAAATGGTGTTGCTTCCAGTTTTTAAAAATTGAGCCTTTTTGGTGCCAGGAGAAGAAAACGCTTTACTCCGCGGTCAGGAAAAATGCCGCCCAGGAACCAAAAATATTTTTTAAAGAGAATTTTTTTTTTTTAAACCAAATGCAAAAACGGACACCAGGATGAGTTTCAGGATGAAATTCCATGTCTAAAAATGGTGTTGCTTCCACTTTTTAAAAATCGAGCCTTTTTGGTGCCAGGAGAAGAATACGCTTTAGTCCGCAGTCAGGAAAAATCCTGCCCAGGAACCAAAATGTTTTTTGAAGCCAAAATTTGTTTCTTTAAACCAAATGCAAAAACGGACACCAGGATGAGTTTCACGATGAAATTCCATGTCTAAAAATGGTGTTGCTTCAACTTTTTAAAAATCGAGCCTTTTTGGTGCCAGGAGAAGAAAACTCTTTACTCCGCGGTCAGGAAAAATCCTGCCCAGGAACCAAAATGTTTTTTGAAGCCAAATTTTTTTTTCTGAAACCAAATGCAAAAACGGACACCAGGATGAGTTTCACGATGAAATTCCATGTCTAAAAATGGTGTTGCTTCCACTTTTTAAAAATCGAGACTTTTTGGTGCCAGGAGAAGAAAACGCTTTACTCCGCGGTCAGGAAAAATCCTGCCCAGGAACCAAAATGTTTTTTGAAGCCAATTTTTTTTTTTTTGAAACCAAATGCAAAAACGGACACCAGGATGAGTTTCGCGATGAAATAACATGTCTAAAAATGGGGTTGCTTCCACTTTTTAAAAATCAAGCCTTTTTGGTGCCAGGAGAAGAAAACGCTTTACTCCGCGGTCAGGAAAAACGCCGCCCAGGAACCAATAATGTTTTTTAAAGAGAATTTTTTTAAAAAACCAAATGCAAAAACGGACACCAGGATGAGTTTCAGGATGAAATTCCATGTCTAAAAATGGTGTTGCTTCAACTTTTTAAAAATCCAGCCTTTTTGGTGCCAGGAGAAGAAAACGCTTTACTCCGCGGTCAGGAAAAATCCTGCCCAGGAACCAAAATGTTTTTTGAAGCCAAATTTTTTTTTTTTGAAACCAAATGCAAAAACGGACACCAGGATGAGTTTCGCCATGAAATAACATGTCTAAAAATGGTGTTGCTTCCACTTTAAAAATCGAGCCTTTTTGGTGCCAGGAGAAGAAAACGCTTTACTCCGCAGTCAGGAAAAATCCTGCCCAGGAACCAAAATGTTTTTTGAAGCCAAAATTTGTTTCTTTAAACCAAATGCAAAAACAGACACCAGGATGAGTTTCACGATGAAATTCCATGTCTAAAAATGGTGTTGCTTCCAGTTTTTAAAAATTGAGCCTTTTTGGTGCCAGGAGAAGAAAACGCTTTACTCCGCGGTCAGGAAAAATGCCGCCCAGGAACCAAAAATATTTTTAAAGAGAATTTTTTTTTTTTAAACCAAATGCAAAAACGGACACCAGGATGAGTTTCAGGATGAAATTCCATGTCTAAAAATGGTGTTGCTTCCACTTTTTAAAAATCGAGCCTTTTTGGTGCCAGGAGAAGAATACGCTTTAGTCCGCAGTCAGGAAAAATCCTGCCCAGGAACCAAAATGTTTTTTGAAGCCAAAATTTGTTTCTTTAAACCAAATGCAAAAACGGACACCAGGATGAGTTTCACGATGAAATTCCATGTCTAAAAATGGTGTTGCTTCAACTTTTTAAAAATCGAGCCTTTTTGGTGCCAGGAGAAGAAAACTGTTTACTCCGCGGTCAGGAAAAATCCTGCCCAGGAACCAAAATGTTTTTTGAAGCCAAATTTTTTTTTCTGAAACCAAATGCAAAAACGGACACCAGGATGAGTTTCACGATGAAATTCCATGTCTAAAAATGGTGTTGCTTCCACTTTTTAAAAATCGAGACTTTTTGGTGCCAGGAGAAGAAAACGCTTTACTCCGCGGTCAGGAAAAATCCTGCCCAGGAACCAAAATGTTTTTTGAAGCCAATTTTTTTTTTTTTGAAACCAAATGCAAAAACGGACACCAGGATGAGTTTCGCGATGAAATAACATGTCTAAAAATGGTGTTGCTTCCAGTTTTTAAAAATTAAGCCTTTTTGGTGCCAGGAGAAGAAAACGCTTTACTCCGCGGTCAGGAAAAATGCCGCCCAGGAACCAAAAATATTTTTTAAAGAGAATTTTTTTTTAAAACCAAATGCAAAAACGGACACCAGGATGAGTTTCACGATGAAATTCCATGTCTAAAAATGGGGTTGCTTCCACTTTTTAAAAATCAAGCCTTTTTGGTGCCAGGAGAAGAAAACGCTTTACTCCGCGGTCAGGAAAAATGCCGCCCAGGAACCAATAATGTTTTTTAAAGAGAATTTTTTTTTAAAACCAAATGCAAAAACGGACACCAGGATGAGTTTCAGGATGAAATTCCATGTCTAAAAATGGTGTTGCTTCAACTTTTTAAAAATCCAGCCTTTTTGGTGCCAGGAGAAGAAAACGCTTTACTCCGCGGTCAGGAAAAATCCTGCCCAGGAACCAAAATGTTTTTTGAAGCCAAAATTTGTTTCTTTAAACCAAATGCAAAAACAGACACCAGGATGAGTTTCACGATGAAATTCCATGTCTAAAAATGGTGTTGCTTCCAGTTTTTAAAAATTGAGCCTTTTTGGTGCCAGGAGAAGAAAACGCTTTACTCCGCGGTCAGGAAAAATGCCGCCCAGGAACCAAAAATATTTTTTAAAGAGAATTTTTTTTTTTAAACCAAATGCAAAAACGGACACCAGGATGAGTTTCAGGATGAAATTCCATGTCTAAAAATGGTGTTGCTTCCACTTTTTAAAAATCGAGCCTTTTTGGTGCCAGGAGAAGAATACGCTTTAGTCCGCAGTCAGGAAAAATCCTGCCCAGGAACCAAAATGTTTTTTGAAGCCAAAATTTGTTTCTTTAAACCAAATGCAAAAACGGACACCAGGATGAGTTTCACGATGAAATTCCATGTCTAAAAATGGTGTTGCTTCAACTTTTTAAAAATCGAGCCTTTTTGGTGCCAGGAGAAGAAAACTCTTTACTCCGCGGTCAGGAAAAATCCTGCCCAGGAACCAAAATGTTTTTTGAAGCCAAATTTTTTTTTCTGAAACCAAATGCAAAAACGGACACCAGGATGAGTTTCACGATGAAATTCCATGTCTAAAAATGGTGTTGCTTCCACTTTTTAAAAATCGAGACTTTTTGGTGCCAGGAGAAGAAAACGCTTTACTCCGCGGTCAGGAAAAATCCTGCCCAGGAACCAAAATGTTTTTTGAAGCCAATTTTTTTTTTTTTGAAACCAAATGCAAAAACGGACACCAGGATGAGTTTCGCGATGAAATAACATGTCTAAAAATGGGGTTGCTTCCACTTTTTAAAAATCAAGCCTTTTTGGTGCCAGGAGAAGAAAACGCTTTACTCCGCGGTCAGGAAAAATGCCGCCCAGGAACCAATAATGTTTTTTAAAGAGAATTTTTTTTAAAAACCAAATGCAAAAACGGACACCAGGATGAGTTTCAGGATGAAATTCCATGTCTAAAAATGGTGTTGCTTCAACTTTTTAAAAATCCAGCCTTTTTGGTGCCAGGAGAAGAATACGCTTTAGTCCGCAGTCAGGAAAAATCCTGCCCAGGAACCAAAATGTTTTTTGAAGCCAAAATTTGTTTCTTTAAACCAAATGCAAAAACGGACACCAGGATGAGTTTCACGATGAAATTCCATGTCTAAAAATGGTGTTGCTTCAACTTTTTAAAAATCGAGCCTTTTTGGTGCCAGGAGAAGAAAACTCTTTACTCCGCGGTCAGGAAAAATCCTGCCCAGGAACCAAAATGTTTTTTGAAGCCAAATTTTTTTTTCTGAAACCAAATGCAAAAACGGACACCAGGATGAGTTTCACGATGAAATTCCATGTCTAAAAATGGTGTTGCTTCCACTTTTTAAAAATCGAGACTTTTTGGTGCCAGGAGAAGAAAACGCTTTACTCCGCGGTCAGGAAAAATCCTGCCCAGGAACCAAAATGTTTTTTGAAGCCAATTTTTTTTTTTTTGAAACCAAATGCAAAAACGGACACCAGGATGAGTTTCGCGATGAAATAACATGTCTAAAAATGGTGTTGCTTCCAGTTTTTAAAAATTAAGCCTTTTTGGTGCCAGGAGAAGAAAACGCTTTACTCCGCGGTCAGGAAAAATGCCGCCCAGGAACCAAAAATATTTTTTAAAGAGAATTTTTTTTTAAAACCAAATGCAAAAACGGACACCAGGATGAGTTTCACGATGAAATTCCATGTCTAAAAATGGGGTTGCTTCCACTTTTTAAAAATCAAGCCTTTTTGGTGCCAGGAGAAGAAAACGCTTTACTCCGCGGTCAGGAAAAATGCCGCCCAGGAACCAATAATGTTTTTTAAAGAGAATTTTTTTTTAAAACCAAATGCAAAAACGGACACCAGGATGAGTTTCAGGATGAAATTCCATGTCTAAAAATGGTGTTGCTTCAACTTTTTAAAAATCCAGCCTTTTTGGTGCCAGGAGAAGAAAACGCTTTACTCCGCGGTCAGGAAAAATCCTGCCCAGGAACCAAAATGTTTTTTGAAGCCAAATTTTTTTTTTTTGAAACCAAATGCAAAAACGGACACCAGGATGAGTTTCGCGATGAAATAACATGTCTAAAAATGGTGTTGCTTCCACTTTAAAAATCGAGCCTTTTTGGTGCCAGGAGAAGAAAACGCTTTACTCCGCAGTCAGGAAAAATCCTGCCCAGGAACCAAAATGTTTTTTGAAGCCAAAATTTGTTTCTTTAAACCAAATGCAAAAACAGACACCAGGATGAGTTTCACGATGAAATTCCATGTCTAAAAATGGTGTTGCTTCCAGTTTTTAAAAATTGAGCCTTTTTGGTGCCAGGAGAAGAAAACGCTTTACTCCGCGGTCAGGAAAAATGCCGCCCAGGAACCAAAAATATTTTTTAAAGAGAATTTTTTTTTTTTAAACCAAATGCAAAAACGGACACCAGGATGAGTTTCACGATGAAATTCCATGTCTAAAAATGGTGTTGCTTCCACTTTTTAAAAATCGAGCCTTTTTGGTGCCAGGAGAAGAATACGCTTTAGTCCGCAGTCAGGAAAAATCCTGCCCAGGAACCAAAATGTTTTTTGAAGCCAAAATTTGTTTCTTTAAACCAAATGCAAAAACGGACACCAGGATGAGTTTCAGGATGAAATTCCATGTCTAAAAATGGTGTTGCTTCCACTTTTTAAAAATCGAGCCTTTTTGGTGCCAGGAGAAGAAAACGCTTTACTCCGCGGTCAGGAAAAATTCTGCCCAGGAACCAAAATGTTTTTTGAAGCCAAATTTTTTTTTTTTTAAACCAAATGCAAAAATGGACACCAGGATGAGTTTCACGATGAAATTCCATGTCTAAAAATGGGGTTGCTTCAACTTTTTAGAAATCCAGCCTTTTTGGTGCCAGGAGAAGAAAACGCTTTACTCCGCGGTCAGGAAAAATCCTGCCCAGGAACCAAAATGTTTTTTGAAGCCAAATTTTTTTTTTTGAAACCAAATGCAAAAACGGACACCAGGATGAGTTTCGCGATGAAATTCCATGTCTAAAAATGGTGTTGCTTCCACTTTTTAAAAATCGAGCCTTTTTGGTGCCAGGAGAAGAAAACGCTTTACTCCGCAGTCAGGAAAAATCCTGCCCAGGAACCAAAATGTTTTTTGAAGCCAAAATTTGTTTCTTTAAACCAAATGCAAAAACGGACACCAGGATGAGTTTCACGATGAAATTCCATGTCTAAAAATGGTGTTGCTTCCACTTTTTAAAAATCGAGCCTTTTTGGTGCCAGGAGAAGAAAACGCTTTACTCCGCGGTCAGGAAAAATCCTGCCCAGGAACCAAAATGTTTTTTGAAGCCAAATTTTTTTTTTAAACCCAAATGGAAAAACGGACACCAGGATGAGTTTCAGGATGAAATTCCATGTCTAAAAATGGTGTTGCTTCCACTTTTTAAAAATCGAGCCTTTTTGGTGCCAGGAGAAGAAAACGCTTTACTCCGCGGTCAGGAAAAATCCTGCCCAGGAGCCAAAATGTTTTTTGAAGCCAAAATTTGTTTCTTTAAACCAAATGCAAAAACGGACACCAGGATGAGTTTCACGATGAAATTCCATGTCTAAAAATGGTGTTGCTTCCAGTTTTTAAAAATTGAGCCTTTTTGGTGCCAGGAGAAGAAAACGCTTTACTCCGCGGTCAGGAAAAATGCCGCCCAGGAACCAATAATGTTTTTTAAAGAGAATTTTTTTTTTAAACCAAATGCAAAAACGGACACCAGGATGAGTTTCAGGATGAAATTCCATGTCTAAAAATGGTGTTGCTTCCACTTTTTAAAAATCGAGCCTTTTTGGTGCCAGGAGAAGAAAACGCTTTACTCCGCGGTCAGGAAAAATGCCGCCCAGGAACCAATAATGTTTTTTAAAGAGAATTTTTTTTTTGAAACCAAATGCAAAAACGGACACCAGGATGAGTTTCACGATGAAATTCCATGTCTAAAAATGGTGTTGCTTCAAATTTTTAAAAATCGAGCCTTTTTGGTGCCAGGAGAAAAAAACGCTTTACTCCGCGGCCAGGAAAAATCCTGCCCAGGAACCAAAATGTTTTTTGAAGCCAAATTTTTTTTTTGAAACCAAATGCAAAAACGGACACCAGGATGAGTTTCACGATGAAATTCCATGTCTAAAAATGGTGTTGCTTCCACTTTTTAAAAATCGAGCCTTTTTGGTGCCAGGAGAAGAATACGCTTTAGTCCGCAGTCAGGAAAAATCCTGCCCAGGAACCAAAATGTTTTTTGAAGCCAAAATTTGTTTCTTTAAACCAAATGCAAAAACGGACACCAGGATGAGTTTCAGGATGAAATTCCATGTCTAAAAATGGTGTTGCTTCCACTTTTTAAAAATCGAGCCTTTTTGGTGCCAGGAGAAGAAAACGCTTTACTCCGCGGTCAGGAAAAATGCCGCCCAGGAACCAAAAATGTTTTTTAAAGAGAATTTTTTTTTTGAAACCAAATGCAAAAACGGACACCAGGATGAGTTTCACGATGAAATTCCATGTGTAAAAATGGTGTTGCTTCCACTTTTTAAAAATCGAGCCTTTTTGGTGCCAGGAGAAGAAAATGCTTTACTCCGCGGTCAGGAAAAATCCTGCCCAGGAACCAAAATGTTTTTTGAAGCCAAATTTTTTTTTTAAACCAAATGCAAAAACGGACACCAGGATGAGTTTCACGATGAAATTCCATGTCTAAAAATGGGGTTGCTTCCACTTTTTAAAAATCAAGCCTTTTTGGTGCCAGGAGAAGAAAACGCTTTACTCCGCGGTCAGGAAAAATGCCGCCCAGGAACCAATAATGTTTTTTAAAGAGAATTTTTTTTTAAAACCAAATGCAAAAACGGACACCAGGATGAGTTTCAGGATGAAATTCCATGTCTAAAAATGGTGTTGCTTCCACTTTTTAAAAATCGAGCCTTTTTGGTGCCAGGAGAAGAAAACGCTTTACTCCGCGGTCAGGAAAAATCCTGCCCAGGAGCCAAAATGTTTTTTGAAGCCAAAATTTGTTTCTTTAAACCAAATGCAAAAACGGACACCAGGATGAGTTTCACGATGAAATTCCATGTCTAAAAATGGTGTTGCTTCCAGTTTTTAAAAATTGAGCCTTTTTGGTGCCAGGAGAAGAAAACGCTTTACTCCGCGGTCAGGAAAAATGCCGCCCAGGAACCAATAATGTTTTTTAAAGAGAATTTTTTTTTTAAACCAAATGCAAAAACGGACACCAGGATGAGTTTCAGGATGAAATTCCATGTCTAAAAATGGTGTTGCTTCCACTTTTTAAAAATCGAGCCTTTTTGGTGCCAGGAGAAGAAAACGCTTTACTCCGCGGTCAGGAAAAATGCCGCCCAGGAACCAATAATGTTTTTTAAAGAGAATTTTTTTTTTGAAACCAAATGCAAAAACGGACACCAGGATGAGTTTCACGATGAAATTCCATGTCTAAAAATGGTGTTGCTTCAAATTTTTAAAAATCGAGCCTTTTTGGTGCCAGGAGAAAAAAACGCTTTACTCCGCGGCCAGGAAAAATCCTGCCCAGGAACCAAAATGTTTTTTGAAGCCAAATTTTTTTTTTGAAACCAAATGCAAAAACGGACACCAGGATGAGTTTCACGATGAAATTCCATGTCTAAAAATGGTGTTGCTTCCACTTTTTAAAAATCGAGCCTTTTTGGTGCCAGGAGAAGAATACGCTTTAGTCCGCAGTCAGGAAAAATCCTGCCCAGGAACCAAAATGTTTTTTGAAGCCAAAATTTGTTTCTTTAAACCAAATGCAAAAACGGACACCAGGATGAGTTTCAGGATGAAATTCCATGTCTAAAAATGGTGTTGCTTCCACTTTTTAAAAATCGAGCCTTTTTGGTGCCAGGAGAAGAAAACGCTTTACTCCGCGGTCAGGAAAAATGCCGCCCAGGAACCAAAAATGTTTTTTAAAGAGAATTTTTTTTTTGAAACCAAATGCAAAAACGGACACCAGGATGAGTTTCACGATGAAATTCCATGTGTAAAAATGGTGTTGCTTCCACTTTTTAAAAATCGAGCCTTTTTGGTGCCAGGAGAAGAAAATGCTTTACTCCGCGGTCAGGAAAAATCCTGCCCAGGAACCAAAATGTTTTTTGAAGCCAAATTTTTTTTTTAAACCAAATGCAAAAACGGACACCAGGATGAGTTTCACGATGAAATTCCATGTCTAAAAATGGGGTTGCTTCCACTTTTTAAAAATCAAGCCTTTTTGGTGCCAGGAGAAGAAAACGCTTTACTCCGCGGTCAGGAAAAATGCCGCCCAGGAACCAATAATGTTTTTTAAAGAGAATTTTTTTTTAAAACCAAATGCAAAAACGGACACCAGGATGAGTTTCAGGATGAAATTCCATGTCTAAAAATGGTGTTGCTTCAACTTTTTAAAAATCAAGCCTTTTTGGTGCCAGGAGAAGAAAACGCTTTACTCCGCGGTCAGGAAAAATGCTGCCCAGGAACCAAAATGTTTTTTGAAGCCAAATTTTTTTTTTGAAACCAAATGCAAAAACGGAGACCAGGATGAGTTTCACGATGAAATTCCATGTATAAAAATGGTGTTGCTTCCACTTTTTAAAAATCGAGCCTTTTTGGTGCCAGGAGAAGAAAACGCTTTACTCCGCGGTCAGGAAAAATCCTGCCCAGGAACCAAAATGTTTTTTGAAGCCAAATTTTTTTTTTGAACCCAAATGGAAAAACGAACACCAGGATGAGTTTCAGGATGAAATTCCATGTCTAAAAATGGTGTTGCTTCAACTTTTTAAAAATCGAGCCTTTTTGATGCCAGGAGAAGAAAACGCTTTACTCCACGGTCAGGAAAAATCCTGCCCAGGAACCAAAATGTTTTTTGAAGCCAAATTTTTTTTTTTAAACCAAATGCAAAAACGGACACCAGGATGAGTTTCGCGATGAAATTCCATGTCTAAAAATGGTGTTGCTTCAACTTTTTAAAAATCGAGACTTTTTGGTGCCAGGAGAAGAAAACGCTTTACTCCGCGGTCAGGAAAAATCCTGCCCAGGAACCAAAATGTTTTTTGAAGCCAAATTTTTTTTTTTTTGAAACCAAATGCAAAAACGGACACCAGGATGAGTTTCGCGATGAAATTCCATGTCTAAAAATGGTGTTGCTTCAACTTTTTAAAAATCGAGACTTTTTGGTGCCAGGAGAAGAAAACGCTTTACTCCGCGGTCAGGAAAAATGCCGCCCAGGAACCAAAAATGTTTTTTAAAGAGAATTTTTTTTTTAAACCAAATGCAAAAACGGACACCAGGATGAGTTTCACCATGAAATTCCATGTCTAAAAATGGTGTTGCTTCAACTTTTTAAAAATCGAGACTTTTTGGTGCCAGGAGAAGAAAACGCTTTACTCCGCGGTCAGGAAAAATCCTGCCCAGGAACCAAAATGTTTTTTGAAGCCAAATTTTTTTTTTTTTGAAACCAAATGCAAAAACGGACACCAGGATGAGTTTCGCGATGAAATTCCATGTCTAAAAATGGTGTTGCTTCCACTTTTTAAAAATCGAGCCTTTTTGGTGCCAGGAGAAGAAAACGCTTTACTCCGCAGTCAGGAAAAATCCTGCCCAGGAACCAAAATGTTTTTTGAAGCCAAAATTTGTTTCTTTAAACCAAATGCAAAAACGGACACCAGGATGAGTTTCACGATGAAATTCCATGTCTAAAAATGGTGTTGCTTCTAGTTTTTAAAAATCGAGCCTTTTTGGTGCCAGGAGAAGAAAACGCTTTACTCCGCGGTCAGGAAAAATGCCACCCAGGAACCAAAAATGTTTTTTAAAGAGAATTTTTTTTTTAAACCAAATGCAAAAACGGACACCAGGATGAGTTTCACGATGAAATTCCATGTCTAAAAATGGTGTTGCTTCCACTTTTTAAAAATCGAGCCTTTTTGGTGCCAGGAGAAGAAAACGCTTTACTCCGCGGTCAGGAAAAATCCTGCCCAGGAACCAAAATGTTTTTTGAAGCCAAAATTTGTTTCTTTAAACCAAATGCAAAAACGGACACCAGGATGAGTTTCACGATGAAATTCCATGTCTAAAAATGGTGTTGCTTCCACTTTTTAAAAATCGAGCCTTTTTGGTGCCAGGAGAAGAAAACGCTTTACTCCGCGGTCAGGAAAAATGCCGCCCAGGAACCAAAAATGTTTTTTAAAGAGAATTTTTTTTTTGAAACCAAATGCAAAAACGGACACCAGGATGAGTTTCAGGATGAAATTCCATGTCTAAAAATGGTGTTGCTTCAACTTTTTAAAAATCGAGCCTTTTTGGTGCTAGGAGAAAAAAACGCTTTACTCCGCGGCCAGGAAAAATCCTGCCCAGGAACCAAAATGTTTTTTGAAGCCAAATTTTTTTTTTGAAACCAAATGCAAAAACGGACACCAGGATGAGTTTTGTTATGTCCATATAAGGGCATCCGCCCTGATTGGCTGCCAGCCATCGGGCGGGAGATTTGAATCCCTGTCTAGGGGCGGTGCGTCTGCCGGGAGCGAATATAAGGAGAGCTCCGGCAGCGCGCCAGCAGTCTTCTTTACTTGTTACTATGTAAATAAAGTTGTTACTTGTATCAAGCTGGTCACGTCTTCTGTTCCTGCGCCTGATCTAACACTGGCGACGAAGGACTAGAGAAGAGAACCTGAGAAAGACTCACGGCACGATCGCCCAAAGAGCTGAAGTCACCTCACCACAGCGACTTCCAGAATGGCTACCCCGCAAGCCCCGATGACCGCGCTGAACCCGTTCGACCCATCCCGGGAGAAGTGGAGGTCATACATGGTCCGATTCCGGCAGTTCCTGCGAGGCAATGGATACCAGAACCTCGATGATGAGAGGAAAAGAGCCCTCTTCCTGGCTCATTGCGGATCGGACGTCTTAGAGATGGCGATGGACCTCGTGGCACCTAGGGACATCGAGGAGATGTCCTGGAATGACCTGCAGGACGTCTTACAGGAGCACTATGCACCTACAGGCACCCCCATCGCAAACAGGTTCACCTTCCAGCAGAGAAACCAGCGGGAAGGTGAATCCATCAAAGAATTCGTGGCAGCACTCCGCCAACTCGCTGCCAACTGCGAGTTCGACAATGTGGACAATGCCATCCGGGACCGCATTGTGTTTGGAATGCGAGATGTGGGGCTGCAGAAGAAATTCCTCAGCAGGAAGAGGATCCCGCTCAAAGACGTCCTCGACGAGGCAACAGCGGCGGAAACGTCCGAACAAGCAGCCGCGGCAATGGTAAAAGCAAGAGGGATCCATAAGATCCACAAGTCGGGCCCAACCTCATCAGACGAGGCAACCACTCAATCCGAGTCTGATGAGGAAATGGCCGTCCACAAGGTGTCCCGCCCTCCCAGGCGGGAAACCCCACCGCATGGCGACCGCGGAGAGCGATGCGGCAGCTGCAGAGGCGACCACCCCAGAGCGACCTGCAGATGGAGGGACGCGACCTGCCGCCGATGCCTGAAGAGGGGCCACATCGCCGAGGCCTGCAGAGCCACAGACCCAGCCCCGGAGCCGCCCAGACCGCGATTCCGGGAAAATCGCAAAGATAACCAGAGGACATCCAAACGGTCCTCAAACCAGTCCCGGCGCGGGGAGGAGGAATATCCCCGGAACAGAACGGTGCACCAGACCACCACCATTGCTCACACAAGCGACGAGGGGACAACCAAGTTCCACGTGACGCTGCTAGCAGAGGGGTCTCCGTGCAAGATGGAGGTAGATTCCGGATCCGCCTTCTCCATCATGGACTGGCAGCACCTACAGCAGCTGAAACCGACGTACAAAAGGACCCAGCTGAAAGCCCCGAAAGACAAGCTCGTGGACTTTAACGGAAACCCCATTGAAATCCTAGGCAGGGCAACCATCCATGTGAAATACAACGACTTCAATGGAAAGCTACCCATCACCATCGTGCAGCACAGCCGACCGAACCTGCTGGGCGTGGAGTGGTTCAAGCCTCTAGGACTTTCACTTCAGGGCATCCACGAGATCCGCAGGGACGAACTCGACTCCATCATCGAAGAGTTCAAAGAAGTCTTCGATGGTAAGCTGGGGAAATTTGTGGGGAGGCCAATCTCCTTTAATCTGGACAAGGGAATCACCCCAATCAGGCTCAAGCCCCGCCGAGTTCCATTTGCCCTGCGGCCTAAAGTAGATGAACAGCTGGATAAGCTGATCGCCCAGGGCGTACTGGAACCGATCGATCATGCCTCATGGGAGACCCCCATTGTGACCCCACTGAAGCATGATGGGTCTGTGCGCATCTGTGCTGACTACCGTTGTACCATCAACAAGGCGTTGGCACAGAGCGCATACCCAGTCCCAGTGGTGCAACACCTGCTGCACTCCCTGGGATCGGGATCAATTTTCGCGAAACTGGACCTGGCCCAGGCTTACCAGCAACTGCCAGTGGATGACAAAACGGCGGAGGCTCAGACAATTGTCACGCACAGAGGGGCATTTAAATGTAACCGCCTCCAATTTGGAGTCAGCGCTGCCCCTGGCATATTCCAATCCATGATGGAACGCCTTCTCCAAGGCGTTCCAGGGGTGGTGCCTTACTTCGATGATGTGCTCATCTCCGGTGACTCGAGACCCCAACTCCTTGAAAGGCTCAGGCTTGTCCTGCAGCGGTTCAAGGACAAGGGTTTGAGGGTCAGGCGGGACAAGTGCATCATAGGAGTACAGGAAGTCGAGTTCCTGGGCTTCCTCATTGATAGCACAGGCATACACCCCACCAAATCAAAAGTGGAAGCAATCCATGAAGCTCCAAGCCCAAAAAACAAAACGGAGCTTCAGGCTTTCCTTGGGTTGCTCAACTTCTACGCCATTTTCTTAAAACAGAAAGCCACAGTTGCTGAGCCACTCCACCGCCTGCTGGGGAAATCGGCTTCCTGGAAGTGGGGCCAGGAAGAGGAAGCGGCATTCCGGGCCATCAAAGGACTATTGACGTCCAAAAGCGTCCTCATCCAGTACAGCGAGACGCTTCCCATCAGACTGACCTGCGACGCGTCGCCTTACGGGGTGGGGGCAGTCCTCAGCCACGAACTGCCCAATGGCTCGGAAGCCCCAATCACGTACTTTTCAAAGACTATGTCCGGCGCAGAACGGAACTATAGCCAGCTGGACAAAGAAGCCCTGGCCATCGTGGCTGGCGTGAAGCGCTTCCACGAATACCTCTACGGAAGACGTTTCACCATAGTCACAGACCACAAGCCTCTCCTGGGACTCCTCGCAGGCGACCAACCAACCCCGACCTTCATGTCCCCAAGAATGACGAGATGGGCCATCTTCCTAGCGGGCTACTCCTATAGGCTCGTGCACCAGCCAGGCACAGCCATAGGGAACGCTGACGCCCTCAGCAGATGCCCGTCGAAGAAGCCGGTCGAGGACCCAGCCCCCACGCTCCACCTACTTCACATTGATGACGACGCCAGCTGCCCGGTGTCATCCGCAGATGTGGCCGTCCACACACAAAGGGACCCCACACTCCGCCAAGTGAAGTCCTGGATCCTCAGAGGGTGGCCAGCGGAAAAGCCAGAGGAAAGGTTCAGCCCGTTCGCCAGGAAACAGGAGGAGCTGTCCACCATCAAAGGCTGCCTACTATGGGGAGACAGGGTGCTGATTCCAGGCACTCTGCAACGGCGGACGCTAGAAACCTTACACAAGGGGCACCCGGGCATCGTCCGCATGAAGGCCCTGGCACGGAGTTATGTCTGGTGGCCCTCCATGGACAAAGACATTGAACAATGGGTCTCCAGATGTGACCCGTGCCAAGAAGTTCGCCCAGTGCCACCGCAATCCGAGGTCGCGAAGTGGGAGACCCCCAGCAACCCCTGGTCGAGGATCCACATCGACTTCGCGGGTCCGATGCAAGGGCGACACCTCCTCATCGTGGTAGATGCCTTCTCCAAATGGCTCGAGGTGGTGCCCATGGCATCTACCACAACGGAAGCAACCATCCGAGCCCTGCGCCGCCTGTTTGCCACACATGGCCTACCGGATGTGCTGGTCTCAGACAACGGCCCCCAGCTCACATCCCTGGCCATGGAGTCCTTCCTGGCAGGACTGGGCATCCGCCACGCCCTGTCCGCCCCCTACAGGCCGGCCGGAAACGGACAAGCCGAACGCATGGTCCGGCTGACCAAAGAGGCCCTCACCAAGATGGGCCCGGGGGACTGGCAAGAGCGCATAGACAATTTCCTCCTCACACAGCACATCACGCCACACGCCACCACCCACAAGAGCCCGGCCGAACTGTTGATGGGCAGAAGGTTAAGGTCACCCTTGGACCGGCTGCACCCCCAATACAGCCCGGAAGTGACCGCAACCGCCAGCCGCCCGCTCCGCGCCTTCAGCAAAGGTGATTCAATCTTCGCGCTAAATTTCAGCGGCTCCCCTAAGTGGCTGAAGGGGAAAATTACCAGCACAACCGGGCCCAAATCCTACATCGTCGAGTTGGAAGATGGACAGTTCACGAGACGCCACATCGACCAACTCCGAAAAAGGTGGGGGGGGGCACATGAAAACCAGCCTGACGAGGGAGGCCTACAACACCCCGACGAGGTAGGCCTACAACACCCCGGCGAGGTAGGCCTACCACACCCAGACCAGGTAGGCCTACAACACCCCGACGAGGTAGGCCTACAACACCCCAACGAGGTAGGCCTACCACACCCCTGCGAGGCAGAGCAGCACCACCCCGACAAGGTTGGCCCAGCCCACTACCAAATGCTGTCACGTCGGCAGCCCAGCGAGGTAGACCGGGGCCAACCGCACGGGGGATGGCAACACCAACCCAGCCAGGTGGGCACCGGGCACGGCAAGGCCAGGGACCACCAACCCAGCCCGCAGGTAGACCGGGACCTGCCCAGAGGAGGAGCAGCGCACCCCACCAGTGACAGCAGCCTATGCCAGCCCAGCCAGGGAGACTGCAGTTCCAGGCGAGTAGACCGGGACCCAGCCAAGAGGGGCACCCCACGACCCACGGGCGAGGGTGGCACACGAATCACCGACGTGGGGGACCCCCGCCCATCACAGAAGACAGCCAACAAACGACACCCCGACCCGGATGACCCCAAGCACCACCCGACGGTAGACCAGGGGCTAGGGGGAAGGGAGAGCCGACAACAACCCGGCCAGGTAGACCTGCACCACCCCGGCAGGGGAGACCTCCGCCGCCCCGCAGAGGTAGGGCCGCAACAACAGCCCGACCAGGTCGACCACCACCGACCAGACGGGGTAGACCAACGCCAGCCCGACCGAGTAGACCAACGCCACCCCTGCGAGGTCGGACAACGCAGCACGGACCAGCACCACCCGCAGCCGGCGGGCCGGTCCAGAGGGCACCAAACAGAACCACCACCCACCCGGCACCAGGCCGAACCGCAACCGAACCGCAGCGCCCGGGAGACCAGGGAGGAGCAAACGATGGACTTACCGAGACTCAGACGCTCTTCCCGGGTCGGAACCGAGCCACCGAGGCGAGGAAACAGATCCACAGGCCAGGAAGAAGACCACCAGAACCAGCCATCCAAGGTCTGCGGTCCGGCCGGAGGCGCTGGGGGTGACCCCGCTCACTCGACAGCCGAACCAAGCCCGGTTCCGGAGAGGGAGCCCGGAGACGACAGAGCCCCGTCCACCCAGGTCGGAGACGGAGAACAAGTGAGACTGCGCAGGTCAGCTAGGGTGCCGAGGCGTCCTACGTACCTGCGCGACTACGTGACTTTCATAAACGAGATTGACAGTTCAGACTAAGGGGGGAGGAGTGTTATGTCCATATAAGGGCATCCGCCCTGATTGGCTGCCAGCCATCGGGTGGGAGATTTGAATCCCTGTCTAGGGGCGGTGCGTCTGCCGGGAGCGAATATAAGGAGAGCTCCGGCAGCGCGCCAGCAGTCTTCTTTACTTGTTACTATGTAAATAAAGTTGTTACTTGTATCAAGCTGGTCACGTCTTCTGTTCCTGCGCCTGATCTAACAAGTTTCACGATGAAATTCCATGTCTAAAAATGGTGTTGCTTCCACTTTTTAAAAATCCAGCCTTTTTGTTGCCAGGAGAAGAAAACGCTTTACTCCGCGGTCAGGAAAAATCCTGCCCAGGAACCAAAATGTTTTTTGAAGCCAAAATTTGTTTCTTTAAACCAAATGCAAAAACGGACACCAGGATGAGTTTCAGGATGAAATTCCATGTCTAAAAATGGGGTTGCTTCTACTTTTTAAAAATCAAGCCTTTTTGGAGCCAGGAGAAGAAAACGCTTTACACCGCGGTCAGGAAAAATGCCGCCCAAGAACCAAAAATGTTTTTTAAAGAGAATTTTTTTTTTAAACCAAATGCAAAAACGGACACCAGGATGAGTTTCAGGATGAAATTCCATGTCTAAAAATGGGGTTGCTTCCACTTTTTAAAAATCAAGCCTTTTTGGTGCCAGGAGTAGAAAACGCTTTACTCCGCGGTCAGGAAAAATCCTGCCCAGGAACCAAAATGTTTTTTGAAGCCAAACTTTTTTTTTTGAAACCAAATGCAAAAACGGACACCAGGATGAGTTTCAGGATGAAATTCCATGTCTAAAAATGGTGTTGCTTCCACTTTTTAAAAATCGAGCCTTTTTGGTGCCAGGAGAAGAAAACGCTTTACTCCGCGGTCAGGAAAAATGCCGCCCAGGAACCAATAATGTTTTTTAAAGAGAATTTTTTTTTTGAAACCAAATGCAAAAACGGACACCAGGATGAGTTTCACGATGAAATTCCATGTCTAAAAATGGTGTTGCTTCCACTTTTTAAAAATCGAGCCTTTTTGGTGCCAGGAGAAGAAAACGCTTTACTCCGCGGTCAGGAAAAATCCTGCCCAGGAGCCAAAATGTTTTTTGAAGCCAAAATTTGTTTCTTTAAACCAAATGCAAAAACGGACACCAGGATGAGTTTCAGGATGAAATTCCATGTCTAAAAATGGTGTTGCTTCTACTTTTTAAAAATCAAGCCTTTTTGGTGCCAGGAGAAGAAAACGCTTTACTCCGCGGTCAGGAAAAATGCCGCCCAGGAACCAATAATGTTTTTTAAAGAGAATTTTTTTTTTAAACCAAATGCAAAAACGGACACCAGGATGAGTTTCAGGATGAAATTCCATGTCTAAAAATGGTGTTGCTTCCACTTTTTAAAAATCGAGCCTTTTTCGTGCCAGGAGAAGAAAACGCTTTACTCCGCGGTCAGGAAAAATGCCGCCCAGGAACCAATAATGTTTTTTAAAGAGAATTTTTTTTTTGAAACCAAATGCAAAAACGGACACCAGGATGAGTTTCACGATGAAATTCCATGTCTAAAAATGGTGTTGCTTCAAATTTTTAAAAATCGAGCCTTTTTGGTGCCAGGAGAAAAAAACGCTATACTCCGCGGCCAGGAAAAATCCTGCCCAGGAACCAAAATGTTTTTTGAAGCCAAATTTTTTTTTTGAAACCAAATGCAAAAACGGACACCAGGATGAGTTTCATGATGAAATTCCATGTCTAAAAATGGTGTTGCTTCCACTTTTTAAAAATCGAGCCTTTTTGGTGCCAGGAGAAGAATACGCTTTAGTCCGCAGTCAGGAAAAATCCTGCCCAGGAACCAAAATGTTTTTTGAAGCCAAAATTTGTTTCTTTAAACCAAATGCAAAAACGGACACCAGGATGAGTTTCACGATGAAATTCCATGTCTAAAAATGGTGTTGCTTCCACTTTTTAAAAATCGAGCCTTTTTGGTGCCAGGAGAAGAAAACTCTTTACTCCGCGGTCAGGAAAAATGCCGCCAGGAACCAAAAATGTTTTTTAAAGAGAATTTTTTTTTTGAAACCAAATGCAAAAACGGACACCAGGATGAGTTTCACGATGAAATTCCATGTGTAAAAATGGTGTTGCTTCCACTTTTTAAAAATCGAGCCTTTTTGGTGCCAGGAGAAGAAAATGCTTTACTCCGCGGTCAGGAAAAATCCTGCCCAGGAACCAAAAGGTTTTTTGAAGCCAAATTTTTTTTTTTAAACCAAATGCAAAAACGGACACCAGGATGAGTTTCACGATGAAATTCCATGTCTAAAAATGGGGTTGCTTCCACTTTTTAAAAATCAAGCCTTTTTGGTGCCAGGAGAAGAAAACGCTTTACTCCGCGGTCAGGAAAAATGCCGCCCAGGAACCAATAATGTTTTTTAAAGAGAATTTTTTTTTAAAACCAAATGCAAAAACGGACACCAGGATGAGTTTCAGGATGAAATTCCATGTCTAAAAATGGTGTTGCTTCAACTTTTTAAAAATCAAGCCTTTTTGGTGCCAGGAGAAGAAAACGCTTTACTCCGCGGTCAGGAAAAATGCTGCCCGGGAACCAAAATGTTTTTTGAAGCCAAATTTTTTTTTTGAAACCAAATGCAAAAACGGACACCAGGATGAGTTTCACGATGAAATTCCATGTCTAAAAATGGGGTTGCTTCCACTTTTTAAAAATCAAGCCTTTTTGGTGCCAGGAGAAGAAAACGCTTTACTCCGCGGTCAGGAAAAATGCCGCCCAGGAACCAATAATGTTTTTTAAAGAGAATTTTTTTTAAAAACCAAATGCAAAAACGGACACCAGGATGAGTTTCAGGATGAAATTCCATGTCTAAAAATGGGGTTGCTTCCACTTTTTAAAAATCAAGCCTTTTTGGTGCCAGGAGAAGAAAACGCTTTACTCCGCGGTCAGGAAAAATCCTGCCCAGGAACCAAAATGTTTTTTGAAGCCAAATTTTTTTTTTTTTGAAACCAAATGCAAAAACGGACACCAGGATGAGTTTCGCGATGAAATTCCATGTCTAAAAATGGTGTTGCTTCCACTTTTTAAAAATCGAGCCTTTTTGGTGCCAGGAGAAGAAAACGCTTTACTCCGCGGTCAGGAAAAATCCTGCCCAGGAACCAAAATGTTTTTTGAAGCCAAATTTTTTTTTTGAACCCAAATGGAAAAACGAACACCAGGATGAGTTTCAGGATGAAATTCCATGTCTAAAAATGGTGTTGCTTCAACTTTTTAAAAATCGAGCCTTTTTGATGCCAGGAGAAGAAAACGCTTTACTCCACGGTCAGGAAAAATCCTGCCCAGGAACCAAAATGTTTTTTGAAGCCAAATTTTTTTTTTAAACCAAATGCAAAAACGGACACCAGGATGAGTTTCACGATGAAATTCCATGTCTAAAAATGGGGTTGCTTCCACTTTTTATAAATCCAGCCTTTTTGGTGCCAGGAGAAGAAAACGCTTTACTCCGCGGTCAGGAAAAATCCTGCCCAGGAACCAAAATGTTTTTTGAAGCCAAAATTTGTTTCTTTAAACCAAATGCAAAAACGGACACCAGGATGAGTTTAATGATGAAATTCCATGTCTAAAAATGGTGTTGCTTCCAGTTTTTAAAAATTGAGCCTTTTTGGTGCCAGGATAAGAAAACGCTTTACTCCGCGGTCAGGAAAAATGCCGCCCAGGAACCAAAAATGTTTTTTAAAGAGAATTTTTTTTTTAAACCAAATGCAAAAACGGACACCAGGATGAGTTTCACGATGAAATTCCATGTCTAAAAATGGTGTTGCTTCAACTTTATAAAAATCGAGACTTTTTGGTGCCAGGAGAAGAAAACGCTTTACTCCGCGGTCAGGAAAAATCCTGCCCAGGAACCAAAATGTTTTTTGAAGCCAAATTTTTTTTTTTTTGAAACCAAATGCAAAAACGGACACCAGGATGAGTTTCGCGATGAAATTCCATGTCTAAAAATGGTGTTGCTTCCACTTTTTAAAAATCGAGCCTTTTTGGTGCCAGGAGAAGAAAACGCTTTACTCCGCAGTCAGGAAAAATCCTGCCCAGGAACCAAAATGTTTTTTGAAGCCAAAATTTGTTTCTTTAAACCAAATGCAAAAACGGACACCAGGATGAGTTTCACGATGAAATTCCATGTCTAAAAATGGTGTTGCTTCTAGTTTTTAAAAATTGAGCCTTTTTGGTGCCAGGAGAAGAAAACGCTTTACTCCGCGGTCAGGAAAAATGCCACCCAGGAACCAAAAATGTTTTTTAAAGAGAATTTTTTTTTTAAACCAAATGCAAAAACGGACACCAGGATGAGTTTCACGATGAAATTCCATGTCTAAAAATGGTGTTGCTTCTAGTTTTTAAAAATTGAGCCTTTTTGGTGCCAGGAGAAGAAAACGCTTTACTCCGCGGTCAGGAAAAATCCTGCCCAGGAGCCAAAATGTTTTTTGAAGCCAAAATTTGTTTCTTTAAACCAAATGCAAAAACGGACACCAGGATGAGTTTCAGGATGAAATTCCATGTCTAAAAATGGTGTTGCTTCTACTTTTTAAAAATCAAGCCTTTTTGGTGCCAGGAGAAGAAAACGCTTTACTCCGCGGTCAGGAAAAATGCCGCCCAGGAACCAAAAATGTTTTTTAAAGAAAATTTTTTTTTTAAACCAAATGCAAAAACGGACACCAGGATGAGTTTCAGGATGAAATTCCATGTCTAAAAATGGTGTTGCTTCCACTTTTTAAAAATCGAGCCTTTTTCGTGCCAGGAGAAGAAAACGCTTTACTCCGCGGTCAGGAAAAATGCCGCCCAGGAACCAATAATGTTTTTTAAAGAGAATTTTTTTTTGAAACCAAATGCAAAAACGGACACCAGGATGAGTTTCACGATGAAATTCCATGTCTAAAAATGGTGTTGCTTCAAATTTTTAAAAATCGAGCCTTTTTGGTGCCAGGAGAAAAAAACGCTATACTCCGCGGCCAGGAAAAATCCTGCCCAGGAACCAAAATGTTTTTTGAAGCCAAATTTTTTTTTTGAAACCAAATGCAAAAACGGACACCAGGATGAGTTTCACGATGAAATTCCATGTCTAAAAATGGTGTTGCTTCCACTTTTTAAAAATCGAGCCTTTTTGGTGCCAGGAGAAGAATACGCTTTAGTCCGCAGTCAGGAAAAATCCTGCCCAGGAACCAAAATGTTTTTTGAAGCCAAAATTTGTTTCTTTAAACCAAATGCAAAAACGGACACCAGGATGAGTTTCAGGATGAAATTCCATGTCTAAAAATGGTGTTGCTTCCACTTTTTAAAAATCGAGCCTTTTTGGTGCCAGGAGAAGAAAACGCTTTACTCCGCGGTCAGGAAAAATGCCGCCCAGGAACCAAAAATGTTTTTTAAAGAGAATTTTTTTTTTGAAACCAAATGCAAAAACGGACACCAGGATGAGTTTCACGATGAAATTCCATGTGTAAAAATGGTGTTGCTTCCACTTTTTAAAAATCGAGCCTTTTTGGTGCCAGGAGAAGAAAACGCTTTACTCCGCGGTCAGGAAAAATCCTGCCCAGGAACCAAAAGGTTTTTTGAAGCCAAATTTTTTTTTTTAAACCAAATGCAAAAACGGACACCAGGATGAGTTTCACGATGAAATTCCATGTCTAAAAATGGGGTTGCTTCCACTTTTTAAAAATCAAGCCTTTTTGGTGCCAGGAGAAGAAAACGCTTTACTCCGCGGTCAGGAAAAATGCCGCCCAGGAACCAATAATGTTTTTTAAAGAGAATTTTTTTTTAAAACCAAATGCAAAAACGGACACCAGGATGAGTTTCAGGATGAAATTCCATGTCTAAAAATGGTGTTGCTTCAACTTTTTAAAAATCAAGCCTTTTTGGTGCCAGGAGAAGAAAACGCTTTACTCCGCGGTCAGGAAAAATGCTGCCCAGGAACCAAAATGTTTTTTGAAGCCAAATTTTTTTTTTGAAACCAAATGCAAAAACGGACACCAGGATGAGTTTCACGATGAAATTCCATGTCTAAAAATGGTGTTGCTTCCACTTTTTAAAAATCGAGCCTTTTTGGTGCCAGGAGAAGAAAACGCTTTACTCCGCGGTCAGGAAAAATCCTGCCCAGGAACCAAAATGTTTTTTGAAGCCAAATTTTTTTTTTGAACCCAAATAGAAAAACGAACACCAGGATGAGTTTCAGGATGAAATTCCATGTCTAAAAATGGTGTTGCTTCAACTTTTTAAAAATCGAGCCTTTTTGATGCCAGGAGAAGAAAACGCTTTACTCCACGGTGAGGAAAAATCCTGCCCAGGAACCAAAATGTTTTTTGAAGCCAAATTTTTTTTTTAAACCAAATGCAAAAACGGACACCAGGATGAGTTTCACGATGAAATTCCATGTCTAAAAATGGGGTTGCTTCCACTTTTTATAAATCCAGCCTTTTTGGTGCCAGGAGAAGAAAACGCTTTACTCCGCGGTCAGGAAAAATCCTGCCCAGGAACCAAAATGTTTTTTGAAGCCAAAATTTGTTTCTTTAAACCAAATGCAAAAACGGACACCAGGATGAGTTTAATGATGAAATTCCATGTCTAAAAATGGTGTTGCTTCCAGTTTTTAAAAATTGAGCCTTTTTGGTGCCAGGATAAGAAAACGCTTTACTCCGCGGTCAGGAAAAATGCCGCCCAGGAACCAAAAATGTTTTTTAAAGAGAATTTTTTTTTTAAACCAAATGCAAAAACGGACACCAGGATGAGTTTCACGATGAAATTCCATGTCTAAAAATGGTGTTGCTTCAACTTTTTAAAAATCGAGACTTTTTGGTGCCAGGAGAAGAAAACGCTTTACTCCGCGGTCAGGAAAAATCCTGCCCAGGAACCAAAATGTTTTTTGAAGCCAAATTTTTTTTTTTTTGAAACCAAATGCAAAAACGGACACCAGGATGAGTTTCGCGATGAAATTCCATGTCTAAAAATGGTGTTGCTTCCACTTTTTAAAAATCGAGCCTTTTTGGTGCCAGGAGAAGAAAACGCTTTACTCCGCAGTCAGGAAAAATCCTGCCCAGGAACCAAAATGTTTTTTGAAGCCAAAATTTGTTTCTTTAAACCAAATGCAAAAACGGACACCAGGATGAGTTTCACGATGAAATTCCATGTCTAAAAATGGTGTTGCTTCTAGTTTTTAAAAATTGAGCCTTTTTGGTGCCAGGAGAAGAAAACGCTTTACTCCGCGGTCAGGAAAAATGCCACCCAGGAACCAAAAATGTTTTTTAAAGAGAATTTTTTTTTTTAAACCAAATGCAAAAACGGACACCAGGATGAGTTTCACGATGAAATTCCATGTCTAAAAATGGTGTTGCTTCCACTTTTTAAAAATCGAGCCTTTTTGGTGCCAGGAGAAGAAAACGCTTTACTCCGCGGTCAGGAAAAATCCTGCCCAGGAACCAAAATGTTTTTTGAAGCCAAAATTTGTTTCTTTAAACCAAATGCAAAAACGGACACCAGGATGAGTTTCACGATGAAATTCCATGTCTAAAAATGGTGTTGCTTCCACTTTTTAAAAATCGAGCCTTTTTGGTGCCAGGAGAAGAAAACGCTTTACTCCGCGGTCAGGAAAAATGCCGCCCAGGAACCAAAAATGTTTTTTAAAGAGAATTTTTTTTTTGAAACCAAATGCAAAAACGGACACCAGGATGAGTTTCAGGATGAAATTCCATGTCTAAAAATGGTGTTGCTTCAACTTTTTAAAAATCGAGCCTTTTTGGTGCTAGGAGAAAAAAACGCTTTACTCCGCGGCCAGGAAAAATGCTGCCCAGGAACCAAAATGTTTTTTGAAGCCAAATTTTTTTTTTGAAACCAAATGCAAAAACGGACACCAGGATGAGTTTCACGATGAAATTCCATGTCTAAAAATGGTGTTGCTTCCACTTTTTAAAAATCCAGCCTTTTTGTTGCCAGGAGAAGAAAACGCTTTACTCCGCGGTCAGGAAAAATCCTGCCCAGGAACCAAAATGTTTTTTGAAGCCAAAATTTGTTTCTTTAAACCAAATGCAAAAACGGACACCAGGATGAGTTTCAGGATGAAATTCCATGTCTAAAAATGGGGTTGCTTCTACTTTTTAAAAATCAAGCCTTTTTGGAGCCAGGAGAAGAAAACGCTTTACACCGCGGTCAGGAAAAATGCCGCCCAAGAACCAAAAATGTTTTTTAAAGAGAATTTTTTTTTTAAACCAAATGCAAAAACGGACACCTGGATGAGTTTCAGGATGAAATTCCATGTCTAAAAATGGGGTTGCTTCCACTTTTTAAAAATCAAGCCTTTTTGGTGCCAGGAGTAGAAAACGCTTTACTCCGCGGTCAGGAAAAATCCTGCCCAGGAACCAAAATGTTTTTTGAAGCCAAACTTTTTTTTTTGAAACCAAATGCAAAAACGGACACCAGGATGAGTTTCACGATGAAATTCCATGTCTAAAAATGGTGTTGCTTCCACTTTTTAAAAATCGAGCCTTTTTGGTGCCAGGAGAAGAAAACGCTTTACTCCGCGGTCAGGAAAAATGCCGCCCAGGAACCAAAAATGTTTTTTAAAGAGAATTTTTTTTTTAAACCAAATGCAAAAACGGACACCAGGATGAGTTTCAGGATGAAATTCCATGTCTAAAAATGGTGTTCCTTCCACTTTTTAAAAATCGAGCCTTTTTGGTGCCAGGAGAAGAAAACGCTTTACTCTGCGGTCAGGAAAAATCCTGTCCAGGAACCAAAATGTTTTTTGAAGCCAAAATTTGTTTCTTTAAACCAAATGCAAAAACGGACACCAGGATGAGTTTCACGATGAAATTCCATGTCTAAAAATGGTGTTGCTTCCACTTTTTAAAAATCGAGCCTTTTTGGTGCCAGGAGAAGAAAACGCTTTACTCCGCGGTCAGGAAAAATGCCGCCCAGGAACCAAAAATGTTTTTTAAAGAGAATTTTTGTTTTGAAACCAAATGCAAAAACGGACACCAGGATGAGTTTCAGGATGAAATTCCATGTCTAAAAATGGTGTTGCTTCAACTTTTTAAAAATCGAGCCTTTTTGGTGCCAGGAGAAGAATACGTTTTAGTATGCAGTCAGGAAAAATTCTGCCCAGGAACCAAAATGTTTTTTGAAGCCAAAATTTGTTTCTTTAAACCAAATGCAAAAACGGACACCAGGATGAGTTTCAGGATGAAATTCCATGTCTAAAAATGGTGTTGCTTCCACTTTTTAAAAATCGAGCCATTTTGGTGGCAGGAGAAGAAAACGCTTTACTCCGCAGTCAGGAAAAATGCCGCCCAGGAACCAAAATGTTTTTTGAAGCCAAAATTTGTTTCTTTAAACCAAATGCAAAAACGGACACCAGGATGAGTTTCAGGATGAAATTCCATGTCTAAAAATGGTGTTGCTTCTACTTTTTAAAAATCAAGCCTTTTTGGAGCCAGGAGAAGAAAACGCTTTACACCGCGGTCAGGAAAAATGCCGCCCAAGAACCAAAAATGTTTTTTAAAGAGAATTTTTTTTTTAAACCAAATGCAAAAACGGACACCAGGATGAGTTTCAGGATGAAATTCCATGTCTAAAAATGGGGTTGCTTCCACTTTTTAAAAATCAAGCCTTTTTGGTGCCAGGAGAAGAAAACGCTTTACTCCGCGGTCAGGAAAAATCCTGCCCAGGAACCAAAATGTTTTTTGAAGCCAAAATTTGTTTCTTTAAACCAAATGCAAAAACGGACACCAGGATGAGTTTCACGATGAAATTCCATGTCTAAAAATGGTGTTGCTTCCACTTTTTAAAAATCGAGCCTTTTTGGTGCCAGGAGAAGAAAACGCTTTACTCTGCGGTCAGGAAAAATGCCGCCCAGGAACCAAAAATGTTTTTTAAAGAGATTTTTTTTTTTAAACCAAATGCAAAAACGGACACCAGGATGAGTTTCAGGATGAAATTCCATGTCTAAAAATGGGGTTGCTTCCACTTTTTAAAAATCAAGCCTTTTTGGTGCCAGGAGAAGAAAACGCTTTACTCCGCGGTCAGGAAAAATCCTGCCCAGGAACCAAAATGTTTTTTGAAGCCAAAATTTGTTTCTTTAAACCAAATGCAAAAACGGACACCAGGATGAGTTTCACGATGAAATTCCATGTCTAAAAATGGTGTTGCTTCCACTTTTTAAAAATCGAGCCTTTTTGGTGCCAGGAGAAAAAAACGCTTTACTCCGCGGTCAGGAAAAATGCCGCCCAGGAACCAAAAATGTTTTTTAAAGAGAATTTTTTTTTTGAAACCAAATGCAAAAACGGACACCAGGATGAGTTTCACGATGAAATTCCATGTCTAAAAATGGTGTTGCTTCCACTTTTTAAAAATCGAGCCTTTTTCGTGCCAGGAGAAGAAAACGCTTTACTCCGCGGTCAGGAAAAATCCTGCCCAGGAACCAAAATGTTTTTTGAAGCCAAAATTTGTTTCTTTAAACCAAATGCAAAAACGGACACCAGGATGAGTTTCACGATGAAATTCCATGTCTAAAAATGGTGTTGCTTCCACTTTTTAAAAATCGAGCCTTTTTGGTGCCAGGAGAAGAAAACGCTTTACTCCGCGGTCAGGAAAAATGCCGCCCAGGAACCAAAAATGTTTTTTAAAGAGAATTTTTTTTTTGAAACCAAATGCAAAAACGGACACCAGGATGAGTTTCACGATGAAATTCCATGTCTAAAAATGGTGTTGCTTCCACTTTTTAAAAATCGAGCCTTTTTCGTGCCAGGAGAAGAAAACGCTTTACTCCGCGGTCAGGAAAAATCCTGCCCAGGAACCAAAATGTTTTTTGAAGCCAAAATTTGTTTCTTTAAACCAAATGCAAAAACGGACACCAGGATGAGTTTCAGGATGAAATTCCATGTCTAAAAATGGTGTTGCTTCTACTTTTTAAAAATCAAGCCTTTTTGGAGCCAGGAGAAGAAAACGCTTTACACCGCGGTCAGGAAAAATGCCGCCCAAGAACCAAAAATTTTTTTTAAAGAGAATTTTTTTTTTAAACCAAATGCAAAAACGGACACCAGGATGAGTTTCAGGATGAAATTCCATGTCTAAAAATGGGGTTGCTTCCACTTTTTAAAAATCAAGCCTTTTTGGTGCCAGGAGAAGAAAACGCTTTACTCCGCGGTCAGGAAAAATCCTGCCCAGGAACCAAAATGTTTTTTGAAGCCAAAATTTGTTTCTTTAAACCAAATGCAAAAACGGACACCAGGATGAGTTTCACGATGAAATTCCATGTCTAAAAATGGTGTTGCTTCCACTTTTTAAAAATCGAGCCTTTTTGGTGCCAGGAGAAGAAAACGCTTTACTCCGCGGTCAGGAAAAATCCTGCCCAGGAACCAAAATGTTTTTTGAAGCCAAATTTTTTTTTTTTTGAAACCAAATGCAAAAACGGACACCAGGATGAGTTTCGCGATGAAATTCCATGTCTAAAAATGGTGTTGCTTCCACTTTTTAAAAATCGAGCCTTTTTGGTGCCAGGAGAAGAAAACGCTTTACTCCGCAGTCAGGAAAAATCCTGCCCAGGAACCAAAATGTTTTTTGAAGCCAAAATTTGTTTCTTTAAACCAAATGCAAAAACGGACACCAGGATGAGTTTCACGATGAAATTCCATGTCTAAAAATGGTGTTGCTTCTAGTTTTTAAAAATTGAGCCTTTTTGGTGCCAGGAGAAGAAAACGCTTTACTCCGCGGTCAGGAAAAATGCCACCCAGGAACCAAAAATGTTTTTTAAAGAGAATTTTTTTTTTAAACCAAATGCAAAAACGGACACCAGGATGAGTTTCACGATGAAATTCCATGTCTAAAAATGGTGTTGCTTCCACTTTTTAAAAATCGAGCCTTTTTGGTGCCAGGAGAAGAAAACGCTTTACTCCGCGGTCAGGAAAAATCCTGCCCAGGAACCAAAATGTTTTTTGAAGCCAAAATTTGTTTCTTTAAACCAAATGCAAAAACGGACACCAGGATGAGTTTCACGATGAAATTCCATGTCTAAAAATGGTGTTGCTTCCACTTTTTAAAAATCGAGCCTTTTTGGTGCCAGGAGAAGAAAACGCTTTACTCCGCGGTCAGGAAAAATGCCGCCCAGGAACCAAAAATGTTTTTTAAAGAGAATTTTTTTTTTGAAACCAAATGCAAAAACGGACACCAGGATGAGTTTCAGGATGAAATTCCATGTCTAAAAATGGTGTTGCTTCAACTTTTTAAAAATCGAGCCTTTTTGGTGCTAGGAGAAAAAAACGCTTTACTCCGCGGCCAGGAAAAATGCTGCCCAGGAACCAAAATGTTTTTTGAAGCCAAATTTTTTTTTTGAAACCAAATGCAAAAACGGACACCAGGATGAGTTTCACGATGAAATTCCATGTCTAAAAATGGTGTTGCTTCCACTTTTTAAAAATCCAGCCTTTTTGTTGCCAGGAGAAGAAAACGCTTTACTCCGCGGTCAGGAAAAATCCTGCCCAGGAACCAAAATGTTTTTTGAAGCCAAAATTTGTTTCTTTAAACCAAATGCAAAAACGGACACCAGGATGAGTTTCAGGATGAAATTCCATGTCTAAAAATGGGGTTGCTTCTACTTTTTAAAAATCAAGCCTTTTTGGAGCCAGGAGAAGAAAACGCTTTACACCGCGGTCAGGAAAAATGCCGCCCAAGAACCAAAAATGTTTTTTAAAGAGAATTTTTTTTTTAAACCAAATGCAAAAACGGACACCTGGATGAGTTTCAGGATGAAATTCCATGTCTAAAAATGGGGTTGCTTCCACTTTTTAAAAATCAAGCCTTTTTGGTGCCAGGAGTAGAAAACGCTTTACTCCGCGGTCAGGAAAAATCCTGCCCAGGAACCAAAATGTTTTTTGGAGCCAAACTTTTTTTTTTGAAACCAAATGCAAAAACGGACACCAGGATGAGTTTCACGATGAAATTCCATGTCTAAAAATGGTGTTGCTTCCACTTTTTAAAAATCGAGCCTTTTTGGTGCCAGGAGAAGAAAACGCTTTACTCCGCGGTCAGGAAAAATGCCGCCCAGGAACCAAAAATGTTTTTTAAAGAGAATTTTTTTTTTAAACCAAATGCAAAAACGGACACCAGGATGAGTTTCAGGATGAAATTCCATGTCTAAAAATGGTGTTCCTTCCACTTTTTAAAAATCGAGCCTTTTTGGTGCCAGGAGAAGAAAACGCTTTACTCTGCGGTCAGGAAAAATCCTGTCCAGGAACCAAAATGTTTTTTGAAGCCAAAATTTGTTTCTTTAAACCAAATGCAAAAACGGACACCAGGATGAGTTTCACGATGAAATTCCATGTCTAAAAATGGTGTTGCTTCCACTTTTTAAAAATCGAGCCTTTTTGGTGCCAGGAGAAGAAAACGCTTTACTCCGCGGTCAGGAAAAATGCCGCCCAGGAACCAAAAATGTTTTTTAAAGAGAATTTTTTTTTTGAAACCAAATGCAAAAACGGACACCAGGATGAGTTTCAGGATGAAATTCCATGTCTAAAAATGGTGTTGCTTCAACTTTTTAAAAATCGAGCCTTTTTGGTGCCAGGAGAAGAATACGTTTTAGTATGCAGTCAGGAAAAATTCTGCCCAGGAACCAAAATGTTTTTTGAAGCCAAAATTTGTTTCTTTAAACCAAATGCAAAAACGGACACCAGGATGAGTTTCAGGATGAAATTCCATGTCTAAAAATGGTGTTGCTTCCACTTTTTAAAAATCGAGCCATTTTGGTGGCAGGAGAAGAAAACGCTTTACTCCGCAGTCAGGAAAAATGCCGCCCAGGAACCAAAATGTTTTTTGAAGCCAAAATTTGTTTCTTTAAACCAAATGCAAAAACGGACACCAGGATGAGTTTCAGGATGAAATTCCATGTCTAAAAATGGTGTTGCTTCTACTTTTTAAAAATCAAGCCTTTTTGGAGCCAGGAGAAGAAAACGCTTTACACCGCGGTCAGGAAAAATGCCGCCCAAGAACCAAAAATGTTTTTTAAAGAGAATTTTTTTTTTAAACCAAATGCAAAAACGGACACCAGGATGAGTTTCAGGATGAAATTCCATGTCTAAAAATGGGGTTGCTTCCACTTTTTAAAAATCAAGCCTTTTTGGTGCCAGGAGAAGAAAACGCTTTACTCCGCGGTCAGGAAAAATCCTGCCCAGGAACCAAAATGTTTTTTGAAGCCAAAATTTGTTTCTTTAAACCAAATGCAAAAACGGACACCAGGATGAGTTTCACGATGAAATTCCATGTCTAAAAATGGTGTTGCTTCCACTTTTTAAAAATCGAGCCTTTTTGGTGCCAGGAGAAGAAAACGCTTTACTCTGCGGTCAGGAAAAATGCCGCCCAGGAACCAAAAATGTTTTTTAAAGAGATTTTTTTTTTTAAACCAAATGCAAAAACGGACACCAGGATGAGTTTCAGGATGAAATTCCATGTCTAAAAATGGGGTTGCTTCCACTTTTTAAAAATCAAGCCTTTTTGGTGCCAGGAGAAGAAAACGCTTTACTCCGCGGTCAGGAAAAATCCTGCCCAGGAACCAAAATGTTTTTTGAAGCCAAAATTTGTTTCTTTAAACCAAATGCAAAAACGGACACCAGGATGAGTTTCACGATGAAATTCCATGTCTAAAAATGGTGTTGCTTCCACTTTTTAAAAATCGAGCCTTTTTGGTGCCAGGAGAAGAAAACGCTTTACTCCGCGGTCAGGAAAAATGCCGCCCAGGAACCAAAAATGTTTTTTAAAGAGAATTTTTTTTTTGAAACCAAATGCAAAAACGGACACCAGGATGAGTTTAACGATGAAATTCCATGTCTAAAAATGGTGTTGCTTCCACTTTTTAAAAATCGAGCCTTTTTCGTGCCAGGAGAAGAAAACGCTTTACTCCGCGGTCAGGAAAAATCCTGCCCAGGAACCAAAATGTTTTTTGAAGCCAAAATTTGTTTCTTTAAACCAAATGCAAAAACGGACACCAGGATGAGTTTCACGATGAAATTCCATGTCTAAAAATGGTGTTGCTTCCACTTTTTAAAAATCGAGCCTTTTTGGTGCCAGGAGAAGAAAACGCTTTACTCCGCGGTCAGGAAAAATGCCGCCCAGGAACCAAAAATGTTTTTTAAAGAGAATTTTTTTTTTGAAACCAAATGCAAAAACGGACACCAGGATGAGTTTCACGATGAAATTCCATGTCTAAAAATGGTGTTGCTTCCACTTTTTAAAAATCGAGCCTTTTTCGTGCCAGGAGAAGAAAACGCTTTACTCCGCGGTCAGGAAAAATCCTGCCCAGGAACCAAAATGTTTTTTGAAGCCAAAATTTGTTTCTTTAAACCAAATGCAAAAACGGACACCAGGATGAGTTTCAGGATGAAATTCCATGTCTAAAAATGGTGTTGCTTCTACTTTTTAAAAATCAAGCCTTTTTGGAGCCAGGAGAAGAAAACGCTTTACACCGCGGTCAGGAAAAATGCCGCCCAAGAACCAAAAATGTTTTTTAAAGAGAATTTTTTTTTTAAACCAAATGCAAAAACGGACACCAGGATGAGTTTCAGGATGAAATTCCATGTCTAAAAATTTGGTTGCTTCCACTTTTTAAAAATCAAGCCTTTTTGGTGCCAGGAGAAGAAAACGCTTTACTCCGCGGTCAGGAAAAATCCTGCCCAGGAACCAAAATGTTTTTTGAAGCCAAAATTTGTTTCTTTAAACCAAATGCAAAAACGGACACCAGGATGAGTTTCACGATGAAATTCCATGTCTAAAAATGGTGTTGCTTCCACTTTTTAAAAATCGAGCCTTTTTGGTGCCAGGAGAAGAAAACGCTTTACTCTGCGGTCAGGAAAAATGCCGCCCAGGAACCAAAAATGTTTTTTAAAGAGATTTTTTTTTTTAAACCAAATGCAAAAACGGACACCAGGATGAGTTTCAGGATGAAATTCCATGTCTAAAAATGGGGTTGCTTCCACTTTTTAAAAATCAAGCCTTTTTGGTGCCAGGAGAAGAAAACGCTTTACTCCGCGGTCAGGAAAAATCCTGCCCAGGAACCAAAATGTTTTTTGAAGCCAAAATTTGTTTCTTTAAACCAAATGCAAAAACGGACACCAGGATGAGTTTCACGATGAAATTCCATGTCTAAAAATGGTGTTGCTTCCACTTTTTAAAAATCGAGCCTTTTTGGTGCCAGGAGAAGAAAACGCTTTACTCCGCGGTCAGGAAAAATGCCGCCCAGGAACCAAAAATGTTTTTTAAAGAGAATTTTTTTTTTGAAACCAAATGCAAAAACGGACACCAGGATGAGTTTCACGATGAAATTCCATGTCTAAAAATGGTGTTGCTTCCACTTTTTAAAAATCGAGCCTTTTTCGTGCCAGGAGAAGAAAACGCTTTACTCCGCGGTCAGGAAAAATCCTGCCCAGGAACCAAAATGTTTTTTGAAGCCAAAATTTGTTTCTTTAAACCAAATGCAAAAACGGACACCAGGATGAGTTTCACGATGAAATTCCATGTCTAAAAATGGTGTTGCTTCCACTTTTTAAAAATCGAGCCTTTTTGGTGCCAGGAGAAGAAAACGCTTTACTCCACGGTCAGGAAAAATGCCGCCCAGGAACTAAAAAGGTTTTTTAAAGAGAATTTTTTTTTTGAAACCAAATGCAAAAAGGGGACACCAGGATGAGTTTCACGATGAAATTCCATGTCTAAAAATGGTGTTGCTTCCACTTTTTAAAAATCGAGCCTTTTTCGTGCCAGGAGAAGAAAACGCTTTACTCCGCGGTCAGGAAAAATCCTGCCCAGGAACCAAAATGTTTTTTGAAGCCAAAATTTGTTTCTTTAAACCAAATGCAGAAACGGACACCAGGATGAGTTTCACGATGAAATTCCATGTCTAAAAATGGTGTTGCTTCCACTTTTTAAAAATCGAGCCTTTTTGGTGCCAGGAGAAGAAAACGCTTTACTCCGCGGTCAGGAAAAATGCCGCCCAGGAACCAAAAATGTTTTTTAAAGAGAATTTTTTTTTTGAAACCAAATGCAAAAACGGACACCAGGATGAGTTTCACGATGAAATTCCATGTCTAAAAATGGTGTTGCTTCCACTTTTTAAAAATCGAGCCTTTTTCGTGCCAGGAGAAGAAAACGCTTTACTCCGCGGTCAGGAAAAATCCTGCCCAGGAACCAAAATGTTTTTTGAAGCCAAAATTTGTTTCTTTAAACCAAATGCAAAAACGGACACCAGGATGAGTTTCACGATGAAATTCCATGTCTAAAAATGGTGTTGCTTCCACTTTTTAAAAATCGAGCCTTTTTGGTGCCAGGAGAAGAAAACGCTTTACTCCGCGGTCAGGAAAAATGCCGCCCAGGAACCAAAAATGTTTTTTAAAGAGAATTTTTTTTTTGAAACCAAATGCAAAAACGGACACCAGGATGAGTTTCACGATGAAATTCCATGTCTAAAAATGGTGTTGCTTCCACTTTTTAAAAATCGAGCCTTTTTCGTGCCAGGAGAAGAAAACGCTTTACTCCGCGGTCAGGAAAAATCCTGCCCAGGAACCAAAATGTTTTTTGAAGCCAAAATTTGTTTCTTTAAACCAAATGCAAAAACGGACACCAGGATGAGTTTCAGGATGAAATTCCATGTCTAAAAATGGTGTTGCTTCTACTTTTTAAAAATCAAGCCTTTTTGGAGCCAGGAGAAGAAAACGCTTTACACCGCGGTCAGGAAAAATGCCGCCCAAGAACCAAAAATGTTTTTTAAAGAGAATTTTTTTTTTAAACCAAATGCAAAAACGGACACCAGGATGAGTTTCACGATGAAATTCCATGTCTAAAAATGGGGTTGCTTCCACTTTTTAAAAATCAAGCCTTTTTGGTGCCAGGAGAAGAAAACGCTTTACTCCACGGTCAGGAAAAATCCTGCCCAGGAACCAAAATGTTTTTTGAAGCCAAAATTTGTTTCTTTAAACCAAATGCAAAAACGGACACCAGGATGAGTTTCACGATGAAATTCCATGTCTAAAAATGGTGTTGCTTCCACTTTTTAAAAATCGAGCCTTTTTGGTGCCAGGAGAAGAAAACGCTTTACTCCGCGGTCAGGAAAAATCCTGCCCAGGAACCAAAATGTTTTTTGAAGCCAAATTTTTTTTTTTTTGAAACCAAATGCAAAAACGGACACCAGGATGAGTTTCGCGATGAAATTCCATGTCTAAAAATGGTGTTGCTTCCACTTTTTAAAAATCGAGCCTTTTTGGTGCCAGGAGAAGAAAACGCTTTACTCCGCAGTCAGGAAAAATCCTGCCCAGGAACCAAAATGTTTTTTGAAGCCAAAATTTGTTTCTTTAAACCAAATGCAAAAACGGACACCAGGATGAGTTTCACGATGAAATTCCATGTCTAAAAATGGTGTTGCTTCTAGTTTTTAAAAATTGAGCCTTTTTGTTGCCAGGAGAAGAAAACGCTTTACTCCGCGGTCAGGAAAAATGCCACCCAGGAACCAAAAATGTTTTTTAAAGAGAATTTTTTTTTTAAACCAAATGCAAAAACGGACACCAGGATGAGTTTCACGATGAAATTCCATGTCTAAAAATGGTGTTGCTTCCACTTTTTAAAAATCGAGCCTTTTTGGTGCCAGGAGAAGAAAACGCTTTACTCCGCGGTCAGGAAAAATCCTGCCCAGGAACCAAAATGTTTTTTGAAGCCAAAATTTGTTTCTTTAAACCAAATGCAAAAACGGACACCAGGATGAGTTTCACGATGAAATTCCATGTCTAAAAATGGTGTTGCTTCCACTTTTTAAAAATCGAGCCTTTTTGGTGCCAGGAGAAGAAAACGCTTTACTCCGCGGTCAGGAAAAATGCCGCCCAGGAACCAAAAATGTTTTTTAAAGAGAATTTTTTTTTTGAAACCAAATGCAAAAACGGACACCAGGATGAGTTTCAGGATGAAATTCCATGTCTAAAAATGGTGTTGCTTCAACTTTTTAAAAATCGAGCCTTTTTGGTGCTAGGAGAAAAAAACGCTTTACTCCGCGGCCAGGAAAAATGCTGCCCAGGAACCAAAATGTTTTTTGAAGCCAAATTTTTTTTTTGAAACCAAATGCAAAAACGGACACCAGGATGAGTTTCACGATGAAATTCCATGTCTAAAAATGGTGTTGCTTCCACTTTTTAAAAATCGAGCCTTTTTGGTGCCAGGAGAAGAAAACGCTTTACTCCGCGGTCAGGAAAAATGCCGCCCAGGAACCAAAAATGTTTTTTAAAGAGAATTTTTTTTTTAAACCAAATGCAAAAACGGACACCAGGATGAGTTTCAGGATGAAATTCCATGTCTAAAAATGGTGTTCCTTCCACTTTTTAAAAATCGAGCCTTTTTGGTGCCAGGAGAAGAAAACGCTTTACTCTGCGGTCAGGAAAAATCCTGTCCAGGAACCAAAATGTTTTTTGAAGCCAAAATTTGTTTCTTTAAACCAAATGCAAAAACGGACACCAGGATGAGTTTCACGATGAAATTCCATGTCTAAAAATGGTGTTGCTTCCACTTTTTAAAAATCGAGCCTTTTTGGTGCCAGGAGAAGAAAACGCTTTACTCCGCGGTCAGGAAAAATGCCGCCCAGGAACCAAAAATGTTTTTTAAAGAGAATTTTTTTTTTGAAACCAAATGCAAAAACGGACACCAGGATGAGTTTCAGGATGAAATTCCATGTCTAAAAATGGTGTTGCTTCAACTTTTTAAAAATCGAGCCTTTTTGGTGCCAGGAGAAGAATACGTTTTAGTATGCAGTCAGGAAAAATTCTGCCCAGGAACCAAAATATTTTTTGAAGCCAAAATTTGTTTCTTTAAACCAAATGCAAAAACGGACACCAGGATGAGTTTCAGGATGAAATTCCATGTCTAAAAATGGTGTTGCTTCCACTTTTTAAAAATCGAGCCATTTTGGTGGCAGGAGAAGAAAACGCTTTACTCCGCAGTCAGGAAAAATGCCGCCCAGGAACCAAAATGTTTTTTGAAGCCAAAATTTGTTTCTTTAAACCAAATGCAAAAACGGACACCAGGATGAGTTTCAGGATGAAATTCCATGTCTAAAAATGGTGTTGCTTCTACTTTTTAAAAATCAAGCCTTTTTGGAGCCAGGAGAAGAAAACGCTTTACACCGCGGTCAGGAAAAATGCCGCCCAAGAACCAAAAATGTTTTTTAAAGAGAATTTTTTTTTTAAACCAAATGCAAAAACGGACACCAGGATGAGTTTCAGGATGAAATTCCATGTCTAAAAATGGTGTTGCTTCCACTTTTTAAAAATCAAGCCTTTTTGGTGCCAGGAGAAGAAAACGCTTTACTCCGCGGTCAGGAAAAATCCTGCCCAGGAACCAAAATGTTTTTTGAAGCCAAAATTTGTTTCTTTAAACCAAATGCAAAAACGGACACCAGGATGAGTTTCACGATGAAATTCCATGTCTAAAAATGGTGTTGTTTCCACTTTTTAAAAATCGAGCCTTTTTGGTGCCAGGAGAAGAAAACGCTTTACTCTGCGGTCAGGAAAAATGCCGCCCAGGAACCAAAAATGTTTTTTAAAGAGATTTTTTTTTTTAAACCAAATGCAAAAACGGACACCAGGATGAGTTTCAGGATGAAATTCCATGTCTAAAAATGGGGTTGCTTCCACTTTTTAAAAATCAAGCCTTTTTGGTGCCAGGAGAAGAAAACGCTTTACTCCGCGGTCAGGAAAAATCCTGCCCAGGAACCAAAATGTTTTTTGAAGCCAAAATTTGTTTCTTTAAACCAAATGCAAAAACGGACACCAGGATGAGTTTCACGATGAAATTCCATGTCTAAAAATGGTGTTGCTTCCACTTTTTAAAAATCGAGCCTTTTTGGTGCCAGGAGAAGAAACCGCTTTACTCCGCGGTCAGGAAAAATGCCGCCCAGGAACCAAAAATGTTTTTTAAAGAGAATTTTTTTTTTGAAACCAAATGCAAAAACGGACACCAGGATGAGTTTCACGATGAAATTCCATGTCTAAAAATGGTGTTGCTTCCACTTTTTAAAAATCGAGCCTTTTTCGTGCCAGGAGAAGAAAACGCTTTACTCCGCGGTCAGGAAAAATCCTGCCCAGGAACCAAAATGTTTTTTGAAGCCAAAATTTGTTTCTTTAAACCAAATGCAAAAACGGACACCAGGATGAGTTTCACGATGAAATTCCATGTCTAAAAATGGTGTTGCTTCCACTTTTTAAAAATCGAGCCTTTTTGGTGCCAGGAGAAGAAAACGCTTTACTCCGCGGTCAGGAAAAATGCCGCCCAGGAACCAAAAATGTTTTTTAAAGAGAATTTTTTTTTTGAAACCAAATGCAAAAACGGACACCAGGATGAGTTTCACGATGAAATTCCATGTCTAAAAATGGTGTTGCTTCCACTTTTTAAAAATCGAGCCTTTTTCGTGCCAGGAGAAGAAAACGCTTTACTCCGCGGTCAGGAAAAATCCTGCCCAGGAACCAAAATGTTTTTTGAAGCCAAAATTTGTTTCTTTAAACCAAATGCAAAAACGGACACCAGGATGAGTTTCAGGATGAAATTCCATGTCTAAAAATGGTGTTGCTTCTACTTTTTAAAAATCAAGTCTTTTTGGAGCCAGGAGAAGAAAACGCTTTACTCCGCGGTCAGGAAAAATCCTGCCCAGGAACCAAAATGTTTTTTGAAGCCAAAATTTGTTTCTTTAAACCAAATGCAGAAACGGACACCAGGATGAGTTTCACGATGAAATTCCATGTCTAAAAATGGTGTTGCTTCCACTTTTTAAAAATCGAGCCTTTTTGGTGCCAGGAGAAGAAAACGCTTTACTCCGCGGTCAGGAAAAATGCCGCCCAGGAACCAAAAATGTTTTTTAAAGAGAATTTTTTTTTTGAAACCAAATGCAAAAACGGACACCAGGATGAGTTTCACGATGAAATTCCATGTCTAAAAATGGTGTTGCTTCCACTTTTTAAAAATCGAGCCTTTTTCGTGCCAGGAGAAGAAAACGCTTTACTCCGCGGTCAGGAAAAATCCTGCCCAGGAACCAAAATGTTTTTTGAAGCCAAAATTTGTTTCTTTAAACCAAATGCAAAAACGGACACCAGGATGAGTTTCACGATGAAATTCCATGTCTAAAAATGGTGTTGCTTCCACTTTTTAAAAATCGAGCCTTTTTGGTGCCAGGAGAAGAAAACGCTTTACTCCGCGGTCAGGAAAAATGCCGCCCAGGAACCAAAAATGTTTTTTAAAGAGAATTTTTTTTTTGAAACCAAATGCAAAAACGGACACCAGGATGAGTTTCACGATGAAATTCCATGTCTAAAAATGGTGTTGCTTCCACTTTTTAAAAATCGAGCCTTTTTCGTGCCAGGAGAAGAAAACGCTTTACTCCGCGGTCAGGAAAAATCCTGCCCAGGAACCAAAATGTTTTTTGAAGCCAAAATTTGTTTCTTTAAACCAAATGCAAAAACGGACACCAGGATGAGTTTCAGGATGAAATTCCATGTCTAAAAATGGTGTTGCTTCTACTTTTTAAAAATCAAGCCTTTTTGGAGCCAGGAGAAGAAAACGCTTTACACCGCGGTCAGGAAAAATGCCGCCCAAGAACCAAAAATGTTTTTTAAAGAGAATTTTTTTTTTAAACCAAATGCAAAAACGGACACCAGGATGAGTTTCAGGATGAAATTCCATGTCTAAAAATGGGGTTGCTTCCACTTTTTAAAAATCAAGCCTTTTTGGTGCCAGGAGAAGAAAACGCTTTACTCCGCGGTCAGGAAAAATCCTGCCCAGGAACCAAAATGTTTTTTGAAGCCAAAATTTGTTTCTTTAAACCAAATGCAAAAACGGACACCAGGATGAGTTTCACGATGAAATTCCATGTCTAAAAATGGTGTTGCTTCCACTTTTTAAAAATCGAGCCTTTTTGGTGCCAGGAGAAGAAAACGCTTTACTCCGCGGTCAGGAAAAATCCTGCCCAGGAACCAAAATGTTTTTTGAAGCCAAATTTTTTTTTTTTTGAAACCAAATGCAAAAACGGACACCAGGATGAGTTTCGCGATGAAATTCCATGTCTAAAAATGGTGTTGCTTCCACTTTTTAAAAATCGAGCCTTTTTGGTGCCAGGAGAAGAAAACGCTTTACTCCGCAGTCAGGAAAAATCCTGCCCAGGAACCAAAATGTTTTTTGAAGCCAAAATTTGTTTCTTTAAACCAAATGCAAAAACGGACACCAGGATGAGTTTCACGATGAAATTCCATGTCTAAAAATGGTGTTGCTTCTAGTTTTTAAAAATTGAGCCTTTTTGGTGCCAGGAGAAGAAAACGCTTTACTCCGCGGTCAGGAAAAATGCCACCCAGGAACCAAAAATGTTTTTTAAAGAGAATTTTTTTTTTAAACCAAATGCAAAAACGGACACCAGGATGAGTTTCACGATGAAATTCCATGTCTAAAAATGGTGTTGCTTCCACTTTTTAAAAATCGAGCCATTTTGGTGGCAGGAGAAGAAAACGCTTTACTCCGCAGTCAGGAAAAATGCCGCCCAGGAACCAAAATGTTTTTTGAAGCCAAAATTTGTTTCTTTAAACCAAATGCAAAAACGGACACCAGGATGAGTTTCAGGATGAAATTCCATGTCTAAAAATGGTGTTGCTTCTACTTTTTAAAAATCAAGCCTTTTTGGAGCCAGGAGAAGAAAACGCTTTACACCGCGGTCAGGAAAAATGCCGCCCAAGAACCAAAAATGTTTTTTAAAGAGAATTTTTTTTTTAAACCAAATGCAAAAACGGACACCAGGATGAGTTTCAGGATGAAATTCCATGTCTAAAAATGGT
Source organism: Pituophis catenifer annectens (assembly GCF_029215685.1). NCBI lineage: Eukaryota > Metazoa > Chordata > Lepidosauria > Squamata > Colubridae > Pituophis > Pituophis catenifer. Next base: position 8,803,760 of record NW_027256894.1, read on the forward strand.
GTTGCTTCCACTTTTTAAAAATCAAGCCTTTTTGGTGCCAGGAGAAGAAAACGCTTTACTCCGCGGTCAGGAAAAATCCTGCCCAGGAACCAAAATGTTTTTTGAAGCCAAAATTTGTTTCTTTAAACCAAATGCAAAAACGGACACCAGGATGAGTTTCACGATGAAATTCCATGTCTAAAAATGGTGTTGCTTCCACTTTTTAAAAATCGAGCCTTTTTGGTGCCAGGAGAAGAAAACGCTTTACTCTGCGGTCAGGAAAAATGCCGCCCAGGAACCAAAAATGTTTTTTAAAGAGATTTTTTTTTTTAAACCAAATGCAAAAACGGACACCAGGATGAGTTTCAGGATGAAATTCCATGTCTAAAAATGGGGTTGCTTCCACTTTTTAAAAATCAAGCCTTTTTGGTGCCAGGAGAAGAAAACGCTTTACTCCGCGGTCAGGAAAAATCCTGCCCAGGAACCAAAATGTTTTTTGAAGCCAAAATTTGTTTCTTTAAACCAAATGCAAAAACGGACACCAGGATGAGTTTCACGATGAAATTCCATGTCTAAAAATGGTGTTGCTTCCACTTTTTAAAAATCGAGCCTTTTTGGTGCCAGGAGAAGAAACCGCTTTACTCCGCGGTCAGGAAAAATGCCGCCCAGGAACCAAAAATGTTTTTTAAAGAGAATTTTTTTTTTGAAACCAAATGCAAAAACGGACACCAGGATGAGTTTCACGATGAAATTCCATGTCTAAAAATGGTGTTGCTTCCACTTTTTAAAAATCGAGCCTTTTTCGTGCCAGGAGAAGAAAACGCTTTACTCCGCGGTCAGGAAAAATCCTGCCCAGGAACCAAAATGTTTTTTGAAGCCAAAATTTGTTTCTTTAAACCAAATGCAAAAACGGACACCAGGATGAGTTTCACGATGAAATTCCATGTCTAAAAATGGTGTTGCTTCTACTTTTTAAAAATCAAGTCTTTTTGGAGCCAGGAGAAGAAAACGCTTTACTCCGCGGTCAGGAAAAATCCTGCCCAGGAACCAAAATGTTTTTTGAAGCCAAAATTTGTTTCTTTAAACCAAATGCAGAAACGGACACCAGGATGAGTTTCACGATGAAATTCCATGTCTAAAAATGGGGTTGCTTCCACTTTTTAAAAATCAAGCCTTTTTGGTGCCAGGAGAAGAAAACGCTTTACTCCGCGGTCAGGAAAAATCCTGCCCAGGAACCAAAATGTTTTTTGAAGCCAAAATTTGTTTCTTTAAACCAAATGCAAAAACGGACACCAGGATGAGTTTCACGATGAAATTCCATGTCTAAAAATGGTGTTGCTTCCACTTTTTAAAAATCGAGCCTTTTTGGTGCCAGGAGAAGAAAACGCTTTACTCTGCGGTCAGGAAAAATGCCGCCCAGGAACCAAAAATGTTTTTTAAAAGATTTTTTTTTTTAAACCAAATGCAAAAACGGACACCAGGATGAGTTTCAGGATGAAATTCCATGTCTAAAAATGGGGTTGCTTCCACTTTTTAAAAATCAAGCCTTTTTGGTGCCAGGAGAAGAAAACGCTTTACTCCGCGGTCAGGAAAAATCCTGCCCAGGAACCAAAATGTTTTTTGAAGCCAAAATTTGTTTCTTTAAACCAAATGCAAAAACGGACACCAGGATGAATTTCACGATGAAATTCCATGTCTAAAAATGGTGTTGCTTCCACTTTTTAAAAATCGAGCCTTTTTCGTGCCAGGAGAAGAAAACGCTTTACTCCGCGGTCAGGAAAAATGCCGCCCAGGAACCAAAAATGTTTTTTAAAGAGAATTTTTTTTTTGAAACCAAATGCAAAAACGGACACCAGGATGAGTTTCACGATGAAATTCCATGTCTAAAAATGGTGTTGCTTCCACTTTTTAAAAATCGAGCCTTTTTCGTGCCAGGAGAAGAAAACGCTTTACTCCGCGGTCAGGAAAAATCCTGCCCAGGAACCAAAATGTTTTTTGAAGCCAAAATTTGTTTCTTTAAACCAAATGCAAAAACGGACACCAGGATGAGTTTCACGATGAAATTCCATGTCTAAAAATGGTGTTGCTTCCACTTTTTAAAAATCGAGCCTTTTTGGTGCCAGGAGAAGAAAACGCTTTACTCCACGGTCAGGAAAAATGCCGCCCAGGAACTAAAAAGGTTTTTTAAAGAGAATTTTTTTTTTGAAACCAAATGCAAAAACGGACACCAGGATGAGTTTCACGATGAAATTCCATGTCTAAAAATGGTGTTGCTTCCACTTTTTAAAAATCGAGCCTTTTTCGTGCCAGGAGAAGAAAACGCTTTACTCCGCGGTCAGGAAAAATCCTGCCCAGGAACCAAAATGTTTTTTGAAGCCAAAATTTGTTTCTTTAAACCAAATGCAGAAACGGACACCAGGATGAGTTTCAGGATGAAATTCCATGTCTAAAAATGGTGTTGCTTCTACTTTTTAAAAATCAAGCCTTTTTGGAGCCAGGAGAAGAAAACGCTTTACACCGCGGTCAGGAAAAATGCCGCCCAGGAACCAAAAATGTTTTTTAAAGAGAATTTTTTTTTTAAACCAAATGCAAAAACGGACACCAGGATGAGTTTCAGGATGAAATTCCATGTCTAAAAATGGGGTTGCTTCCACTTTTTAAAAATCGAGCCTTTTTGGTGCCAGGAGAAGAAAAAGCTTTACTCCGCGGTCAGGAAAAATCCTGCCCAGGAACCAAAATGTTTTTTGAAGCCAAAATTTGTTTCTTTAAACCAAATGCAAAAACGGACACCAGGATGAGTTTCACGATGAAATTCCATGTCTAAAAATGGTGTTGCTTCCACTTTTTAAAAATCGAGCCTTTTTGGTGCCAGGAAAAGAAAACGCTTTACTCCGCGGTCAGGAAAAATCCTGCCCAGGAACCAAAATGTTTTTGAAGCCAAAATTTGTTTCTTTAAACCAAATGCAAAAACGGACACCAGGATGAGTTTCAGGATGAAATTCCATGTCTAAAAATGGTGTTGCTTCCACTTTTTAAAAATCGAGCCTTTTTGGTGCCAGGAGAAGAAAACGCTTTACTCCGCGGTCAGGAAAAATGCCGCCCAGGAACCAATAATGTTTTTTAAAGAGAATTTTTTTTTTGAAACCAAATGCAAAAACGGACACCAGGATGAGTTTCACAATGAAATTCCATGTCTAAAAATGGTGTTGCTTCCACTTTTTAAAAATCGAGCCTTTTTGGTGCCAGGAGAAGAAAACGCTTTACTCCGCGGTCAGGAAAAATCCTGCCCAGGAGCCAAAATGTTTTTTGAAGCCAAAATTTGTTTCTTTAAACCAAATGCAAAAACGGACACCAGGATGAGTTTCAGGATGAAATTCCATGTCTAAAAATGGTGTTGCTTCTACTTTTTAAAAATCAAGCCTTTTTGGAGCCAGGAGAAGAAAACGCTTTACTCCGCGGTCAGGAAAAATCCTGCCCAGGAACCAAAATGTTTTTTGAAGCCAAAATTTGTTTCTTTAAACCAAATGCAAAAACGGACACCAGGATGAGTTTCACGATGAAATTCCATGTCTAAAAATGGTGTTGCTTCCACTTTTTAAAAATCGAGCCTTTTTGGTGCCAGGAGAAGAAAACGCTTTACTCCGCGGTCAGGAAAAATGCCGCCCAAGAACCAAAAATGTTTTTTAAAGAGAATTTTTTTTTTAAACCAAATGCAAAAACGGACACCAGGATGAGTTTCAGGATGAAATTCCATGTCTAAAAATGGGGTTGCTTCCACTTTTTAAAAATCAAGCCTTTTTGGTGCCAGGAGAAGAAAACGCTTTACTCCGCGGTCAGGAAAAATCCTGCCCAGGAACCAAAATGTTTTTTGAAGCCAAAATTTGTTTCTTTAAACCAAATGCAAAAACGGACACCAGGATGAGTTTCACGATGAAATTCCATGTCTAAAAATGGTGTTGCTTCCACTTTTTAAAAATCGAGCCTTTTTGGTGCCAGGAGAAGAAAACGCTTTACTCTGCGGTCAGGAAAAATGCCGCCCAGGAACCAAAAATGTTTTTTAAAGAGATTTTTTTTTTTAAACCAAATGCAAAAACGGACACCAGGATGAGTTTCAGGATGAAATTCCATGTCTAAAAATGGGGTTGCTTCCACTTTTTAAAAATCAAGCCTTTTTGGTGCCAGGAGAAGAAAACGCTTTACTCCGCGGTCAGGAAAAATCCTGCCCAGGAACCAAAATGTTTTTTGAAGCCAAAATTTGTTTCTTTAAACCAAATGCAAAAACGGACACCAGGATGAGTTTCACGATGAAATTCCATGTCTAAAAATGGTGTTGCTTCCACTTTTTAAAAATCGAGCCTTTTTGGTGCCAGGAGAAGAAAACGCTTTACTCCGCGGTCAGGAAAAATGCCGCCCAGGAACCAAAAATGTTTTTTAAAGAGAATTTTTTTTTTGAAACCAAATGCAAAAACGGACACCAGGATGAGTTTCACGATGAAATTCCATGTCTAAAAATGGTGTTGCTTCCACTTTTTAAAAATCGAGCCTTTTTCGTGCCAGGAGAAGAAAACGCTTTACTCCGCGGTCAGGAAAAATCCTGCCCAGGAACCAAAATGTTTTTTGAAGCCAAAATTTGTTTCTTTAAACCAAATGCAAAAACGGACACCAGGATGAGTTTCACGATGAAATTCCATGTCTAAAAATGGTGTTGCTTCCACTTTTTAAAAATCGAGCCTTTTTGGTGCCAGGAGAAGAAAACGCTTTACTCCACGGTCAGGAAAAATGCCGCCCAGGAACTAAAAAGGTTTTTTAAAGAGAATTTTTTTTTTGAAACCAAATGCAAAAACGGACACCAGGATGAGTTTCACGATGAAATTCCATGTCTAAAAATGGTGTTGCTTCCACTTTTTAAAAATCGAGCCTTTTTCGTGCCAGGAGAAGAAAACGCTTTACTCCGCGGTCAGGAAAAATCCTGCCCAGGAACCAAAATGTTTTTTGAAGCCAAAATTTGTTTCTTTAAACCAAATGCAGAAACGGACACCAGGATGAGTTTCAGGATGAAATTCCATGTCTAAAAATGGTGTTGCTTCTACTTTTTAAAAATCAAGCCTTTTTGGAGCCAGGAGAAGAAAACGCTTTACACCGCGGTCAGGAAAAATGCCGCCCAGGAACCAAAAATGTTTTTTAAAGAGAATTTTTTTTTTAAACCAAATGCAAAAACGGACACCAGGATGAGTTTCAGGATGAAATTCCATGTCTAAAAATGGGGTTGCTTCCACTTTTTAAAAATCGAGCCTTTTTGGTGCCAGGAGAAGAAAAAGCTTTACTCCGCGGTCAGGAAAAATCCTGCCCAGGAACCAAAATGTTTTTTGAAGCCAAAATTTGTTTCTTTAAACCAAATGCAAAAACGGACACCAGGATGAGTTTCACGATGAAATTCCATGTCTAAAAATGGTGTTGCTTCCACTTTTTAAAAATCGAGCCTTTTTGGTGCCAGGAAAAGAAAACGCTTTACTCCGCGGTCAGGAAAAATCCTGCCCAGGAACCAAAATGTTTTTGAAGCCAAAATTTGTTTCTTTAAACCAAATGCAAAAACGGACACCAGGATGAGTTTCAGGATGAAATTCCATGTCTAAAAATGGTGTTGCTTCCACTTTTTAAAAATCGAGCCTTTTTGGTGCCAGGAGAAGAAAACGCTTTACTCCGCGGTCAGGAAAAATGCCGCCCAGGAACCAATAATGTTTTTTAAAGAGAATTTTTTTTTTGAAACCAAATGCAAAAACGGACACCAGGATGAGTTTCACAATGAAATTCCATGTCTAAAAATGGTGTTGCTTCCACTTTTTAAAAATCGAGCCTTTTTGGTGCCAGGAGAAGAAAACGCTTTACTCCGCGGTCAGGAAAAATCCTGCCCAGGAGCCAAAATGTTTTTTGAAGCCAAAATTTGTTTCTTTAAACCAAATGCAAAAACGGACACCAGGATGAGTTTCACGATGAAATTCCATGTCTAAAAATGGTGTTGCTTCCACTTTTTAAAAATCGAGCCTTTTTGGTGCCAGGAGAAGAAAACGCTTTACTCCGCGGTCAGGAAAAATGCCGCCCAGGAACCAAAAATGTTTTTTAAAGAGAATTTTTTTTTTGAAACCAAATGCAAAAACGGACACCAGGATGAGTTTCACGATGAAATTCCATGTCTAAAAATGGTGTTGCTTCCACTTTTTAAAAATCGAGCCTTTTTCGTGCCAGGAGAAGAAAACGCTTTACTCCGCGGTCAGGAAAAATCCTGCCCAGGAACCAAAATGTTTTTTGAAGCCAAAATTTGTTTCTTTAAACCAAATGCAAAAACGGACACCAGGATGAGTTTCAGGATGAAATTCCATGTCTAAAAATGGTGTTGCTTCTACTTTTTAAAAATCAAGTCTTTTTGGAGCCAGGAGAAGAAAACGCTTTACACCGCGGTCAGGAAAAATGCCGCCCAAGAACCAAAAATGTTTTTTAAAGAGAATTTTTTTTTAAACCAAATGCAAAAACGGACACCAGGATGAGTTTCAGGATGAAATTCCATGTCTAAAAATGGGGTTGCTTCCACTTTTTAAAAATCAAGCCTTTTTGGTGCCAGGAGAAGAAAACGCTTTACTCCGCGGTCAGGAAAAATCCTGCCCAGGAACCAAAATGTTTTTTGAAGCCAAAATTTGTTTCTTTAAACCAAATGCAAAAACGGACACCAGGATGAGTTTCACGATGAAATTCCATGTCTAAAAATGGTGTTGCTTCCACTTTTTAAAAATCGAGCCTTTTTGGTGCCAGGAGAAGAAAACGCTTTACTCTGCGGTCAGGAAAAATGCCGCCCAGGAACCAAAAATGTTTTTTAAAGAGATTTTTTTTTTTAAACCAAATGCAAAAACGGACACCAGGATGAGTTTCAGGATGAAATTCCATGTCTAAAAATGGGGTTGCTTCCACTTTTTAAAAATCAAGCCTTTTTGGTGCCAGGAGAAGAAAACGCTTTACTCCGCGGTCAGGAAAAATCCTGCCCAGGAACCAAAATGTTTTTTGAAGCCAAAATTTGTTTCTTTAAACCAAATGCAAAAACGGACACCAGGATGAGTTTCACGATGAAATTCCATGTCTAAAAATGGTGTTGCTTCCACTTTTTAAAAATCGAGCCTTTTTGGTGCCAGGAGAAGAAAACGCTTTACTCCGCGGTCAGGAAAAATGCCGCCCAGGAACCAAAAATGTTTTTTAAAGAGAATTTTTTTTTTGAAACCAAATGCAAAAACGGACACCAGGATGAGTTTCACGATGAAATTCCATGTCTAAAAATGGTGTTGCTTCCACTTTTTAAAAATCGAGCCTTTTTCGTGCCAGGAGAAGAAAACGCTTTACTCCGCGGTCAGGAAAAATCCTGCCCAGGAACCAAAATGTTTTTTGAAGCCAAAATTTGTTTCTTTAAACCAAATGCAAAAACGGACACCAGGATGAGTTTCACGATGAAATTCCATGTCTAAAAATGGTGTTGCTTCCACTTTTTAAAAATCGAGCCTTTTTGGTGCCAGGAGAAGAAAACGCTTTACTCCACGGTCAGGAAAAATGCCGCCCAGGAACTAAAAAGGTTTTTTAAAGAGAATTTTTTTTTTGAAACCAAATGCAAAAACGGACACCAGGATGAGTTTCACGATGAAATTCCATGTCTAAAAATGGTGTTGCTTCCACTTTTTAAAAATCGAGCCTTTTTCGTGCCAGGAGAAGAAAACGCTTTACTCCGCGGTCAGGAAAAATCCTGCCCAGGAACCAAAATGTTTTTTGAAGCCAAAATTTGTTTCTTTAAACCAAATGCAGAAACGGACACCAGGATGAGTTTCAGGATGAAATTCCATGTCTAAAAATGGTGTTGCTTCTACTTTTTAAAAATCAAGCCTTTTTGGAGCCAGGAGAAGAAAACGCTTTACACCGCGGTCAGGAAAAATGCCGCCCAGGAACCAAAAATGTTTTTTAAAGAGAATTTTTTTTTTAAACCAAATGCAAAAACGGACACCAGGATGAGTTTCAGGATGAAATTCCATGTCTAAAAATGGGGTTGCTTCCACTTTTTAAAAATCGAGCCTTTTTGGTGCCAGGAGAAGAAAAAGCTTTACTCCGCGGTCAGGAAAAATCCTGCCCAGGAACCAAAATGTTTTTTGAAGCCAAAATTTGTTTCTTTAAACCAAATGCAAAAACGGACACCAGGATGAGTTTCACGATGAAATTCCATGTCTAAAAATGGTGTTGCTTCCACTTTTTAAAAATCGAGCCTTTTTGGTGCCAGGAAAAGAAAACGCTTTACTCCGCGGTCAGGAAAAATCCTGCCCAGGAACCAAAATGTTTTTGAAGCCAAAATTTGTTTCTTTAAACCAAATGCAAAAACGGACACCAGGATGAGTTTCAGGATGAAATTCCATGTCTAAAAATGGTGTTGCTTCCACTTTTTAAAAATCGAGCCTTTTTGGTGCCAGGAGAAGAAAACGCTTTACTCCGCGGTCAGGAAAAATGCCGCCCAGGAACCAATAATGTTTTTTAAAGAGAATTTTTTTTTTGAAACCAAATGCAAAAACGGACACCAGGATGAGTTTCACAATGAAATTCCATGTCTAAAAATGGTGTTGCTTCCACTTTTTAAAAATCGAGCCTTTTTCGTGCCAGGAGAAGAAAACGCTTTACTCCGCGGTCAGGAAAAATCCTGCCCAGGAACCAAAATGTTTTTTGAAGCCAAAATTTGTTTCTTTAAACCAAATGCAAAAACGGACACCAGGATGAGTTTCAGGATGAAATTCCATGTCTAAAAATGGTGTTGCTTCTACTTTTTAAAAATCAAGCCTTTTTGGAGCCAGGAGAAGAAAACGCTTTACACCGCGGTCAGGAAAAATGCCGCCCAAGAACCAAAAATGTTTTTTAAAGAGAATTTTTTTTTTAAACCAAATGCAAAAACGGACACCAGGATGAGTTTCAGGATGAAATTCCATGTCTAAAAATGGGGTTGCTTCCACTTTTTAAAAATCAAGCCTTTTTGGTGCCAGGAGAAGAAAACGCTTTACTCCGCGGTCAGGAAAAATCCTGCCCAGGAACCAAAATGTTTTTTGAAGCCAAAATTTGTTTCTTTAAACCAAATGCAAAAACGGACACCAGGATGAGTTTCACGATGAAATTCCATGTCTAAAAATGGTGTTGCTTCCACTTTTTAAAAATCGAGCCTTTTTGGTGCCAGGAGAAGAAAACGCTTTACTCTGCGGTCAGGAAAAATGCCGCCCAGGAACCAAAAATGTTTTTTAAAGAGATTTTTTTTTTTAAACCAAATGCAAAAACGGACACCAGGATGAGTTTCAGGATGAAATTCCATGTCTAAAAATGGGGTTGCTTCCACTTTTTAAAAATCAAGCCTTTTTGGTGCCAGGAGAAGAAAACGCTTTACTCCGCGGTCAGGAAAAATCCTGCCCAGGAACCAAAATGTTTTTTGAAGCCAAAATTTGTTTCTTTAAACCAAATGCAAAAACGGACACCAGGATGAGTTTCACGATGAAATTCCATGTCTAAAAATGGTGTTGCTTCCACTTTTTAAAAATCGAGCCTTTTTGGTGCCAGGAGAAGAAAACGCTTTACTCCGCGGTCAGGAAAAATGCCGCCCAGGAACCAAAAATGTTTTTTAAAGAGAATTTTTTTTTTGAAACCAAATGCAAAAACGGACACCAGGATGAGTTTCACGATGAAATTCCATGTCTAAAAATGGTGTTGCTTCCACTTTTTAAAAATCGAGCCTTTTTCGTGCCAGGAGAAGAAAACGCTTTACTCCGCGGTCAGGAAAAATCCTGCCCAGGAACCAAAATGTTTTTTGAAGCCAAAATTTGTTTCTTTAAACCAAATGCAAAAACGGACACCAGGATGAGTTTCACGATGAAATTCCATGTCTAAAAATGGTGTTGCTTCCACTTTTTAAAAATCGAGCCTTTTTGGTGCCAGGAGAAGAAAACGCTTTACTCCACGGTCAGGAAAAATGCCGCCCAGGAACTAAAAAGGTTTTTTAAAGAGAATTTTTTTTTTGAAACCAAATGCAAAAACGGACACCAGGATGAGTTTCACGATGAAATTCCATGTCTAAAAATGGTGTTGCTTCCACTTTTTAAAAATCGAGCCTTTTTCGTGCCAGGAGAAGAAAACGCTTTACTCCGCGGTCAGGAAAAATCCTGCCCAGGAACCAAAATGTTTTTTGAAGCCAAAATTTGTTTCTTTAAACCAAATGCAGAAACGGACACCAGGATGAGTTTCAGGATGAAATTCCATGTCTAAAAATGGTGTTGCTTCTACTTTTTAAAAATCAAGCCTTTTTGGAGCCAGGAGAAGAAAACGCTTTACACCGCGGTCAGGAAAAATGCCGCCCAGGAACCAAAAATGTTTTTTAAAGAGAATTTTTTTTTTAAACCAAATGCAAAAACGGACACCAGGATGAGTTTCAGGATGAAATTCCATGTCTAAAAATGGGGTTGCTTCCACTTTTTAAAAATCGAGCCTTTTTGGTGCCAGGAGAAGAAAAAGCTTTACTCCGCGGTCAGGAAAAATCCTGCCCAGGAACCAAAATGTTTTTTGAAGCCAAAATTTGTTTCTTTAAACCAAATGCAAAAACGGACACCAGGATGAGTTTCACGATGAAATTCCATGTCTAAAAATGGTGTTGCTTCCACTTTTTAAAAATCGAGCCTTTTTGGTGCCAGGAAAAGAAAACGCTTTACTCCGCGGTCAGGAAAAATCCTGCCCAGGAACCAAAATGTTTTTGAAGCCAAAATTTGTTTCTTTAAACCAAATGCAAAAACGGACACCAGGATGAGTTTCAGGATGAAATTCCATGTCTAAAAATGGTGTTGCTTCCACTTTTTAAAAATCGAGCCTTTTTGGTGCCAGGAGAAGAAAACGCTTTACTCCGCGGTCAGGAAAAATGCCGCCCAGGAACCAATAATGTTTTTTAAAGAGAATTTTTTTTTTGAAACCAAATGCAAAAACGGACACCAGGATGAGTTTCACAATGAAATTCCATGTCTAAAAATGGTGTTGCTTCCACTTTTTAAAAATCGAGCCTTTTTGGTGCCAGGAGAAGAAAACGCTTTACTCCGCGGTCAGGAAAAATCCTGCCCAGGAGCCAAAATGTTTTTTGAAGCCAAAATTTGTTTCTTTAAACCAAATGCAAAAACGGACACCAGGATGAGTTTCAGGATGAAATTCCATGTCTAAAAATGGTGTTGCTTCTACTTTTTAAAAATCAAGCCTTTTTGGAGCCAGGAGAAGAAAACGCTTTACACCGCGGTCAGGAAAAATGCCGCCCAAGAACCAAAAATGTTTTTTAAAGAGAATTTTTTTTTTAAACCAAATGCAAAAACGGACACCAGGATGAGTTTCAGGATGAAATTCCATGTCTAAAAATGGGGTTGCTTCCACTTTTTAAAAATCAAGCCTTTTTGGTGCCAGGAGAAGAAAACGCTTTACTCCGCGGTCAGGAAAAATCCTGCCCAGGAACCAAAATGTTTTTTGAAGCCAAAATTTGTTTCTTTAAACCAAATGCAAAAACGGACACCAGGATGAGTTTCACGATGAAATTCCATGTCTAAAAATGGTGTTGCTTCCACTTTTTAAAAATCGAGCCTTTTTGGTGCCAGGAGAAGAAAACGCTTTACTCTGCGGTCAGGAAAAATGCCGCCCAGGAACCAAAAATGTTTTTTAAAGAGATTTTTTTTTTTAAACCAAATGCAAAAACGGACACCAGGATGAGTTTCAGGATGAAATTCCATGTCTAAAAATGGGGTTGCTTCCACTTTTTAAAAATCAAGCCTTTTTGGTGCCAGGAGAAGAAAACGCTTTACTCCGCGGTCAGGAAAAATCCTGCCCAGGAACCAAAATGTTTTTTGAAGCCAAAATTTGTTTCTTTAAACCAAATGCAAAAACGGACACCAGGATGAGTTTCACGATGAAATTCCATGTCTAAAAATGGTGTTGCTTCCACTTTTTAAAAATCGAGCCTTTTTGGTGCCAGGAGAAGAAAACGCTTTACTCCGCGGTCAGGAAAAATGCCGCCCAGGAACCAAAAATGTTTTTTAAAGAGAATTTTTTTTTTGAAACCAAATGCAAAAACGGACACCAGGATGAGTTTCACGATGAAATTCCATGTCTAAAAATGGTGTTGCTTCCACTTTTTAAAAATCGAGCCTTTTTCGTGCCAGGAGAAGAAAACGCTTTACTCCGCGGTCAGGAAAAATCCTGCCCAGGAACCAAAAGGTTTTTTGAAGCCAAAATTTGTTTCTTTAAACCAAATGCAAAAACGGACACCAGGATGAGTTTCACGATGAAATTCCATGTCTAAAAATGGTGTTGCTTCCACTTTTTAAAAATCGAGCCTTTTTGGTGCCAGGAGAAGAAAACGCTTTACTCCACGGTCAGGAAAAATGCCGCCCAGGAACTAAAAAGGTTTTTTAAAGAGAATTTTTTTTTTGAAACCAAATGCAAAAACGGACACCAGGATGAGTTTCACGATGAAATTCCATGTCTAAAAATGGTGTTGCTTCCACTTTTTAAAAATCGAGCCTTTTTCGTGCCAGGAGAAGAAAACGCTTTACTCCGCGGTCAGGAAAAATCCTGCCCAGGAACCAAAATGTTTTTTGAAGCCAAAATTTGTTTCTTTAAACCAAATGCAGAAACGGACACCAGGATGAGTTTCAGGATGAAATTCCATGTCTAAAAATGGTGTTGCTTCAACTTTTTAAAAATCGAGCCTTTTTCGTGCCAGGAGAAGAAAACGCTTTACTCCGCGGTCAGGAAAAATGCCGCCCAGGAACCAATAATGTTTTTTAAAGAGAATTTTTTTTTTGAAACCAAATGCAAAAACGGACACCAGGATGAGTTTCACGATGAAATTCCATGTCTAAAAATGGTGTTGCTTCAAATTTTTAAAAATCGAGCCTTTTTGGTGCCAGGAGAAAAAAACGCTTTACTCCGCGGCCAGGAAAAATCCTGCCCAGGAACCAAAATGTTTTTTGAAGCCAAATTTTTTTTTTGAAACCAAATGCAAAAACGGACACCAGGATGAGTTTCACGATGAAATTCCATGTCTAAAAATGGTGTTGCTTCCACTTTTTAAAAATCGAGCCTTTTTGGTGCCAGGAGAAGAATACGCTTTAGTCCGCAGTCAGGAAAAATCCTGCCCAGGAACCAAAATGTTTTTTGAAGCCAAAATTTGTTTCTTTAAACCAAATGCAAAAACGGACACCAGGATGAGTTTCAGGATGAAATTCCATGTCTAAAAATGGTGTTGCTTCCACTTTTTAAAAATCGAGCCTTTTTGGTGCCAGGAGAAGAAAACACTTTACTCCGCGGTCAGGAAAAATGCCGCCCAGGAACCAAAAATGTTTTTTAAAGAGAATTTTTTTTTTGAAACCAAATGCAAAAACGGACACCAGGATGAGTTTCACGATGAAATTCCATGTCTAAAAATGGTGTTGCTTCCACTTTTTAAAAATCGAGCCTTTTTGGTGCCAGGAGAAGAAAACGCTTTACTCCGCGGTCAGGAAAAATCCTGCCCATAGTCAAAATGTTTTTTGAAGCCAAAATTTGTTTCTTTAAACCAAATGCAAAAACGGACACCAGGATGAGTTTCAGGATGAAATTCCATGTCTAAAAATGGTGTTGCTTCCACTTTTTAAAAATCGAGCCTTTTTGGTGCCAGGAGAAGAAAACACTTTACTCCGCGGTCAGGAAAAATGCCGCCCAGGAACCAAAAATGTTTTTTAAAGAGAATTTTTTTTTTGAAACCAAATGCAAAAACGGACACCAGGATGAGTTTCAGGATGAAATTCCATGTCTAAAAATGGTGTTGCTTCTACTTTTTAAAAATCAAGCCTTTTTGGAGCCAGGAGAAATAAACGCTTTACACCGCGGTCAGGAAAAATGCCGCCCAGGAACCAAAAATGTTTTTTAAAGAAAATTTTTTTTTTAAACCAAATGCAAAAACGGACACCAGGATGAGTTTCAGGATGAAATTCCATGTCTAAAAATGGGGTTGCTTCCACTTTTTAAAAATCAAGCCTTTTTGGTGCCAGGAGAAGAAAACGCTTTACTCCGCGGTCAGGAAAAATCCTGCCCAGGAACCAAAATGTTTTTTGAAGCCAAAATTTGTTTCTTTAAACCAAATGCAAAAACGGACACCAGGATGAGTTTCACGATGAAATTCCATGTCTAAAAATGGTGTTGCTTCCACTTTTTAAAAATCGAGCCTTTTTGGTGCCAGGAAAAGAAAACGCTTTATTCCGCGGTCAGGAAAAATCCTGCCCAGGAACCCAAATGTTTTTTGAAGCCAAATTTTTTTTTTTAAACCAAATGCAAAAACGGACACCAGGATGAGTTTCACGATGAAATTCCATGTCTAAAAATGGTGTTGCTTCCACTTTTTAAAAATCAAGCCTTTTTGGTGCCAGGAGAAGAAAACGCTTTACTCCGCGGTCAGGAAAAATGCCGCCCAGGAACCAATAATGTTTTTTAAAGAGAATTTTTTTTTTAAACCAAATGCAAAAACGGACACCAGGATGAGTTTCACGATGAAATTCCATGTCTAAAAATGGTGTTGCTTCCACTTTTTAAAAATCGAGCCTTTTTGGTGCCAGGAGAAGAAAACGCTTTACTCCGCGGTCAGGAAAAATCCTGCCCAGGAGCCAAAATGTTTTTTGAAGCCAAAATTTGTTTCTTTAAACCAAATGCAAAAACGGACACCAGGATGAGTTTCAGGATGAAATTCCATGTCTAAAAATGGTGTTGCTTCTACTTTTTAAAAATCAAGCCTTTTTGGAGCCAGGAGAAGAAAACGCTTTACACCGCGGTCAGGAAAAATGCCGCCCAGGAACCAAAAATGTTTTTTAAAGAGAATTTTTTTTTTAAACCAAATGCAAAAACGGACACCAGGATGAGTTTCAGGATGAAATTCCATGTCTAAAAATGGGGTTGCTTCCACTTTTTAAAAATCAAGCCTTTTTGGTGCCAGGAGAAGAAAACGCTTTACTCCGCGGTCAGGAAAAATCCTGCCCAGGAACCAAAATGTTTTTTGAAGCCAAAATTTGTTTCTTTAAACCAAATGCAAAAACGGACACCAGGATGAGTTTCAGGATGAAATTCCATGTCTAAAAATGGTGTTGCTTCCACTTTTTAAAAATCGAGCCTTTTTGGTGCCAGGAAAAGAAAACGCTTTATTCCGCGGTCAGGAAAAATCCTGCCCAGGAACCCAAATGTTTTTTGAAGCCAAATTTTTTTTTTTAAACCAAATGCAAAAACGGACACCAGGATGAGTTTCACGATGAAATTCCATGTCTAAAAATGGTGTTGCTTCCACTTTTTAAAAATCGAGCCTTTTTCGTGCCAGGAGAAGAAAACGCTTTACTCCGCGGTCAGGAAAAATCCTGCCCAGGAACCAAAATGTTTTTTGAAGCCAAAATTTGTTTCTTTAAACCAAATGCAAAAACGGACACCAGGATGAGTTTCAGGATGAAATTCCATGTCTAAAAATGGTGTTGCTTCTACTTTTTAAAAATCAAGCCTTTTTGGAGCCAGGAGAAGAAAACGCTTTACACCGCGGTCAGGAAAAATGCCGCCCAGGAACCAAAAATGTTTTTTAAAGAGAATTTTTTTTTTAAACCAAATGCAAAAACGGACACCAGGATGAGTTTCAGGATGAAATTCCATGTCTAAAAATGGGGTTGCTTCCACTTTTTAAAAATCGAGCCTTTTTGGTGCCAGGAGAAGAAAAAGCTTTACTCCGCGGTCAAGAAAAATCCTGCCCAGGAACCAAAATGTTTTTTGAAGCCAAAATTTGTTTCTTTAAACCAAATGCAAAAACGGACACCAGGATGAGTTTCACGATGAAATTCCATGTCTAAAAATGGTGTTGCTTCCACTTTTTAAAAATCGAGCCTTTTTGGTGCCAGGAAAAGAAAACGCTTTACTCCGCGGTCAGGAAAAATCCTGCCCAGGAACCAAAATGTTTTTGAAGCCAAAATTTGTTTCTTTAAACCAAATGCAAAAACGGACACAAGGATGAGTTTCAGGATGAAATTCCATGTCTAAAAATGGTGTTGCTTCCACTTTTTAAAAATCGAGCCTTTTTCGTGCCAGGAGAAGAAAACGCTTTACTCCGCGGTCAGGAAAAATGCCGCCCAGGAACCAATAATGTTTTTTAAAGAGAATTTTTTTTTTGAAACCAAATGCAAAAACGGACACCAGGATGAGTTTCAGGATGAAATTCCATGTCTAAAAATGGTGTTGCTTCCACTTTTTAAAAATCGAGCCTTTTTGGTGCCAGGAGAAGAAAACGCTTTACTCCGCGGTCAGGAAAAATCCTGCCCAGGAGCCAAAATGTTTTTTGAAGCCAAAATTTGTTTCTTTAAACCAAATGCAAAAACGGACACCAGGATGAGTTTCAGGATGAAATTCCATGTCTAAAAATGGTGTTGCTTCTACTTTTTAAAAATCAAGCCTTTTTGGAGCCAGGAGAAATAAACGCTTTACACCGCGGTCAGGAAAAATGCCGCCCAGGAACCAAAAATGTTTTTTAAAGAGAATTTTTTTTTTAAACCAAATGCAAAAACGGACACCAGGATGAGTTTCAGGATGAAATTCCATGTCTAAAAATGGGGTTGCTTCCACTTTTTAAAAATCAAGCCTTTTTGGTGCCAGGAGAAGAAAACGCTTTACTCCGCGGTCAGGAAAAATCCTGCCCAGGAACCAAAATGTTTTTTGAAGCCAAAATTTGTTTCTTTAAACCAAATGCAAAAACGGACACCAGGATGAGTTTCACGATGAAATTCCATGTCTAAAAATGGTGTTGCTTCCACTTTTTAAAAATCGAGCCTTTTTGGTGCCAGGAAAAGAAAACGCTTTATTCCGCGGTCAGGAAAAATCCTGCCCAGGAACCCAAATTTTTTTTGAAGCCAAATTTTTTTTTTTAAACCAAATGCAAAAACGGACACCAGGATGAGTTTCACGATGAAATTCCATGTCTAAAAATGGTGTTGCTTCCACTTTTTAAAAATCAAGCCTCTTTGGTGCCAGGAGAAGAAAACGCTTTACTCCGCGGTCAGGAAAAATGCCGCCCAGGAACCAATAATGTTTTTTAAAGAGAATTTTTTTTTTAAACCAAATGCAAAAACGGACACCAGGATGAGTTTCACGATGAAATTCCATGTCTAAAAATGGTGTTGCTTCCACTTTTTAAAAATCGAGCCTTTTTGGTGCCAGGAGAAGAAAACGCTTTACTCCGCGGTCAGGAAAAATCCTGCCCAGGAGCCAAAATGTTTTTTGAAGCCAAAATTTGTTTCTTTAAACCAAATGCAAAAACGGACACCAGGATGAGTTTCAGGATGAAATTCCATGTCTAAAAATGGTGTTGCTTCTACTTTTTAAAAATCAAGCCTTTTTGGAGCCAGGAGAAGAAAACGCTTTACACCGCGGTCAGGAAAAATGCCGCCCAGGAACCAAAAATGTTTTTTAAAGAGAATTTTTTTTTTAAACCAAATGCAAAAACGGACACAAGGATGAGTTTCAGGATGAAATTCCATGTCTAAAAATGGGGTTGCTTCCACTTTTTAAAAATCAAGCCTTTTTGGTGCCAGGAGAAGAAAACGCTTTACTCCGCGGTCAGGAAAAATCCTGCCCAGGAACCAAAATGTTTTTTGAAGCCAAAATTTGTTTCTTTAAACCAAATGCAAAAACGGACACCAGGATGAGTTTCATGATGAAATTCCATGTCTAAAAATGGTGTTGCTTCCACTTTTTAAAAATCGAGCCTTTTTGGTGCCAGGAAAAGAAAACGCTTTATTCCGCGGTCAGGAAAAATCCTGCCCAGGAACCCAAATGTTTTTTGAAGCCAAATTTTTTTTTTTAAACCAAATGCAAAAACGGACACCAGGATGAGTTTCACGATGAAATTCCATGTCTAAAAATGGTGTTGCTTCCACTTTTTAAAAATCAAGCCTTTTTGGTGCCAGGAGAAGAAAACGCTTTACTCCGCGGTCAGGAAAAATGCCGCCCAGGAACCAATAATGTTTTTTAAAGAGAATTTTTTTTTTAAACCAAATGCAAAAACGGACACCAGGATGAGTTTCACGATGAAATTCCATGTCTAAAAATGGTGTTGCTTCCACTTTTTAAAAATCGAGCCTTTTTGGTGCCAGGAGAAGAAAACGCTTTACTCCGCGGTCAGGAAAAATCCTGCCCAGGAGCCAAAATGTTTTTTGAAGCCAAAATTTGTTTCTTTAAACCAAATGCAAAAACGGACACCAGGATGAGTTTCAGGATGAAATTCCATGTCTAAAAATGGTGTTGCTTCCACTTTTTAAAAATCGAGCCTTTTTGGTGCCAGGAGAAAAAAACGCTTTACTCCGCGGCCAGGAAAAATCCTGCCCAGGAACCAAAATGTTTTTTGAAGCCAAATTTTTTTTTTGAAACCAAATGCAAAAACGGACAGCAGGATGAGTTTCAGGATGAAATTCCATGTCTAAAAATGGTGTTGCTTCCACTTTTTAAAAATCGAGCCTTTTTCGTGCCAGGAGAAGAAAACGCTTTACTCCGCGGTCAGGAAAAATGCCGCCCAGGAACCAATAATGTTTTTTAAAGAGAATTTTTTTTTTTGAAACCAAATGCAAAAACGGACACCAGGATGAGTTTCACGATGAAATTCCATGTCTAAAAATGGTGTTGCTTCAAATTTTTAAAAATCGAGCCTTTTTGGTGCCAGGAGAAAAAAACGCTTTACTCCGCGGCAAGGAAAAAACCTGCCCAGGAACCAAAATGTTTTTTGAAGCCAAATTTTTTTTTTGAAACCAAATGCAAAAACGGACAGCAGGATGAGTTTCAGGATGAAATTCCATGTCTAAAAATGGTGTTGCTTCCACTTTTTAAAAATCGAGCCTTTTTGGTGCCAGGAGAAGAATACGCTTTAGTCCGCAGTCAGGAAAAATCCTGCCCAGGAACCAAAATGTTTTTTGAAGCCAAAATTTGTTTCTTTAAACCAAATGCAAAAACGGACACCAGGATGAGTTTCAGGATGAAATTCCATGTCTAAAAATGGTGTTGCTTCTACTTTTTAAAAATCAAGCCTTTTTGGAGCCAGGAGAAGAAAACGCTTTACACCGCGGTCAGGAAAAATGCCGCCCAGGAACCAAAAATGTTTTTTAAAGAGAATTTTTTTTTTAAACCAAATGCAAAAACGGAGACCAGGATGAGTTTCAGGATGAAATTCCATGTCTAAAAATGGGGTTGCTTCCACTTTTTAAAAATCGAGCCTTTTTGGTGCCAGGAGAAGAAAACGCTTTACTCCGCGGTCAGGAAAAATCCTGCCCAGGAACCAAAATGTTTTTTGAAGCCAAAATTTGTTTCTTTAAACCAAATGCAAAAACGGACACCAGGATGAGTTTCACGATGAAATTCCATGTCTAAAAATGGTGTTGCTTCCACTTTTTAAAAATCGAGCCTTTTTGGTGCCAGGAAAAGAAAACGCTTTATTCCGCGGTCAGGAAAAATCCTGCCCAGGAACCCAAATGTTTTTTGAAGCCAAATTTTTTTTTTTAAACCAAATGCAAAAACGGACACCAGGATGAGTTTGACGATGAAATTCCATGTCTAAAAATGGTGTTGCTTCCACTTTTTAAAAATCAAGCCTTTTTGGTGCCAGGAGAAGAAAACGCTTTACTCCGCGGTCAGGAAAAATGCCGCCCAGGAACCAATAATGTTTTTTAAAGAGAATTTTTTTTTTAAACCAAATGCAAAAACGGACACCAGGATGAGTTTCACGATGAAATTCCATGTCTAAAAATGGTGTTGCTTCCACTTTTTAAAAATCGAGCCTTTTTGGTGCCAGGAGAAGAAAACGCTTTACTCCGCGGTCAGGAAAAATCCTGCCCAGGAGCCAAAATGTTTTTTGAAGCCAAAATTTGTTTCTTTAAACCAAATGCAAAAACGGACACCAGGATGAGTTTCAGGATGAAATTCCATGTCTAAAAATGGTGTTGCTTCTGCTTTTTAAAAATCAAGCCTTTTTGGTGCCAGGAGAAGAAAACGCTTTACTCCGCGGTCAGGAAAAATGCCGCCCAGGAACCAATAATGTTTTTTAAGGAGAATTTTTTTTTTAAACCAAATGCAAAAACGGACACCAGGATGAGTTTCAGGATGAAATTCCATGTCTAAAAATGGTGTTGCTTCCACTTTTTAAAAATCGAGCCTTTTTCGTGCCAGGAGAAGAAAACGCTTTACTCCGCGGTCAGGAAAAATGCCGCCCAGGAACCAATAATGTTTTTTAAAGAGAATTTTTTTTTTTGAAACCAAATGCAAAAACGGACACCAGGATGAGTTTCACGATGAAATTCCATGTCTAAAAATGGTGTTGCTTCAAATTTTTAAAAATCGAGCCTTTTTGGTGCCAGGAGAAAAAAACGCTTTACTCCGCGGCCAGGAAAAATCCTGCCCAGGAACCAAAATGTTTTTTGAAGCCAAATTTTTTTTTTGAAACCAAATGCAAAAACGGACAGCAGGATGAGTTTCAGGATGAAATTCCATGTCTAAAAATGGTGTTGCTTCCACTTTTTAAAAATCGAGCCTTTTTGGTGCCAGGAGAAGAATACGCTTTAGTCCGCAGTCAGGAAAAATCCTGCCCAGGAACCAAAATGTTTTTTGAAGCCAAAATTTGTTTCTTTAAACCAAATGCAAAAACGGACACCAGGATGAGTTTCAGGATGAAATTCCATGTCTAAAAATGGTGTTGCTTCCACTTTTTAAAAATCGAGCCTTTTTGGTGCCAGGAGAAGAAAACGCTTTACTCCGCGGTCAGGAAAAATGCCGCCCAGGAACGAAAAATGTTTTTTAAAGAGAATTTTTTTTTTTGAAACCAAATGCAAAAACGGACACCAGGATGAGTTTCACGATGAAATTCCAT
Source organism: Pituophis catenifer annectens (assembly GCF_029215685.1). Lineage (NCBI taxonomy): Eukaryota > Metazoa > Chordata > Lepidosauria > Squamata > Colubridae > Pituophis > Pituophis catenifer. Next base: position 8,824,716 of record NW_027256894.1, read on the forward strand.
GTCTAAAAATGGTGTTGCTTCCACTTTTTAAAAATCGAGCCTTTTTGGTGCCAGGGGAAGAAAACGCTTTACTCCGCGGTCAGGAAAAATCCTGCCCAGTAGTCAAAATGTTTTTTGAAGCCAAAATTTGTTTCTTTAAACCAAATGCAAAAACAGACACCAGGATGAGTTTCACGATGAAATTCCATGTCTAAAAATGGTGTTGCTTCCACTTTTTAAAAATCGAGCCTTTTTCGTGCCAGGAGAAGAAAACGCTTTACTCCGCGGTCAGGAAAAATGCCGCCCAGGAACCAATAATGTTTTTTAAAGAGAATTTTTTTTTTTGAAACCAAATGCAAAAACGGACACCAGGATGAGTTTCACGATGAAATTCCATGTCTAAAAATGGTGTTGCTTCAAATTTTTAAAAATCGAGCCTTTTTGGTGCCAGGAGAAAAAAACGCTTTACTCCGCGGCAAGGAAAAAACCTGCCCAGGAACCAAAATGTTTTTTGAAGCCAAATTTTTTTTTTGAAACCAAATGCAAAAACGGACAGCAGGATGAGTTTCAGGATGAAATTCCATGTCTAAAAATGGTGTTGCTTCCACTTTTTAAAAATCGAGCCTTTTTGGTGCCAGGAGAAGAATACGCTTTAGTCCGCAGTCAGGAAAAATCCTGCCCAGGAACCAAAATGTTTTTTGAAGCCAAAATTTGTTTCTTTAAACCAAATGCAAAAACGGACACCAGGATGAGTTTCAGGATGAAATTCCATGTCTAAAAATGGTGTTGCTTCTACTTTTTAAAAATCAAGCCTTTTTGGAGCCAGGAGAAGAAAACGCTTTACACCGCGGTCAGGAAAAATGCCGCCCAGGAACCAAAAATGTTTTTTAAAGAGAATTTTTTTTTTAAACCAAATGCAAAAACGGAGACCAGGATGAGTTTCAGGATGAAATTCCATGTCTAAAAATGGGGTTGCTTCCACTTTTTAAAAATCAAGCCTTTTTGGTGCCAGGAGAAGAAAACGCTTTACTCCGCGGTCAGGAAAAATCCTGCCCAGGAACCAAAATGTTTTTTGAAGCCAAAATTTGTTTCTTTAAACCAAATGCAAAAACGGACACCAGGATGAGTTTCACGATGAAATTCCATGTCTAAAAATGGTGTTGCTTCCACTTTTTAAAAATCGAGCCTTTTTGGTGCCAGGAAAAGAAAACGCTTTATTCCGCGGTCAGGAAAAATCCTGCCCAGGAACCCAAATGTTTTTTGAAGCCAAATTTTTTTTTTTAAACCAAATGCAAAAACGGACACCAGGATGAGTTTGACGATGAAATTCCATGTCTAAAAATGGTGTTGCTTCCACTTTTTAAAAATCAAGCCTTTTTGGTGCCAGGAGAAGAAAACGCTTTACTCCGCGGTCAGGAAAAATGCCGCCCAGGAACCAATAATGTTTTTTAAAGAGAATTTTTTTTTTAAACCAAATGCAAAAACGGACACCAGGATGAGTTTCACGATGAAATTCCATGTCTAAAAATGGTGTTGCTTCCACTTTTTAAAAATCGAGCCTTTTTGGTGCCAGGAGAAGAAAACGCTTTACTCCGCGGTCAGGAAAAATCCTGCCCAGGAGCCAAAATGTTTTTTGAAGCCAAAATTTGTTTCTTTAAACCAAATGCAAAAACGGACACCAGGATGAGTTTCAGGATGAAATTCCATGTCTAAAAATGGTGTTGCTTCTACTTTTTAAAAATCAAGCCTTTTTGGTGCCAGGAGAAGAAAACGCTTTACTCCGCGGTCAGGAAAAATGCCGCCCAGGAACCAATAATGTTTTTTAAGGAGAATTTTTTTTTTTAAACCAAATGCAAAAACGGACACCAGGATGAGTTTCAGGATGAAATTCCATGTCTAAAAATGGTGTTGCTTCCACTTTTTAAAAATCGAGCCTTTTTCGTGCCAGGAGAAGAAAACGCTTTACTCCGCGGTCAGGAAAAATGCCGCCCAGGAACCAATAATGTTTTTTAAAGAGAATTTTTTTTTTTGAAACCAAATGCAAAAACGGACACCAGGATGAGTTTCACGATGAAATTCCATGTCTAAAAATGGTGTTGCTTCAAATTTTTAAAAATCGAGCCTTTTTGGTGCCAGGAGAAAAAAACGCTTTACTCCGCGGCCAGGAAAAATCCTGCCCAGGAACCAAAATGTTTTTTGAAGCCAATTTTTTTTTTTGAAACCAAATGCAAAAACGGACAGCAGGATGAGTTTCAGGATGAAATTCCATGTCTAAAAATGGTGTTGCTTCCACTTTTTAAAAATCGAGCCTTTTTGGTGCCAGGAGAAGAATACGCTTTAGTCCGCAGTCAGGAAAAATCCTGCCCAGGAACCAAAATGTTTTTTGAAGCCAAAATTTGTTTCTTTAAACCAAATGCAAAAACGGACACCAGGATGAGTTTCAGGATGAAATTCCATGTCTAAAAATGGTGTTGCTTCCACTTTTTAAAAATCGAGCCTTTTTGGTGCCAGGAGAAGAAAACGCTTTACTCCGCGGTCAGGAAAAATGCCGCCCAGGAACGAAAAATGTTTTTTAAAGAGAATTTTTTTTTTTGAAACCAAATGCAAAAACGGACACCAGGATGAGTTTCACGATGAAATTCCATGTCTAAAAATGGTGTTGCTTCCACTTTTTAAAAATCGAGCCTTTTTGGTGCCAGGGGAAGAAAACGCTTTACTCCGCGGTCAGGAAAAATCCTGCCCAGTAGTCAAAATGTTTTTTGAAGCCAAAATTTGTTTCTTTAAACCAAATGCAAAAACGGACACCAGGATGAGTTTCAGGATGAAATTCCATGTCTAAAAATGGTGTTGCTTCTACTTTTTAAAAATCAAGCCTTTTTGGAGCCAGGAGAAGAAAACGCTTTACACCGCGGTCAGGAAAAATGCCGCCCAGGAACCAAAAATGTTTTTTAAAGAGAATTTTTTTTTTAAACCAAATGCAAAAACGGACACCAGGATGAG